>NC_139554.1:135147418-135841451 GCF_965112155.1 Podarcis liolepis
ATTATCATCATCATCACAAAAAGCTGCTTTTACCAGCTTGACTTCCTACCTCCTCACCACTGAGTGGAGGTGTGCAGGAACCAGTTGGGAGCCAAACTGGGCTCCTAACTGGTGGCTCTCTCTTCCTTGTCAGTTGCTCTGAAGTTATATACCAGTCCTTGGGGGATCCTTTTAAGTGAGGTGAAGTTCATTTTCCTAGACATTTCACCCAGTTCAAACTACACTTTGGCCTTTTGTCAGTCTAGCATTTTTTTTTAAGAGTTGGGATGGGGATAGTACTGTTTCCGTAAAAGGACAAAGCACTGGGCAGGGATTTGGCTGCTGGGATGCTGGTGGCAGGGGCCAAGTGCTGGACCATGCTGAGGTGCAGCTCTGTGGTATGTGAGGAAGTGCTGCGTGGCCCTGCCCACCCCTGGGGTTCCTGGAAGGCTGGCTACAAGGGAAGGTGAGCCTCAATACTGCAGGTCCTGGAATATGGACAGTTGTGAGTAACATACTGCGTGAATTAAGTGGTGATGTTAGTCCTCCCTATCAGTGCTTTTTCTTTCTAAATCACCCACTAACTCCCCCCCCCCCAGCAAGCAACACACCTAACATTCAAAGGCTAAATAAGAAACTGAGCATATATATACTGCAAACAACTTGAGGGTGCAATCCAAATACATGGCTGGCAGCAGTGGAGGTTGGAACTGTCTAGCCACTGCCACATCCATAGCTGTCTCCGGCACAGGAAAAATGTGTCTGCTATGTGGTCCCCAGGCTAGCACAGTAGAGAGGCTGAAATCAAATCCATTACCACCATAGCAAGACCCAGCTCAGGATCCAGTACTGGCCAATGCCAACTCCCCAAATGCCATGGCAAGGGATACAGTGGTACCTCGGGTTACAGACACTTCAGGTTACAGACTCTGCTAACCCAGAAATAGTACCTTGGATTAAGAACTTTGCTTCAGGATGAGAGCAGTAATCGCTTGGTGGCAGCAGCAGGAGGCCCCATTAGCTAAAGTGGTGCTTCAGGTTAAGAACAGTTTCTGGTTAAGAATGGACCTCCGGAACGAATTAAGTTCTTAACCCGAGGTACCACTGTACTACCACCCACTGTTTACATGGTGACATTCAGGCACTCACCGGAAGGGTTCCTTTGCCACATCCAACCCCCTTCCAGCACAGCCGGTTGGGAGTTAGGATTGTTCTGTGAATAGTACAGCAATCTTCAATATCGCATGTACAATAGAACTCTTAGTACTGTATCCAAGGTTTGCTTGAACAGAAAGCAGCTTGCATAACCTAGCGTTCCCCTACACTGCCCTGTAAAACCTCCAGAGGGCTGTAAAGCCCTACTAAATAATGTGCACTGTGTTTGTGGGCGCTGGTGGGAGGGTAGAATAATCCAAAGTAGCGGAGGCACTTTGTGTGTGCATTCACCTGATTTTAGGTGCTTCTCCCCCACGCTGGCAGCAGCTGCCAGCACAGCTCCTGATGTTCAGAAGGGTCTTCAGCCCTATGGAGAGGCTTTTCAGAAAGATTGTTGTGGGGTGGAGTAGGTTGAGCTGAGGAGGACTGGTTGGATCAGCTTTATTTTGTGCAACAAGTGGTACAACTTTATGCCCTCCTAGTCCATCGTTTTCAGAAAAAAAGATGACTAGTGGTATGCTTTTGTTTGAGGGAAAGCTGTTCATAATACACCAAAGTTAGTTCAAGCTTGTATTCTATAAACTGGTCATAAGCTGAATCCAGCAACTAGTTTCAAATATCTGCAAAAGTTTAACTGTTTTCACATTGCATATTCTCTGAAAAGTTAGAGAGATGAATCCAGAGATTCTGTGAGTGAAATGCTCCCCAAATAATATTTCTGTTAATGGAAATGCAAATACTTTCCCCAAATTCCTTCATGCCCTCAAACTATCAATTCTGACAAGGCTATTAGGGGAATTAGTGAAAATTTCCTCAGTCTGTTTGCTGTCACCACCACTAGAAAAAAGCCCCTTCCACAAATTAAAGGATTATCAGCTACCACTTCCTGCAGTTGTTATTTCTATTTCATCTTCAAGAATTTGTTTTATCTACACATTGAAATAAATTGTGTTACAGCTGCTGGAAACAAGCTTCACTTTCTCCAAGACTGTTTCCAGCCATAGTTGGGTTATTCTGAATAAACAGCAATTCATAAAATATAATGAAATAAATGTCAAAGTTGTAGACAGTTTTTTTCCTTGCACTGTGGCTATCTGGATTGCAGAGCAGGTGCTTAATGATGTATATAATGTGCACCAAACAGACTGAGTCACTACTGCTAATCTGAGTCACTACTGCTGGTTGATGAATCTGTTGACATGACTTCCACATCATCTTCATTCTCCTTATTATGTCCAGGAGGTTCCAGCATAAAGTCATTGCTGTGATTAGGCGGTAGCATGTTCATTGACATGTCGCTTGATTGCCAGGGATACTGAGGTGCGAGTACATCTAAAGGAAAAATGAAATGATACAAAAATCACACATCCAGATATTTTCATAGCAATGTATTTTAACAACTTGCAGTCCATTGTTATGCACAGTTTAGAAGTTTCACATAACTATGCAGTTCTTTATTTCTAACTACAGTGGTACCTCGGTCTATGAACATCCTAGTTCACAAACTATTTGGAACACAAATACTTCAAAACTGGAAGGTGTTCCAGTTAACGAACTTTTTCTGGAATCCGAACATACTCTGTTCGGGGGTGCACTTCTGTTTTGAGTGCCACACTTCCGTTGTCTGGCAGCGGAGAAGGGGGTCGTCACGGCGTTTCCTGCAGCAGCGAGGGAGGGAAGCTGCGTGTCCGCTCACCTGCCAGCCGGTGCGCAACTCCCCCCCCCATGCTGCTGTGGGAGGCGCGTGCTCTAGGGAGCATTTCCTGCAGCAGTGTGGTGGTGGTGGGATGTGTGGATCCCAGTTCAGCTACTGACTGACTGACTGTGGAAATGGATAAAAGCCCCCCTCCATCCGAACAATGACTCATCAGTGCAGGTAATAAATTTTAATTTTTATCATCCACAATACTGTTTTAATTATTTTATTTTATAGTACAGTACATTGATTATTAGGGACATGGGTGGCGCTGTGGGTTAAACCACAGAGCCTAGGACTTGCCGATCAGAAGGTTGGCGGTTTGAATCCCCGCAACGGGGTGAGCTCCCGTTGCTTGGTCCCTGCTCCTGCCCACCTAGCATTTCAAAAGCGCATGTAGGTACCGCTCCTGCGGGAAGGTAAACGGCGTTTGCCAGAAGCGGCTTAGTCCTGCTGGCCACATGACCCAGAAGCTGTACGCTCCCTCGGCCAATAAAGCGAGATGAGCATCGCAACCCCCGAGTTGGTCACGACTGGACCTAATGGCCAGGGGTCCCTTTAGCTTTACCTTCTTACATTGATTATTGCTTTCATTTCAATTGTCTCGTTAGATAGTAAAACTCATGTTAAATTGCTGTTTTAGGGGTTGGTTTTAAAAGTCTGGAACGGATTAATCCATTTTGCATTACTTTCTATGGGAAAAGCGCGCCTTGGTTTAAGATTGGACTTCCGGAACGGATAAAGTTCGTAAACCAAAGTACCACTGTAAATATTTGCAAATTATGCAATAAAACTACATATCATTTCAACCGAAGACAAACCATGAAAATACAAGCCAACCAAAGTTAAATGCTTAGGCCCAATTGATTTCAGAGGAAGATTGGTATAGACATTACACAGCCTAATGGTTGAATTGTGGTTTGCTCTCCTTCCAATTCAAATGCCCATTTTGGAATTGAGAATGCCCTTCTGTCTCTCTCACACAAGCTATTCTCCCTCCATCTTCACTTTTTTCTTTTGCTAATCACAGCTAGCCTAAAACCCTTTAATTCTGCTTCTGACCATGGCTTCAATGTTAATGCTATACTGTTGCAAAGCACAGTTATTTCCAAAGAGGGAATTGTTCAAGGGATGAGCAGGGGCTACAATGTGGTTGTCCTGATTGCCATATTATGGTTTAACAATTAAATACAGTGGTACCTTGGTTCTCAAACTTAATCTGTTCCGCAAGACAGTTCCAAAACCAAAGCGTTCCAAAACCCAGGCACGCTTTCCCATAGAAAGTAATGCAAAATGGATTAATCTGTTCCAGACTTTTAAAAACAACCTCTAAAACAGCAATTTAGCATGAATTTTACTATCTAATGAGACCATTGATCCATAAAATGAAAGCAATAAACAATGTACTGCAGTCATACATACAATCAATCAATCAATCAATAGCTGAACTGGGTTCCACACAGTCACACAAAAAAAGAGTCGCAAAAACAAAACGCTAAATAAATAGCAAAAACAGACAGACCTCAGAGTAACACTCAAAACAGAAGTGTGGCACTCAAATGGGAAGTGTAAGACTCAAAATGGAGCACAATCGACTTCTGAAAAAAGTTCGCAAACTGGAGCACTTCCGGGTTTGCAGTGTTTAGGTTCCAAGATGTTTGAATACCAAGGTGTTTGAGAACCAAGGTACCACTACACTGTTTCAAACATATTAAGCCACCCTTAGCTTAGTGATTGCATGCCAATCAGCAGTACCAGAATGTTATCCACAACAAATATCACTTCTTTCAGCATCTTGTTTTTGTTGATAAAACATTTAATAAAATTGAAATCATAAATGTATTTTTGTTCTCCCTGTTAAATTAGCTGTTGGCTAACTAAAGCACATGTATTTTCTCCATCTCTGAAATAATATACACTATTTGAAACAGCTCAAATGATTTGATTCAGTTACTGGCCAATGGAGAAGTTTAATTTCTCTCATTTCCCATTACCTGGCAATCTGCCTGCTGCAAGTGCATCGCCTGGTAAGTGTCCGTTGACACCATTTGCTGATGGGTTGTTCATCTGACCCAGCAAACCACTCCTCATCTCCAGATCAGTTGGGTATGGCCTCCTAGGGTCACCTTAAAAATAAACAATTGGTTTGCAATTATTTCTTTTTTAAAATAGATTTTTATTAAAGATTTCTTGGTTTAGAAAAGTATGTGCAATGTCTCTTTTTTCAAGTTGAATTTTGTACAGATCAGTTTCATTAGTTGTGAGACATTAGTGTTACATTAGGAAGAAAAGGGGGAAAGAGGTGGAGGGAGGTTGGTTTGCAATTCTGAATAAACACACACACACACACACACACACACACACACACACACACGGAGAAGGGGACGACAGAGGATGAGATGGTTGGACAGTGTTCTCGAAGCTACCAGCATGAGTTTAACCAAACTGCGGGAGGCAGTGGAAGACAGAAGTGCCTGGCGTGCTCTGGTCCATGGGGTCACGAAGAGTCGGACACGACTAAATGACTAAACAATAACAACAACATACATATATATATAGCAAGACAACTATCCAATCTCCATCAATCATCTTTCCTTTTAACCACTGTTCACCTAGTAGCACGTAGCATATTTGGTACATAGAAAAGTGTGTTTCACTCCATCTGCCTGTGAAATTCAGCCGAAACTTGTACACAAAGTATACGCAGAGATAAAACATTTTTAGATCCATTTTTCAGGGAAAACGCAGTATGTCAAACATTTAATTGTGAAACTTGTTACCTGGCACCCATGTCAGAGGAGCGCAAACAGCATTGCTGGCACTAATTCTATGAGCATATTTAATTATTTCTTCAGATGAAACTGCCCCTGTGAGAAGTGGAGAGAAAAGAAAAGATGCAGCAGGTAAAAAGCCTCATCTCTGCATTACAAGATTCAAAAGCCAGTGTTTCAGGAGGAAACATGTAAAAGCTGTCACTGCTCGTTTCCTGAGCCACCAATTCCCCCTCATTTTCTCATCCTCGCACACTGATTTTTAGACTTGTACACATTGCAGACCACTACTGTGGAGTTTTTGAAGGGCAGATCACTATATGTTTGTATGTTATGGCTACTATGTAGGAGGCTGCCTGGAAGTTTCCAAATTAAAACAATTCCTCCCTGTTTATTAAACCATTCTGTTCCGCACTCCTATGCAGAGTCATGAACACATGGGTGTAACTAAATTTATGTGTGCTGGTGGCAGTGATTAACAACCAAGCAAGTTTCTAATTGTTGCATGGTTTGTAATCAGAAGCCTAGCTAAAGTGTGTGTGTGTGTGTGTGTGTGTGTGTGTGTGTGTTGCATCTAGATGCCAACTACATCCTTTTTTCCTATTTTGGATACTTTCAGGGTCATAGAGTCAGGAAGGGGGTCTTGTAGACCATATTGTTCAAAAAGAGCCTTTTAAATAATTGGCAGTATTGTCAAACTGTTCTTATCCATCAAGCAGTTTCTCCTAATGTTCAAATGAAACAGACTCCTCTGTAACTTAAGCCCATTAGTTCTCAGGGTAGCTGAGTACAACTCTTCGCCATCTTCAAATATCTATAGAAGAGTGTCATCATGTCCAGGATGCTAAGCTGAAAATATATTTTAGGAAATTATGTCTACAGGTATGTTTGTGTGTTTGCATGTATCTGTAACTGTTTATCTAACTGCCATGTGTGACTTGGGAGATGTAACTTTATAAAACTGAAAAAGCATTATATACATTTCACACTTCACACGCATATATAATTTTTTTTTTGGGGGGTGGCCAAAGTTGTGTTTTTTTGTTTTATTTTTTAAAGAAAACAAGATTGTTGAACTTTTTCTTGGGACATTACTTACCACCCTGTCCTACTTGAGACATTTACTTGAGACAATTAAAAGGTTTTTAGATACGCAAAGATATAAATGCTAGAAGAACAGACTGAATAAAATCCAACAGAGAGCTGAATTAGATTTCTTTGGAAATTAATCCAAAAATTTGTTTAACATTTGTAAAGATATATTTTCCATGTAATAAGATCTGTCATTAGTTGACATTTAAATGCTTTTTTTCTTATTTTTTAGATGATCTTTAATAGCAGTTTTTCACTGGAAAGCTATTACACAAGAGATCTAATCATCACATGTCAAATGTAGTTGTGGAAACCGACTGTAGAACTTCCTAAAATACACTGAAAATATAATGCTCACCTTTTCTTGCCTTTTCTATTGTTTTCAGTTTTTCTTTTGCTTGATAAACAGCTGTGGCCTATATTAAAAAAATACTTTCGTTGTTGAACAAATATGTAACCAGAGTTTAGTACAAGAGAATTCCCATACTAGTTGAACTAAATGTTTTGCAAGTTGACCATACATTTGACAGTATCTTAAGAATACCTTACACTAATTGACAACACATACTTCTAGCTTTTGTTGTTGCACAGAAAATACTAAAACAGCATACCCTCCCAGGGATATATCAACAGCAAGGCTTGTCCACATATCCACTATGGTTGTAAATGATCACCAGGTAGAATTTCTGTGGCACCTGCAATTATTGCCAGGTGCTAGACTTCAGGAAACATTACTACATGGAACTAGAGGGAGGAGACAAATTTAGGGATGCCAATCCCAGTAAAGGGGAGAAATGCAAGAGTCGGAGAAGAAATGGCAACAGAGGTCCTGGGGTTAAAAAGGGAACAGAACAATTCAAATGAATGGGATGATTGAAGTGGAAGAGTCTGAGAACCTAGACTTCTCAAGAGAGTTGAAGGAAACCTGGACCTGGGTTGAGGATGCCACAGTAACTGGAATAAGGCACTCAAAGGCTGGACTATTAGTACAGGTAAAGTAATGTGCAGTGTATCTTATTATGACTGAGACATGTAAACCCCTAACTGTGTTTAGAAGACTAATTAAAATGTTCACCCTTCACCGCATGGCAGATTTATTAGACAAGGGTGTTATGCCAATCTTCCGACATGCCATTTTATTCACAGACTCACCAATATATGCTCTGCTTCCTTCAGTTGTTTCTGAAGCTGCTGGATATCATTGTCCCTCTTCTCCACCACTTTCTCCAATAGCTGCATCTCATGATGTATTTTCCCTTGATCAAGGGCCAGTTTCATTAATTCTTGGAACTCTTTATCCCTCTGAATCAACAACTCCAGGATCTGTCCAACAACCAATGTGTATTGCAATTTTTGATTGCTAAGTAGAAATTCAAAGCTGAATTGGAAAGTATATATACTGTCAATTTCTGAGCAGTTTACTGAAATAATTCTGCTCTGAATCAGCATTTCCTAAACTGTGGGTCATCACCTGCAAGTAGGTTATGAATCCTGTGTATCTGACTTGCAGGCTTTATGGATAAACCCAAAACAATTATTGCTTTAAATCTTTAACTGGTATGATTAATACCACATAAGGCTTTTTGTTTTGTTGGCATATTATAACCAAATGTCAGAACGGCTTGAGTCTTACATTTTAACACTTGGGAACCACCCTCTGGTGGCAGATCTGGTGACAGTTCGCTGCACGGTCCTCATACAGGGCGTAGATTTGAGTGACTATTACAACCTGTCTCTGATGTGCAGGCTCCAAGGGCAGCAGCTACACACCGGAGGCAAGGTGTAAAAGTCACTCAGAACGACTCCCTGCACAAGCACCTTGTGGCAAAGTTAAGCCAAGGCTGAGCTGGTTTGCTTATTCGAAATAAGAAATAACATCTGTATCCTATGAATCAACTGACTCTGGGGTTGCGGTGATCATCTCGCTTTACTGGCCGAGGGAGCCGGCGTACAGCTTCCAGGTCATGTGGCCAGCATGACAAAGCCGCTTCTGGCGAACCAGAGCAGCGCACGGAAACGCCGTTTACCTTCCCGCCGGAGCGGTACCTATTTATCTACTTGCACTTTGACGTGCTTTCAAACTGCTAGGTTGGCAGGCCTTCAGGTAACAAGTGACAAACAAGTCTAATAAATCATAATAATACCAATAATACTAGTATTTATAGGAGCTGTTTTTAACATGTAAAGCCTTATACAGCTTGCATCTTGTACAGGCCTCTCCCAACAAAAATATACCCAGACCTTATGAGCTCTTTATGTTTGCTTACCTGCCTCTCCTCCCCAGGTTGTGCAAGTTTCTGGTTTCTTGAAATGGCCAACATCTCAATCAGTTCCCTGAAGCAAAGTTTCCACACAATGGAAAAAGTCAGTTGCAGTTTCTGAAAATTGAGTTACAACCTTCACTCCTCCACAGTAAATAACAAGTCTACGTAGAAAGATCCCCGGAAACACTACAGTACCATGTCCATGCCACTTATTTTGGCAAAGTCGTATCAAAAGACTAAATGAAATACTGACATCTACAATATGATAATCCTTGTAATGTTCGCTTCTTATGCAAAGCAAGTATATTAGAACTGTATCAGTTAGTAGTCTTTCAGGGTAAAAGAACTAAGTCCATATTTCTTGACTAGAAAAATATGGGTTACCATAAGACCCTATTTTCTAGGGTTTGCTTGGATCTCTTTGGGCTAATAACTGACCTGAATTTCCAGCTTTCAATCTCCTGGCTTGTTACATATTCACTCTGTTAATCTGTACAGTGGTGCCTCGCAAGACGAAAATAATCCGTTCTGTGATTCTCTTCATCTAGCGGTTTTTTTCGTCTTGCAAAGCAAGCCCATTGAAGGATTAGCGGATTAGCGCTATTAGCGGCTTTTAGCGGCTTATCTGCTGATCAGCGACTTAGCAGCTTAGAAAAAGGGGGGGAAGGGAAAAAAAACCAACAGGAACTCGCAAGACATTGTCGTCTTGCGAAGCAAGCCCATAGGAGATTCGTTTTGCGAAGCACCTCCAAAACGGAAAACTCTTTCGTCTAGCGAGTTTTCCGTCTTGCGAGGCATTCGTCTTGCGGGGCACCACTGTATCTCTAAAAACTTGAAAAAGAAAACAGCCTTCCTGAAAGTTTTGTGTGGAAATAGCATCTGAAATACATTATGATTGCATTTGGTGCACAATTAACCTGTGCAATTTCAACTTTACACAGTTGAAAGCCTCTCATTGAAACTGCACAGATTAAATACAGCACACACAAGGTATAGGTGTGGCAAAAACCTAATAGTAAATTGTCCTCTCCCCTTCTGGTGCAAGTCAACAGGGCTTCAGATGCTGAGGATCCACCATTCTCATCCTCTGTAGCGCCTGGTTTGGATCACTTATCTATTTACTTACAGCATTTATACCATGTCCTTTAGTCAAAAATATGTCTCTTAAAATTTTCTGTTTGGGGTAGATATTTCTACTCCATTTCTCAATGGTCCTGATGTGGAGAAGGGGGACTGAGAATGGAGAACTGCCCCAATATCACTAAACAAGCTCTCCCCCAGTGCAAACACTATACTCCTCTCTCCAAAGGCTCCTTCCAGGTGACAGACAAAAACCAACCTGTCCTTCATGCACTTATTCATATTTACTCAGAAGGAAGGTCCCACTGAACTCAGTGAGTGATGAACCTCAATGAAGGTTACTACAGACTTGGGCTGGCTGCTTTGGAGCCTTTCCATATGTGCAGGTGGACCCCTAAAAAAGTGGATACTAAAAAGGAGTGGGGGTTTGTCAGCATCGCCCTTGGGCCAGTGCCACCAACTGGACTCATTCACTTCAGCCCCGACTGGGCTAGGCGAGCTGGGTAGCACTTCTGCACAGGAACAGGTCAAAGTGCTGTGGACTCACAGCTTAGAGTTCACTTCCACAAGAAGACAGTCACAGATAGGTAGCCGTGTTGGTCTGCCATAGTCAAAATAAAAAAAATCCTTCCAGTAGCACCTTAAAGACCAACTAAGTTAGTTCTTGGTATGAGCTTTCGTGTGCATGCACACTTCTTCAGATACACTGAAACAGAAGTTGCCAGATCCTTCTATATAGAGAGAAGGTGGGGAGGGGTATTACTCAGAAGGGTGGTGGGAATGGGAGATTGGCAGATAGCTGAGATGAGCCTGTTGACGACTCTTAGCGACTGTAATAGGTCTTACAGGAAAAGGCAAGGGGTGAGAAGGTGAGAAATGGCTTAGTCATGTATAATGAGATAAGAATCCAATGTCTTTGTTCAAACCAGGTCTCTCCATGGTTTGACATGGAAGACAGTCGTCGCACAGCAGAGTATATAAACAACTCGGAGAGCAGCTCTGTAGAATATCTTCTTTATTCTATCTACAACTATTATACAACTATATACAGAGCTAAATAGGTCTAAGCATAAATAAATGCTGAACCGCACTGAGTGCCTGCAGCTGCTCTTAGCAGCAACCTTATCTCTACACACGATCTCTAGCACTCAGTCTCTCTCTCCCCCCCCCCCCCCCACTGACTGACTGACTCTTTGATGTGGTGCTGGAGCAGAATAAGTAGAGAGCAGAACAAGCCTCCTCCTCTCTGGAGAATCAGCAGACTCCTCAGGAGATTCTTGGATATGGGAGGGGTGAAATCTCCTCAGGGTTAAGCTATTTGTATATTTGGGGATCTTGAGTCCATTCCTGCATTATCCTGGTCAATCTAATATAAAAACAACCTATTAATTTTATTTTTGTGTGCTAACAAATAATGAAATAAAAACTATGTATTATCATTTAAGATTCTGCAGATCGGTAACAAGGTGCTTTTGATAAAAATCTAAACTATGCAGCAGTTGTTTACATTTGTCTTTTATAAATTTGCCTTCCTGGCAACCTCAGAGCGAACCAGGGTGCATGGCTGTTTCGCAGCTGCCTTCAACTTAACATATAATAGTTTTATATGTTTAACTGGATTTTATATATATATATATATATATTTCCCCCCTTCCCATGTTTTTGTTTAAACCTGTAAACCACTTTGAGTCCCTGCCGGGGGAAATAATAAATAAATGAGTTCTTTTAAACCTGCAATAAAATCCCAATGATGATAATAAACAATAAATAACCGCTCCTTTAAGCCTGCGATGTAAATCCTGAGGGAGAACAGGAGCGTCGCCTTTGCTGGCCGACAGTAAGGCAGGCGGGGGAAGCCGCCACCGCGCAGGCGCACAAGCCCCTCTCCCGCCGCCGCTGACCTTCCCTTGGCGACCCACCTGGCGAGGAGCTCCAGGTCGTCCAGCGCAGCCAAGAGCCGCTCGCGGGTGCTGCTCCGCCCTCCGCCAGCCGCCGCCGCCGCCATGGCCTCCGCCGAGCGTGTAGCTGACGAGGAGGAGCGAGCGACCGGAAGGAAGGGAGCGGAAGAGGAAGGCAGCTGGCCGGGGCGGCTGGAAGGCAGCGCCACCTGGCGGCCCCTCGGCGCAGCACCGCTTCCCTGCCAGGCGCGCGCCAGGTTCCGGCTCCGAGCTCCCTTTTCTCCTCTGCCGGCGGAGCAAACCGGGGCTGCAGCCCCACGGAATCAAGGGGGGGGGGGGGCGGGGGCGGGAGAGAAAAGGGGTCGCTGTTTTTCTGCGTCGCCCTGAGTTTCGTAGTACTGCAACATTTTTATATGCAGCTGTTGTTGTTTTGTAAAATTGGTAACTGCTTAAGTTGCTCTACGTACATCATGCGTGTATTTTTATATTACGTGTATGGAGCTGGAGTAACAAGAATGAATGGGCAGTAGCCAGGGTTTATGTTGGGGAGGGCAAGTTTCATGTTGGGGGCAAACGGGGATCAAACCTGCAACCATAGCACCACCCTCTTACCAACCGAGATAGTAGCAGCATTTCATGTACCTTATATTTATTTATAACCCGTTTTTCCAGCTCACATATAAAAGTAGGGGAGGCGGGTAACAATCATAAAAAATACAGTTTGCTGCACAATTACAGGTACACTAAGATGTCTCATAGCGTACCTGTACTGCAAATAATCTCTTCTGATATATATCCCTTTATACAGAGTAATAATCTACTAGCAAGTCAACACATTTTGCATAGCCATTTTGCCATGATTCAGACCAAAGGAGGAGCACACATTAAATAAAATTTAATAAATAGTAATAAATCTATGACCTTCAAAATGTGTTTGAAGGGGGTTCGGGTTTTTTATGTATTTTGTGTTCTCATTTTGTATTTTTATGTTGTGAACCACCCTGTGATCTTAGGCTGAAGGGTAGTATACAAATTTAATAAATAAAAATAATTAACAAAACCAGATGTCAGGATGCTTCTGGATGCCTGCTGTTTGTGGAGAGATCATCCTGATTTGTTTGTGCAAAGTCAGGCAAAGTTACAGCCAACAAGCGTGATCCCACACTTTCCAATACATTTCCCTGTCACTTTCCTTATTGCAAAAGGTCTCATAAACTTTTGGGGAAATGGGTTTTTTGTTTTTTAAGCGTTCCAAAGCAGCTTTAATTATGCAGCCTCGATTTGCCAGCATGAGATTGAATCCCTCCTGAAAATAGCGACCCTCTGGAAGCGGTCCCAGCTTTGAAGCAGTCCTGCGGCGAGGGGGAAAAGCCGGAATAGTGCGGCTGGCGCCGGTGTTGCTGTGTGGACGCTGCGCAAGGACGGAGCAGGAGCCCTGCCGGATGAGGCCGGGGCCGGAGCCTCCCACCAGACGCCTGCGGGGAACCAGCGAGCAGACGGGGATCGGGAGCATCGGCGGAGGGCGGAGCCTAGTGGCCCAGCGACAGCCCCGCCCCCGCCCTGCATTCGCCGCCTCCTCTTGGAAAGCCGTCCCGTGGCAGGGAGTTCCGCGGGCTGCCTAGGGCTCGACAGGCGGCGCCTGGCCACGGCCCAGCCCGGGGAGAGCAGCGGCCCGCCGGACCCAGCGCGTCTGCGCCCCCGTCCGCCTGCTGCCGCGCACGCGCACTGCCGCCGAGGCCAGACCTGAGGGAGGAGGTGGATCATGGCCGCCTCCATGATGGGCGCCCGGGCGGCGGCGGCGGCGGCGAAGCAGCTGCTGGGCTGGGGCTGCGCGGAGCGGAGAGCCGCTGCCAAGGTGAGCGGGGCCGGGCCTCCCCCTGCTCGCCGCGTCCGCGGAGGGAGGACGGAGCGAGGGGACGGGCAGGCCGAGGCGGGGGCAGCGAGGGAAGGTCACCGGGCGCCTCAGCGACAGGCCTCCGGGGCGGAGCCAGCGGGAGTCCTTCCAGGGCCCCCGGGGGGAGAGCCCTCGGAAAGGGCGAGGATCGGGACGGGCCTTGCCTGGAGAGGCGCCCGGCCCCGCGCAGGATCCGCGACTCGCCTCCCCTCGGGGCCGGGGACAGGGAAAGGGGGCTCCGGCTTCGTCTCACCCCCCCCCAAACTCAGAGAGGCTGCCAGCCAGGGCTGACATATTTGTAGAGGAAGAAAGCAGTGAACCGGTCTTCGCGTACTTGGGATTTCCTTTGCTTTCTTCCTGATCGTGCATCACCTTTAGAGCTTGTATTTCTGAGGGCCTCACATCAAACAGTCAGATGATGCTACTGTTTCTGCTGGAAGCATTTACTGCACACATCTCAGCCTCCCACCATCCTGCCTGTGTAATATTTATTTATTCAGAGCGTTTGCTCCCTGCTCCTCAGCCAAAAAGGCTCCTTGCATGGTTTACATACAGTCAAAGAACAAGGCAGTTCCTATCTGTAGACTTAACAATCTAAAAAAAGCAAAAAGACACAAGAGAAAAGGATCAGCGAGGGAAGAGGAAATGCAACAGAGAATTCAGGCACCAGTTTCTAAAGAGCTGCTCCCATCATGACCAGCTGGCCCAGTTCAAGGGGCAGGAGGTGCCCGAGGGAGCTGGGCCTCCAGCAAAGTGGGTGAAATGAGCCCTGCTTCCTGCCTCTTCCGCTAAGGCAGCTGGGTGCCATAGCTGCCCCCGGGTGACAGCTGAGAGGAGACCTGGTGGGGCTGGGCTGTCACCGCAGAGCGATGGCATGAACTCTGACTCTCAGCTCTCCCACTGCTGGAATGCAAGTCTCTGTGGTGTGTCATGAGCTAGTACCTTGAGATGCTGTTCCTCCTGTTTGTAGCAACTTTGTGGAGGCTCTTTTCTTTCTCCATTTTGGCTTTATTTTGATTTAATAAATATAGACACGGTGTAATATGTTGTGTGTTGTTTATCTGAGGTTTGTATTTACCTATTTTATCTGAGGTTTGTATTTACCTATTTTAAAGATCTGTTAAGGAACAGATGATTGTTGTTATGTCCTGATATGTAAAACCACAGAATTCAAAGAGGTTGTACTTTTCTCCATGACTGTTGTGCAGGCTGTTGAGTAAGTGTTATGCAGATCTCAAGCAGTCAGTCCCTTAGTACAGTTCTGGGAAATTGGTATTACAGATTGAAGTAAAATGTGTTAACCTTGGTCACAAACTTTGAAGTATAATTTATGTTCTTAATATCAGAGTTACTGTTTTCTATGTGGCTGTATCTTTTTATTAATTACAATACCTTGGTGGTGGCTTTTGGTGGTTCTTTTTCCCCTTAATGAATTTTTTGCAATATAAACAGACCCAATACAATGGTACCTATGTATTAAGCATATCATAAATACAGATTACATAGCTGCTGCTAAAAGCTGTAAATGAAAGTGGCAACCAAAATGTTTTCTTTGCCTGTGTGGTTGGATTCTGATACCAGTCAGCGCATGGGTAACCAGCATGGTGCTATATAGATGTTGCTGGACTCCAGTTCCCAACAGTTCTGTCTGTGGGCCATGCTGGCTGGACTGTGGTGCCCAGGGCTGATGGGAGTTGGAGTCCAACAGGCTCTGGACGGCACCATGTTAGCTATCCCCAGTGTTGTAAATAAAAATATGCCCTTTTCCCTTATGGGGTATCCAAGAGCCCATATAGAGTCCTTACATAGGTTCCCTATTGGTAGGAGAAAATAACAGAGGCCAACCAGAGAATATTGAGAAGCAAAGCAGCTAGTAAGCTGGATCTTTATTGATCTGTTGCAACAGGGTGCTCCCCTCACACGCAGGAGAGGAAGAGGACCTCCAAAAATGCTGTGCAAGGGCTTATAAAGACTCTTGAAATTCCCATCCTCTAGAATCAAGACCACCCCCAGAAACATTATGCATTCATCACAGAAGGGGTGTAACCTAAGACCACCCCTCAGATACATCCTAGAAAAGGCGGTCTGAAACAGAACATTTGCATGTTGTTTTTCTCCTGTCCCAGTTTATCTCCTGTCTGGCAAGTTACTTGACTGGATTGCCTGGGGAGCCTGGCCATTCTTTTGTAGTGGTAAAATACTTATTTCCTGGGCCAGGTCACAGGCTCACACCTTAATCATATCTTAAATGTGTCCTTAAGACAGGATTTGTGAGGAAAGAGACAATGGGGAGACTTTTCCAGTTTGACCTTGCAGGGAAAACATTTGGTCAGTTTAGGAATCAAAATGGTTCCAGGTTGGCCTTCCTGTGTTGATCTATGTATGTGCGATTATGAACAGTACCATATATCTAAGACCATAAAATTCCTATCACACCAGTAATATGGAAGCTCTTCAGGTGATTTGTTTTCCCACTGAATATATGCCATTTCATTAATAGGAATGGGGCTCATTATACCTGTTCCTGTTTAGCGCTCATGGCTCTTTTCACACTGATTCTCTTTGTGCCAATTCTTGGTCCACTCTAGCAGTGCAGGCTCAACCATGAACTCAACAATGCTGTTGGGCTTTAGTTGAAAATGTTGTGACCAGTGTTTTTTTAAAAAAAACTTTATTCACAATAGCCAACGGCCATAGCAACATAAAACAAGCAATATATACAATTTAAAAGACAACAGTGGGTAAAAAGGGCAATCAAATGACCAAGATTATCGTTCAGATAGTGGCCCTTAATCTCATTGCACCCTCAATAAACCTAGCAACTTTTGCTGTTGTCTGATCATTTAGATCTGATAAAAGAAAGAACAATGTAGCTGCAGACGGGCGGCCTGGGATGGTAAGTAGGAGTGGGGTGATGATCTCATTCCTCAGATCTTTATAAAGGGGACAGGACAGTGTTCAAAATTAGCCAGGTGCCAGGCATATTTTGCACCTGATGATCAGTCACTTGTGACCAAGAGAAGCTGCCTGGGCGCCAGGATGGTGCCTGACATCTCCGCCATCTGGAGGTGCAGGCCTGGGGATCATTGGATCTTGACAGTTTTCATACACTAATGCCACATCCTGTAGAATTCTATCAGTTATATTTTATCTGCACAATCAGAATGAATTTCAGGAACAAAAATGTTTGAGCAGGAGCAGTGAACAATGTTATACAGTATTTAATTGATGTAGCTTGTCTTCACTTACCCCACTGCCCTGCTCACAGTTGTGTTATGAAACAGAGGCTGGAATAGGCCGATATCTATGTGGACTGTCCCTGCATCAAGTGACTTTTCTTTTTTAAGTTATCCTAACTCAAGATTGTCATCTGAACTAGCCATATGTTTAATGGAGTTGTCTTGCCCCCAAATGGCAACTAGGCATTACATTTTGGTTTAAGGAGCCATTTAAGGAGTCCCTTACCTTTCCCGCCCTGACCTGGCCACAGTGATCCATGCGACGGTCACCTCCAGGCTTGACTACTGTAATTCGCTCTACGCGGGGCTGCCCTTGAAGCTGTCCCAGAAACTCCAGCGGGTACAGAATGCTGCAGTAAGGCTCCTCACGGGGTCTCTGCCATGGGAGCATCTTCACCCAGTGCTTTTCCAGCTGCACTGGCTCCCGGTGGAGTACAGGGTCAGATTTAAGGTGCTGGTTTTGACCTTTAAAGCCCTTCACGGCCTAGGACCCTCGTACCTACGGGACCGCCTCTCCCGGTATGCCCCACGGAGGACCTTAAGGTCCATAAATAGCAACACCCTAGAGGTCCCGGGCCCTAAGGAAGTTAGATTAGCCTCACCCAGAGCCAGGGCCTTTTCAACACTGGCTCCGGCCTGGTGGAACGCTCTGCCTCATGAGACCAGGGCCCTGCAGGATCTGATTTCTTTCCGCAGGGCCTGTAAGACAGAGTTGTTCTGCCTGGCCTTTGACTTGGAGCCAATTTGATTCCCTCCCCCCCTTTCTCCTCCTGTGATGAGGCTGCATTTTAATATTTTAATGTTTCAATATTTTAATGTATTTTAATCTTGTTTTTAAGTTGTATTCATTCAACTTGTTTTTATTATTGCTTGTTAGCCACCCTGAGCCCGGCCTTGGCTGGGGAGGGCGGGGTATAAATAAAAATTATTATTATTATTATTATTATTATTTGGCACCTAGCTTATATATCTGACTTTCTAACACTGTGACTTATTTAGACTCTAAAGCAGATAATCTGCCCCCAGGCACACAGTGACAGAAAAGAATGGCATTCTAAAACATATTCATAGAATCATAGAATTGGATGTGACCCCAAGTGTCATCTAGTCCAGCCCCTACAAGGCAGGAATCTCAGCTAAGGCATCCATGACTGATGGCCATGCACCTTCTACTTAAAAACCTCCAATGAGAGAGAGTCCACAACCTCCCATGGGAGTATGTTCCACTGTCAAACAGCTCTTACCGACAGAAAGTTTTTCCAGCTGTTTAGTTGGAATCTTTTCTTGTAACTTGAAGCCATTGGTTCAGGTCAGACCCTCCAGAGCAGGAGAAAACAAGCTTGCTCCATGTGACAGCCCTTGGGTTATTTGAAGACAGCTATCGTATCTTCTCTCAGTCTCCTCTCTTCCAGGCTAAGCATCCCCAGCTCCTTCAACCATTCCTTATAAGGCTCGGTTTTCAGACTCTTGATCATCTTGATTGCCCTCCTCTGCACACATCCCATCTTGTCAATATCCTTCTTAAATTGTAGTGTCCTGAATTGGTGGTCTGACCAAGGCGGAATAGAGCAGTACTATTACTTCCCTTGATCTTGTCACTAGACTTCTATTGAATGCAGCCTAGAATAGTATTAGATTTTTTTTGCTGCTTCATTATACTGTTGACTCATGTTAAGCTTATTTCTGTCTTGTATATTCTAAAATATGATTTGCAATTGCTTTAAGATTGTTAATGTCTCCTCAACATAATAAGCAGTACTGTGGTACCTCGGGTTCAGAACTTAATTCATTCTGGAGGTCCATTCTTAACCTGAAACTGTTCTTAACTTGAAGCACCACTTTAGCTGCCACCGCACCACCACCATGCAATTTCTGTTCTCATCCTGAAGCAAAGTTCTTAACCTGAGGTACTGTTTCTGGGTTAGCAGAGTCTGTAACCTGAAGCGTCTGTAACCCGAGGTACCACTGTATTGCTTTGCCATTTTTCTCCCTGTTTGATATATTTCATTATTATTTACATACCCCCCATCCCCTTCATCTCAACCAGAGGGTCAAGCTGCTGTGCCTTGGCTGTGCCACTGTAAAAAGATCGCGTTTTGGTTGTTTATATAGTAAAGTATGTAAACTGTAAATAAATGAAGCCTTGTTAAACTGAAAGTCGTGTTCCTATTTTCCTAGGTATTCAGTGGAAGACAAGGTTTGTTTCCTAGCTATGTGTTCCAAGTGCAGCAACGAAGGAGCTTGTCGCTGCATGAATACTTAAGTATGGAACTATTAAAAGAAGCTGGCATTTCTGTTCCATATGGATTGGTTGCAAAGACACCAGAGGAAGCTTACAACATTGCAAAAGAAATAGGTATAGAACTGAAGTCTATAGATGTAGTAAATGTTTTCTTTTTGTTGTTTGTTTTAGAGACTTAATAGGTAGTGATAAAACTGCTTACATTTTTCAAATTCTTACTTCTTTCTCAATTTCTGAGATCCTACAAAATCACTGTAGGAGAGAGAATACCATTCAGAGATTTGTCAACTGTGAAGTACTTAGGTGTACTTTTTGACATTAGTTATGTTACTGACACTTTCCAATTGTATATACTACTAGTCATGCTAATTTATAGCCTGTTCCTCTGCTGCATTGCAAGGCTCCCTGAATTAAAAAAAAAAAAGCATTTTGTCCTCCTTGCTTTGGGTCTATCCCTTTTTCCGGTTCCCTCAGGTCAGGGCTACCAGATATTACACTGTAATATCCTCTGCTTCTGATACCAGGACCCAGGGTGAGATTATTATTTTACTTCAGTACAAGAGTTTTGTTTAGGCCCAACATGCTGTCAAAGGCCCCTGTCTTGGCTACTGCAAAGAAGCTTTTCATTCTCTTTTCTAAAACCTAGATCTGCCTAGGTTAAAAAAAACAACCCTCAACTAGTATTTGTACATTATTTAATTTGAAACAATTCTTGTCTACCCTCCTTCTATTCCAGGTACAAAGGACCTTGTTGTAAAGGCACAAGTTTTAGCTGGTGGTAGAGGGAAAGGAACCTTTGAAGGTGGCCTTAAAGGAGGAGTGAAAATAGTATTTTCGTAAGTTGAGCTTCTAATTAATTAACACAGAAAGCAAAAACATTAATAGCCCAGGGGCATTTACTATGCATAACTATTTACTAGAATTGTTTCAGTATTTGTACTTTTAGAATGCTTGAAATATTACTTAAACTTCAGCAACTTCATTTTGGGACTTTGATCTCTTTTTGGTATAGTAGATTAGATAACATGGATCTTAGGGTGATCTAGTATTTTGTGAATACTTTTTTATTTTATTAGGGGACAGGTCACCCTACAACTCTGAAAAAGAGGCCTGTTTGCCTTTAGAGTGGCAATTTTAAGAAGAAATGTTTGTGGGGATAATAAATTAAATTCTTTGGGGAAGCAAACTCTTATCTGACAGAATAATACTTTAATAATTATTTTAATTGTGTAATATATTTTATTCTGTTTCATGTATTTTATTCTGTTTAATGTGTTTTGTTTTGTTTTGTGATGGCTTTGGCTACACAAATAAATAATATTAATAAATAATATTTATTTATTAGTCCAGAAGAAGCAAGAGAGATTTCCTCCAAAATGATTGGGAAAAAACTGTATACAAAGCAGACAGGAGAAAAGGGCAGAATATGCAATCAAGTGTTTATCTGTGAGCGCAGATATCCCAGGAGAGAGTACTATTTTGCAATAACCATGGAACGATCATTTCAGGTGAGTAGTTTATTTTGAGGAGAAATGCTTTTTACGCCAGTACGTTTCCGAGCACAATTCAAAGTGTTCGTACTGACCTTTAAAGCCCTAAACGGCCTCGGTCCAGTATACCTGAAGGAACGTCTCCACCCGCATCGTTCACCCCGGACACTGAGATGCAGCGCCGAGGGCCTTCTGGCGGTTCCCTCACTGCGAGAAGCCAAGTTACAGGGAACCAGGCAGAGGGCCTTCTCGGTAGTGGTGCCCACCCTGTGGAACGCCCTCCCACCAGATGTCAAAGAGAACAACAACTACCAGACTTTTAGAAGACATCTGAAGGCAGCCCTCTTCAGGGAAGCTTTTAATGTTTGATGCATTACAGTATTTTAATATTTTGTTGGAAGCCGCCCAGAGTGGGTGGGGAAGCCCAGCCAGATGGGCGGGGTATAAATAATAAATTATTATTATTATTATTATTATTATTATTATTATTATTATTATTATTATTATTATTGAGTTTAGTGTTTTTGGTTGGGACAAAGACTTTTAAGCTGTCTTCAGAAGGATAGTTAGTAGAGCAAAACATAGATTATACAGTCAAACCTCTGTTCCTGAACAGCTCTGTTTTGGAACGTTTAGGTTCCCGAATGCCAAAAACCCAGAAGTAAATGCTCTTGTAACCAATCTGAAGTCGTGCCTCAGTTGTCAAACATTTAGGAAGCCGAAGTGGCTTTCGGTACGGTTTATGTTCAACAACCGAGGTTTAACTGTAGTACCCTAGTTCTCAATCTGGGCAAAATCTTTTGTTTTTGTTTTTCTAGTACGTATTTAAAAAACAACATTCTGCTATCAAACATTGTCAGTGTTATTTACTATAGTATGAAGCAATTAGGTGCCTCATAGGACATATGAATTGTAAGGTGCTCGGTGACAGAAGTGTTTATTAATATAAGGTTTTGATTAGATATCTGAGCATCTCAGATTTTTAGAGGTTTTCCTTCTCTGCAGTAGCCTTTAGTAAATCCCCAAATAGCTTCTTACCTGTATAAGTTTCTTACCTGTATATGAGTCCTTTCAAGAGAAATACCATGCATGCGTCTGTGACAAGTTCTACAGCAGCCTTTTGGAGTCCTCTTGAGGACAGCAGCTGAAAGGGGCCTTTCCTAGAAAATACTGGGTGCATTTTAAACCATTATCTTTTCTTTTGTGCTTAACAAGAGTGTAAATAAGAGCACAGCTTTAGGGACATGAATAAGATTTTAAAATACTTAGACTTGAACACAATTTTTCATTTTATAGCCTACCCTGGCATAAATGGAGCCAGGCTGGATTATGAGTGGTAGCAAATTTGGGGGGGCTAACTGGCCGTGGTAGTGGAGAGCAGGAGAGGTTCTTCTTTGGCTTGGATTAAAATCATTTTCGCATAAAATGTAAAACTACAGAATCTGTTTCAAAGTCTTATCTTACGCACTGCATGTTGGTACTAAACCTCCAATGTCTCTGGTTGTCTTCCAAGAATGAATTGATAACAACATAAAATGCTTTAGGAGTTTCCCAAAGTGCTGATCACGACTAATTTCTTCTAAAAATATACTGATTCCTACTGGGGGTAGTGGTGCCCACTTTTTTTAGTAGCTTGTTTCGCTGGCCAGTCGTTTCGGGGGGAAATATTAGATTTGAGTTCTACTCTGCCTTTCTCTGAAAGTTCACAAGCACATAAATAAGAATTTCTTGTGCAAATGATATAACCACCTTTCCCAACCACATTCATTGGAATATTTTCAGACAGCTGCTTTTTAGAAGGTAGTTAAGATATGATAGCAAGAAAGACTCGAGTCTCCAGGACTGAATTAGGGGCCTGTAAATTTCCAGCTGCCACACCTATAGTTTTTTTATTGACTAATTGATAACCTTTACCTTTCAGTCAACCGGCACTCAAATAGCTGGTTGCCAACCAGGCTATCATTAATGAGTTATTCTGTGTTTCTAGGTTTTTCTAGGCGTATAATTGAACACTCACTTTCTATGTAGTATCTAATTGTATAGTTTTCATATTCAACCCACAAGTGTGTAACAAAATTACTTTAATATTTTGGGGATTGTAAAAAGACCTTGTTGAAAAGTGTTTCTCTTTTCAGGGTCCTGTACTCATTGGCAGTTCCCAGGGTGGTGTCAATATTGAAGATGTTGCTGCAGAGAATCCTGATGCCATAGCTAAGGAGCCAGTTGACATTGTAGAAGGCATTCAAAAGGAGCAGGCCGTCAGGGTACTGAAATATGCATTGTTTGTTCAGCGACAGCTTCTCTATAACATGTACACATATGGTCTGTTTAACTAAAAGATATAACACTGGATCTTCAGGTTCTTTAATGGTTTCGATTTAGAGTTGTGCAGAGAAAAACCCCGTGGGGTGAATGCTGCTGCGAGTAGAAATAGGTGAGGAGGATATTTTTGCTCCTTCCTCCTCTACTCCCCCCCCTCCACCTTGCTCCAGCAGCCTCCTGTGCCCCTAAACATTTGCTCCATAGAGTTTTCACCAGGCAAAAACATTCCTCTTCAACCAGCCCCTGCTTTTTATGATCTAGGACCTTTTAGATGTGTTTTTGTTCTTCTTATCTGGTTTTAATTTTAAGTTGCTTTGGGTTGCCTGTGGAAAAAGCAGCTAATAAAACTAATAAAATAATAAAAAACAATCTAGTCCAACTCCTTGCAATGCAGGAATCTCAACTGAAGCATTGATGATATGCTAATCTTCTCTGTATTGTTCCAATTTTAGCATATATGCTGCTGGCGTATACACTACAGCATCCATGACAGTTGGCCATCCAACTTCTGCTTAAAAGCTTCCTCTGAAAGAGAATCCACCAGTTTCCAAGGGAGTCCATTCCCATCTCAAACACCTTTTACTGTCAAAAAGTTCTTCCTGATGTTTAGTTGGAATCTCCTTTTGTAACACAAATTCATTTGTTCAGGTCCAACTCTGGAGCGGGAGGGAACAAGCTTGCTCCATCTTCTATCTGACAGCCCTTTAGATAAATGAGGATGGCTGTCATATCTCCTCTCAGTCTCCTGTTTCCCAGGATAAACACCCCCCAACTCCCGGAACCATTCCTTAAAAGGCTTGATTTCCAGGCCCTTGATCATCTTGGTTGCCCTCTTCTGCACATGGTCCAACTTGTCAATATCCTTAAACTGTGGCACCCAGAACTGGAGACAGGACTCCAGGTGGAGTCTAAGCAAGGCCAAATAGAGCAGGACTATTATTTCCCTTGAAAAAGCAAGACAACAGCAGTCATATAGTACAGTACAGTACAGTACAGTAATGGTATTATGTTAATTATATTCCCTGCCTTTTCTCCTGACAGAGACTCAGGGTGGTGTTAGTGTTAATTCTATCAATGTTTATTTTATGTTTTATTTTTTAAAATGGTTGTGTTTCCTATGTTTTAGTGGTTCTTATTTTTATCTGTAAGCCAGCTTGAGTCCCTGTCAGGGAAAAAGGTTGGGCATAAATAGATACCGTATTTTTCGCCCTATAGGACGCACTTTCCCCCCTCCAAAAATGAAGGGGAAATCTGTGTGCGTCCTATGGGGCGAATGCAGGCTTTCACTGAAGCATGGAGAAGCTATTAGGAAGCTATCAGCAAGCCTGGGGAGCCTGCGGGAGTTCCCGCAGGGCTCCCTAGGCTGCGGATAGCAGCCTGCTTGCCTGGAGCGCGGGCCACGCCAAAGCAGAGCGCCCCGCGCTTTGGGCAGACATCCACAGCCTAGGGAGCCGTGCGGGAGTTCCCGCAGGGCTCCCTAGGCTGCGACTAGCAGTCTGCTGCGCGGGGCGCACTGAAGCAGAGCGCCCCACACTTCGGGCAGATATCCGTGGCTGGGGGGGGGGAAAATAATTTCCCCCCTTTATTTCCCCCCCAAAAAACTAGGTGCGTCCTATGGGCCGGTGCGTCCTATAGGGTGAAAAATACGGTATATAATACAACAACAACCGATTAACCTTCACTAGGAGTGGCCTAATTCCACCCATGGATGATTCCATCTTGCCCACAGAACCTCTCGGTCTTGGCTTTGCTCCGTCCACCGTGTTGACTTCAGGGAGGAGCTTTTTTTCCTTGTGGCTAGCAGGTAGATACATTTAATTGTAGGCATGGAGACCCAATCTTGGCGGAGAGGCAGGAGGGTTCTTTATAAGTCTTTGCTCCCTACTGTGGTTCAGATCACCACAATCCCTGCAGTCCCTGCAGTCTGTCCTCCTGTTTGGTTCAATAGGAACATTTATTCCAATACCAATAGCAGACTTAGAGTCTGAGGAATGCTTGTGTCTGGATCTTTGTAGCTGGGGGGAAAGTTAAAGCCCCCCCCCATTCCTTGATGTCATATTCTAGATCTGAATCTTCCACCTCCCCAAAAGAGGGTGGTTGTGTGTAGGTGCGTAGCAGAGTGGCTCACTTGGGGAGGGGGATGGTTTCCCATCTCTGGCTTATATGTAAGGTAGTTTTAAATGTGCTCATTCTTTCTGAGTTTTCTTGTTTTTGATTGATAAAGGTTCCTTCTGTGTTTTTGTTTTCCAATTCCAGCTGGCCAAGAAAATGGGGTTTCCTGCTAATTTGGTAAACGAAGCAGCTGATAATATGATTAAGATTTACAACCTCTTCATTAAATTTGATGCTACTATGGTAGAAATTAACCCCATGGTTGAAGATTCTACAGGGATTGGTAAAGTTTCTTTCTTTTGGAATTGTTTCACTTTGAAAACTTAATTGTGGAATTTATTAACTTAATTACAAAATAGGATATCTGAGTTTTTGCTCTTGTTTTATTAAGAGGATTTAAAAACCCAAAACAAAACCCCAAACTAGATTTACCCTTTTAAGATGTGTTTTGGCATTGTCCAAAAGCGATCTTATGCTTTAAATGGATCTACAAACTGCAGTGAGAAGACATTTTTAGGACTGTCAGTTACATGTACCGTGACAAGATTAAGAAATTTGGTCAGTGTACCCCTTAAATGTGCTCAATCTGATTCCTCTCCCTCTCTTTTTTTTTGGGGGGGGGGGAGGTTGGTTCTTCCGAGTTAAATCAGTTTGGCTTTCCCATTTGTACCCTTTGTATAGGAGCCTCTTCTATGCACACCATTTTCTCTGACTTTCTTGTGTATGTTCTTGGCTTTGGGAAGAAATACCATAACTTTGATGGTCTATACATGTAGCAGGATGAGGTGAAAGAGTGTAGTGCATCCCTTCAGGTTCCAGATGGGGGAATGTCACTCCTGAATTTGACTACTGTAAAAAGTTCCCTGCATGTACAAAACCAGCACAGCAGGCAGGAAACTTATTATTGCACACCAGAGAGCATGCAAGGCTTGTTTTCTGCTTTCAGGGAATTTGCATGTTATGGGACATTTAGAACACAGTATCTTCTTCATGTTAAACTGGCTCAGGACTCTGCTACCTTAATCTGCACTGTGTTAGGACTAGCCCACATAGATAACTTGGGAAGTTACTGTTCTTAGCATTAAGGGGTCTAAACACAACTTGTTTGTTTTTCCAAGTGATGTGTATGGACGCAAAGATAAATTTTGATAGCAATTCGGCTTATCGTCAGCAGAAAATATTCGACCTGCAGGACTGGACCCAGGAAGACCAGCGAGACAGAGATGCAGCCAAAGCAGATCTCAATTATATAGGATTAGATGGAAGCATCGGATGTCTTGGTATGTTGGGCATGGTGAATGCTGTATATAGGAACTAAAGGTGCAGCAGTGCCTCCAATAGTTACTGTTTTCTTTTTCTGCCCCTCTTTCAGTGAATGGCGCTGGTCTTGCAATGGCCACTATGGATATAATTAAACTTCATGGAGGCACCCCAGCAAATTTTCTTGATGTTGGCGGTGGTGCTACAGTGCAACAAGTAACAGAGGCCTTTAAACTGATTACATCAGATAAAAAGGTAAGAACACAGTTGCTATTTAGAGTTCTCTGTTTAACCTGATGTTTAATTAATCAAGTATTGCTGCTAGTCAGAAATGCAGGTTACTGTTTCTCCTATGAGCAGGCATCTTCTTTCAAGGAATATCCTAACCTCTAAGTACAGTCCTGTGCTAGTTCCGTTGATGTTGAGTGTAAGTTAAAACTGCACGGTAACTTGAGCTTTCGGGTGGCGCTGTGGGTTAAACCACAGAGCCTAGGACTTGCCAATCAGAAGGTCGCTGGTTCAAATCCCCGTGATGGGGTGAGCTCCCGTTGCTCGGTCCCCGCTCCTGCCAACCTAGCAGTTCGAAAGCCCGTCAAACTGCAAGTAGATAAATAGGTATCACTCTGGCGGGAAGGTAAACGGCGTTTCCGTGTGCTGCTCTGGTTTGCCAGAAGCAGCTCAGCCATGCTGGCCACATGACCCGGAAGCTGTACGCCGGCTCCCTCGGCAAATAAAGCGAGATGAGCACCGCAACCCCAGAGTCGGCCACGACTGGACCTAATGGTCAGGGGTCCCTTTACCTTTAACTTGAGCTTTAAAAACCTTTAGTATTTTTTTCAGGTTCCATTAATTTTAAAAGTTTAGACTTTAGGTGGAAATAAGACTTAGCTGAAACTAGGTAGCCAGGGATATAGGAACCTCTCCTTGAGCTAGAGGGTAAATTAACTCAAACTACCAAATAGATACGCAGCTAAAAAGGCAGCAAGGGTGTATGCCAATGATTGTCACATGTGCAGCTGTCTGCCTGTTGGACAGAAGTGATGGATGTGTGCTTGGTGCAATGAGCCCCTGTCCCTTAGGGAATGAGTTAGAGGAAAAAGCAGTAAGAGGTAGCATGATAGAGGTGCTTGGAATTTGCCATAGTCTGGAGAAAGTTGATAGAGGGAAAAAACTTTTTCTCCCTCTCTCATAATACTTGACTGAGGGACATTCAGTGAAACTGAATCCTGGAAGATTCAGAACAGATAAAAGTAAGTGCTTTACACAGTGCATAGTTAAACTATGAAATTTGCTCCCACAAGAGATAGTGGTGGGCAGAAATTTCAGTGGCTTTAAAATGAGGATTAGACAAATTTATGGCTGTCAATGGCAGTAGGCTGACAAACAGGAGAATGCCATCATGTCCAAATGCCACGCAGTTGCCTGAAAACAGGCAATTGAATTGCACCCTCTCTTTTTAAAACCCTTTAAAACATCTTTGGGATAAGAAAACTGTATGAGAGCCCTCCCTCCCTCTCCATCTGCTGGCGAACATCTACCATCTGAAAATCTGTGAATGCCACTTTGTTGAGGAGATAATACCCACAAAGCAGGAGTGGCAGATGAAATTAGTGGAATACACAGAATTAGCAAGCTCAACCAGCGAAATTAGAGAGCAAGAAGAGAAAATTTTAAAAGAGAAATTGAAGCCATTTCTAGACCACCTTAAAAACCATTGTAAAAATGTTAGAACTTTAATCAGTTTGAAGTAAGCTCAGCAGTTAAAGTTTATAATGAGAAGAATTTGAATGTTTAAATAGTTAGAAAAAATAGAATATGCAGCAGGAATTGGAAATTTAGGGAGCCATGGATGGGAAGTTGATGGAATAGAATTATGGATTGATGTAATGTATCTATTCCCCCCCTTCCCCCCCTTCCTTTTTATTCTTCAGTCCTGTATTTTGTACTCTTATAAATTAATAAATATTTTTTAAAAAAACCACTTTCTGTTGCTGGAAAAAACAGAAAGTAAATGAATTGTTAAACTATCTAAAGGAAAGCGAAAGATTGATTTATGGTGGACAAGAGAGATTATAGAAATTCCGTTATCTTTTTTTTTTTTTTTTTTTTTGCTTCCTGCCACCTAAAGAATTCGAGAAATTGAAAGTGGAGTAATTATCACTAGCCATGAGAAAAAGAATTTGTTTTGAGATAACAGTTGCAGCTGCAGAACGTCAATACTTTGGTTTTTAATGAAGTTATGTTGAGGTGAATTGAGTGGCTAATAATAACCAAAACATTAAAAGTTTCCAACATGGTAAAAGTACTTTTGGATCAACCAGTGACTGTTGGTATTGTTCAGCAGTTGATAGCTGGACAATTAAAAACAATTAGATCAATGTTTGATGAAGATAAAGAAAATGAGCCAGATGATGATGCAAAAAAAAAGGAGCCAGGGGAATATGAGGTAGAAAATGGAAAGGGAGAATACACAGAGGCCCCAGATCAAATTGATGAAAAGTTGGGAGGACTGGATCAAGAAATAATCAATGGAAGGAAGCAGATGGTCACATGGAAATAGAAATGACCTCCATACAAGGATTTAGGGAAGAAGTAGAATGCCAGAATAGCTCTGCCAACTGTTGCCTGATGCCGTAAATCAGAAGCGGGCACGAGACTTGATGGCACTTAACTTTTATTGCTTAACACCCAGAGAGTCAGCACACACACACACACACACACACACACACACACACTTCACAGGAGCTAGGTTTCCACCCCCACCCACCCCCGTTCTTGAGCTGTGAAAGGGGGAGGGGGAGGGCCCAGAACAGAGCTCTCTTGCAGAGCAGGAGATGCAGCCGCTGCTCTTTCCCTATCAGAGTCGGTGCCCACATCAGAGTCTCCTTCACCCCCAATCTCTGGCTCCAATGCTTCCCTGCTGGTTCCCTTACTCAGTGGCTCCTCTCTGTCTGTCCCACCAGTCTGAATCACAGCATAGCTGCCTTGGTTTAAGGTGGGTCAAAGTAGGTAAAAACCCTGACTGTCCCATTGGGCTGGGTCTCTCATGATGGCTCCCTCCTAAAAACTGCTGCCTCTGTGTCTTTTTCTAAGGCAAGATATATTTCCAAAACCCAGTGTTATGAACTGCATTAGTTTCAAACAACTTAGTCTTTTGTATGTTTGGACATGTGGTGATGTCTGCCAAGTATAGTTGCCTAAAACTATAAATTCAAAGGTATTAAGAAAAACATATTACCAATTATATGCTCTTTTGCAGCCACATAATTGCATAATGTCTACAAATTAGCAAACTGTTCAACGATCTTCCTTTTGCAGAACAGGCATTATTTTCTTATCAGAAGACAGAATGAATCTGTGCTCCATTATGTTTACAGTTCTATGTACTTTTTTACACAGGTGCAAGCTATTCTGGTGAATATTTTTGGAGGCATTATGCGATGTGATGTGATCTCACAGGGAATAATTATGGCAGTAAAAGATTTGGAGATTAAAATACCTATTGTTGTACGGTTACAAGGTGAGCATTTTACAATAAAAGAATCCTAGGATTGTAGAGTTGGAAGGGATCCCAAAGGTCATCCAGTCCAACCCCCTGCAGTGCAGGAATCTCAGTCTCGGCTCTGCCGCTCAGCTAGTCGCAAACCATGTGACTGCAAATCTCAGCTTGGTTGCTAGGTGGCACCCCTGAGTCACAAAAAGCCACTGGTGATGGGTTAATTTCGAATGCTGCTTCTGCATGCTTTGCAGTACAGAATATAGAAAAGCAGAGTCTGTAACACAATGAATAATCTTCTACAGCTTCTCTTAAATCTGTAGCTTTTATAATTGTACAGCGTCCCTTTTACTGTTGAAGTTAGACATTCATTGACATACCACAAGCTTATATTTTCCTCCTATATATGAAGATATATCAGTCAGTGATGCTAAAAATATAGACTTAAGCACTGGGGGTTCATTAATGGAATCATAGAATTGTGGAGTTGGAAGAGACACTAATCCAACCCCCTGAAATGCAGGAATCTCAACTGAAGCATCCATGACAGATGCTTAAAAACGTCCAAGGAAGGAGAGTTTATTATTACCAACCAGGTTATATTTACCTTCCTGTATTAAAAGCTCCAGTTTGTCTTGCTTGTTTCCCATACTCTGTGCATTTGTATAGATACAACTGAAACCATGTGTTGTTCCCTCCAGCTGCTTCTTTCTTGTAGCTTCTTGCCCTTTAGCAGGTTTCTGAAATGCCACCTTATTTTTTGTGCATAAATGCAGCTATTATTCAAAATACCAGGTGTTCTTCTGTCATTTGTAATGTTGTCTCCCTCCCCCTTGAAGATCTAGTTTAAAACTCTCCTGGTCAGGAGAGTTGCTGAATCCAAATTATCTTAGTGACTGGTTTCCAGATGTCACCAATGTTTAGTAAGGTTTGAATTGGTAGCAGGGGGTGAAGGGGACTGGCAGGGGTGTGGCAGAAATTGATGGATTCCTGAGTACTCTGGAAAATTTTCCAATGGAAAAAGCGGATGGTCCTTCCAAAGCTCCTTTCTAATGGAGAGTTGAGACAGGCAGTGCCTGATCACTCCTGAGCATTCTTTCCAGCACTGCAGTGCCCGATTAACTCCTTGGCATTCTAGAGAGCTATGTGCTATGAAGAAGCTGGACAAAAACTGGAACATAAGTGGCACAAATCTCACTCTGAAGTTAGCGGAGCAGAGGTTGGTGCACATACAATTGCCTACCATGCCGCAGTAAGGGCACCCAAAACTGACAAAGCTTTTGCCTCTTGGACAACTGGACTCCCACTCTAGCCTTAAAATATATTGCCATATGATTCTGAAAAAGATTGGTTGTGAGGAAAGAGAAGCATGGTAGCTACTTCAGTCAAGGCCACACTGTCTGTTGTGCCAGTTACTATGTCCTGTGTTCAGAGTCAAGTGTTTGGATAATATTGACAGAAATAACCTGTGAATCCTGAAATATAAAATCTTAACTATGTAGGTACACGAGTTGATGATGCTAAAGCTTTAATAACAGCCAGCGGTCTGAAAATACTTGCCTGCGATGACTTGGATGAAGCTGCTAAAATGGTGAGCTAAAATTTATTTGTATAAATTCTTGCTGTAACATATATTTGATAGGCATTGTTAACTTACCTAAACATGATGAAATGGCACTCTTAAGCTTTCAGTGTTATAGAAGAAGAAGAAGAAGAGTTTGGATTTGATATCCCGCCTTTCACTCCCTTTAAGGAGTCTCAAAGTGGCCAACATTCTCCTTTCCCTTCCTCCCCCACAACAAACTCTCTGTGAGGTGAGTGGGGCTGAGAGACTTCAGAGAAGTGTGACTGGCCCAAGGTCACCCAGCAGCTGCAGGTGGAGGAGCAGAGATGCGAACCCGGTTCCCCAGATTATGAGTCTATCGCTCTTAACCACTACACCACACTGGCTCTCCTGGCTAGGATTCTTCACATACTGTAGTATACCGCAAAATGTACGAATGCACAGTCAGGTGGCTGTAAGAATCTAGTCCTGTTAAGGCTTTCCGTATGATCACACATCTGTCTGGCTTCACAACATCCCTGCTCTATGCCTGCTGCTCACCATGTTGGAGGGCAAACATCTGAAGCAGGGAGCCTTCTGTGCTTGCGGAGGCTCCCTGTGCAAGCTGAACCACTGAGTAAACCAGGGGTCCAAATTGTGCAGGGAGCCCCCACTGGCATAGAAAACTCCCCGCTGCAGGTCATAGAATCATATAATTGAAAGGGACCACAAGGGTCATGTAGTCCAACCCCTGCAATGCAGGAAACTTTTTTGCCCAACGTGAGGCTCAAACCCACAATCCTGAGATTAGTGGTGTTTGACTTCCCAACCCATGGAGGGCAGCATCTGTCTACATCTGTTCATAATCAATATACTTATAACTAGACTCCTACCTTATTCAGGATAAGAGACCATGCAATCTAGCTGTACATGTTTTTAAATAATACACATATAATTATGTAAACTGATGTATGCATAGTAACTTAATGATACTCTGTGAAGCAAGTGCTTGAGGCACAACCCTTTTTTGCTCTGAACAGTGTCAGAGGAGGAGTTTGTTAGGTGGCTCTGAGGGAAAGTTGGAGATCACAGGTAGAGTGAATAGACAGCTTAGAGAGAGAAGTGGATGAGAGAATTACAGCCTTCCGTCCTACCTGCTACAGTGGTAAAGCCTTGGAATACCCCTGGCTGGTCACCTTGGCAGGTAATGGAGCACTTGATGCCACAGCCCCATGGATCTCCTTCTTTGCACACCTTGATGGCACGGATGCTGGACTCGTTCAGGCCAGTGCAGACAGTCATGCTGCCTCTCAAGCCGTCCAGCACAGCCAGTTTCTCTTGCACTGGGGGAACACATTCTGCTTTTTAGCTTTCCCACCTTGAGGAAGAAGCTGTCTTGTGTTGGGGGGCCTTTCACTCAGACTGAACCTCTGCTTGCTTTCAGACCACCTTCCCCCCCTCTCTCAGATCACCTTCACTTGCTCTTCATGTTCCCATGTCCTGTGCACACCCAGCCAAGGAGGACAAACGGACAATAGTTTAATTTTTTATTGACAAAAGCATGCACTTACAGCAGCTCCCAAGGTGCCCAGAATCCACACGCATGCTTCTGGCAACGATGTGGCTAACATTACTTTCCCAGGTTCAGGCCTGGCAGAGCTGTTCCAAAGGGACCACATTTGGCCCCTGGGCCTAAGGTTGTTCATCCTTGTATATATTAAGCAGTCAGATGACTTCATCTTTCGGTGGAATAGACTGATATGACTTCCTTTCTGAGCTTTTGTTACACTCTGTAAGCTATTTCTTCCATCTGACGTAGCTGTAACATTTTGCAGTTATTCATACTGTTAATTACCCAAATTACTTTTTATTTGTTGTCATTTCACCTGTACTTGTTGAAGATTTTTAATATCTTATGGAAACAAAATATCTCAAGGTGATTTTTGTTTTGTCTTTTAGGTTGTGAAACTCTCTGAAATAGTCACCTTAGCAAAGCAAGCTCAAGTGGATGTTAAGTTTCAGTTACCAATTTGATCAGACATGTAATGGTTCATGTTCCTCAAACCCTTGTTGTGTTCAGCTTTCTAAAATACTGTTCTATTATTTCTTCTATTATGTATGTGAAGATTTTACTTGCTTGATAGGCAAGCTTGTATCACCTTCCTGTTAATATTCAAAGTGTTTGCTGTAATAAAAAAAAAAGTTAAATACTTAGTTGCAGTCTCTCCTTCAGTTACAGCTACAGGAACAGATGCTCTTCATATGGGGAAATACAACCTTGAGGCTGAAAATGTGTGTTCCAAATAAAAAAATAAAAAGTCCAAAGCTTGTGTTGATCTCGTTGAAAAACTTAACAGTTAGGCTTAGTAACGTATTGTTGGCACTTGTCTCAGGAGACAATGGAGTGCACCTCCAGGGGTGAAGTCAAACTGCTGCATTAGCACTTCACTGCCCAGAAGTATCTGCTGGGCAACTTTTAAGAGAAACAATTCATGTAGCACAGAATACTATGGTAATACAGTGGTGCCTCGCAAGACGAAATTAATTCGTTCCGCAAGTCTCTTCGTCTTGCGGGTTTTTCGTCTTGCGATGCACGGTTTCCCATAGGAATGCATTGAAAATCAATTAATGCGTTCCTAGGGAAACCGGCTTCAGACCAGGTCCGGGGACAGTCTGTCCCCTGACCTCTTCTGAAGGCTGGGGGGGGGGGATAAGGGCTTTTCTTCCCACCCCCAGCATTTTAAAAAACCCCGGGACAGCGGAGGACTTCTCCGCTGTCCGGGGCGATCTTAAAATGCTGGCAGGCGGCATTTTAAAATCGCCCCGGACAGCGGAGGACTTCTCCGCTGTCCAGGGCGATTTAAAAGCCCCTGGGAAGGCAGGCAGGGGGGACAAAGACTTTTGCCCCCCGCCAGCCTTCAGAAGGTGTTTCCGCCCCCCCGCCCCGCTTCGGAGCACCGTTCCGAAGCGGGGCGGTGGGGGAAGGTGTTCCCGCCCCCCCGCCCCGCTTCGGAGCACCGGGAGAAGCGATCTCCCCGCAATCCCTTGCTTCAAAAGAGGTCCGGGGGCAGCGGGGAAGAAGCGCTGCGCTTCGCGCTGCCCCCGGACCTCTTTTGAAGCAAGGGGCTGCAGGGAGAAGCGATCTCCCCGCAAACCCTTGCTTCAAAAGAGGTCCGGGGGCAGCGGGAAGCGCTTCCCGCTGTCCCCGGACCTGGGGCTGCGGGGAGAAGATCGCTTCTCCCCGCCGCCCCTTGCTTCAAAAGAGAAGACCCGCTGTCCCCGGGGCAAGCTTCGTTTTGCGAAGCAAGCCCATAGGGAAATTCATCTTGCGAGGCAACTCGAAAACGAAAAAACCTTTCGTTTTGTGAGTTTTTCGTCTCGCGAGGCGTTCGTCTTGCGGGGTACCACTGTACAGATGAATGTGATGAGGTATTCTGTATATGCAGTATATCAAATATATTTATATTCTGCAGTACAGTGAATGAACTAGAGCATACTGCTCACTATTTATGAACAGTGCATTTTTACAGCCTGTGCTTTCTAAAGCAAAAACTCTTTGAACGTTGTAATTTAATCACTATGAAAGTACTGTCTTCATGATTTTCTGGTACTTAATTTAAAATATCATGTAGATTTGTATACGAACTAATAAATGCTTGTTTCTTTTAGTACTGGGCAGACATAGTATTCTTTAGAGTAGCAAATAAAATTTATTCAAAGAGCTGAGCATTGTTCTCCTTCACATATTTATATTTAAATGAAATCATTGTTTAATATTACTGTGAAATGCATTACTAAAATCAGTGGGGATCTGAATGTTACAATCTTAGCACTTACCGTATTTTTCGCACCATAGGACGCACCGGACAATAGGACACACCTTGTTTTAGAGGGGGGAGAACAAGAAAAACAAATTCTCCCCCTCTCTGCCCAGCGCCCCTTCAACGAAGCGGCAGGAGGCGATGCACAGAGAGGGGGAGAACTTTCCCCCTCTTGTTTTTCCACTCTTAAAACAAGGTGCCATTTAAGTTCAGGCGGCTACCTTGGAAGCCTGGAGAGCGAGAGGGGTCGGTGTGCACTGACCCCTCTCGCTCTCCAGGCTTCAGGTTCCTTTCGACCTGCTCTTTGGGGCTGGCGGGGGGAAGCCCACCACCAGCCCCAAAGAGCGGGTCAGGGAGCAGCGGAAAGGCGCAGCGGAGAGGATCCTGCCATAGCCGCGCGTCACCTCTCCAGCCGGGAGAGGGTCGCGGGGCTATGGCATCTTCGCTCCATAGGATGCACACACATTTCCCCTTCATTTTTGAAGGGGAAAAAGTGTGTCCTATAGAGCGAAAAATACGGTACATAGTGCCTTAAGAGTGTACAAAACGTTCAACATGTGTTATCTCTAATAGTTGTGCCACAAAAACTTATCTGCAGCAAAGTGGGAATGAATGTTATGTTAATAGATACACTTCCTTTTTATAGAAAACTTCTTTTGGAATATACGTTTAACAAGCTATGTACAACTGGGAAGCAGGGCCAGATTTGTAACTAGGATAAATAAAGAATTGGAAGCTCTTCACATGTTTGTGGCAAATGTGTTTTCATGAGTATTTGTGCAGCAAACATGTAAAGTACCGATGACACACATATGTGCTGACAAACACATCTTTAAACACAACATACATATACACGGTTGTAGTCATATGTGACACTTGTTATTACTTGACAATTTTCCACATTGGGTTTTAATAGCTACATGCTCAGTGTTCCCATTTAGTTCAATAATATTTGCATCTCACACCAGGTCATTGACAAGAGTTTAATCTTAAATCTATGGACTCTGCCCCACTAGTTGGCTTCATGACAAATTGTTCTAGGGCACTGTCATTTTTAAGGCATTTTACCTCTTTGGCATGACTGGAACAGGCACCTACCTAGTACAACACTTCCTCTTTCCTGGGCAATTTGGTTGGAGGGATGATAGTACTAGTCCAGAGTACTAAATTACTCTTGTTGCTATGTATCACACCACTGTGTTTCTGCTCCTTTTGGGATTTCTAGCTTGTGGGTTTAATGCCCTTTGACATACAGAGTGCCACCACCTTCTTAAACTCTCTTATACAGTTGTACCTTGGTTTTCAAGCAGCTTAGTTCTCGAACGTTTTGGCTCCCAAACACCGCTCCCGAGTGTTATGGTGTGCGAACCATTTTTGGAAGCTGAACAGGGCTTTTGCAGCTTCCAACTGGCTGCAGGAGCCTCCTGCAACCAATCAGAAGCCGCACTTTGGTTTTCGAACATTTTGGAAGTCGAACAGACTTCTGGACCGGATTCCCTTCGACTTCCAAGGTATGAATGTACTGAGAAATAACTCCAGAGGAACAATTCCAGAGAAACAATTTCCCCACCAGACCTTCACTCCCATACAGCACCAGATCCAGCCATAGGGAGCCTGTCTGTCATCCTCTCCAACTACGTCAGCCTGCTCCAATCCTTGCGCTACCAACCCTTTATGTGAGTCCCCGTAGGAGCACTCCTGCCCTTGAAGGTGGTCCAGCTAGGGCTGGATTGCCCAGATGAGGAGCCCTAATTGCCACAGGTAACAGCTGTGGAGACATCCAGCCCCGCCTGGTTGGGACAGGTCCAAATGGTGCAGGGCAACGTAGTCGAGTAGGATGATGGACCAAATACTCCCTATGGCTGGATCAGGTGCTCTATGTGGGTGAAGGTCTGGTGGGGGGATTGTTTATTTCTAAGTGTAAGGTTTTTATTGCTGTTTAAGAAGGCTTACTATTTGAGGGGGGTGGGGTTTGTTGCTGTTTGAGGTTTTCCTATTTTGTTCAAATAAAAACCTCTTTTCCCTCATATTGTCTACGAAAGATCCTTTAAAGAACCTGCAGTGTTAACTGGCAAAACAAGCAGAGAGTCCTTGGAGACCAAAGAAAGAAATGACAATTTCGTACCTGTTTGGTCTGGCTTTATTTGTAAGGAGGAACATGGCCAAGAAACCCCCTTGGCCTATGAAAGAATATGGCTGATATAGTAACTCAGGACATTTGAATACTTGGATTATTTCCCTTAAAATAATAGGCTTCATGTTGTGTAACCTTGCCTTTGTTCCTCCATAAAGTACAGAAGCTGGACACCACCCTCAGTTTCTGCTGAGGTGTGGCCCTGGCTTGGAAAGGAAGCTTAGAATGCATTTTTCTACTGGCCTCCAATTTCCCCTTCAATATTCCAAATAATCTAAATTCTACCATTTATTAATGGGAGGTCCCGTCCCCCCGCACATCTATAACAATAGTTCTAGTTGCTACCTTCACATACCTGTGCTTTATTTTAACTTTATTTTAGGTCTATAATTGTATATGGACTATGTTTAATGTCACCAGGTTGGTGTATTTTGGTGTATTCAATGGTGTACTTTGCAGAATCTTCTACAACCAGAGGAGGGTTGCGTGAGGAGACATCTATTTTGGGGATGGGAGAGGTGGCTTTGCAGACAAGGGGTGACATAACTGGGCTTTGTAATAAACAAAAAATCTGCCCTTATTCCCTTATGGGGGACACGAGCCCTTACAGAGTCCTTTGTAGGTTCTCCATTGGTCGGAGGAAAAAACAGAGGCCAACCAGAGAATTCTGAGAAGCAAAGCAGCTTGTAAGCCTGATCTTTATTGAACTGTTGCAACAGGGTGCCCCCTTCACACACAGGAGAAGGAGGAGGACCCAGAACCAAGGTGTGTCCACCCTTATATACACATTTTAAATTGCCCACCTTGGAGTCAAAGACCACCCCTAGAAACATCATACCTACATCACAGAAAGGACGGGCTAAGGCAGAAATCTGAGCAGGTTGTTTACCTGTCTGGCAAGTTACCTGTTAATGTTTACTGGATTGATACCCTGGGGAGCCTGGCCAGTCTTTTGTAATAAAAAAATTCCTTCCAGTAGCACCTTAAAGGTCTTTAAGGTGCTACTGGAAGGAATTTTTTTATTTTGACTATGGCAGACCAACACGGCTACCTATCTGCAACTAGTCTTTTGTAATGTTAAGTACTTAGTTCCTGAGCCAAGTCACAGGCTCACCCTATTCATACGCAGACATACCCTTAAGACAGGATTTGTGAAGGAAAAGACAATGGGGAGGCTCTTCCATTGGACCTTGCAGAGAAAACACCTGGTCAGCCTGGGAGTCAAAATGGCTTAATGGCTGCTCTCCTGTGCAGCTTCAGACATGTGGCCTATATATCTATGTACATGTTTGCTTGGTACATTTATGAACCTTTTTTGTCGTCGTTTAGTCGTTTAGTCATGTCCGACTCTTTGTGACCCCCTGGACCAGAGCATGCCAGGCACTCCTGTCTTCCACTGCCTCCCGCAGTTTGGTCAGACTCATGTTTGTAGCTTCAAGAACACTGTCCAACCATCTCATCCTCTGTCGTCCCCTTCTCCTTGTGCCCTCAATCCTTCCCAACATCAGGGTCTTTTCCAGGGAGTCTTCTCATGAGGTGGCCAAAGTACTGGAGCCTCAGCTTCAGGATCTGTCCTTCCAGTGAGAACTCAGGGCTGATTTCCTTAAGAATGGATAGCTTTGATCTTCTTGCACAGTCCATGGGACTCTTATTATATACATAAGACCTTAATTTATTTATTTCAGCTTCTAAGCCTGTTTGGAGCCTGTTTCCCCACAGGGGAGCCACAGAAAGAATGTAGTTGATCAAGGGAGCCGGGGACTCAAAAAGGTTTAAAACGTCTGGCCTAGAGGAAAGTCACTAACTTTTAGTGATTCTGCCAGTCTCTGCTTCCTCCCTCTGCATTTGTAATATAAGGGGTAACAAGGCTGGTTTCCAATACAGGGGTTTAAGTGCTGAAAAAAATGCTGATTATTATTATTTTTTTACCCACACCAATTCTAACAATTGTAAGTGACATGTGCTATCGTAAAATATGCATTTATTTCTGTTTGTGAGAATGAGGGGGGAAGCATCTTTTAAAAACAATTAATTGGCAGGATTAATCTAAACACTCCTTACTGAACTTCAGTAACACTCTGCCTCCCTACTCTGCAATGAACAAGCATTTTCTCAAGGCTGCTGCCCCATTATTGGCAAGCCTGGAGTGTCAATCTTTGGAGGGGGGAGGGCTCACCTTTCTAAGCAGCTAATATGTTACAAGCAAGTTTGGGTGAGCACACAAATGCCAATTTTTATGACTTCAAAAACGGGACAAATTGGGGGTCAAACAGGACAGGAGACTCGTTTTTAAGGAATGGATGACAACCCTAGTTGCAAGGATCCTTTCTGACATGCATTTTGTATTATTTCATGTGGCCAGACAGGTAGGGAGGAAGAGTTGAGTTTTTGTGACCTTCTCTCTCCCCGTGCTACTTTTACAAATATATTATGGACTGGGCTGTGCCGAGCTGGTGAGATGCACACACGAGTCTGACTTGAGAGTTGCTGCTGATGAGGCAGCTGCCTTTGGGTGCCCTCTCTCTGCCACAGGATTAGGCCAGGGAAGGATTAGCCCACTGTTCTCCACAAATCCCACCCGCCAAGGGAGAAGCCACATCTGCCGGCTGTCAGAAGCCAGGGAACAGCTTCACCTGCTGGGCAGCAGCCTGAAGGCGCAGAAGGCAAAGTGACTCCACCTGCCGCTGATCAGCCTTCTTGCTCCTGATGAGAGCCAGCTGGCTCCAGCTTTCTTTTTAAAAAAGGATAGTGTTTTTGAGAAACATAGTGTGTCCAGTACAAGGGGCAACACTGGACTGTTGGATTGGCTAGTGTCCTAGTCCTGTGCTGTCAGCCACGGCAGAGCTTAGTGGAGGGATACCTTGGGGCTCCGTTGCTTGGAAAACACCTCCTCTCGGTGTCCAGCCGTCTGTTCAGCTTCTGGCTGCACGCAGACGTTATCTCCTCCTTTGGTGCAAAGGATGACGATCCATCAACCTCTCATGCAGATTTACGATGAATCGAAACCACCGGCAGTGCTACCATTTGTCAGGATTCTCAGCCGCAGTCAGAGGTAACTGGCCTCACTCCAGGCAATCGGCTTGAGATCCTTGTTGACCTTCCCGTCTGCGTCTCCCGGCAGGATACAGGCAAGGTCACAAATCAGCGATCCTCCTCAAACGTGAGAAGAACACACCCTCCTCCCTCCTCTCCCCCAGGGAGGGGGAAAGAGACAGACAGGAGTCTATTTACATGTCTTTATTCCTGTCATTCCAGCAGTACAGAGAAACGTGTCTGCACTCTCCAGTCTCCAGCAGTAGAGTCACAACTCCACCCCTGTACTTCCAGTACAGGTCAGATGACACTCTGAGCTAACATCCGGTGCTCAGTACAATGAATAGACTGCCCCCTTTTTCCACTAGTACAGTTCCAGACATCAACATCCTGTTTTGCATTCCAGCCACCTGCAGCTGGCTTTTGCATTGCTGCTTTTTCCTGACAGAATCAACCTCAAGGGGGTACTTGCCTGGAGGCAGAGTCCAAGGTCCAGAGTATCTCAGTTCACGTAGTCAGACAATCCAAGGGTCAAGAAAGCCAAGCGTCCAAGCTGAAGTCACGAGAAGCAAGAAGCAAGGTCCAGCCAGGAACAACGAATGTTGTTTCCAGCAACTGAGGCTGGAAACTCTGCTTACAAAAGCTGGAGATTTCTGGTGCTTCTGCTGCTCAGCAGGTGAAGAAGCTTCCTGGTCCTGGACCCCTGCCTCCCGCTGCCCCCTCCTCAGCTCGCTCACTGACACTATCCCTCGCACTGAGACCTGACATGGCCAAACCAAGCCGTGAAATGTGGCAAATGAACAAACAATGCATGTATGACATTTTATTTGAAAAAGGGGTGGGGAATATAAATGGGAAATATAAATACAATGCAAGAAAGGGTATGTGTTGATGTATTTTACTTGGTATGTGGCCTAAAATATCAAACCTTTTTCCACACTTGATCTGGAATGAAAGAAGACAGCAATACTGTACTACTGTCTTCCCCTTTGGCTTCAAAACCTATGATTATGTCACCTAGTAGAAAATTTAAAAATGTTTGGATAACAAAGACTCTTCAACATTAGTATTGTCAGCGTCCAAAATATATCAAAAAGTGTTTCTAGTATACTTGAAATACATCAGAAAGGACTCTCAGCAAGTCTTTCTGATTTCAAAATCAGAAGCAGTTTTTTTTAAAAAAAGTATTTTATTTGTATAGTTATTTACAGAACTTTCTTTCAAAGGATGAATGCCCCGATTTAATTTTTTTAGACTTTTAAATTAAAATTATAATCCGCAAACTGCAATCCTGTGACCCCAGAAATATATCCCAAGAGTCCGAGGAAACATCAGAGCTCCCTGTCCATCGATGATGGAGAAATAAAATGTCAGATCCACCACACAACAGTTATGGAAACATCTAACAGCTTTTGAAGCTCCAACACTGGTAAGGGCCCCACCGTTTCGCCTAAAGATTTTCCCAGTGGGAGGGAAATGGTTATTTATAAAAACATCCGTTAAAAGGACACGATTGCAAGATCACTTTTCCACCCTCATTTCTTTCCTGCCAGGAAGAGCAGAGTTGGAGAAGGCAGTTCCACCACCTTCTGTACCACCCCTGTAGGACTGAAGTCTAAAAATACCTATGAGGGACGAGCCACAGGCTGCCACGGTGGAGACGCCTGGATCCTCACTGGCAGCTGTGCCAGCAGAGCTCTACAGTGACTAGATGAGGCTTCCTCAACCTCGGCCCTCCAGATGTTTTGAGACTACAATTCCCATCATCCCTGACCACTGGTCCTGCTAGCTCTGGATCATGGGAGTTGTAGGCCAAAAACATCTGGAGGGCCAAGGTTGAGGAAGCCTGGACTAGATCCACAGTACTGGAGGTGGTTACACTTGCTTGGCTTATAGTCCTATTGGGTTTGACTAAATTACTTCAGGTCCACTTTCTCCAGTTTAACTCATTTGCAAGTTGGGTTTATGTTTAACAAATATTTGACCAAAGCAGGTATATAAATGTGCTAGCCGCAGCTCAATAAAATGGAGGATTGTTTTTTTAAAAAATAACCTAATTTTCAGCACCATACCTGAAAGCTTTTCTTCCATGTTCATACTTGTGAAACTTTATCTACAAACTTCAAAATGAAGTGAAGAATTAAAAGGAGCCTGGCAGAATTCATTAAATAGATAAATGAAGTTAATCAAAGTAATTATTTTCCTATTAAATGAAATGATTTAAATTAAGTAAACATTTTCATTTTGTAACTTGCCAGTCTTTATAGAATCCTTTACCCACTGCTCAGACAAAATTTTAAACTTCCTTTTGAACGTTCTTCTCAGTGTCTTTATCTCCTTCAAATGAGCATGATCTCCACTGATTACATGGGACACACCCTCTTCAAGCTGCTGAACCACTTTTGCTCCATGAAATCGAAGTATCAGTGCAGTTAATAGTTTTGTTTGTTTAATCCTAGCACCTGAATTACTCAATTCATCAGAAGGATCCACGTAAATCGTGTGCTGCCTGAACATACATAGTGGAGAGCTTTCCCATGAATAACGTGCTTCTATGTCAGCAATTGCATCCTGAGAGATCTCTGCCTGAACGTTATTCATTCTTGAGAACACCTTCTTTAGTTTGGCAATATCAGTATCACCTGTGTAACTATCACCATAGCAGTCATATTCACAGGCAAAATGTTGTTTTGTTTCTGGAGACATATGAATCATGAAATCAAGCTGCCAGGGTACAAATGTTTTGGATTGAAAGCACTGTAAAAGCCATTCCGCTCTCACAACATCATACTTGTCAGAAGAAATAATATTTTTCACTCTGACATTCTCAATTCCTGCAATCACACAATAGGTGTCCAAACCAGGATTCTGGACTATGCTGCCACCATATTCCGCTATTTTACTTTCCAGCTGATATTTTGAATATTTTTGTGTCCCTGTCATAACACAAAACTCAACATCTTCAAATATACTGGAAATCTGGTTTACATTTGAAAGATCAGGAGCTTTAAAATGATCTATTAAACCAATTTTTTTCTTAATCTTGGGCACAGTTTTACGTTTCTTTCCTTGTGGCTCATCATTATCTATATCAAAGTGCTTAGTCGCTAGCTTTCCACAAGCTTTACCTCTGAGTTGCTCTAGAATGTCAAGAGTCATACAATCATGCCATTCTTTATCTTCTCTTATCCTCTCAATACGAGGGAAACGTAATGTATAATCAGTTTTGTACATATCACTGCTCACAATCTCTGCTGCTTTAATCTGGACGATGACTGAATTACAAGGCTCAATATAGACTTCAGGCTTCTCAGTTCCACACAAGATATTTAAAGGAGGATCTCTTTTACGATAAGGTTTCCAATATTTGGCTAATTTCAAGCCAAGATCATAAAGTTCTTTCATAGTGTAACCAGAACCAACACGACAAATGGAGTGGAACACTGATGGTTTTTCACCAGGCGGAGGAGTCTCAGCAACTGCACATAAAAAATGTGACATCATGCCACCACGAAGACCTTTTCCCCAGTAGCCCCCAACAATTAAAAGGTCTAGTTCATCCATTAGTCCACTAACATACTCTGGTTTGATCTTGAACCATCCTTCCCCACGTTTGTCCGGCTTGTAAATTGACATGGGATCTTTTATCACAATTCCTTCTTCTCTGTTATCTATTGCTTCATTTAGAGAATCTATTACTTCTTTTTGAGTGTTAGCTTGATTTTTAGGAACAAACTGCAAACGACCTTCTATTGGTGTAAACATCTCATTCAGTTTCTCATATCTTTTGCTCAACATCTCATGACCCAATTTTTGGTTATTAACCATTAGAACATCAAACACACAGAAGCATGTCTGTAATTCTGAATCATCCGACATCTTTTTGATGTCAAATTTGCTACCCTTCTGTACAAAGTTCTGTGTGGTGGGATTGTAGGCCATCATTTCACCATCCAGAATGCAGTTCTGAATATTATTGTTGAAGATATTATGAACAAATGGAGTCAATGAACCTTCCAAGGGAGAAGCTCCAAACTGCTGAGTATAATCATACCCATTTCGGGAAAAATACTTGTAAACATCTCCATCTTTGTGCATCTGCATTCGCTCACCATCTAATTTGGTTTCTATGTAAAAACTCTGGTTGTTCATTTGTTTTTCAATTTGTTGTATATCAGCAATAGCAGCAAGCATCGGTTTAAAGGCAGAAAATAATGTAATAGAAACATCACTAAGAAATACAGAAGGATTGTGTAACTGTCTACAGACTTTCTCCAAATCAGTTGTAACATTGTGCAATTCTGAAGCATCAGGATGAAAGATGGAAAGTAAGGTTTGCTGGCTGACACCAAGTTTCAAATCTTTTATGATCATCCTGATCAACCATTTCTGTTCAAGTGCTGAACTCTGAGTTATTAACTGAAGAAGGCTCTTCTTGACCAGATCCCTCCTTTTGGCAGCATTATTATTAGAAATGGAATCTAAAATATCGTTCACTTGTTTTATGGTCAGTTGACCTTTCCTGGGACACCTTTGTTTCAACACAAAATAGGCAATCATAGCAAAGTCTCCAGCGTCTCCCCGTGAGCCAGTAGGTGTTCGATAATTTAAGAGTTTTAAAGCATCTTTTCCATCTTTGGGTAAATTTAAGAGCTCAATATACAGCTTAGCAAGCATGGTTTCTTTAATTCCATAAGCCATCCTTTCTCTTTCCAACTGTGGAAGAATAAGCCTCATTGCTGGATAAAAAGAATCTGTTACATCTTTTTCATTTTTATGAAGAGCATCATGATATTTCCTCCAGGAATCTAAAAACTCCTTGAAATTCTTGGTTTTCTCAGGTCGGGATTTGCATTTTTGTATTCGTTCTAATGTTGAACAGAGATCTTCAAAAGGAACTTGCGATGCCACAGTTAGTTGGGAAGGAGAACAGGAAGTAGAGATGGAAGACATCTTGAGTATTTCACTACAAAAAGAAAGAAAATGGCAAGTTTGTTTTCAAATAGTACAACTCGCACCTTATTCCTGCTTTTCCTTGAATTAGCAACAGCTCTACATTTAAAATGAATTAAAATCTCAGTTTTATTACACGTTAGGTCCAGTCATGGATGACCCTGGGGTTGCGTGCTCATCTCGCTCTTTAGTTTAAAAAAATGGTAAGATGATACATGCATCATTTTATTTGTATGCCATCTATGCATGATGTGGTGATAGCTGTGGAGGGATTTAGGAAGTTTTTCTCTTCTCATAACTCAGGGCCACCCTGTGAAGCTGAATGTTGGAAAGAAAAGCAAAAAAAGTACTTTTTCACACAGTGCACAACTAAACTATGGAATTCATTCCTACAAGACATAACGCTGACCACCAAATCTGATGGCTTTAAAAGAACATTATATAAATTCATGGAGCCATAGTGGGAATGTTCTACCCCCCACAGTAAGATGCAATTTGCCTCTTCATGCGAGCTGCTGTGAATCGCAAGTGAGGAGAGAGAGGGCTGTTGCTCTCATCTCCTGTGTGGGCGTTTCTTCTAGAGAGTTAGCCACTGAGAGAAGAGATGCTGGACTTGAGGGGTCAGTGGTCTGGTCTAGCTAGATGACTGCAATGGAGTGACCGAAAGAGGAGAGCAAGAGACACACATGAAAAACGAGAGAAAGAAGTATCTCACCGTCTGGATAGGTCGTATTTCCAGGTTCAAAGGTTGAAATATCTTTAGTTTTAACATGTGGGAGGAGCACGACGTCGCAGACACCAATACAGAAATCACATGTTGACGTGGCTGCCGCTGCCCGCAGGTGTGTCCAGGCCACTTCGGGGTCCCTGCGGCGAAGGCGACCCAGCAAGAGCAGCCCGGGGGCTTCTCCTCCCCCGTCCAGCCCTGGCCTGAGGCGCCGGAGGGTCTGCCTGGCACGCAGAGGGGAGAGACCCCGCAGAGCCGCGGCCGGCCTGCTGGGCCCAGGGCTCTGGCTCCCTTCCTTCTCACCTCCTCCTCGTCCCCCTCCGCCGCTCGCACAGAGACCAAAGCACAGCCTGACAGGAAGAGCGCCGGCGGCCTTTCTGCTCTGCGCATGCGCGGAACCTCGCCTGTTCTCGCGGAGTTTCCTTCTTCCTTCCTCCCTCACCAGGCGCTTCCCTGATAGGCTCCGTTGGAAACCTTTGCCCTTCGAACTCTGACCCGGAAGCGTTGCCGTCCGTGCCGGTTTCCCGGAAGTGGTGAGTGGGCGAGGAGATTCCCGGCCGGGGGGCGGGGAGGACGGCGGAGGAGGCGGGAGCGGGGCGCGGGCATGTCCCGCCCGGGACCGCGATGAGGTGGGCGCCTCGGGGCTCCACCCGCCCGAGCGGAGCAGCGGAGGCTCAGGTAGGGGCGGCCGGGGAGCCGCGGGACTCTCTTCTCTGCCCTGCGGCCTCGTCCCCCGCCTGCCCTGCGCCAGCGCCCGGGAGCTCTCGCCTTCCGCCCCGCGGCTTGCCTGGCGCTTCCTGGGCAGGGCGGGGGCGGCGGCGGCTCTCGGTGCTGCGGGAAGGCCCTTTCTCGCGGCTGACCCCTGCCTCGCCCCCGCACGAGCGAAAGCCCCCTCCTGCCCAGAGCCCACATCCCGCCTCCTTGTCTCGCCCAGGCGGCTGCCGCGCCTCGCACCAAAGGCCCGCGCCCTTCGAGGGCAGCGCAGCCCGGCGCCGTCGGTTCTGACCGGTTGCCGCTCTCTCTCTCTCTCTGGCCTCGCTGCGTGAAGATCTGCCGGCAGCCTCATTACTTGGCTCTAAATGACCTTCTTTGGAATGTAGCCCTGCTGAGTTTGTATAGTATCTGAAATAAGTGTGCTTCGCAGTTCCAGTTTATTTCACTGGGATTTGCTTCAATGTGAGTATGTTCACGGTGGTACAATGGCTTTGTGCATGTTTACCTGGAAGTCCTGATTTTTCCAAGTAATAATGCATGTAGCCTCCACTCTATTAGAAGGCAAAAGTTTGGCTCTGTGGTGTCATTCCAGAAGCTTTGGTGATAGCCACAGTAGAAATCCAGGAAAGCTGTCTGGGTAATATATTAAAAACATTATTTAATAGCCTAAAAACTTGCTTGTGAAAAGTCACATCTTTCTGGGAGCATCACTCTGGGATGCATAGTTGAGTTTGTGAGTTCTCTTTGGTATGTGAACACTGCAGCCTGTAATGCCCTATTAAAAAAGCAACTATTAACTGGAAATTAATAAGAATGATGTCTGATACAAGATGTTTTCCAAAGCTGCAATTACTTATTTGATAAATTTAACAGTTATTAATGTAGCCTCATTCCTGTTTTTCAAAATTACGGTAACAATTATGATAGTGAGGCAATACTGGCTAATACACTTCCTTTTGTAACTTGGCACACCATTGTTACTCCTTTAAGTGCTGTATGTCCTGTTTCTGGATATGAAGGCCTAACAATACAGTATTCACTTGAAATGGAGCAATTACAGCTACAGCATATGCAGTATTCCAAATGTGGCTGAATCACATATTTTGTGTGTGTGTGGCTATGGACCTAAAGGACTATGGAACTTCCCATGAGTGGTGGTGCAGGTGACTGTTTCTGCAAGCTTTTAAGTAAGCATTAGTCTATTTCAGATGGCTTTTGCCTAACATATGCTGTAATCCTATTTGCTTTAACCAGGTAGTTTAGCAGGTTTTAAGTGGTGGTTTTGCTGGTTTGATGAGTTGTTTTATTATTATAGGTTTAAATTTTCTGGTATTGTATATTCTGCTGCCAACACTACTACTATTAACTCAAATCAATGTCGCTCCTGGCCTTTTGAGCATCAAAGTGTCTTTGATGCTACACTGTTCAAAATGGGGTGACCAACTGTGGTCATGGATGGGATGGAAGGGGGTGACTAGAAGAGCCTGAGGGAGATGCAAGCAGCCCCCCCCTAGAAGCAGGGAGTTTGAGTGATCAAGAGAGGTCAGGAGAAGGAGGGCCTTCCAGGACGGGCTTAGAGACGGAGAGTCACAGTGTGAGTGCCAACTTAAAAGGAGTCAGGGGTTGGCCCTGCTACACAGCAGCAAAACAGTCTCAGTCCTGCTGGCTTGCCTCCCCCTCTGCCACCCCACTCAAAAAGAGTCCTGCACATTGCTGAGCAACGGGCCAGGCAGGCCCAATGCAGACTTCGTCCTCTTGGGAGAGATTCAGAGTGAAAGGCTAGAGGTGGGAAGCTCAGAGCTAGTGGTCAGTTTCAGCAATGTCTTAGCTGGATTAAGATGAACCAGAGGAATCTGCTGTGTTATTTTCTGTTAATAAGGAGCTAATTGCATTCCGTGCCTTTCATGTATGTGCCTGCCCTGTGGTTGGCCTGGATTGTTGATAGCTCCTTGACAGTTGTTCACAAATTTATAAAGATACAGGTTTGGGAAACTACCCCCTCTAAATGACATATTTTGCACACAAAATTTATTTCATCTTCAGCTGAATCCCCTATCTTGTCTTTAATTGCTTTACAAAGATCCATAAAATCTAACAACATCGTTTTAGGTAGTCCTATATTTTTATTTTATTGGTCCTCAGTTACCAGGCACCTGTGTTACTTTATCCTATTATTCTGAATGGCTTTAGTTTGAAGCATTTGGGCTTTTTTTGTGTATTGTCTATATCAGTGACCACTGGTCCTGTTAGCTAGGGATGATGGGAGTTGTAGTCCCAAAACAGCTGGAGGGCTGAGTTTGGCCACCACTGGTCCATATGATGCTAGCTGGGATCCAGAGCCTCATTATGTGATGGCACATCTGTTTCTAACAGTTTCTCTTGATTCCCTAATCCTGCTCTGTACTCCCAGACATACTGTACTGTTTGTGAGGGTAGTAGCTGCTGTGGGGGGCATAACGACTGGTAGGGGTGTTTGAAAGATGCTAATCAAATTGTACTTAGTGATTGTATTTAGAAAAGTGTCATTTAAGTAGCTCCAGAATTTTTTCTGCTTTTGCTATTGAGCTTTGGAGTTATTTCTTGTAGAAGGTCATCTCCCCACTTTATTACACATTATGCTCTCTGAAGAAATACTAATGGCATTGATTACACACAATATTCTAGATCTAGATTTCAATTTATTTTGAAAGCCCACGCGTCTTTTTATTTATTTAAATTATTTATTTAAATTTATTTTGGAGCCCACGCGTCTTTTGCACTACATAAAGTATAGGTATTAATTACCTTATACATTTGTTGTCCCTTTTAAAAGTTGTTTTTAAAGAAGCTTATTTATTTTCTTTTTTCAGGCTTCATATGGACTAAAGATTCATTGACTACTATAATGGAAAAATCATGGATGCTTTGGACTTTCATTGAAAAGTGGCTCCTTGCATTGGTCTCATGGTCCTGGGGCCTCTGCCGTATCTCTCTCTTACCTTTGATAGTAACTTTTCATTTGTATGGAGGCATGATATTACCTCTGTTAATATTTGTATCTATTGCAGGTATATTATATAAATTCCAGGATGTGTTGCTTTATTTCCCAGAGCAACCTGCTTCATCACGACTCTATGTCCCCATGCCTACTGGCATCCCACATGAAAATATCTTCATCAAAACCAAAGATGGTGTGTTGCTCAATCTGATTCTTCTCAGAAACACAGGAGACAATTCCTCATATTCACCTACTATCATTTACTTTCATGGAAATGCAGGAAACATTGGTCACAGACTACCCAATGCTTTGCTGATGCTGGTAAACCTGAAAGTAAACTTATTGCTGGTTGACTATAGAGGCTATGGAAAAAGTGAAGGAGAAGCAAGCGAGGATGGCATCTATTTAGATTCTGAGGCTGTGCTAGACTATGTGATGACTAGATCTGATCTTGACAAGACAAAAATTTTTCTCTTTGGACGATCCTTGGGGGGAGCAGTTGCTATTCGCCTAGCATCTGAGAATTCCCATAGGATTTCTGCCATCATCGTGGAGAACACATTCCTTAGTATCCCGCATATGGCCAGCACTCTGTTTTCTTTCTTTCCGATGAGGTACCTTCCCTTGTGGTGCTATAAAAACAAGTTCCTCTCCTATCGAAAAATATCTCAGTGCAGAATGCCTTCACTCTTCATCTCTGGGCTTGCTGACCAGCTGATTCCTCCAGTTATGATGAAGCAGCTTTATGAGCTTTCCCCTGCTCGGACTAAGAGATTGGCAATATTTCCAGATGGAACTCATAATGACACTTGGCAGTGCCAAGGCTACTTCACAGCACTTGAACAATTCATCAAAGAAGTTGCAAAGAGTTATTCCCCTGAAGAAATGGCAAAAATGTCATCTAATGTAACAATAATATAACTAACTCCAGTCTTTCTGTCTGATACAACTGCATTGTACCTGGATTTGTAGAAAGTGATAAAGAATGACAATTTTTAAAGTGTGTACTCTGTCTTGTACTTATCTAAAGAGCAAAATTAAACATGGAGAATCTGCTAAATTATGAGCCAGATAGTTTTTACACTTAGCGTTATAAATAAGTGATGTTTTTGATAAAATTAATCTTAATTTCCATTTCTTAGATTAAGACACATTAATAAACTTATTGGTAAAAATTAAGTTAACCCTTGGGGAGATCTGATGTGGTGCAAGAGGAATCCACTTGTGCAATGGGACTTCTTTCCTTTGTAGCGCGCCCCCCCCCCCCAAAAAAAATTGCTCCAGAGGATTATAGGATGCTTCATAGAGCAGGGTGGGATGGGGCAGGGAGAAGAGAAACCAGAAGTTCTGTGGTACAAGAAGATTTCTGTTGTGCAGGCAGGCAGACATCATTGGGTGTTGCCCACTGGTTTTAAGAGAAGAACAGAGCTGTTGCATGCAGTGTATGTTTTGGCTGCATAGGTAACCATGATTAGCGACACACACTATAGCTAGAGCTTTGGGATGCATGATAAACCCCTGAATTCTTTTGTTATGCATCTCAGATTGTGTAATGTGCTTAATATTATAAGTAGCACTAATGGCCCCCTGGGCTCCTTTGGGAGGAAAGGCAGGGTAGGAATTAAAAAAATTACGGAAGTATACTCTATTCAGTATGACATGGCTGCATTCATTGCTTATTACATCCACATGCAGGATGAATGGAGAAAAGATGCACTTAAAGTTAATGATATATTAGTGTTGATATTCTCATCCAGTCATGAAGACGGGCTGACTAGTGTTCATGTTGCTATGTTTGCTATCCTTATACTGGAAGGTTTACTGCCCTTAGCGCTTGTGCATTTTGCCTCTTGTGCTTGTTCCCCTAGAAGCCATGAGTGCTATATGCATCAAACCTAAAGTCAGGTTGGAATATTGCTTTCTACTTAAACAACAATATGGCAATTGGGAGAAGTTGGACTACAGGGAAAGGTTTTTTTTAAAAAATCTACTGTCTAACATTTACTTCTGCTTTTCATATCAAACTCCTCTTTAACTATTTTAAAACGTTTAATTAAAAAGTTTTCTTGTAGGGGAATTGGTTTTCTTTCATTGCAGCATGGTTGTCATTTTCTAAACATTGTTGACAGATGTCATGTAACATGAATAAAACTGAAAATATTTTGGTTATTAAAGGCCAGAATCATAGGTGTACTTCTTAGGAAATAAGTCCCACCAAACAACAGGACTTCCTCATGAAAATATACTTGGGATTGAGCTATTAAGAGGGCCAGACTAAGTGATGAAGACGGTATTAAATAATGAGTTTGATATTGAGTATACTTTGCAAAATCAAATTACTTATTCTATTAGGATATCTAGTATGTGTGTGTGTTGTTTTATTTTTACTTTATAAACAATTCATTTATTGCAAAAAACTTAGTTTTTTATTTTCCGAGAAAGAGAAAAAACAGTTTACCCTTTTAGAGTGCTCCAGAATCTTACAGAATGCAATTTTAACCACTCATTTTTTAAGATGTAGTTAAATCAAACAGTCAGTTTTGAAACTGGTGGTGCTTGTTTGAAAAGCGCATAAATAAAGGTATTATGCATATGCTTGTGCAGGAAGTGGAAAACTAATGGGTAATACTTAATTGTTAGTCATACTCAGAGTAGACACACTGGTATCAGTGGACTGAAATTACTTAAATCCATTGATTTCAGTGAGTCTGATGAGTATGACTAACATTGGATATTGCCCCTTAGAACCAATATTGAGTATCTCTTTGAGGACATTTTCTTTCTGTTTTTCCTCTATCTTCTCTGACATAATTGTTTCCTGTTTAGTCTTCTTCCAACATCTCATTCATCATTCTATTAACATTTATTACATGACACAGAAACTGCAAATAAACTCTTAAATAATTTGATATATTTCAGCAACTACAGCATTTGTACTTTGCCGTTCTTTTTTGTGGTATGCTATTTTAGCTTCATCAGTTTTGGAAACATGCCTCTATTAGTGTTCACAGAAAGTAAATTAATCCTTATACAAAACCTTCAGCATTAGCATGCAATAGCATACTGTAGGATGTAGATCATACCATCCACAGTTGTAGAAAGCGTGAAGTTAAAACAGTGCAGGAATGCTGCAATGACACCCTAGACGACAATGATCAGTATATTATTGGCCTGAGTATTGCTTTGGAAGAGAATCTTACAGTAATTATTAATCTTATAGCATTTGTTGTAGATATATCCCTTTCCCCTCATCTTTTTATAATGATATGTGTATTTGCTATGTGCACTTTGACTTGGCTTGGAGCTCATCAACTTGTAGAAAAAATATAGGTTACATTATCTTTTATATAAGAGCAACTGAACAGCCTTTTGTGGGACAGTAAATCAGCCGAGACTTGAGCTTCGAATTTTGCCTCTGAAATCTGTGGTACTTTCCAGAAAGATTAGCAATGGTCTAGTTTTGAATGGAGAAGGATTCATTGACTCCCCAGTTATGCCTGAAGAGATAAGAGAAGCTTATGCTTTCAAGTAAGTACTTGTGCAGAGCTGGAGTATGATGCTTATATGAAATTTGTGCTTGTTTTCACATTGAGTATTTGCATAGGAACTGTATAAAGCCCCTTTCTATTTCAGATGTCCCCCCTCCCCCCTCAGGAAGGTCAGGCTTTTAAATATTATAGCACAAGCTTATTGGGTCCAATTGTAATGACAGGTGTATTGTTTTGAATACATTTTTATCTTTGATAATTCAGCAAAAAAATCTGGATTAATTTATGGGACCAATTGAGGGTCTGTACTCAAGGGTTTGTGCATTGTGGCACAAGGTGATACTGAAATCAGAGTAAGGATATTTAAATGTCCTTTTGGTGCTCTTATTTATTTGCTAAGGTTAAATACCCTAACTTCTGCTTTAGCAGATCCACAAAATAAAGGCTACTGAAATTTCAGTAAAATTCAATTAGAAAATAAGTATGGGGAAACATCTATAGATTTTTGTTGTTTGTGTAACTTTTTGCAAATGACACAAAACTTTATGGTAGAACTCTTGCCAAAAAAAAATTAATTTGCTGCATGCAATAGAATTAAAGATACTTGTGGGTTCAATTTTGAATGTTTCACTTAGATCAAAACAAAAATTAAAACTGCAGCCATATGTATTTTCACTTAAAGTAAATATTGTTGAGTTCTGTGAGATTTGCTTATAAGTAAACATGTTTAGGGCCAGACTGTTGGTATATGTGTGTTTTCTACAGATTAAAAACAATACTTGTCATTTCATATTTTTAGACATGCATTTAATTAAGCACTTTCATTTTCATTTTAATGTTTTTTTTACAATAGTAGTCTGATTTTCCTTTTACATAACCTCTATTTTTATGTACTAACATATGCAATAAATTGATAACACCTACAATTGCTAATAGCCTTTTCTGTGTGTGTGTTTGTTTTGTTTTGAGTATAATTATCTGTCAATTTCCTGTAGTTTCAAAATGTAGAATAAGCCATCAGTTGGGCAGCAGTGGAAAATAATCTCTTTAACACTTACAACACTGCCAACTTAATCTGTTATACATTCAGTTCAGATAATTTTAAAGGAATGTATGACTTGAGTAAAGATTGATTGATGTTTGGTGTAGGGGCATCAGAATTGTTTTCAGATAGATTATTCTTCCTTACTTCAATATGTTGTAACATGGCATATTAATACGACTACTATTTCACATCCTGCAGTTTCTCTTGTTATGCTGCTGCCTAATCCTGGCGCCTGAATATTTCACTTTTGAATGGTGATGATTTCAAAAGGCAAACACAGGCTCCAAACTCCGGGAATCAACTCTTTGGGCTTCAAGCTCCCAGGCTTTCTTCCCACCACCCACTCCTTAATTTGGAGGTGGGGAGTGAATTGAAGAAGTTGAAGTTGACCTGGAAAGGAGAAAAAGGGCCGGACATTCATCAAAATTGCACAAATTCTCAGGAAGCACTCAGGATGCTGGTAGTAACAGCAGAACCAACACTATGCTGCTGCTGCTGCTGCAATCTGCTTAGAGAACAACTCCATGCAGTCACAGTGGCAAAGACTGAAAAAAATGAATGCTGATCTTGTCAAGTGCAGAGGCCCCCGTGTAGTTTGCTGGCTCCCCTCCCCCCTCTGTGCCATTGCAAATTATTGTGAGGGGCAGGCATAGAAAAATGCTACAAAGGTGCATCAAGTTGCTGGGCTCCTGGTTCACCACCTGTATTCTATGACAGCAGAGAGGCCTCCTCCTCTCCCCTTTTAGAATGAAAGCCGGAAATTCAGGCCGGTTATTAGCCCTAAGAGATCCAAGCAAACCCTAGAAAATTGGGTCTTACGGCAACCCTTATTTTTCTAGTCAAGAAATATGGATCTACCGTATTTTTCGCTCTATAACACGCACCCGACCATAACACGCACGTAGTTTTTAGAGGAGGAAAATCCGTAGGCATGCCACCCGTAGGCATTCCCTCCATAACACGCACAGACATTTCCCCTTACTTTCTAGGAGGAAAAAAGTGAGTGTTATGGTGCAAAAAATACGGTAGTTCTTTTACTCCGAAAGACTACTAACTGATACAGTTCTAATATACTTGGTTTGCATAAGAAGCGAACATTAAGAGGATTATCATCCTGTAGATGGCAGTGTTTCAATTGAGTTATTAGTAGTATTGGTATTAGAAGACTGTCAGGAAGTTGCTACTAGCACAGAATACAGTTTCCATGTTGATGAGGGGGGCACCACAATGGGGCTGTGTGCCACAAGTCCTGAGACCGATGGAGAGAGAGCCAGTGAGCTACCAGACCAATTCAATGTGTTAGCAGTGTTAGAAACTCAGATAAGCTAGGCACCAAATGACTCCTTAAGCCAAGGTTGTAGTCCCCAAACAGAATGTCTAGAACTTGGAGAACTTTAAAGAAGAAAAGTCACTTTATCCAGGGACAGTCCACATAAAGACCTTTTCCTACCTCTTTTTCTTAATGGTGACACGGACCATTCATAACATAATAATATTCTTCACAACTGTGAGCAGGGCAGTGGGGTGGGGTAAGTGAAGACAAGCTACAATCAACTATAACGTTGTTCACTGCTCCTGCTCAAGCATTTTGGTTCCTGAAATCCATTCTGCTTGTGCAGATACAATATAATGGATAGAATTCTACAGGATGTGGTATTAGTGTGTGAAAACAGTCAAGATTCAAGGATCCCCAGGCATGTACCTCCAGATGGTGGAGATGTCATGCGCTATACTAGCCCCCAGGCATCTACACTTGGTCGCAAGTGGCAGATAGTCAGGTGCAAAATGTGCCTGGCTAATTTCAAACACTGGGTACTAGTGTACAAAATCTTAAACAAGTTGGGATCAACCTCCTTTGTTATGTTCAGAATTATTTTTTGTTTGTGTAGTATACAGTTACACAAGCAGTGTTAGCTATAACCAACAATGAATATTTTAAATAGTATTCATAAGAAAGTCTATTTTGGAAAGTATCCGTGAGATAACTGAGCCTGCATTTTGCCAATGAAGTGACCTGTTTGATGGTTGCCAGACTCAGTTGATTCGTAGGATATGGATGTTATTTCTTATTTCGAATAAGTAAACTTCAGATCAGCCTTGGCTTAACTTTGCCACAAGGTGCTTGTACAGGGAGTCGTTCTGAGTGACTTTTACACCTTGCCTCCGGTGTGTAGCTGCTGCCTTGGGAGCCTGCACATTAGAGACAGGTTGTAATAGCCTCTCAAATCTACGCCCTGTATGAGGACCGTGCAGCGAACTGTCACCAGATCTGCCACCAGTTGTGGGGGCACCTGGTTGCAATGTCAGAGGTCAGTGCCGGAGCCACTGCATCAAATGAAATGTCTGCGCTGAGGGGGAAAGAGCTGGCCAGTGGGCGGGCAACTTGGGCAGGTACAGTGCGGGGCCCAGCCTAGCCTAGCCCCAAAGGCCTGGCCCTCGTGTGGCTTGCCTCCCCGCAGGGTGTCTGTTGCTGGGCCACCTCCCCCACAGCCCCAGTCACCCTACATTACTTAGCAATGGGCCAGCAATAAAGCCAGCACGGCTTTCTCAAAAATAAGTCATGCCAGACATGTGTGTATGGGGAATGCTCTCAATATACTATAGTGTGCCTTGATTTCAGTAAAAAAAATGACCAAGTCCCCCATGATATTCTTCTGGAGAAGCTGAGAAAATGTGAGCTAGATGATGTAACTATGAGGTGGATTTGGCTGGTTGACTGACCACCAAGAAATTCCTCACCAATGGATCCTTGTTATCCTGGTAAAAAGTGACAAGTGTGGGTGCTGCAGGGTTCTGTCCTGGCCCCATTGTTGAGCAACATATTTATAATGGACTTGGATGGAGGAATAGTGGGAGATGCTCATCAAATTTGCTGATGACACCAGTCTGAGAGGGGTAGCTAATACCACAGAAGATAGTATCAGGGTTCAATATAATCTTTATGGATCAGAGATCACTGCCCAAACTAACAAAATTAATTTCAATAGGGACAAATGTAAAGTTCTACACTTAGCTAGGAATAGCCAGGTGCACAAATATAGGATAGGGGATAGCTGGCTTGCTAGTAGTGCATGTGAAAAGGATCTAGGGATCTTAATAGACCATAAGCTTAACAAGAGTGACCTAATCAAGGGAAGTAATAGTCCCACACTATTCTACCTTGGTCGGGCCACACCTGGTAGTCCTGTGTCCAGTTCTGGGCACCACAGTTTACAAAGAGTATTGACAACCTTGGAGGTGGGCAACCAAGATGATAAAGTGCTTGGAAACCATGTCTTATGAGGAATGGTTGAGAAATTTGGGTATGTTTAGCCTGGAAAATAGAAGACAGAGGAGATATAATAGTCATCTTGAAATATCTAAAAGGCTGTCACATGGACAATGGAGCAAGCTTGTTTTCTCCTGCACTGCAGGACAGTACACAAACCAATGGATTCAAATTACAAGAAAGGAGATTCCAACTAAAACAATGGGAAGAACTTTTTGACAGAAAAAACTGTTCAACAGTGGACAGTGGTGGACCATCATTCACTGGAGATGTTTAAACAGAGGTTGGGTGACCATGTATCAGAGATTCTTAACTGTGTTTCTTGCATAGCATGGGATTGGACTAGATGACTCTTGGGTCCCTTTCAACTCTAAGATTCTATGATTCTAAACCGCACTGTGATCAATGAGACATTTCCATAAATTGGTATAGGGCTGCAGCCTTAGTGTATCAATAAGACATACATGGTCTAGGAGCTTTAACATAATTATTTCTTAGTGACTTTTGAAAAACAAGAGTAGCATTGTTAATTCCTGTAGTTTGATAGGATTTCTTTGATGATGTCAGAGTTTTAATCTTTCTGTTACTGGATTGTACAGTGGTACCTCGGGATGCGAATGGGATCCGTTCCAGAGCCCCGTTCGCATCCCGAACGGAATGCAAGACACGACAGCGCGTCTGCGCATGCGCGGGTCGTGTTTCACCGCTTCCACGCATGCGCGTGAGTTCATTTTGAGCATCTGTGCATGCACGAGCGGCGAAAGCCAGAAGTAACGCGCTCCGTTACTTCCAGGTTGCTGTGGAGCGCAACTCCAACGCGCTCAACCTGAAGCACATTCAACTCAAAGTATGACTGTATAAGAGGAAAATGAAAATACAGTGGTACCTCAGGTTACATATGCGTCAGGTTACAGACTCCGCTAACCCAGAAATAGTGCTTCAGGTTAAGAACTTTGCTTCAGGATGAGAACAGAAATTGTGCTCCGGCGGCGCGGCGGCAGCAGGAGGCCCCATTAGCTAAAGTGGGGCTTCAGGTTAAGAACAGTTTAAGGTTAAGTACGAACCCCCGGAACGAATTAAGTACTTAACCCAAGGTACCACTGTACCTAATTATGTCATGTTTGGTACTCGGAGCCAATACATTGTATTCTCTACACCTTGCCAAGAGTTTCCCACACAGCTTGCTATCTAAGAGTGCAATGGAATTCAAAATGACCAGACATTTGTTTTTTTTTTTAATAAATATTTTATTGGGTTTTCAAATATAAAACATAAAACACATATTAAACATACATATACATCTACATTATACATCGAGAATAGAAAGTAAAAAAAGAAAATAAAATAAAACTTTCATGACTTTTTTATATAACTTATTGGACTTCCTCACATCTCCCTTACCCTGCGTTCTCAACAGTAAAGATTTTCAGCAAATTGTTACCTTGGGTCATACCTTATTTGTACTTCTCAGATGTTACGTTTCTTATCTTAAAGTAATTATTATCAATTAATTGTGACTTGAATTTACCTTAAATTTACTGAAACCATATTTTTCTAAATCGTGCAATTTCTTAAGATTCATACAACTTAAACTGTTTTTGTAGATAGTATTTAAACTTTTTCCAGTCCTCTTCCATTGTTTCTTCTCCCAAATCTTGGATTCTGCCAGTCATTTCCGCCAGTTCCATGTAGTCCATCAATTGCATCTGCCATTCTTCCAGTGTGGGCAAATCTTGTGTCTTCCAATACTTTGCGATGAGTATCCTTGCTGCTGTAGTTGCATACATAAAGAAAGTTCTATCTTTTTTCAACACTTTCTGGCCGACGATGCCCAAAAGGAAGGCCTCCGGTTTCTTCGTGAAGGTATATTTAAATACCTTTTTTAACTCATTATAGATCATTTCCCAAAAGGCCTTCACTCTTGGACAGGTCCACCAGAGATGGAAAAATGTTCCTTCAGCCTCCTTACATTTCCAACATTTATTATCAGATAGGTAATATATTTTTGCTAGCTTGACTGGGGTCATGTACCACCTATATATCATTTTCATAATGTTCTCCTTCAAGGCATTACATGCCGTGAATTTTATTCCGGTGGTCCATAACCTTTCCCAGTCCTCAAACATGATGTTATGCCCGATATCCTGAGCCCATTTTATCATGGCTGATTTAACTGTCTCATCCTGAGTATTCCATTTAAGCAGCAAGTTATACATTCTCGAAAGTACCTTAGTCTTTGGTTCTAACAGTTCTGTCTCTAATTTCGATTTTTCCACCTGGAATCCTACCTTTTTATCCAAATTAAAAACCTCTTTAATTTGAGCATAATGTAACCAATCTCGCACCTTACTCTTTAGTTTCTCCAAGCTCTGCAGTCTCCAATTTTCTCCAATTTTTACTATTATTTCCCAATATTTCGGCCAACTGGCCTCCATATTGGATCTTTTCCGGGCCTTAGCCTCCAAAATGACCAGACATTTGGATGTGGTGAAGATCATACAAAACTGTGTAGCTGAAATGCTATACGCGAAGCTGAAACTGAAATGAGGAAGGTAAGTTGGGGAACTACAGAAACAGAGCCATAAAGCAGAAGCAAACATTAAATGTCATGCATATAGCATCAACTGACGCACATGACAGGAAGTAAGTGCTGTCTGCATTTTGGCCACATATCTTGGATGCAACTGGCAAGATGTGGTTATTCACCAGAAAGAAACGGCTGAAGTTTTCATCTGGTGTTTAAGGAAGGAGGCATGGCATTTATGACCTACACACGAGGAAAGAGCCATATCGCCACCTCCCATCCTTTTAATGGCTTGGATCCTAAAGGGTTCTTACTAATAATTCTGGGGCTTGCAGTGTTCATGTCATCTTGCCTTGCAGCAGTCTCTTTCTACTATGTTACAGCATTAAAATCAGAACTAGCATTGCTGAGCAGCAAGCTGAACTGCAGGGTCCAGACAAGGACATCATTTCCACAGCTCTTGAGGTCTTGGGAAAAGAGCAAAGAGCCCAATTCCTTCATTCCCTACTTGAATGTATTAGAAGGTGCTTCTAGTCAGGTGAGCTGCAGAACCACTTGGAAGGAAATGTATACTTCTTTGGGTCTTCTGCAATTTCCATTCGCTTTGGGGAAGAACAGGAGTCACAGCCCTAATATTGACTTTCTGCGTATGTTGTTGGCAGCAAATTTCTTCTGGACCACATCAAAGTAGTGAAGAGATAATGTGGAGTGGAGAAAAACACAGGGGGAAAAGGTCTCCTCTGCACGCAGGAGAAGCAGGTAAGTGAAAAGGTCTTAGTAAAGAAGACAGGTCTCCAAGGAGTAAGTGGGCTAACAAATATGAAAGCCAGAGATGGCAGGTAAGCCTTTTTGCTGGGATTGTCGCATGCAGCCAAAATTATGGTAATTAGGCATTTCTTTTGAAAATAGTACAGATGGAAGTACCTAGGTCTCAGAAAAAACTACTTATGTGTGCTACTACAGCAGCTAGGATTTTGTTATCCCAGAAATGGCGGGTGAGTGATGTCCTAAATAAGGAGGATTGGTAATTAAAAATGACAGAATATGCAGTTAGCAGGTCTAACAAATAAAGTAAGAGAAGAAGAAGATCAAGTATATAAAGAAGAATGGAATTTTTGTGTGGAGTATCTGGAAAACAACTATAACCATGTGAAAACATTAATAGGAGTAAGATAAATTTAACAGTATAACGCATAACAAAGGAATAATAAAGGATTAAGGGAATTAAATGAAAATACAAGAATAGGTGGGAAAATTAAAGGAACCAGGGAGGGGGAAGAAGGGAAGTCGTAAATGATTGGTTTATTTTAAAGAAAGATATGAATGGGGAAATGTTTATTTTAATGCGAATGTGGTTTTGGAAAATGTAACATTGATACACACACACACTGCTTTTTTCTGGGGGAATGCAGTGGTATGCATTCCCCTAAACATTTTGTGAATCTTAAATTTGGCCTCACTGAGGGGCAGTATTTCAATATGAGTAGGAAAATGAGAGTACTCCTAAATATTTTTTTAGAAAAAAAAGCAGTGTGTGTGCATGTGTGTGTGCGTGTGTGCGCACACACACACGGGGTGAGAAATCTCAGACCCAGGGACCGAACGGCTCGATCCATTCCTTAGGACTCTCTCCAGGTCATGATATTCACCAGTCCTGCTCTCCCAGCTCCCTGAGAGCTTTTGCCTAGCTGCAATGTGTCCTAGACTTGTGCTTGCTTGCTCCACACCCTTCTACCTCTGGCCCTGCCCACTACTAGCATGTGGCCTCCAGTGCCAGAGGAAGGGGGGCGGGGGCAGGTTACCCTGGGTGTCACCACTGAGGGGGGTGACAAAATGTTGGGCGGCACTCACCCAATGGTCCACCCGCCCCCTCTCCCTCGGCTGTTGGACGACTGAGGGGGACGAGGCAGGCAGACTCCTTGGAGGCCCCGTGGAGCGTCCTGCCCCGGCTAGCCCCACCCCCACGGGCAGCTGGCCCCGCCCCCACAGGTGCAGGACATGCGCGCCACCCCAGGCGCCCAATCAGCTTGCTCCGCTGGTGGTCTCCATCAAGTTTCCCAAAGGCTGAAAAATGTTCCTCACACCTGGTCTACTCAATTTTTTTCACACATGGGGAACACTTCAACTCTGGTTAGGTTCACTAGTGTTCTTTTATCTGTGGAAGGTGAACAAACTACGCAGATTCATTGAAGCCACATTGCTAAAATTTGTAAACAATACAAATACAAACAATACAAAATATCTGTATTCTTTTACTATTAGCCTTCAACACGATTTGGAGAAAAGACACAATACAAAATTAGCAGATAAATAAGTAATGGTTAATCTGTTCAAAAAAACAGAATACTGAATCTGTATAGATCAATACATTCAGAAGCTGATGGTATGTCACCATAAAAATCTGTACAGTGGTGCCTCGCAAGACGAAATTAATCCGTTCCGCGAGTCGCTTCGTCTAGCGGTTTTTTCGTCTTGCGAAGCAACCCTATTAGCGGCTTAGCGGATTAGCGCTATTAGCGGTTTAGCGGCTATTAAAGGCTTAGCGGCTTAGCTGCTAAAAGGCTCTTAGCATCTTAGCGGCTTAGAAAAAGGGGGGGAAATCGGAAAAAAATCTCAAGACTCGCAAGACATTTTCGTCTTGTGAAGCAAGCCCATAGGGAAATTCGTCCTGCGAAGCAACTCAAAAATGGAAAATCCTTTCGTCTAGCGGGTTTTCTGTCTTGCGAGGCATTCGTCTTGCGGGGCACCACTGTACTATTTTGGAAAAATAGATTCATTGTGTTTTGTGTTGGTTAAATCCCATTTTTGCTCAACTTAACACCTCTACCATAGCTGCCTTTCACTTTCTATATCTGTTGTATTTAAAGGGGCAAATTTTGAAGCTCAGAGCTTTTGGTTTGGTATGGTCTTACTCAAACATTAATTCCTCAAAAGCTAGTCAATAAAGTACTCATTTCAATGTTTGCTTTGCTTCATTCTGCTAACTGAATTAATTTTTGTTCAGAATTGCAAATACCTGAACTTAATGCCATGAAAATAAATCTGATGACAGAAAACCATTCTCCATTAACCTTTAATTTTTACAGTGGTACCTCGGGTTAAGAACTTAATTCATTCCAGAGGTCCGTTCTTAACCTGAAACTGTTCTTAACCTGAGGTGCACTTTTGCTAATGGGGACTCTGCTACCGCTGCATCACCGGCATGCTATTTCTGTTCTCATCCTGAGGTAAAGTTCTTAACCCGAGGTACTTCTGGGTTAGCGGAGTTTGTAACCTGAAGTGTTTGTAACCCAAGGTGTTTGTAACCCGAGGTACCACTGTAATTTGTTTGAGCTCTGTACTACACTCAGCTGCATGAGGGTAATCTTCCATTTTAGACTATTCATACAAACTATAGGCAGTTCTGCAGGCCTACAAAGGCATCCCAGAACAATTACAATATGAAATCTAAAAACATACATAAAAAACAAAATAAATAAAATTTCATTTTTGTAATGAACAAGTTATCAGAGTAACTTGTTTTTTACCACACTGAATAATTTGGTGTTATCTTGACCACCTAAATTCACCCCTAAATTGAGTCCATTCACGAACAAGTTTCCTACTTCTTTGCCAGGCCCTTTTCCCTTGCATGACTTGTTATGTTTTGATTGTTGGCCTGTGTGCATGGACTGCCTTGTTTTAATTGTGTGTATGTAGCCTGCTCTGGGATCCTTTGGGGCTGAAGAGTGGGGTACAAATAGCAAAAATAAATATTAGAAAACACTACTTTACAAAATATAGTAATAACTTAAGTTGGGTATGGGAAACTGGATCTGGCAATTTGGTAGGATCTTTATCCTCAGCCCTTTTGTGCCACGTTTTGGCAGGTGGGTGAGGCCACTTGTCACATGTCAGTCACCTGGCATCACAATGACATGAAGCCTTGACAATCCATGGGCTGCAGGTCCCCCAACACTAGTTAGGAGGAGTAATTTGAGTTTGCAGGGGGCAGGGGGAATGGCAGGCAGCAGTGGAGCAAGCCAATCAGCGCCTGGGGTGGCGTGCGTGCCCTGTGCCCAGGGGCGGGGCCAGCTGGGGGCTGGGTGCTCCATGGGGCCTCTGGAGTCTGCCTGCCTCTTCCCACTCAGCTGCCCTACAGCTCAGGGGGAGGTGGTGGCGGGCGGACCGTTTGACACAGTGCGGAGCCTGCCGGCGCCCAAGCCACCATGTCACTCCCAGGAGAGATGCGTGGCTCAGACACGCTGCAGGCCCCGCGGTGAGTGCTGCCCGCCATTTTGTCACCGCCCTCAGTGGTGACACCAGGGGTGGCCTGCCCCCACCGCACTCCTCTTCCTCTGCCCCTGACGGCAGGACAAATTCACACACAGAGAACCGACTACCAGTATTGTTCTGCTTCTGTGGCCACTGCAGGGGAATTGTACTTTTGTGTCTCGGCTGCTGGGATGTATATTTTAGTTCCTTCCTTCTGTTTCCCCCTTCAGTTCTACAGTCATGTCTTCAGCTGATGGCTGACAGCAAGCGTGACATTCAGCAACATGGTAAAGCAGCATTTTTTAAATCTCATTTTACTCTTGCCACAAATAAATGGGCACCACCACCTATGATTCCATTTCACTTGCTACAGGGCAAGAAACATCAAATTGTGCTCAGCTTTTCATTTCCATTAGTAACATCCCTTCACATTTCCAATGGGAATTTGCCAGCGCAGCCTTATGCTGAAATGGTGACCCTGTCTGCAAATCCTGTGAGCTGCTGCTTCATTGGAGCACATGCTCAGGTGAGCACTGTACCTGAGTTCTGTTCCGTTGCTGCACTTGTTTTAGTGCGGGGGTTGCTACCCTGTGGGCTGCAGACAGCATCCCAAGGGGCCTGGCTTGGCTCCTTCTGTTTCCCATTGTGATTTCAAGATTTGTGCCCTCCCAAATTTGTCAATTTCTTTTTCTAAAGATGTTAAATGCATGCCCTCTGTTGTGTTTCTGTGATGCCAAGAGGTGACCCCCCCTCAAGACCCCTCAAATGTTTCTTTTTTTTCTTTTTGAAAAAGTGGTCATGCCTACTTAGATATGCAGTACCCAGAGAGCTGACCCTTGGGTCAGTCTGGCTCTCAGCCGGGGAAAACGTTAGCCATACCAGCTCGAATGGGTGCATATAGTGAAATTTTCTGTGCATACTAGGGCAATCCACATTTTCTATTTTTGCTGCACTGCTGCAGTTGTGGGGGCCCCCAACTTTTCAGATTTTTTTTAAAACATGAATAATCTGTGATGGGGAGAGGGTGCCTTATTCCTGGTGACAAGCAGGTATAAAGAAGTTGTTACCACAGCTCTTTTAATCTCATCTTACAGGTAGAAACGACCGATTTCAAAAAATCCAACTGATTCTCTTCAAGTCAGCAACATGCCTTTTGAAGCTCAGAGCTTTGATACTAAAAGGAAACATAAACTGATTAGCTTATTCTTACATTATTATTATTTTTTGTTTCTTTTAGATGGTTCAAGTATAGTTCCATGGCTTCTTAGCTTTAAAAGAGGAACTGCTCTTGAAGAGCAAGGAAATAAAATACTTGTCAGAGAAACTGGCTACTTTTTCATATATGGTCAGGTAAAGAATTCAGTAAGCTCCTGGAGTTTGTTCTGTTTTCTTAAAGTTTCATAGTGTAATCAATTTTGTCTGTCTTTATTCTTCAGGTTTTGTATACAGACGAAATGTTTGCAATGGGACATTGGATCCAGAGGAAAAAAGCTCATGTAGTTGGTGATGATCTCAGTTTGGTTACATTATTTCGTTGCATCCAAAACATGCCTCTCACTAATCCTAACAACTCTTGTTATACTGCTGGTAAATACGTTACCTGTCCTAAATACATTTTGTCAAGTCCCCCCCCCCCCCACGTGGAATGAGAAGGAGCTTAAAAAAATATCAGACACAGTGTTTCTTAGTGGTGTGGGTGTGTACCACATATTTCTGCAACCACTCACTGAACTCATTAAGTTTCATACATAAATTCCTAAATTCCTTATCTTTACCTACTCTGTGGTGGTTGCCTGTGAACAGTATTCAAAGACAATAATAGAGTCTCCTCAGTGGAGTTGTGGCTGTTACCAGTATTTCAAGCTACTTTCAGCAGAATGTGCTCAGTAATTTTGAAGCCTGAGTGCAAATGCTTACCTGGGTGACAGTCTCTGTGTGGTGGAGGAACAATTCACATGACTTCCTGCCCTTGAAAAGTGTGTGTTGGAGAACTTGCATGATTAACTGTCTATAAGCAACGCTCACACCATGCTTAAGATCTGTTGTGGGTAGTTTAGGGCTTCCGTTTCCTGTTCCATGACCTGAAAGCTGTGGCCACCAACTTGGGCCTCAGTTTTAGAAGCCAATCTTTATTTTTTAATATTTTATTACATTTATATATTGCACTTTCTCCAAGGATCTCAGGCAGTGTATATACCGTATTTTTTGCACCATAACACTCACTTTTTTCCTCCTAAAAAGTAAGGGGAAATGTTTGTGCGTGTTATGGAGGGAATGCCTACAGGTGGCATGCCTATGGATTTTCCTCCTCTAAAAACTATGTACGTGTTATGGTTGGGTGCGTGTTATAGAGCGAAAAATACGGTAATTGCCCATCCCTTTATCCTCTCAAAAATCCTATGGAGTTAGGAAGAGAGTCACCCACCCAGACTGATACCATATGTGTCACACAGGTGTTGCTTCCCAACACTTGCTGGAGACCCACACAGTCTCTTTCCAGGTATTATGCTGTACTTGGGAAAATAAAATGTTTGATTTGTTGCATTATAAGTTTTATTTTACATCCTGGGACCTTATTATTAGCAACACAGCAATAACAACATTAAATCAAAGAGATGTCTCTGGACTGACTGATAACAATCTGTACATGTTTATATGTTTACATTTCTGTAAGGATATTCAAACTCTCTTGGCAGGTATTGCAAAATTAGAAGAAGGGGATGAGCTTCAGCTCACCGTTCCACGGATGGGAGCCAAGATAGTCTTGAATGGAGATGCCACTTTTTTTGGTGCAGTCAGACTTCTGTGAAGCTCTTCATTGTTCATTGTACAAAGGGTTGGATCTGTTGCTTGTTTCATTTTTAGTTAGTTGGTTTATGGAGTACTGTTTTCTGTTTTATTGAAAACAGGAAGCTGATTGGATGTGGTACACCCACCTCATGTGGGTTACCAGAAATGAAACTTGTAAGAAGAATATAAATATAGCATTTGTTACGTAAGAGCCTAAATAGAGCAGTCTTGAATCAGACCAACAACTGATCTGTGTTTGATTAGTTTAGTGTTCTACTCCCTACAGTGGCCACATGGAAATGCAACAGCCCTCTCCACTGTTTCTCTCCCCCAACAGCTAGTATGGCAGGACTTACAATTTTCAACATCAATTTTCTTTTGAGGAAGGAGGGGAGATGCATTACTATTTCAGTAGAACGTGCCCTCTAGAATGACCACCCATTAGATGCCAAGGAAATATTTGACTTTTAGAAAACATCTGAAGGCAGCCCTGTACAGTGGTACCTTGGGTTAAGTACTTAATTCGTTCTGGAGGTTCGTTCTTAACCTGAAACTGTTCTTAACCTGAGGTACCACTTTAGCTAATGGGGCCTCCTGCTGCTGCTGCTGCGCCGCCGCTGTGCAATTTCTGTTCTCAACCTGGGGCAAAGTTCTTAACCAAGGTACTATTTCTGGGTTAGTGGAGTCTGTAACCCGAGGTACCACTGTATAGGGAAGTTTTTTAATATTTGATGTTTTACTGTGTTTTTAATATTTTGTCTGGAACTGCCCAGAGTGGCTGGGGCAACCCGGTCAGATGGGTGGAATATAAATAATAAAATTATTATTATTACTATTTTCTTTTTCTTTTTATTCACATAGAGTGCAATAAAACTGTGAATTGTTGCACATGTCACAGAAGTACCCTTGATATTGAATTCTATGCATGTTCATAAATAAATAAAAATCATTGCAGTGGGATTTACATTTCAGTAAGTGTAAAGGATTGCAGCTTTCCAGCTTTCAGTTCAAAAGTTTTAAGAGTCAAGCAAAAAATGTGTTCTTATCAATAAATAAAAGACTAACACACACAAACAGATAAAGGAAGATCTCTGCAGCATCAAACTGTATTCCTCATTGGCCAACAAAGTAGTGCAAATATTGATGGCATTTTTCACTTAGATGACATTGAAGATTGTTAGGAATGTGGGGGAAGGAGGTGCACATCATGCGCAGGTTGTCATAAGACAGCTGAAGCCATTTTCTGTATCAGGCACTGGCGAACTGTCAAACTGAAAGACTTGTGGTATTTCAGTAATTGCAAATGCAACATTATATTAAAACATTGTGAATAAGTGTCAACATATGTGGTAAAAGAATAAGAATGAATCTGGCATCGCCGGGGGGGGGGGGGGCTCCTATCCAAATCTAAGGTTCTGTGATTCTATGATAAAGAACAGCCTTCTGCCAGATAATCTTCCTAAACACGGTCGTAATGCAGGGAGCCACAGTATGGGGAATAAATTGCTCAGAGGTAAGTGGAGGCAACTTCTTCCCAATGAGAAGGCCACATTCCGTCCCTGCACCAGCAGCCTTCTGTTTGTGTAACTTTAGAACACATTAGGAAAGAAATGTGAAGCTACAAACAGAAAACAGCTTAGTAAAGATCAGTCCCAAAATAAGTATTTCATTCTCTCTAATGTTAGAACTCTTTGCCTTTTTATTACAGACCAGTCTACGGCTGCAAATGTTTACCAGCAAACACTTTAAGTCTAGATCAGGGGTCTGCAACCTTTAAGACAAAAAGAGCCACTTGGACCCGTTTCCGAAGGAAAAAAACCTGGGAGCCGCAAAACCATTGTGACATAAAAAAAAAAAATATCTCCGGAGCCGCGATCTGACAGCGGGCGGGAAGGTGACGTCGGGACGGTGCGTGACTAACGCACCGCCCCATGTGACGTCACAGCCAGTACAGCGCCCGCCACAGTGGGGAGTGTCGGGGCGCACAATGCGCCTCCTCCCCTCGCTAGTATCCACCCCGGAGCCGCAGCAAAGGTGTAAAAGAGCCACATGCGGCTCCGGAGCCGCGGGTTGCTGACCCCTGGTCTAGATTGTTCTCGGCCTTAGGGTTAGGGGACTAAAATTGGGTTAGGGATTATGGTTGGGGTTAGGGCTTTAGGGAAGCCTTTCTTCCTCCAAATGGGACTGGGAAGCACGAGCCTTCCCAGGGAGTAGACCCTGGGGCACTGGACACAATGTCACACTCTGCATGAGGTAAACCTGTAGGTCTCAAGGAGGCCATGGGCTGCTAGACCAGGTAATGCTGTCAACCCCTCCGCCAGGTAGACCGGCATCTCCCTGCCCTCCGGTGGGTAGACCGGCAAACCTTCCGTCCTCTCAAAGGGACCAGGAAGCCCAAGCCTTGCCAGTGAGTTCACCGGGGTCGATGGCAACAGGTTCAATTTTTTTGTTTGTTTTTTTAAATGATATTTATTAAGGTTTCAAAGAAAAGAATTACATGAATTAAAAAAAAGAAAGACAAAAATAAAAGAAAAAATACAAAATACAAAAAAAGATAAAAAACACTTAAAAAATACATCAGTCTTTCCATACCTTACATTCATTTCCTTGTTTCCCTGACCTCCTCACGCCTCCCTTTTTTGTATTCCAATTCAGTTAGTTAATTCAGTTAATTCAGCAATTTCTTTCCCTCTTTGTTTTTATCTTAGTCCTTTAACATAATATAACTTTGGATTCTCACCTGTTAACAATCCATTTTTACATACACCTTTATAACATTGCTGCTTAAACCACTTAACTTCATTCTGACATCATTCTAACATTCATTAATTTTGCAATATTGTAAATAGTCTTTAAATTTCTTTCAGTCTTCTTCCACCGACTCTTCTCCCTGGTCTCGGATTCTGCCAGTCATTTCCGCCAATTCCATGTAGTCCATCACCTTCATCTGCCATTCTTCCAGAGTGGGTAGATCTTGTGTCTTCCAATACTTTGCAATCTGTCCTTCTTTGGCACCATTTGGCCGGCCATGCCCAGGAGAAAGGCCTCTGGTTTCTTCAGAAAGGTGTATTTAAACACCCTTTTCATTTCATTATAAATCATCTCCCAGAAAGCCTTAATCCTTGGGCACATCCACCAAAGGTGAAAGAATGTACCTTCAGTTTCTTTACATTTCCAACATTTATTATCGGGCAAATGATAGATTTTTGCAAGCTTGACTGGTGTCATGTACCACCTGTATATCATTTTCATAATATTCTCTCTTAAGGCATTACATGCCGTGAATTTCATACCTGTGGTCAATAACTGTTCCCAGTCAGCCATCATTATGTTATGTCCAACATCTTGTGCCCATTTAATCATAGCAGATTTCACAGTTTCATCCTGTGTATTCCATTTCAACAGCAAGTTATACATCTTTGACAAAATCTTAGTTTTGGGTTCTAGCAGTTCTGTTTCTAATTTTGATTTTTCCACCTGGAAGCCAATTTTCTTGTCCACAGGTTCGATTTTTTTGTACTAGATGCAATTCATAAAAACTGTTCAGTAGAGTTGGTCATGTCACACAAATGAATTAGATTAAAATTGCATCGGGTTGTATTCAGCACAGCAACCCCTAAACCTGTTCTAGTGGTTCCCTCAACCACCTGGAGCAGATTTGGGGAGGGCAGGCGGAGCAGGTGCAGAGAGGAGAGTGCAAAAAAATTCCCAAGGTGCAAACTGAAATTGCTCCACTCACACATTTAGTTGAATACTGCCCACTGCATTGAATTACTTCTAAAAATAAAAGATTATATGGATGTGCAAGCTCCAAAATACATCTGCCTATTTTAATTTTTATTACCAAAGGCGAATCTCAGGGAATGCAGACCATGATGAGGGTTGTGTAAACCACCAGAAAAATAAAGCTTATTTCTATACTAGGCTAAACTCATTTACCTCACAAGGAAACAAGCAGATTCTTCCAGCTTGCATACATTTAGGCAAACATTTTTGCCAATGCCCATCTGCAAACCAAATTAAAATCTTGCTTAGACCTTGCTTCCGATTTTTATAAGCAATTTACAGTCATACATTATCTAGAACAGAGGCTCCCAAATTGTGGTCCATGAGCTTCATTCAGGTGGTCTGCCTTAATATTCCCTTAAATTCTTAATTGTAATTTTTGTTGCTTCTTTTATTTCTCATATTGTAGTTCTCATATTTGAGTTCTATGGAATGCAAACTGTAGTACAATGAAACACAAGAAATAAAAGCAATAACAGAAATTCAATTAAAGACCATACATTGTCTCATCGCAGAATGTTACAATTGCTAGAACAGGCAGAAAAGCCATTAAATGGTCCACAAAGACCCTCAGCAATCTTCAAGCGATCCATGGAAGTTTGGAAACCACTGATCCCCTTGGAGATGTGGCTACGGAGTCCTGGTTGTCATGATGAGCTCACACACGTCTCAATTTATCTCTATGCCACCACACTTTAGAAAGATGACTTCAGTTTCAACAACAGAAATATTTGTGCAAAGGTCTATTATTTATTTCATCTTTTAAAATCACATTAAAAATAAGTATTTACACATAAAGTATAAAAACCATGAACAGTTTTTTGGGGGGAGGGGCTTTAAAAAATATTTATTGGTGCAAATTGTAGACCTTCACAAAGGACTTGATCTTGGATCGCTTGGCAATCATTTTTAAAATTTTTTATTAAGATTACAAATTTTAACATAATCAAAAAATCAAATTACCATACATTTTTAAATTTCAATTAACCCCCCCTCCCACAGTGACTCCCCCCAACTTCCCTTTCTGGTTTATAGGATATTTGTTTCTTCTGCTTATAGTTTTGATGCCTTATATACTGAAATTAAAATTGTATTATTATTTATTCTTAACATTTTTACCTCATATTAATATTTTCTATTTATATATGTCCATTGTAAGTGTATTACTCGAATCCTGCAAATTAGTTTATTTCAGTGCATTGTTTCTGTATATATATCATAAAAGGTTCCCAATCTTTTAAAAGTCATTATTGTCCTTATCTTTGAGTCTCTCCGTTAACTTTGCCATTTCAGCGTATTCCATCAACTTTTCTCGCCAATGTCCTTTCGTTGGTATGTTGTTGCTTTTCCATCTTTGAGGTAGTAGAATTCTGGCCGCTGTTGTCGCATACATAAATAGATTCTTATATTTTGGTAAATATTTCCCTACAATATCTAAAAAATGCTACTGAACTTTTAACAAAGGTTAACTTGAACATTTTTTTCATTTCATTATAAATCATATCCCAATACTTTATAATTATTTTACAATTCCATCACATATGAAAAAATGGCTGTCTTCCAGACTGAGAATTTTTCTATGAGGCAAGCTGCATTACTTGGATACAGGATCGGGTCAAATTAGAAAATACTGATTTATTAGATCTGGAAGGACATACCCACTTTTGGTTTGAGGCTCTTGAAAGGGAAACAGAAAAAAGAGGTAAGACAAAGTGGGTGTGTAAATAATCCTATTTCTAAGCCATCTTTTCTTTTTACACCTTTCAGAGTGGCTGACAAAATCATTTAAACAAGATCAAAATATTAATATTTATAAAGATAATTATGAAAAATGTTGGAATGATAAAAAGTAATCTAGAAATATGGGAAAGAATGAATCTCTCCTTATTCCTGGAAGATAACATAGTCCTGCCTTTAAAAAAATCTAATGAATAAAATATTGGAAGAAGGTAAAATTCCAATGTCATGGCAAGAAGCAAATATTGTATAAATTCATAATCAAGGAACACCTAGAGAGTCAGTAAGTAACTACAGACCCATCTCACTATTAAACAACAATTATAAATTATTTGCGGGCATCCTGGCCAGCAGACTCAAATTAATACTAAAAGATACTATTAATTATGATCAATCGGGCTTTCTACCAAAACAGACATATGAAAACAAACACTAGAGTGGTTATTGATTTAATTGAATATTTGGAATTAAGACCTAGCAAAAAAGTAGCATTTATGCTAATAGACGCCGAAAAAACTTTTGATCTTGGGCCTTTCTGCAAAAAACGATAGAACTATCAGCTCTTGGAGAAAAATTCTGTAGAGGTATCAAAGCAATATATAAAGAACAACAAGCCAGTTTAATAGTAGACAACACCAAGACCAATATTATAAAAATTGAGGATTTAAAATTTCGAGAGTTAAAATGAATAATAAGTACTTGAATAATAAGTATTAGGTGTGGCGCAGCATTACATTAAAATTGACAAACCGACCAAAGAATTCAAGGCATTTGGCTAAGACTAAACAATAGTGCTCTGATTGATTATACATGCAAGGCCACCACCACCAGCAGCTCACTGGAGACATACCAGCTTCCCGGGATGAACTTCCTGCTTCAAGCATGCCTCAACAGAGCTAGGTTAAGCTTCTACACATCAGAAGGTCCCTTTCTACAGTGGCACCCTTCTAGCCATTCCCAGGCGTCCTTCGCCCAATTTGATTACTTAACAGCTGAGACAAGAAATGTGGAAGAGCCACCAGTTTTCCATCAAAGGTTCCACAACGTTTAAATTTTTAAATATTAAATTGAACTCCTCTGCTGATGCAGAAGAAGCAGATGGCGTCACCAGCATCTCAGTGACAATCCTTATTTCCTCCTGCTCCTTGTTTTCAAGAGCCTTCTCCTCTTCAAGGATCTGTGCCAGCTGGGACTGTGATGAAACCAGAAAGGGAAAGCTTCAGTACCAAAGGTTGAAAGGCACACGATGTTCCTAGTAAGGATAGGATATCCATGTGCTTTGGTGTAGACCCCTTCTTGCTTGTGAGGATTGTGGCTGTTAATTTGTATATTACAGTGGTACCTCGGGTTACATACGCTTCAGGTTATAGACTCCGCTAACCCAGAAATAGTGCTTCAGGTTAAGAACTTTGCTTCAGGATGAGAACAGAAATTGTGCTCCGGTGGCACGGCAGCAGCAGGAGGCCCCATTAGCTAAAGCGGTGCTTCAGGTTAAGAACAGTTTCAAGTTAAGAATGGACCTCCAGAACGAATTAAGTATGTAACCAGAGGTACCACTGTACTGTGATGGTAATAACGTACTATAAGTACTAATGGCTGTGAAGGTTAAACATCAGCATTAAACAATGAAAGCATTTAAGTTCCTCAAGTCAGTTCTATTAAATTAAGTCTGCACCACCCCCAGTGTGGAAAGGGTACATACACGCAACAACCGATTAATGCACATCCGAAAGACATGCGATTGCATATGGCAACGAACCTGGAAGTGACCCAAAAACTTTGCTCAGTATGTCACGAAAAGGGCGTAACAGGGCTGGGGTACACTTATACATGCCCCTCCAACGTATGTGGGGCCGGGAATAGCATCCCTGCACAAAATGGTTGTCAACTTTATTCAGGGTTGCCATTAAAATTTGGCCAGACTCTTAAAATAGAGAGTGCATCTAAATACAGATTACGGCCTCCTCACTTCGTATAGGCAGCTGACCAGAAACAGAAAAAGTTTTATAATCCGAGTCACTAACTAAAAGAATGCTATGCTTTTAAGGTGTAATTGCTGGCAAAACAGAGCATGAACCCTATTTAAAAACAAAACAAAACAAAAAAAATGATATAGATGCAATTTGACCTGTTCCAGCCTAGAACTCAGATTTCAAAGTAAACAACTTACTTCTTCTAGACGTCATTTCAAGTCTGCTATTTGTAAACGATCTCTCTTCAGATTTTCCACATTTTTTGCTATTGTAGCAAACTAGGAGAGATAGGCACATGCAGTCAGAACCACTCTTTGAAGAAGTCAGAAAAAATAACCTTTGTTAAAATCTCTTTTCGAAAATTACAGAAGTATGGAATCTTAAAAATCAACATTTGCTATTACAGTAAATGCAAAAGGGACCCATTAAACGAAATGTTGCAGCATACCTTCACCTCTCATAGAAGGGAGAAGCCTAGGTTAGCCAACCTGGTGCCCTCTAGATGTTGTTGAACTACAACTCCCATCATCTGACCATGTTGACCATGGCTGATGGGAGATGGAGTCCTCCAACATCTGGAGGGCAACAGATAAGCTATCAGGAGCTCAAGTAGCCCATTCCCCCCCCACCTTTCCTTTTCTGCCTGATATTCGAGACTCCATGACTACCATGAAAGCTTAATCTTCATAGACTCTATTTTTAAGAGTTGGAGGGGTTGCTTCTGCAAACGTCAATATCCACCCCAGCTATTAGAGGAAGTGCTACATTACTTCCCTTTGAAGAGGAAGTCTGATTTCTCACAGTTCTATAACTGCAGATACACACACTAGAACAAAGCATGCTAGTTTAAAGAGGGAAAGAACTTCTTGCCTACTTGCTACTTTGGGCAACTTTGCCCACAAAACATTTCGGGGAAGGAAACGAAACTGTCTAGTTTTACCTGGAGAGTGCTAAGAGTTTCTTCCAAGGATGTCTGAGTGACTGTGCAGATAATCACCGTCTTAGTATTTCCATCTAGTGAATTCTGGAGAATCCACGTCAGCTTGCTACCCCTGTAGTTAATGTAGTCTCTGGTGAAGGAGGATGACCAAAAAGAGAACAAGGAGGTTTTTACTTATTAAGTAGAGGCAAAACTGGCCCAAGAGCCGATCTTTTACATCTAGGACAGAGACAGCCGATGTGGTGCCTTCCAAAAGTTGTCGGATGACAACTCCCACCAGGCCCAGACAGATGACCAATGGCCTGCGGTAGTGGGAATTGTAGTCAAACAACCTAGGGATGGCACTACGTTGGCTACCTGGTCTAGAATCAAGTGAGAACACTTTTCAATAAGAGGAGTTTGGATTTGATATCCCGCTTTATCACTACCCTAAGGAGTCTCAAAGCGGCTAACATTCTCCTTTCCCTTCCTCCCCCCCCCAACAAACACTCTGTGAGGTTCTTAGCTTCTTGGAGGAAAGGTGGGATATGGTAAATGTAGTAACATGGGCATTGTTTAGTCTGCACCTCTTCAGCACATTCCAGCAATGTCAATGGAACTTGCTTTTGAATAAGCATTAGGACTGCTGTGCCAAACAGACTTGAAACCCAGAGCAGCTGAATTTCTGCAGCTGCTATTTCCCAGGCAGAAACAGCCCCATTAAACACTTCAGAAGTTCATGAGCCTTTCACAGTCCCAATATATAGTTGGCTCTGCCGGCTACATCTCAAGCAGAAAGCACACAAGGCTGGCCCAATATATTTTGCTGCCTGAGCCGAAGCAGAAGATGGCACTCCTGCCACCCCACCTCTTTCAGTATAGCCAAGTCAACCAGATTGGTGCCAAGACAAAATCCTATACTTCAGGGGTTAGCAACCTTTTCCAGCTGTGGGCTGGTCCACCATCCCTCAGACCATGTGGTGGGCCGGACTATATTTTTTGGGGAGAAATGAACAAATTCCTATGCCCCACAAATAACCCAGAGATGCATTTTAAATAAAAGGGCACGTTCTACTTATGTAAAAACACGCCGATTCCCGGACCCTCCGCGGGCCGGATTTAGAAGGCAATTGGGCAGCATCCGGCCCACAGGCCTTAGGTTGCCTACCCCTGCTCTACTTCATCTTAGGGCAGCAGTGTAGCTTAGGGGACACAGTGGGTCCTATGGCACGCAAACCTCTTTCCTCCAAATGTTAAAGCATTTGGGGCTTTCAGAGGAAAGGCAAATTAAGAAAGGACCTGATAGAGGTATGTAAGATTATGTATGGTATCATTGGTCTGATCCAGCAGGATGTTCCTGTAACGCACACAAGATGCAGAATCCTCCAATGGTAGTTTTTTTCTGCCAACCCCCATTTACAAACCTCCATTCTATCTTTCAAAGAACTCACCAAGTGAGATATTACTGCGCCATAATAGCTATCTCTTTGCTTTCAATTATCTTTTAAAAAAGAAAGCGAAGTTGTGAACCTGTTTTACTATCACCATCAGATTATAAACCAACAAAAACAGCCACCACTAATACCGGTTTGCAACATGCGGGTCAGTATATACAGTAGCACACCTGCCCTCGACAGACAAAACCTAGAACTGGCATATCTTGTGGAATGCTCTCCTCAGGGAGGCATGCCTGGTGCTTTTGTTACATATTTTAGGTGCCAGGCAAAAATATTCCTCTTCTCATAGGCCTTTGGCTAATTAAACAATCTATGGTCTTTTAAAATGGGACGCGGGTGGCGCTGTGGGTTAAACCACAGAGCCTAGGACTTGCCGATCAGAAGGTTGGCGGTTCAAATCCCCATGACGGGGTGAGCTCCCGTTGCTCGGTCCCTGCTCCTGCCAACCTAGCAGTTCAAAAGCACGTCATGTGCAAGTAGATAAATAGGTACCGCTGCTGCGGGAAGGTAAACGGCTTTTCCGTGCGCTGCTCTGGTTCGCCAGAAGCGGCTTAGTCATGCTGGCCACATGACACGGAAGCTGTCTGCGGACAAACGCCAGCTCCTTCGGTCTATAGAGCGAGATGAGTGTGCAACCCCAGAGTCGGTCACGACTGGACCTAATGGTCAGGGGTCCCTTTATCTTTACGGTCTTTTAAACGATGTGTGTGTTTTATTGTTTTTGTTTATTATTATTGCATTTTTTTAATACAATAAATCGCCCAGTGGTTGAAAAGGGTCAAAAACACTACCAAGCTGGAGTTTCCACGAGTGAAAAGAAAACATGAAGAAGAACTGCGGAAGGGACATGGAAGAGATTTGAAGGCCTCGTATATAAGATCACCAGGTTAATGTGCCAGACTAATGGGATAAAAAGGACTGACAATCCCGGGACCGGGGGGAGGGGACACTGGAAGAAGATTGTATTGTTTTTATTCTCTTTTTTTATCATCAGAAATGTTTTATGAACGTTGCAAAAATGTTGAAATGAAATTACTTGGCTCTTGTAAGAATGTTTAAAGAACTAGGTAAAAAGGTAATGGTTATGAGAAGCTGGTAAAAATAAGATTTAAGTTTTAAGTTTTAAGGTTTTTTATAAGATGAAGATAGAGCAAGGTAATGTAATGACAAAATATTATGAATTATGGAAAGGATTTGCTGTGACAATTATTAATCAATATACAAGAGATGGGAGGAGGAGGAGGTCATGGAAAGAAGGTAATGAAAGTGGAGAATTTGAAAATGATGGTTTTATTTTTTATTTTTTTCTGTTTTTGTCTTTTTTCTCTGTAATTTTTTTTTTCTTTGTAATTTTAAAGATTCTTTTTTCAATAAATATTATAAAAAATATGTAAAATAAAATAAAACTAAATAATTAATAATAATAAATAAAACATCCTCGCGGCCACAACCAGCCGCCCAAGCCACCAATGAACTACCCAAGACGAACCACATCAGCCAACCCGGGGGCGGGGCGAGCGTCCCGAGGATGTCCCGCCCCCCTCCGGGACGGCCCCCGCCCTCTCCCTGCCTGCCCAATCTCTTCGGGAAAAAGCCGCCTCTGCCCTCCCCCGGGGCCGTTTCCGATTGGTCTACTGGAGACGTAGGCGCTCAATCCCCGCCCACCTGTTGCTCCGTAGTAATGCCTAAGTGGAGGGCGGGTGGGCGAATCGATCTCCGGCGCCTGGGCGGGGGGAGGCGAGGAGACAAAGGGCGCTCGATCCTGCAGGAAGGCCCAGAGGGAGGTTCGAGAGATCCGAGCCGCCTCCTCGTCCCTCGGGAAATGAGTGAAAGGGGGGGGGGATACTCCCCTGGCTTCCCCCTTGGCCTTGTTTTCACAGGGCCCTGGTGGTGCTGGGGTTAAAAAGATTCCTCGGTTCTCCCCCCCTCCGCCCCGTCGGGTGGGTCAGGCCAGGCAGGAAGCCGCTTCCTGATTGGCTGCATCGGATTCTCAGCGCGTGGATGACACGCGTCCCCTTCAAAGCGCTGGTGTCGCTCGTGGAAGGAGCTGCTAAGCCCCTTTGGCGCGGGCAGCGCCTGCAAAGCGCCTTGGGCTGGGCGGGCGGAGCGCGGCACCTTCTCCTGGTTCTGGAGAGCAGCTGACGGAAAACTCCCGCTGCTGGCAGGAGATTCTTTCCTCCCGCTTCCCGCCCTTGGCCAGGACTCGAGGCGGCTTCCAGGGAGAGGAAGAGCAGCCTGACGGCGGCAACGGGGAGCTCAAGCTCCTCTTGGGGAGGAAATGCAGGAAAACCCCCCGAGGGGCCCTTCCTGTCCTCGCTCTAACCGCTGGGCGCTCCTGCCCAGTCCCAGCCTCTGCCCCCCTCCGAGATGGCGCCCGCCTTTCTCCACCTCTGCAGGGACGACGCCCGCCTGCCCGCCCTCTCCCTGCCTGCCTGCCTCCTCCGGCCGGGGAGCTGCGCCTCTTCGCCGCTGGCTGCAGGCTTGGGAGTCGCGGGATCTCCCCTTTCCCACCCCCAGAAACTCACCTGCCAAGCAGCACGGGGACCTCCCCCATCTCTTCGGGAAACAGGGCTTCTGCCCTCCCCGCCTCCATTTAACTCCCCCTGGGGCCGTTTCCGATTGGTCCGCTGGGGACGTAGATGCTCAATCCGCGACCACTAGCTGGACCCATTGAAATCAGCTGCTTGTCTCCCTTTGAGAATGGGGGGGGGGCGGGGGCGCAGGCGGGGCTGATTGACACCTTTCACAATGGGCGCGGGGGGGGGGGGGCGGGGAGTTGAAGCTAGAGGAGAGAGAGGCAAAATTGCGCACGCTTTAAAGACCAGAAACGACAAACTCTTTTTTGAAAAAACCTCCCTATGAGGCAAGCGAGGCTGTATTCCCCAAACCTGGAGGCAGAAGAAACCAAGAAACAAAACAAAACAGTCTTGATTTAGAAACCCCGCTTCCCACGGGATGGGGAAAGAAGCTAAAGACACGTGTCAAATCGTTTCAAGAAAATAGCCTGCGAGCCTGACTTCATGTTAGGGAGGACACAGTGGTGGAGGAAGGTCAGGTGGTACCTGGTGCGGATTTTTTTTTTGTCCCCCCCCCCCCCCACGTCCCCGCAATTGAAATTTGTTAAAGAGAGCTGCGCAGGCGATCACAATGCAGATCCCGCCTTCTCCCCCTCTCTCCCTCCACCCCCCTCTGTCAAAGAAAGCTGTTATGTACTGAGTTGAATAGGATCCAAACTGCAGCATTCTGATTGGTCCTAGAACAATGCAGCAGTATGATTGGTTGGCAGGAGCCACCTAATCCAGCTCCAGATAGAAGTGAATCCACAACCTGATTGGCCTACAGGGGAATTCCGGAATTAGCCAATCACGTGCAGCCCATTGTGTAAATAATGTACATAAAGCAGATACTTTGAGGGGACTTTCATTCATTCCTCCTCACCACTATGAGCTGAATAAAGAGCATGGAATCCACTCTTGACTCATATTTCAAAAGCCATGCAGAAGATGCTGCTGGTGGTCCTCATCCTGCCTTGCCTCCTCAGAGACAGGGCTCCTTCTCGCCTCCTCTCCACCCCTAAACCAGTGTGTGATCTCTCTCTCTCCCCCCTCAAACCAGCTGGACTGCACATCTCTCCTAGGCCCAGCTTCTCCTCGCCCCCAACCCCCCAAACCAGCAAGACGGCTTGAGCACATAACCCCATTTCTGGCCTGACTACACCGGCTACCAGTTAGTTTCCAAGCCCAATTCAAAGTGCTGCTTTTGACCTGTAAAGCCTTATGCAGTTCAGGACCCCAATACCTCAAAGACCACTTCTCCCCATATAAAGCAGGAAGATCTGGAGGGTGGCAGTGTGAGAATGGACCTTTTCCGTGGTGACTCCCTGTTTGTGGAATGTTCTGGCACCATCATTATATAAAAATCCTTTTTAACCAGGCCTTTGCCTCTTAATTATCGTTGGCCTTGAGTGGGTGGAATGTTTTCATCCTGACTTTTAAAAAAGGATTTTCCTTTAGGGTCTTTATTTTTTTCTTTTATGCTGGTTTCAATGTATGTGTTTGTATGTACATATATTGAAAGTTGCTTTGAATTACCTTGGTAAAACCCCCCAATAAAATTAAATAATACACTATGTCTTTTTGAACAGAATGATACAGAGCACACTTAAATACTGTGCTAAGCTAACTGTCCCAGAACCATGTACTCCCTCTAACTGGATTGTGTGAAAATAAACTCTGAACATAACCTCATATTGGCCCTGTTCTAAGAGCTGCATTTTATAGTACTCACTTTAGTATTTTAAGCCCTAAATAACTTAGCCCAGCGCCCCCAAATTACCACAGATAATGTTGGGGTGGCTGTAGCTGTGCACTGCCAGCCATTGGGGGGGGGCAACTCTCCCCCATGCTGCTGTGGGAGAGCGGTTTCCGCAGAAGCTTGGGAGGCAAGCTGCGCGCCCGCCAGCCTTATGGTTGGCGGGGCGCAGCTGGCAGGCGTGCAGGGAAAGGGGAGGCTGCCGGCAAAGTTGCACAGCTCCACTTGCTGGGGCGCCCCTGAGAGGCTGGCGCCCTGGCGCAACAAACCACTAAGCCCTTTTGGGAAAGACTGCTCTGACCTCAAGCTTACAGTTGGAGAAACGGGCTATCAGAAGCCAGGACTGCTGTACTATTGGCTGTGGGATTGGGTCAGGGTCTTGATGCTGGTGGTTCAGAGGCTGAGCCCAGGCCTTCATGGATGTAATACTTGAGCCTGACTTGACAGAGAAATATAGTCTCTCTCATACTGGCATATGCATCCAGCTGCTCAGGGAGCATGTCAGGTCGGAGATCACAGAAAGGAGGAGAGATGCTTGTTGTCAGGCCAGGGCTTTGGCCCTTTAATAATAATAATAATAATAATAATAATAATAATAATAATAATAATTTTATTTATACCCCGCCCTTCCCAGTTCAGAAAACCGGGCTCAGGGCGGCTAACAACAAATTTAAAATACTTGTAATACAGCATAAAGGTAAAGGTACCCCTGCCCGTCAGGGCCAGTCGTGTCCGACTCTAGGGTTGTGTGCTCATCTCACTTAAGAGGCCGGGAGCCAGCGCTGTCCGCAGACACTTCCGGGTCACGTGGCCAGCGTGACGAAGCTGCAACTGGCGAGCCGGCACCAGCGCTGCACACTGAAACGCTGTTTACCTTCCCGCTAGAAAGCGGTCCCTATCTATCTACTTGCACTTAGGGGTGCTTTCAAACTGCTAGGTGGGCAGGAGCTGGGACCGAACGACGGGAGCTCACCCCGCCACGGGGATTCAAACAACATAGAAGCAGCATAAAATACAGTATAAAAGCATGAATAACAACAAAATTCAAAGTTCAAAAATCAATTTGGGGGAAATCCATCCAATAAGATTCACAGTCTTCAGGCCTCAGCTTTAGAAGGGTGAACAGGTGAAAGAGACTCCTAAGTCTTCAGTCCCCCTCCAGTGTGGTGAGAGCCAGTGTGGTGTAGTGGTTAAGAGCGGTAGTCTCGTAATCTGGTGAACCGGGTTCGCGTCTCTGCTCCTCCACATGCAGCTGCTGGGTGACCTTGGGCCAGTCACACTTCTTTGAAGTCTCTCAGCCCCACTCACCTCACAGAGTGTTTGTTGTGGGGGAGGAAGGGAAAGGAGAATGTTAGCCGCTTTGAGACTCCTTAAAGGGAGTGAAAGGCGGGATATCAAATCCAAACTCTTCTTCTCTTCAGTGTTTCTTGAAGCAAGTGACTCACTATCCATTATTCTGCAGCCTCTTGGGTACCAGTTTTAGATGAGTCTCTCCCATGGCTCCCTGAATGTTCCTTGCTGCTTCTGCTGCTTTTGCCACTGATGTTGATCTTTTGTTTTTGGGTGCAAATAAGATAGGACTACCCCATGCAATGCCCACCAAATAACTGTTGGGTGGGCTGGAAATATTGTGGTTGGGTTGGGGAAAGGTAAAGGATAAACTTTAAAATGGGCAACGGTATTAAAGTGCATCAAAACATAAACTACTCGGCAAGTACCTCTTCCCGCCACAAACCTTTGAGTTAAATCCAGAACAAGACAAGATTGGAAGATGGCATGGTCTCACTTTATGTGACAGTTGTGTTATGCATATACACTCATGCCTCTGATGAAGACTATAAAGTTCAGTTGGTTGTATGTGTATATGGCACATAGACAGAACACATGTGCTGGGGACCCGTGACTGGCTGTAACTTCCTGGTATGTGCCTACATATTTAGCAAATTCATTTTCAAGCATTTGGGACTAGGTTTCCTGCCGCTTCCAGACTAACATCACTCATGCATCAGCCAGATGCAAGGCCAGCACATGTGTCGTTGTTGAGGGGTTGTTCCCACAGGCCCTTTATGTGCTTGGAACTGATCATGCAGCAAGCATGTCTCTTAAGTGTGCTTAATTTGAGGAAATTGTGTTAGCTTATCCAACTTCATGAAGAAAGAAAGTGTTCCTACAATTGTGTTATCCTGTACATGGTGATGTGCCTGCAGAGGCCTAGAATTCTTGACTTCCACACTGGAGGACTGTTAATCACTAATCCTGCAGGTCTGTTAGTGTTAGCTGAAGCATATAATGAGTTCCTGCTCCAAACATTAATGTGCATGCCTGTGTTTTAGTTGGCAGGATTAGCTCGGCCAGCGTACTACCTATTGAGTGCCCTTGTTATAGTCTAAGAAATTACTTCTTATTAGCTGCCTTCACTTAAGCCGTTTGTCAATGATGGCTTAAAACAAAAAAGTATCTGAATTCAAAGACAACATCCCTGCCTTTCTGGTAAACAAGGGCCTCTGGATCTTCCTCAGCAGCACAACCATTGCAACTGCTGTGGTGAAGTTTAGCCCTCTGCCTAATTCTCAAGAAGTTAGAAAAGGGAAGGCGGAATCAGGAACTTCATTTGAATATATCTGTATCCACCTGTTAGGGTAAAACTCTCCCAAGAAGGCTAACAAGAATCAGCAAGACACATATACAAAATAACAAGACATTAAAACAGTACCAATATTGGCAAGTAAAGCAGCAATTAAAATATGAAGCCACCAGTCAAATGCCAAGATAAACAAAAACATTTTCTAAACTCATGGACAGAATCACAAGTCCTGTCTCTCAAGAAACCTTCCCAAAGTATTCAGACATCCCTTAGGTGTTTATGGGAAGGCCATCTGAATTGGCCAGGGTCACCCACATCTGCAGGGAAAGTTCTCCACCATCAAACCAAACCTTGCATAAGGTCTCCTGCGATATTCCTGTAGACAAGGTGGTAAAGTATGGTCTAGACAACACTGGTGGCGCTGTGGTCTAAACCACTGAGCCTCTTGGGCTTGCTGACTGGAAGGTCAGCGGTTCGAATCCCCGCGACAGGGTGAGCTCCTGTTGCTTGGTCCTAGCTCCTGCCAACCTAGCAGTTCAAAAGCATGCCAGTGCAAATAGATAAATAGGTACTGCTGTGGCGGGAAGGTAAATGGTGTTTCCGTGTGCTCTGGCACTCGTCATGGTCCTCAGTGCACCAGTTGTGGTTTAGTCCTGCTGGCCACATGACCCGGAAAGCTACCTGCAGACAAACGCTGGCTCCCTCAGCCTGAGAGCGAGATGAGTGCCACAACTCCATAGTCGCCTTTGACTGGACTTAACTGTCCAGGGGTCCTTTACCTTTTTACCTTTTACAGTCAGGCAGATTTATAGTTGGTTGATGGACTGTACCCAGAGTTCTCACTAATGCCTTCTCATCAGCCTGGAGCGAAAGAGAAGTGGGGTGCTGCAGAGATCTGCCTTGTGCCTGGTGATGTCTGGCATCTTTATAAATAACGTGGATGAAAGAGTGTGATACTCATCAAATTTGCAGATGACACCAAACTGGGAAGGCCAGCTCATATCTTAGAAGACAAATACCCTATGTGACTGCTTTAGAGATACAGTGGCACCTCGGGTTAAGTACTTAATTCGTTCCGGAGGTCCGTTCTTAACCTGAAACTGTTCTTAACCTGAAGCACCACTTTAGCTAAGGGGGCCTCCTGTTGCCGCCGGAGCACAATTTCTGTTCTCATCCTGAAGCAAAGTTCTTAACCCGAGGTACTATTTCTGAGTTAGTGGAGTCTGTAACCTGAAGTGTATGTAACCTGAAGCGTATGTAACCCGAGGTACCACTGTATTATATATATAATTTATTTTTTGTTGTAAGATTTTCAGGGTTAACAAAGGTACATAAAATGTCTAATTTTTTTTGTATATAATGTCTTTTCTACAGGTCATTTGCATTTGTTGTAAGACAGTGCTATCATAGGTTTTGTGAGGTGGGGGGGGGAAGGTGGGATAATGATAGTTTATGTGTGGAGTTTTGTGTCAGCGTCACATGGATAGGTTATTTATTTGTTTGTTTGTTTGTTTTTGCTGGTATCGTGCAAACATTGCAGCGATGTTTGGATGCCTGTGTGAGGGGGGTTGGAGTAGTTGGGCTAGGGTAGCCATATCATCAATTCATATTCTGTTTGGGGGTTTAGGTTGTTGTGAAGATGGCCATCATATTTCCTCTCAGTCTCCTCTTTTCCGTCCCAAAACAGACCCAATTCCCTCAACCATTCCTCATAAGGCTTGGTTCCCAGACCTTGATCATCTTGGTAGCCTTGCTTTGCCCATGCTCCAGCTTGACAATAAGCTTCTTAAACTTTGGCACTGAGAACTGGGCACAGTATTCCATGTGTGGTCTGACCAAGGCAGAACAGAGTGGTACTATTACTCCCCTTGATCGGGAGACTAGATGTCTACAAAGACCCCTAGATCCTTTTCACATGTACTACTAGTAAGCCAGGTGTTCCCCATTTTATGGTTTTCTTGCCTAAGGGTAGAACCTTACATTTGTCCCTACTCATTTTGTTAGTTTGCGCCCAGGTCTCAATCTGTTAAGGTCATCTTGAATCCTGATTCTGTCTTCTGCGGCATTACTTCCCCTCCCAGTTTGGTGTCACCTGCAAATTTGAGGAGCATTCCCCCAATTCCTTCATCCAAGTCATTTATAAAGATGTTGAAAAACAATGGGCCTAGGACAGAACCCTGCAGCACAAAGGGGATCTATTAAGCCAGAAAAAAGATTCCCATTTACATTCTTGAATAACCTACTTTTAATCACAGAATTATTCAAAAGAAAAAATTGATTCATATATGTGTACGTACACGTGTACACACACACACGGTTCCCAGATAGTGATTCAGAGTCTGAAAGTATTTCTTGCCACAAACTCAGCTCTTTCATAGAATATTAGATTCTTCAATAAAGTCTTTGAGCAGCTATCATTCACACCATTGCACCCAAACCCAAAGAAGAATGGAAGATTAAAATAAAGAATATCTCTTACAGCTTTGGGAAATAGTTTTCTTTTCCTTTCAAATGAAAATGTGGGCATATATTTCTGACAAAGCTTTGCTTAACCTTTGGTAGGGCTGCCCAAGGCCCAATAAAATAATGGCTTTGTGGGTCAGTTGTGTCTCATGAGTTGCCAGATGGCCACCCCTGTCTTAGGTGGTTGTTCTATTTATTTATATAAAGATCTGCTCAGGGAGAATTTTTTATGACTGAGCTTGAAAAGTAGGAAGTGAAGCATATAATACAGTATGACAGACCTGCGTCCAATGACTGTCAACAAGTCATGCTCTAACTGGAAAACAACCTTTATTATCATTAAAATTCCTCATGCCTGTCCTCCACCATTTAAAAAGGCAATGTTAACTTTGTTAAATCACAGCCTTCACCATTATGATAATGAAGCTCTGTTTCTGTGAGGGCAGGCAGCTAGAGTGACATTTTCATTGATGATTGCTCTTTTTCAGATTACATTTCTGAATGCCACGCTCTGCCAGTCCAGGTTTATCATGCAAACAAACTCTGGACCCTTCGGCTTGTCCCTTTGCAGAGGGTTGAAAGTTCTTTATCTGTGTGTGCCCCCCCATTAACCCATCTTAAAATGGATCCAGTTGATGCTAAGCAAAAGTGACTTTCATGGCGAATTTTGGTAGCAAGTTTTGTAAAAGGGAAAACTCATCTTAGTCCAGCTGCTCCTGCAAAATCTGTGAGGACATAATATTTAAGGAGTTTCCCAAACAGTCTTGCAAAGCATTTACTTGTCCTTTTTGCATGTTCTATGAGCCCCTGTTGGAGACCTATGCTAACCCCTGGGTTTGAATTTATTATTATTATTATTATTATTATTAGTAGTAGTAGTAGTAGTAGTAGTAGTATTGGATATATCTGAGAAAACAATGAAAAATTGTAAAAGGGCATTGAAACACAAGGAGGAGAAATTTTGCTGATATAAGTCCCAGCCACTGAAAATAGCTCCATCCACCCCCCAAAAACACCTCGGAGAGGCAAACACAGTCACACAGGTACAGGAGGGAAAGGGGCAAAAGGTGATATCTTCAAAGCATAGCTGTCAACCTTCCATTTTTTTGCGGGAAATTCCCTTATTCCAGAGCCGTTTCCCGCTGCTTCCCGCTGCTATCCCAGATTGTTAGATATCCCGTAGACTGTCTTCGGGACAGGTGAGGCTGCTGATCCCTTATTTTCGAGGCTGCTGATCCCTTATTTTCAAATCTCAAAGTTGACAGCTATGCTTCAAAGCAGAGCCAGCCCTTGCTGTGTCCTCTGTCAGTGTTTGTAGAAAGCAAAAAAAAAAAAAAAAAAGGAAAGGGTTCTGACCTCCCTTTATCTTCTCAGTCTCCTTGTCGGCACAAAAAGAGTCCACGGGAATATCCTTGCAGAGTTTTATTAAAAGTCTTTGTGCAAAACACGACTGAATACACACCAGCACCAACCAACCCAAACACCAGCCAACACGACACCAGCCAACACCCCAAACCAACATCTCTCACATATATATACAGCCTGCTGCAAGCCGCTGAGTCATGCTGACCCAGCTTTATTCACATTAAAGAAACAGCGGCCATTTTAGCCGTGACACCCCTTCTGTTTCTTAAATGCGAAAAACCCCAACAGAAACCATACATTACAACAATACAACAATACATTATATACATAAACCCAGTTTTGTCATCAGTTCATTATGGCATGTTGCTGGCAAAGGCTTGGTAAACAAATCAGCAATATTATCTTGTGATTGACAGTACTCCAGTTTGATTACCCCATTCTGTACACAATCTCTCACATTCGCATGACGGATAGCAATATGTTTTGATGCGGATTTCATTATTTCTGAGCCCGCTAATGCAATGCACGATTGGCTATCTTCATACACTTGGATAGGCAAATCTACTTTACAATCTAGATCTTTTAGTATCTGTATAAACCACATGATTTCATTGCATGCTAGCGACAGGCTCCCATATTCTGCCTCACAGGATGAGGTTGCAACAAATCCTTGTTTCTTTGACCTCCATCCAATTATGGAATTGGCAAACATCATAACCATTCCACTTGTAGATTTTCTAGTAGCTACACAGCTTCCCCAGTCCGCATCAACAAATACTTTTAGTTTTTCATCTTGTGTACTAGATATCTTTAAACATACATTTAATGTCCCCTTTAGATATCTGATAAGCCTTTTCAAAGCACACCAATCGGCAGTACTGGGTTTAGATACACGTTGGCTCAGAACATTTGTAGCACATGCAATGTCTGGCCTTGACCACTGGCTTAAATACAACAGTGATCCTATTTTTGAGTGATACAACTCAGGCTGATCAAATTCATCATCACACAGTGTCTTTGGGAAATCTGGTGTCATGGGAGTCTGAACTGGCTTGCAGTTTTCCATGCCAAACTGCTCTATTAAATGAAGAATTTTCTCTTTCTGACTCAATAGGAAGCTTCCATCAGCTTCCTGCCTTACTTCTACTCCCAAGTAATTGCTTACAGGCCCCAAGGCTTTAAGCTTAAACCTCTTTTCCAATTGACTTGTGAGCTTCTGGATCTCATCTGTGGAACTCCCTGCCACAAGCAAGTCATCAACAAAGACTAAGAGCATTAGATATTTGTTGCCTGTCCCCTTGGTGTACAAGCATGGATCTGCCACACTCCTTTTAAAACCAAGTTTTACAAGGGCTTCATTTAAACACTGGTTCCAACACCTTCCACTTTGTTTGAGACCGTAAACAGCCTTTCTCAAACGCCAGACTGAACCATTCTCCTCTTCAAACCCAGGGGGTTGTCTCATTAACACTTCATGGTCTAAATTTGCATGCAGATATGCAGCATCAACATCAAAATGGTGCACTGCTAGTTGTCTTACAGCAGCAATGGAAAGCATTAAACGAAAAGTTTCACTCTTTACAGTGGGAGAAAACACTTCATCATAACTCTCCCCTTTAATCTGAGTGAACCCTCTGGCTACTAATCTGGCTCGAAAACGTGGTTCCCCAGATGCAAGGGTTTTCCTTTTGTAAACCCACTTGCATGACACCACTCTGCCACCAGGTGGCGGCATTATGACCTCAAACACTTTGTTACGTTTAAAAGAGTCCATTTCTTCTTTCATAGCTTGTTCCCACAAAGCACGTTCCCCAGGGGGTAAGTCTAAGACTTCATTATAACTTTGTGGTTCCACACAACTCACATTGCATACTCTCACTCCTCCTAGGGTCAAACGTTGAGGAGGTACACCCTTGTTTGAACGCTGGGAGCGCCTAGGCACAACTACTTCTTCTTCCCCCCTTATCTCTGGCTCTTCTTCCTCTTCCTCTAGAGAAGTATTATCTATTGCCACATCTTTTGGGGAAATCTGTGCCTCCTCCTCATTCTGCTCCTGTGTTGCCAATGGCTGAGAAGAAGCCTCTTCTCTTACTTGCAGGGGCAGTAGGCAATCTGGGTTGGCATGGATCGCAGTCCATCTGTCCTGGTCAGCGAAGTCTGCACTTCGTGACAGAACCACTCGTCCTGGGCGTAAATTGAAACGCCACCCTTTGCCATAGGACTGGTATCCCACAAACCGCAGTTTCTGTGCTCTAGCGGCCCCTTTCTGGCGCTGAGCTTTGGGAATGTTTACATGTGCCCAAGAACCCCAATTATGGAGCATTGTCCACTCTGGTTCTTTCCCAAACAACACACGATATGGAATATCTTTTATAGAGCTAGACCAGGTTCTATTAATCAAAAAATTCGCGGTCAGAAAAGCCTCGCCCCACAGCCTATGGTTGTGACCCAATCCTGCATCCACTAGCAGGCAGTCCTTTACTGACTGTATCACAGCCCCACGTCTTTCACACAGACCATTTTCAGCAGGGCTATAAGGGTTAGTCAAACGGTGAGTGATCCCCTTACGTCGCAACCATGCCCCAAATTGTTTGTTCAGAAATTCTCCGCCCCTATCTGTTTGCAGCTGCACAACAGGCCGAGCGAAGAGCTTTTCAGCTTGGGCAACCCATTCTCTGAATGTGGGGAAACACTCAGATTTCTGCTTTAACAAAAACAGCCAACTAAAACGTGATTTGTCATCTATTACCAGAAAAGCATATCTGGCGCCCCCTTCAGTCTTCTGTGGAAAAGGGCCTATCACGTCACAATGGACAAGTTCTAAAACCTCTTTAGATACTCTGTCGCTTTTAGAAGCCACAGGCTTCCTCTTAGATTTGGCCATTTTACATACATTGCAATCTAGGAAACAGTTACAGCTATTTACTTTTAGGTTCTTGCACACCTTTTGCATTTCTGAAAGCACATGGAAATTGGCGTGACCCAGTTTTCTGTGCAGTTGATGTACACACCCCTTATGAACTGGCAAATTATCCTGAACCACCTGGGCTGCTTTAACTGGCTTGTCCTGCATTACATATAACCCATTTTCCAACTTTGCATGGCCACATACCTGAGTTCCATTCTTTATCAGACAGCCATCCTGCGTGAACTTAACACTATACCCTGCATTAATCAAACAGCTTACAGACAGTAAACAATAGTCCAAACTGCTGACAAACAGAGTCTCTGGTAGAGTAGTGTTCAAGCACTGCAGGAAACATGTTCCCTGGCCATCAATCTTGCTTCTACGACCATCAGCAAGATAAATTGAGTCTTTTCCATCAGCTGGCTTCTCCAGGGTCTTAAAGTCCTCCCGACTGTTGCAGATAATCCTGCTGCTGCCAGAGTCCAGCAACCATGTTCCCCGAGGTATCTTTCTCTCCTCTCGAGAAAATGCAGACACAAACTGAGCAGAACGCGTGTTCTTCTTCCCTGAAGAGAACCCCTTCTGCTTATGTTTCTGCATCGATTGCTGTCTCTGCTCCATGTCGTCTCCTGGAAGTCTTGCCCTGCATTGACGTTGGAGATGCCCGGGTTGGTTGCATCTATAGCACCTCCTCACCGCCATGGCCAAGTCCAAACCTTGGTGTTGCTCCATTGGCAGATTTTGCTGCTGGCCCCCTTTGCTGTAACTCCTCCGCTCTTGGAGTTCAGCCTGTCTATCTGACCTTCTTTCTGCTTCTTCGGTCAATCTGCCAACCACATACTCAAGGGTCAGATCTCGGGGACGCATACTCTCCATGCTGTTAATCACAGGCAACCAGCTTTCAGGCAAACTTGAAAGGATAATGTAGGTTTGGTCAGTCTCATCATAACGCTTACCTCTCTGTTGTAGTTGAAGAAACAGAGATTTCAGCGTTTGAAGATGAGTTGCCAAACTCTCACCTTCCTTCATAACAGTCCTGAACAGCCTTCTGGTCAGAGAAATGATAGTTCCAGCAGTTTCTCTGACATGCATTGCCCTTAATAAATTCCAGCACTCAAACGCTGTGCTGGCATTTGCTACGTGCAATAACTGAGAGTTGCTCAAACACAGCATAATTTGGGCACGGGCCCTTTCATCCAGCCGTTTTTTTTCAGCAGTGTCCCGTCTCAAAACCTCAGTTTCAACACAGTCCCATAGTCCATCTCTCCTTAACAACTGCTGCATTTTAATTGACCAACTCAGCCAGTTGCTCTCTGAGAGAAGTTCAAAAGGGATGCCTCCCCCAATATTTACAACTTGGGAAGACTGGAAATCTGCCATCTCTGCTGCTGCTTGCTGAGCCCCTTCTGTAGGGTCTCCAGCAATCTCTCCTGACTCTCTCTTTAGAGTCCAACTGGATGGTCCTGGCTGGCACTCACCGGCTTCTAGCTGCTGCCTCTGTTGACCCTCAGGTCCCGCCTGGCTCTGCAACTGGTGTAGCCGCTCTGTGAGTCGCCTACTGTGGTCCTCTAGCAGTTCAAACTGTTCCAGTAGCCGACGCTGAGTGCTTTCCTGATCCTCAGATCCTAGCCGCTCCAGCGTCGCTGCAGACAGTTACAGCTTGCCACCAACTGCTCCAACGCACAGCCACTGTCTCCAGGCACCACCAGGACTCACCAGCTCCTTGCTGAAATGCTGTTAGTCGTTTTGCACTCTGCACATGCTCAGAAACACTGGGCCCATAACCTGTCAGTGTTTGTAGAAAGCAAAAAAAAAAAAAAAAGGAAAGGGTTCTGACCTCCCTTTATCTTCTCAGTCTCCTTGTCGGCACAAAAAGAGTCCACGGGAATATCCTTGCAGAGTTTTATTAAAAGTCTTTGTGCAAAACACGACTGAATACACACCAGCACCAACCAACCCAAACACCAGCCAACACGACACCAGCCAACACCCCAAACCAACATCTCTCACATATATATACAGCCTGCTGCAAGCCGCTGAGTCATGCTGACCCAGCTTTATTCACATTAAAGAAACAGCGGCCATTTTAGCCGTGACATCCTCTTGTTGGTGCTTTTGTGTTTCCTTCCTTTGTGGCGCAATCCTATGCATCAGATGTGGGACAACTATTTTCAGCCAAGGGATGCATTTCCTTCTGGGTGACCTTTGGGGGGCACATGCCAGTGGGGGCCAGAAGCAAAAGTGGGTGAATTTTACCTTTGTAAAGTTTCTGCACTCACCTGCCCCGCTCTATCCTCTATCCAGGCAACCAAGAGACACTATGAAGACCCACGGACTTAGTCCAGCCAGGAAGAAGCAGCGCTTTTTTCTGGCCGTATTCACCAGTATTCAGTACCGGAAACCCCGCCGACAAATCTTGGCTTCTAAAGCAAGTGTGTGAGGAGGGTGCACCTTTTCCTGGCACTGCCAGCTCCAGCTGCAGCACTTCTTCCTTGTCCTGTGGCGGCACAGCTGCAAAAAGCTGCCAGGCAACCACTCAGCCAGCTCTGAGGCCGGCGGAAGGTACTTGGCAGACAGTTTGCTGCAGCCACGTCAGCAGCGGCCGGGCAGCACCAAAAGGACTCCAGCTTCCTTGAAGACCTCGCAAATGGCACAGAGGCAGAAGGCCACGTCTCCCGGCAGTGGAAAGCCCAGCTCCGGGTGCTCAGCTGGCACTTGTCCTGCACCAAGCCCAGCCTGCAGTGTGGCAGAGGAGGCTACTTCATGGTGTGTACTGGCACCTTTTTTCCTAGAAAGAGGCACTGGGAAGGAGGTACAAAGGGGGCTGCAAGCAAAGCAAGCCAGCGAGGGCTGTGGCCTGGCGGAAGAGTCTCAAGGTTTAGCTACAGAATCAACATCTTCCATCAAGCAATTCACTATGACCCCAAGGTCTCATTCCTGATCCACCACCAGAGTTTCAGACCTCATGAGCTTTTATGTGAAATTAACACACACACACACACACACACAAAAATTTCTTGCTTGGAATTGCATTTGCCAATTCACTTAGTTTGAAGAAATCTTTTTAGAGCCCCATGCAACCCTCTACCCCTTTTAACTACCCTGAACAAAATGTGAACAAAAACATTTGGCTCTCTCACTGCTCATTCCTAACGCTGGAACATTAATGAAAAAGTTAACAATCCCTGGTCCCAATTTCAATCCTTTGGAGAGTCAATTTTCTATAGCCTCTCTACTGGGAAAATTGTCCACTAATTCCTTTCTCCTCCCTGTTCTTTAATTAGTTACTGGTCCATAAGGGCAGTATGGCTACTAAACTCCCATGACTACTAAACTAACTTGCTTATCAAATGCTTCTTGGAAGTCTCAATACACATTGTCAACTGGATCATGCATAAGATGCAATACAGATGTTAAGGCCTGAAGAGGAAGGAATTCCCCTCCCATTTTCTCTGGGCTTCCACATCTCTGCCCATAGTGTTCCGTTTGTCCCTATCTTTCTATGTCATTTTAACCAAAATTGTTTGATTTGAAAGCAAAGATGGCTGGGTCATTGCTTTTTGCTTTGTGCCATGAAAATGTCTAAGCCAATAATTGGATGCCAAGATTCAAGCCTGTCTAGAATTCACATCCCCTGTCCTAGAATATGTTTTTCGGTTTCCAGGATGTGGGTGGGCTACTTGTGGTTACTCTGGTGAGAATCAGTATGCTCCATGAATTCCTTTTTGTTGTTTTTGGAGATGCAAACAATAACTGCTAGATCAGTGCATATCTGTGAACAATAATGTGTTCTAATAGGATGGAGGAAAGGAAATATTTCAGCTCATACTGTGACTCAAGCCGGCTTTTATGCATTTCAGCTATTGCCTTTGAAGAGAATCCCCAGCGAGTTGCTTTTGTCTTGTTAATATCCTGTGGAAAATAATACCAAGAAATTGCTTGCATTCCATCCAGAAGAGTCAAAGCACAAAAGCCAGTCTCCCAAAGTCACTGCCCCCCCCAGCTTCCAAGAGATGGAGAGGATTTATTGGCGCAGCTTTGGCTGTGTTACCTTTGAACTTGCTTTCACTGCTAAAATTAACCCAGCAGCTGAGCTAATACTTGTTTTCTTTTATTATTTCTATCCCAGACGGGCTTTGTATGATTCCACAGCTTCTTTGTGCACCACTTGCCAAAAAGCAGGGAGATCAGCCATGCCTCAAATGTGCTCTGCACTGGTTCCATTGCTGGAGTAATGATAAAGCATTAAGTTGTTTATCCATCAGCCAATGACTGCTATCACAATTCCATTTCCCCACCACTTGCAGTTTGCACAGAAAGCTGCGTGCTAAGTCTACTACAAGGTTATCCTACTTGAATTCATGATCCGAACTCACCCTTGGAGACAACAACTCTAATTATCATCAGTTGTCATATTTTAATAATCCCCCAGCTTGCCTCAGTCCAGCATTTGTAGCATGATAATGAGATAAATCAGAGACGGACACTAGTTCCAAGCAAGCTTTAAGCAAAACAAAGACTGCATGACTAAATTTCGTTTCTTACCTTACTTTCTGTGAGCAGCTTTGGCTTTTCAAAACAAGAGAGCTGAGCTACACTGGCACTTGTTTCAAGTTTCTAAAGCTGGGCTCAAGCGCGCGCGCGCGCGCACACACACACAAAATGGGGAGGTGTATATGCCCCTGAAGCAGCAATAGCCCCTGCCGTGATGGGGAAGGAGATACAGTCTGACTGTGCTCTTTCCAGAGGCCCATCTATCAGAGGTACAGGTCTGCTTTGAACAGTTAAACAAGTGATGGGGGAGAGGTGGGGGAGAAAACACAATTCACCTCTATTTACCTGCCTGCTCTGAATGTTCTGAGCGAGTCAATACTTCTGCTAAGAGGGGCTGAAGAAAGTTCATCTGTACATCCATATCTGTCATTTAGAAATATTTAATGCCACTCCTTTGAATCCCAAAGCAGCTTGAAAACAATAAAATGATATTGAACAGTACAAACTAAAGGGGGAAAAGGGGGTGTCACATTTAAAATATCACTATATCTAGCAGCAGCAGGAGGAGGAATAGTAAGCAAAAATCCTGCTTTATTCAAAGTCAGACAATTTGTCCCTCTAGCCTAGTATCGTCTATGCCAAGATCTCAGACAGAGATCTTTATAATAGTAATTTTTAATAATGTTATTATTTATACCCCAGCCATCTAGCTGGGTTGCCCCAGCCACTCTGGGCAGTTTCCAACACATATAAAAACACAATAAAACATCAAACATTAAAAACTTCCCAAAATAATAATAATTTTATTATTTATGTCATCTGATACCTCATTCTTTAAACTTGGATGTGCCAGAGGCTGGATCTGGCACCCAGCACATGAAAAGCACATGAAAAGTGCATGCTGCATTACTGAGCTTTGGTTGTGTCCCAAGGGACCCCCCCTAAACAACCACCTTTCCACAGCTCTCCCAAAGTTGAGCAGTGACTGAGTCAGGCAGACCTCCCTCAGGAAAGCCTGGCACCATGCGATGTGGCACCATGACGGAGAAGGCCTTTGTGTCCCAGTCCACTTTCTGAAGGCAAGTCAAGGGAACATGTGCCGCAGGTGATGGCCTGAGCAACACACAGAGGATAAAGTTTCCTTCAATAGCAATCAAATAATGCCTTTATTAGTATCAATTGAAAGTCATAAAGTACTGAACTAATTTTTGAGTTCACCTTAGCCTAGCTATTAAACCAACAAAAATAAATAAGAAATGGGGGGGGGGGGGAGAGAGACATGTCTCTGATGCAAAGCATATTTGGGAGCCATCTGTGGCTACCTTACAAATCTGATGCAGGAAGCTCTTTGCATAATGATTAAATGAGTTTATGCCAAGTGCAAAAACCGTCATGTTTCACCAAAGCATGTTGGGACAAACAAGGAATGGCTACTCTCACTTTGGGAATTGTAAATGCTGCCTTATTTGCATCTGTCTCTAGTATTTAATGGAACCCACTAGTTTGCAACATGATGGTGTGGATGCGGGTAGCTGATTCCTGACTGTTTTAAAGGTAAAAAAAATTCCCCACAAGGTGATTTTTCTCACCAATATTCATGTTAAAACTCTCTCTTTCTCACACTTAAATTTCCCCACTTCAAATATGGCATTACCTACTCTTTTCCAGGACATCACAACTTGGGAAAGCAAGGCTACCTTACTTCATTGGCCCTTCATTGCCCTGAATATCTTTGTCAGAGAAGGAGTCACCTCAAGGCAAGATGGAAGTGCTCTGAAGGCACCTCTGAAGGTTAAACAGTTATTGTGCCAACACTGGGAATATTGCCAAATACTTAATTGGCGAAGACATGGTGTCTAGAGCTGTTAAATCATTTCCTGGTTTATTAAATATTAGAGTTATTTTGCATCTAACTAAGAAGCTCCTGGAGTCCTGCTGCAGTTCAAGAGGTTCAGGTTTAAGAGGTTCAGGAGAAGCACAGTCAGGGGATGTGGTCAGTACAGTGGGCAAAGAGCCAAGGACTCAGACCAAAGGAGGGAAAAGAGGTAAAATAGACAAAATAGAGCTGGGAGGAGCAAACTTGGGACTCACATTCAGCTGGACAGAGATGGCAGGGATCAGCCACAGGTAGTAGCAGGGAGTCGCTTTGAACTGAGATGCTGAAATCTCAGGTGTGTGCTTGGGAGTGATCTGTAAAAGAATTTCAAGGAACATGATTTAGGGTGCAATTATCAGTAATAATTAGCAACTTACCTGCACATCAGTTGCTTGGATAGGCTTTTTATATAGAAAATGAGACTATACTCTCACTGAGGTGATAAACCTGTGTCAGAGCTCAGGTGACTGAATGCAATCATGGCACATAGAAAACTACCGTGCCAGGGGAAATTCTGAGCCAGAACTAGGGCCACCAACAGAGGGTACATATGTACCAGGCCCCATACATGCAGAAGCCCGAGGTCCGTAGACTTCCTTAAAAAAAAAGAAAAGAAAGCCAACCAGACATTTCTAAAGAAAGTTATAAAACAAAACATGAAGACAACTTTCATGCTCTGGCACTTGGGAAGCAGCACCATTGCTAAGGAGACTTAATCACTTTTGCTAAGGAAGGGATGTTGACCACCCCCATTTGGGACTTGGGAGGGAGCCCTCCCAGAACAGCAGAAAAAGGAAGAGAAGCTGAATGGAGGAGGGACCTGGGGCATGGGAATAGCGGGGGGCAGCTGCCCTCCCAAATCAATAAAAATCAATAAAAATACATAGTAAATGGAGGTTCCACGCCCCCCCAACAAAAGGCATGTCCCCCCAGCAAAAATCCTGGCTACATGCATGACCCGGGGTGTGTTTGTTTAAGCATTTTCCTCCTGTCCACATTCTTTCACTAATTCCCTCTAGTCTAGTGTGCTGCTTTTACAGAATAAAACACAATTTTTGGAATGTTTTGCCTGGAAGTAAGTCCACTGAGAATGCAGGCACAAGTTTGTGCAGACATGTAAGAGGCAATTCAGATCCAAGGTGCCCTTAGACTAGGGTTACCAGACGCCCCCATTTCCTGGGGACAGTCCCCGGATTTAAAAATCTGTCCCTGGACAAAATCCATCCCTGGAATGTCCCTGGATTTCATTTAATGTCCCCGGATTTATATTTTAAGTGTTGCAGATTTATTAGTAGGGAGTGAATGTTGCATGATTGGTTCAACGGCACAAGACACATCATATGGGGACTTCTGGCGAGGCAAAATGGCGGGTGCCATGGCAGCGAGCAGCTTCTGAAGCCAGCCAGAGCCAACTGCGCTACCAGGCTGGCTCTGGGCTGTTGAGACTGCTGCTGCCGCCGCCACTGCCAAAGGGAGCACCGGGGATGCCTATCGCGTCAACTGAGGAACCACTGCCCCCCTGAGACCCAAATCGAGCCGGGAGCAAGAGGACCCGGCCACCCAGTCGACTGCCCAAAGGTGCTCCGGGGCTGAAGCAGGGGGAAGGAGGAGAGGAGAATGAAGAGAGAGAAAGAGGAAGGAGAAAAAAGAGGGGAGCCACTGAGGAAGAGGGGTAGGTGAGCACCAGGAGGGCAAGGACATGTGGCCGAGCCCAGGCCCAACCTGAGCCTACTCCACGGGGCCCAGAGCAGGTCGGGGTCCAGAGGAGACCACAAAAGAGAAGATATTACCCTGCTCGGATCAGAGCCCAGCGCCTGCGCACCAATCCATGCCTGATTGTCCTCAACATTGCCTCCCAAATGTTTTATGGGGGCCACAGGGACCTGGGCCTCTTAGAGTTGGTGCCTATGGAAGAGCAGCCATCTGAGGAATCCTCTTCTGGAGAATCTGTGAACTGAGTGGTTAGTGATAGGAGTTTTCAAAGGCAACAGATATTTGAAGCAGACTGAATGGGCCTGGGCTGAGGACAAAACGACAACTGAACTTTAAATGCCTTATTGCATTTAATGTGATTGGGATTTGAATAGCATAAACAATAGCTACTAACACAGAGAGATGGGTAGTTGTAACTGAGCATAAGTCAAAAGTTGAGGTGGCCAGTTACCTCCCAACTACATTCCTGGAAAAGCCACTCTGGAGGATTCCAACTCAAGAGTGGGAGAGCTTCAGATCGGGTCAAATTGGCTCAAAACCTACAGAAACCCCCAAAGGCACATCTGGACGGTACAATACATTACATTATTTGAACAGAGTGCTTTACCATTTGCTAAAGTCTGTCGGAGACATTGGCAACAAAACATCAAGCAATAGACTTATTTCTGTTTCCCGGTATATTCTGTTACATCAGTTTCTAAGTTAACATTCACACTTACAGCTGAAGGTAGTTTTTATTTGTCCCGTAAGACGAAATCTCCACATGGAGAACAGGAACAGGCAGGCAAGCCGGGAGCCAGGGCGGGTCAGGAGCTCAGGCAGGAACTGGATACCAACAATGTTGCTCCCACAACTTGGGACTGGGGCTGGGCGGCTTTTATCTGCCCCGAGGCATAGGGCGGCCCCAATCATCTGGTGACTTGCCTCTCCTGGCCTGGAGGCGAGCACTCCTCCAGCGGGAACTTAGTTCCCTCCGCCTCTCTGCCCTGAGCCTCTGTAGCTCAGGAGAGGCTGGAAGGTCACCCGACCCAGAGGCAACCTCCGCTTCCTTTGATGGGGCTGAGAGTGGAGCACCTGCAGGCAATGGGTCCTCCATCACTTCAGGAGCCAGAGCAGACTCAGCTGATGCCTGCACCTGAAGATCCAGCACAGGTGAGGACCCTTCAGGCTCATGCCCCAGCCCCGGCTCAGCTGGTTCTGGAGGCAGGGAATCCTGTGCAGGCTGGGATCCCTCAGGTTCAGCATCCGAGTCCGAATCCCAGACCATCACACACACACCATTCTCTCCCCCTGCTCCCACCCCACCTCTCTCTCTCTCTCTCTCTCTCTCTCTCTCTCTCTCTCTCACACACACACACACACACAAACTATTTGCATTAAAAAATTGGCCTCCTTTTCTCAGTTTGTCTTCCTCTCTGCCTAGATAAAGGAGACCCTCTTGTCATTGTATGCAGAGGAAATACAGAAACCTGTGCCTGTCCAGTGGCTGACAGGGCAGAGCACTGTTCCCAGCTTCACCAACCGATCCAACTTCCATTACCAGCAGAGGAAGTGGTGAGAGTGCTGGGGGCCGTATTCCTGGTGGGCTGGATTTGGCCTGTAGTTCCACATCCCTGACTCAGGCTGGAATTGATGATTACATTTTGCAGCTCAACTGGATCATATTGAAATGTTACAAAAGCAGAGATGTAAACAGCTTATGAGAGCAGTAGTATTTCATACTGTATAAGTTGTCAGCACTTACAGTGTAGAAAAACTGAACTTCTAAATAGGCTGCAGTAAAGTGTACTGTTTGTTTTAAGAGCAGCAGGGGCTCAGACAGTCCACTGAAGGGGTTGTTAAATGCTGAGGTCTGGGGAAGCCAGTATAGGGTGGTCATGGGAAGCAGGCAATGGCAGGACAGGACATGAAGGGAAACAAAGGTAAGCCCTGCTCAAAGATGTTGGTTCAAGGGAAAAATAGGGATAGAAAGAAGAATTACTTGGATTCCAAAATCCAGGTTTGGGGCAAGTACTCTTTGGTGAGAGCACTCCAACAGAGATTTAAAATCACAAAATATGCAGCAAAGCTTGGAAATATAATCTGTTTGACCTTTAAAATATGCCCTTCTGAGTTCCAAAATGCCCCTCTTCCCCCAGCATAGAAAAAGACCACACATTTGGTAAGTTAAAAATTGGTTTACTTACAAACTCTTCAAAGGTCATGTCCATGTGCTTTTCCTACATCACTCAGAAAAAAATTGCATAGGCAGTAAAACTTGGCTTCATTAGGAAGTGGTGAAAGTTCCTTTCAAAAAATCCAACATCGATGGTATCTAACACCATGGAAACTTTCAAAAATGTATAAAAATGTGTCAAGTAATTGTTGGAGATGCGGAGACTCAGGAACATTCTACCATATGTGGTGGATATGTAGGAAAATACAGGTATTCTGGGAGAGTAAACATGCAGAATTGCAAAAAATGCTAAAGATCTCTTTCAATAAAAAACCAGAGGCCTACCTCCTGGGAATAACAGATTTGGATATTCCACACAAGAGGAAGGGTATCTTTTTATATGCAATGGCGGCAGTAAGAGTTTTGATCGCAGCAAAATGGAAGAGTAATGAAATCCCCTCTATACAAGATTGGATCCAAAAGCTGACAGAATATGCTGAATTAGATGGTTTATCAGAAAAAATAAAGAATAAATCAAAACAGGAATTTGTTTCTAAATGGGAGGTTTTCAAAGAATATCTGAAAAATAAATATAGTAGTTTAAATTCTGTTGCAGCATTCAAGGAATTTCAGTAATAGTTGTAAGGTAGATATAATAAATTAGATTTATTGAGAATAAGTTTAATTATGAAAAAAATGTGTATTTGCAATAAGTAATATGAATTTGAAATATGGAATAGACGGGAGGTTGGCTCTTTAGTGTTAAGACCAATAGATGTTTTATTGTTTGCTAAGAAAAATATGTGTTTATGGTTATTTTTGGTATTTGTGGTTTTTTTTGTTTGTTTTTCTTTCTTGTTGTATAAATAAAATAAAATAAAATAAGATTTTTTTAAAAAAAGAAAGTGGTGAAAGTTCCTAAATTATTGCTATACAAACTTAAGAGAGGCTTGTTAGAGCCGTGCAGGCTGAGCTTGGAGCAACCAGCTCAGACCTCTTCACATGCTGAGCTTCTCAAGTTGACTGGAGGGAACAAAGGTTTGATTACCTAATTCCTCCCAAGATGGGCTAAGCCTGAAAGGACAGCTTTCTCTATTATTTTCATGCATTACTTAGACTTAAACATGTTGCTTATATAAGGCTGGCTATCCCACAATAAGGAGTCTTTATTTTATTTTTATTTTTAAATCTTACTGAGTAGCACAGGCTTTCCTTAACCAATGACAAATGGGGGAAAGTTGGTGCCATTGTTGGTTCCCCCAGCCCGCTCAGACAAGGAACAGATTTAAATTCTAGACAGAGTTTTGATGAATTTGTTACTTGCATGCCCCATCAAGAAATGGAATTTCACTTTCTTTTTTTGCCCTTGCCACTACAGTGAATACGAAGAGGCCTGATGGTATCCAGGTGTGAGAAGGGAGGTGGGCTTACGGCGAGCTTCTTTTGACTTGCCTCCAGTATAAGTCAATCACACTTTGGTGGCCTTTGATTTTTAGCTCCTTGAAGATGAAACATTCCACAATGAAACTACACACACATATAAATAAGATTTGTGGGTTTGTTTGTGTTCTTTTGAAAATGCAAAGACAAAAAAAGAATTGTCATTTTTAATTGGCTGGCTAGTTGGTTCAGAGAACAGTAAGTTAACAATAATGGAATACAGTATTAGGAAGGTTTGCAGCTGTTTGATCTATTTGCTACGTTTAAGGGGCGTGAAACTAAGGGGCTCATACAAAACAAGTTGCCTGCCTTTAAGATAGCTTGGCTGTTTCATTTCAGTTTTTTATGTCCTCTACGCTGGGTTGATGAGGATACTCACAAAAAGGTGATGGATGACTGATGAAGGACACTGGGTGAGAGGCAGGAAAGGGAAGAATTCCCAGCATGGGAGGCTGGGAGAAGAAATGGAAGCTCCTGGGTGAGAGTTGGGATGGCCCACCCCCTTTGGCGTGAGATAAGGATTAAGATCTACCCCTGATAGAGGGCTTTGCATTCTTTTTCTCTCTCTGCTATCTCAAAAGCTTTCAGATTTTTGGGGAATGGTAAAGCAAAACATAGGGATGCGGGTGGCGCTGTGGGTTAAACCACAGAGCCTAGGACTTGCCGATCAGAAGGTCAGTGGTTCGAATCCCCATGACGGGGTGAGCTCCCGTTGTTCGGTCCCTGCTCCTGCCAACCTAGCAGTTCGAAAGCAAATCAAGTGCAAGTAGATAAATAGGTACTGCTCCGGCGGGAAGGTAAACGGTGTTTCCGTGCGCTGCTCTGGTTTGCCAGAAGTGGCTTAGTCATGCTGGCCACATGACCCAGAAGTTGTACTCCAGCTCCCTCGGCCAGTAAAGCGAGATGAGCGCCGCAACCCCAGAGTCGGTCACGACTGGACCTAATGGTCAGGGGTCCCTAAAGCAAAACATGAAGAATTGAATTAGTAAAAACATTTTTTGAATCTAGTTTTCATTAAAGTGTGAATTATTTTTTTTGTTTAGGACTAGGAAGATGCTGCCTGGGACAATTCTAATCAGGGGCTGGACCCTATATAAAGTAGAATCACAGCATCATAGAATTGTAGAGTTGGGAGGGACCAACAGTCCTTTTTTCTAGAAAAATAGGTGCTGGCACTCACCATGAAGTAGTTACAGTAAGTGCCACACTTTTCAACAACCACAAGAGGTGCCGCCACTGCGTACCCTTGAGTACCTCCAGAAAAAGCCCTGGGCACCACAAGGGTTATCTAGTCCAGCTCCCTGCATTGCTGGAATCTTTTGCCAACCTGGGGCTTGAACTCCCGATCCTGAGATTAAGACTCTCATGCTGCTTGGGAGGAAAAGGCAGGTGTGAGGTTTAGAATCTCATTAATGGTTCTGCAGTGCATTGTGAGTGTTTATTGTGGGTATTCCATATCTAGACCCTCAAGCTTTAAAATGCCCAGATAAGTTTAATTCAAGAAAATTTAAGGAAGGCATCAAATGCAATGTCACAAGTTCCTTTGATACTCATTTTCAGCTTGTAATTAACAGCTGACTTTACTGACTTTTAATTAAACTTCACAGTCATTAAACTGTGTACATATAATAGATCATTGTATAATAAATCACGATGCTGCTGACCTTGAGGCTTAATTGCCTAGCATTAGCGAAGCCCTTGAACTGGGACAATGGTGAAGGGAAGGTTGAACTCTGACCTCCTGAAAGTGGGCAAAACACACCTTTCATACACCTATGTTTAACTAAGTTCCCAGATGAGCTTTCTAAAAACAGCTTCTGCACATAAAATGAGTCTTAATGTTTATTTTTCATGAGTCTTCACTAACAGAGAATCTTCTTGCAGCCCCCAAAACTTCAACTGAAAAGGCACCCTTTGAAAGTGTAATAAGAATTTTAAGATTCAATGTTAAAATCTAATTTTAAGATAAGATATATTAGATGTTCATAAATGTACCAAGCAAACACATACAAATATGTAAACCACATGCCTGAAACCCACAGAAAAGTCCTGAAACCATTTTCTCTCTTCCAAATCGACCTCAAATATTTCTCGGCAAGGTCGAAGGAAATGGGGAGCTTCCCATTGTCTCTCTGCTCAGAAATCCTCTCTCAAGGGCACATTTAAGATATGAATAGGGTGAGCCTGTGACCCCTGACCTGGATTCAGGAGTTGAGTAGTTATCATAGCAAAAGAGTGGCCAGGATGCCCAGGTAATCCAATCAAGTAACCTAGCAGACAGGAGAAAAACAACGCACTCAGATTTCTGTTGTAGTCCACCCCTTCTCTGATGTATTAAGGGGGTGGTCTTGGGCTACACCCCTTCTGTGATGTAGGTATGATGTATCTGGGGGGTGGTCTTGAGCTACAGGGTGGGCAATTTCAAAGTCTATATAAAGGCTTGCACACCATTGTCTGGGGTCCTCCTCCTCTCTCCTGCGTGTGGGGGGAGCACCTTGTTGCAACAGCTTTAATAAAGATCAGGCTTGTAGCCGCTTTGCTTTCGTATATCCTGGTCTGGTCTCATTTCCCGACCAGTTTGAGCCTTAAAAGGTACGCTCTCTCCGAAGGTCCAGTCTTCCTTAAGAAGCTGAACCCCTTAAGGGACCCCCTCATTATTCTTATTTCAAAAGCATAACCCATTGAGCACTGGAGGCTCCACACAGATGCTTGAGTAACTTCCCGGGTGTCTCAGCCCTTCTTCATGCATGAGGGAGCTGTAAGTGAAACGGGGAGGAGTGGGGGTCCAAATATGTATGGGGGGCACTCTTGTTCATGCCGCTGTGTCTCACTTGCCCCTCTCTTCTGGGCATGTCAGCTGTTATAATATCTGTCATTCTTACAAGCTCCCCCACCCATCATTTCCCATAGGGAATCTTAAAGATTTTTTAAACCCTGAATCATACATTTTGACACAACATGGTTTATGTTTCCTTGGTGCAAAATCTGGTCTTTGAGTTGGCTACAAAGCTGGCACAGACTCATCCTTAGCCTTTGACCGCTGATCAGGAATTCCAGGGCAAACTATAAAGAGAAAGCAATTGGGGAAAGAGCGGGGGGAGGGGGGGATGGTCCATGATGCCATCCTATTAGATACGCAAAGTTGTCATGGCAACTACTGCATAATTAAAGGCTCCTTCTCTGTTCTTGCATGCTTCAATTGTGCTGCTGATGGCTTGCATCATCTGAGCTTGTAAAGCAAAAGGCAACAATTTCCCTTTGCAAAAACAAGCTGTATCAGCAGCACTCTGGTGCATCAAACTGGACACAGTCTTTACAAACAGTGTTTTCTCAAACAACAGCTTCAGCCAAACAGTTTGCTTCCTTTAAGTACAATTTTTCCAATGAAATAGAGCAGAGGAAAAAGAAGAAAAGTTAACCTGAAACGCTCCTATACAGTGGTACCTCGCAAGACGAATGCCTCGCAAGACAAAAAACTCGCTAGACGAAAGGTTTTTCCGTTTTCGATTTGCCTCGCAAGACGAATTTCCCTATGGGCTTGCTTCGCAAGACGAAAACGTCTCGCGACTTTGTTTCCTTTGTCTAAAAACAAAGACATGTTTTGTTTATAAAGTTAATTTATTTTCCCTTCAATTTTTGAACTGCTCTTTACAGTATGTGTGACTTTAAAGAGCAGTTAATAAACTGTTGTTGTACCAAATTTGGCTTTGTTTGGACTTTTTTTGACCATAGGAACGCATTAATTGATTTTCAATGCATTCCTATGGGATTTCGTGATTCGCAAGACGAAAAATTCGCTAGACGACAAAACTTGCGGAACGAATTAATTTCGTCTTGCGGGGCACCACTGTATAGTATATCACTTTTCTGTGGGCTAATTCTAAATTATATTGATATCTCTGGCTTCTGGCAACCAGCTTCCACAACAAATGATGACTGGAGATCCAAAGCTCAAGAAATGCAGTTCAGATTTGTGTGGGATAAAAACAAACAAACAAACAGAGTTACAGCAACAGCAAAAATATAAGGGGAGGGGACAGATAAGGAAGGGGGCAAAGCAGATTTGAGCAGCAAGTTTCTTCTCCCATCTTAAGTCCCACATACAAAATATATTTATATTTTGCATTAATGCTGGAATTCAAAGAAGACTGTGGGAAAGTCTTAGCATACAAAGTGATGTGTTCTGCCCACCTCTTTACAAACAGCTGGGCAAAGATCTTTTTTTCTACTGCAGCATCTTTCATGATCCTTATTCATATAGCCACCTTGGTCTCATTTAGGAGGAAGAATGGGATATGAATTTAATAAAGAAAGACATTATTATGCATTGCGAGGTCATATGGGAGACAGACATAATCTTCTCACCATGCAGTGTAAACTAGGATCAGGAGAAAACATGGTAGTAGATGAACTCTGTTTACTCCAAAAGTGAAGTCAATCCTGCTTACGTCACCTCAGGAATGCAGTTAGAGATGGAACCAGAAGTGTGTGTGTAGCTTCTGAGACTACTTCGTTGTTTCAGAGGCTGATGACATGTCCCACCCCTTTGATTCACTGCCTGAGAGTGATTCCTTTTGTTGGTGGCACATAATCAGTTGGCTGATGCCAGTCTTTGTCTTCCCAGTTCACAGTTCACAGGGCACAGGGCACAATGAACATACCAGCTTTGTGTGATCATTATTTATGGTGGAATTTAAGGTCAGTCACCATGGATCACTGCGCAAATGCTGAACAGCCACTATTGCAACTGAAGTCAATAGGAGTTCTACTATGGAATATAAATACAAAAGTCTCTGAACAGTAATCCAGGAAGATCTAAGACTAGTCACACCGTTACTGCTTGACTGGAAACCTGATCTGAAAAAACCCCAGCAGAATCCTTTGACTTCTGTGACAGTTCAGAACTTTTAATGTATTTGAAAGCCAGGCAATGTTGGCTTTGGAAAAAGTGCAGGAGAGGATGATGGTTTCACAGGTTTCCCTGCAATTCTGTGTAGTGACTGTGGGGTCTGGCCATGAGGGGTGAGATGACGCCTTTCAAATTTCTTAGTAAGGTAGCCTTTAAATAAATTTGTAAATAATAAATAAAAATACATTATGGCAGGAGAGAGGGAAACAAAATATACTAACTCTGAGTATTAACTGAAGTCTAAAATTTTCTATTCATCAGTGTAAAAGCATTTCATGGATTATATTTTTAAATGTAAGTGTTTTAAATGAAAAAAATTGAACATGTAAAGCGTGAGTGTGTCACCCATGTGGATAATACACAATTTGTTGTAGCTCCTTGTTGAGTGTACACAGAAATGTACATTAAGTGTGTGTGTGTGTGTGTGTGTGTGTGTGTGTGTGTGTGTGTGTCCCGCGTGCATAATGTGTCAACTGGCTAAAGAGAAAAGGCCTTCTGTTGTTGTCAACAATAGAGTGGTCACTTACATGTGCCAAAAAAAAAAGAACACAGATTTGCAGAATGTTTACATATGATTATATACACATAACTTTATAACATATGCAAATTTATAAATTATAATAATTCAGTATGACTCACCATAGTGGAAAGATTGTGATCAGGTGAGCTCTGTGCTTGCTCAGTCTGCTCTGCAGCTGTGCCAACTGTTGGCAGGTGTCTTCAAGGCTCCTCCTGCCAGAGGCGGAGCTGGCTGTTCCAGCACCCGCAGTGGCGCACATGCTGTGCACCCGGGGGCGGGGCTAGCTGGCCACAGGGCCGGGGCGAGCATCCTGGGGGCACTGCCTGCAGTGAGCGGCAAGCAGCCCAAGGGGCGGGGGCAATGTCACCCCCCCCTCAGGGATGACACCTGGGGTGGGACACACCCATCACACCCCCTTCCTCCACCAGTGCCTCCTGCTCTCCCTTCTGCACATTTTGTATTTGTAAACTGAGTTTGGATCAGGCGGTGCCTTCAAATATGCCTTCAAGCCGAGGACTGACCTATTTAAAGTAGGACACACGGCCAACCTAATAAGCAGTTAATATTTCAAGAAACTTGACATTCTTACTCTAGTGAATCCGTGGCTGAGGCTGATGGAGTCCAACAATTTGGGAGGGTCACAGCTTAGCCACCCCTGCTCTGGTTTAGTGCTTGCTTGTTTTGCAATTATGGCTTTCCCTGAAACAGTTCCTTTCCTCTCTTTTTGTCACCATGCACACACAAAGCTTAATTTGCATGAATGTTGTCAAAAATCAGGATACAACTAATTTCTATGATCTCATCTCATTGCTGTGCCCTTAAGCTGATAAGTTGAAATTCTTAAATGAGCAACCCTTTTCTAGATCTTTCCCCTCCCCATATTTCATAAGGCACTGCCTCTAATGAGCTACATTCTTTGCATGCCACTCCTATTATCTGTCTAAAGACTTTCCATCTTCTCACTCTTTGCTCTGCCTTTCTGAAACCAGATGAACATTCAGAGGATCAAACTGTTAAGAAACTAACTTGAGGCTGGTGGGGGGGTTTTGCACAGAAAGAGAGAAAGAAAGAAAGAAAGAAAGAAGTAACTTGCTCTGAAATTGCTGATTTATGTTTAGTTGTTTTTCTCCAGGGGGAACCTTCTGTTCTCACTTTTCTGTTTATAGACTTTGAGAGTTTGTCAAACTCAGCATTCACATAATCTTACTCTTGTGCATCTTTAATCTTCACACGCCCCCTTACATAACAGGTACAGGAAGGCATTCTGGCCAGAGCAGAAACTAAATTTGGCGAGAACACCATCCTATGGTGCATCCTTTAGAAGTATGTTGGTTTATTTTTATTCTCAGTCCCCAAGTCTTTCAGGCTTCAGTTATTGCCATTGTCCACTTTGGCTGGATAGGAAAACAAGGGGAAGTGGGTAGGTTACTGTTGTCATTTGGTTTGCTTGTTCCATGTTTATAACGCCCTTTTAATAAAAAGCTTAGGCAATGTACATGGCCCATGTTCTTATCCCCAGATCAACCCTGTGAGGGAGGTGAGGCCAGAGATAATGATTGCCAAGATCACCCAGTGGCTCAGCAGAGATTTGACATTCAATCTCCCTCGCCTAAGACAACTCTCTGGTCACCACACTAGTTTTAGTAGTTGTCCTTAACAATGTATTAGTTACAACTCTCCTTCATGGAACACGCCAGAGCCTGGCGTGCTCTGGTCCATGGGGTCACGAAGAGTCAGACACGACTAAACAACAACAGTTACAACTGGGGCCCGTGACAGAATATTGCAGCGTCTTTTCACCACTATTTTATTTACTTGCTTGCTTGCCACAACTGTATGGCCGCCTTGTATGGGAGAGTTGCAGAAATTAAAATAAAAAATCTAAAAAGAAGAAGCATAAAACTTGCTATTTCTGGCAGAGAAAGTAGTGAAACAATCTACAGCATCCATAACAATAAATCGAGGTACTTGGATGACAAGAACACAGGTTGCTTAAAAGTCCTGACTGAAAAATTGGTCTTTACCTGTTGCCAAAGAGACCATAAGGACCTCGCCAGGCAAGCTTTGCTGGGGAGGTTTTCCATAACCAGAGTTCTACCACTGAAGAAGACCCTCTCCCGCCTGGCTTCTTTTGGCGAGGGCCCTCAGAACAGGGCTTCAGACAAATATCTGAACATTGTCGTAGGACATATAGGAGCAGGTGATCTTTCAGGTAACCTGGCCACAAGCTTAAAAGCTTGAACCTTAAAACCAGCCCCTTACAATCAGCCCCAAATGGACTGGGTCTGGAACCAGTGCAGCTGACCCAGGGATAATATTTTTAGGAGTTTGTGGTGCTAGACACCATAATATCCTGGATCTAATACGTGTCAGAATTTAATCATGACCCAAGTGTATTAGGCTGTGTGTCAGACACCTCTTTAATCCTAGGGATTCCACAAGTGTTAAAAGCTAATTAAGTCAGGCTAATTTCCATTTGAGGTGATAGCCTGGAGAAGAGCCATTCAGACAGCACAAAGGGTAATTCTCATTTGCAAATGACTGGCTCTCTCCTACTCTCAACTGGGAGTTAGTTTAAAAGTGAATGTAGTGGTTTAGGCTAAAGGTTTAGGGATAGCAGTTAGTCTACAACAGAGATAGTAAGGTAAATTAATCTAGTATTTTCTTCTCTGTTCCCCTCCCTGCACTGTGGAAATACCTTTGACAGTGATCCAAACCTTTGTTGTTATTATTTTCAAAACACCAACATGAAATGAAGTAAAAATAGAAGGGGGGGGGGGAGAATCTCTATGTATTCTTCTCATAAGAGGCAAACTGTTTTTTCTAGGCCAAGGGACAGCGCCTTTCTACTTCCTTTCACTTGAACCTGCTGATTTACATTATATTGAATTGCTAATCCAGCAAGTCTTGGGTTCAGTTTTCTGAAGTAAAGATTAATACCTCATTGCCCAATGGCCATGTAAAACCTAGGCTGCGAGGTGAGAAAATGCTGCATCCCACTAAGAAATAGATGAAGAAGTAGAAATCTATTGCCCTGTGTAGGAGATTTCAAATGCCAGTTGTACACCTATGATCATGGAACAATAGTAAGGCTGCTATCGCTTTATTTGGATTAATCCTTTTGTGCTAGAGATTGCTGAGCTGAGGCTTCTGCAGCAACTCAGAATAGAAAGATTATTTCAAAATACATTAAATGCTGTTTAGGATTACTACTGGAGGTGAAGGCAGAAAAGGAATTGGCATGCTCTGTTATCCTTCGTGCGCCTGTCTACTGTGGGATAACTGCTGCAAACATGAGCTGTTTTTATTTGTCTTGAGTTCAGGCTCTGTTTAAAACCAGCTTGACCCTGCTTACATTCATGCTTACTACTTTTTCTTCCTTGGAGCAATTACATATAATTCTATTTCCGTGGCACTTTGTTCACATTTTGTCCATCTGCTGCAATTTTATCCATAGAATCATAGAATTGTTGAGTTGGAAGGGACCCCGAGGGTCATCCATTCCAACCCCCTGCAGTGCAGGAATCTCAACTAGATCACACATGGCAGATGGCTAGCCAACCTCTGCTTAAAAACCTCCAAGGAAGGAGAATCCACCACCTCCTTAAGAAGTCCGTTCCCTCTGTCATCTCGGAAGGGCAAATCGGGACACACACCCCTTGCACCATGCTGCTGACTTGCCTTCACTGGCTCACGCCATGCCAGCCATAAAGCACACATGACAGCAGCAGCCGTGTGGGAACATCCTGGGCAGGCGTGCCAACAGTGGGCCCCTCTCTCTCGGGGGCTGATGAGAGTTGCAGTAGAGAAGAAGGGTGCCATGTTGGTGGGGAAGGAAAGCAGCTCTCATGCCTCCTTCCCAGTCACAGGAGCTACTTCCACAACCCCTCTCCTCAGGCCGCACGAATCAGGGCACCCCGGGACGAAGGCAGAGCACCTTCAAAGGAATTGTGAACATCTCGCTTAAAACGAGGCACTTGGACTTTCCACTGTCAAAGAGCTCTTACCAGCAGGAAATTCTTCCTGGTTTTTAGTCAGAATCTCCTTTCTTCTAGCTTGAAGCTATTGCTTCGGAGCATGGGTGTAGTCAGGATTTATTTTAGGGGGGCAGGCTTTTTGTTTTGGGGGGGCCAGAACCAAATTATCTGGAATTGCAGATGGTCTGTTAGTTACCTAACTGTATTTATTTACTTGATTTAGGGGGGCAGTTGCCCCCCTGCACCTCCCCGGCTGTGCCCATGATTCAGAGCCCAGCTTCTGGAGCAGGAGAAAATAAGCTTGCTTCATCTTCTATGTCACAACCCTTTAGATAGCTGAAGATGGATATCATAATTTCCTTTTTCCTAGGCTAAACATACCCAACTTTCTCAACTGTTCCTCATCAGGCTTGGTTTCCAGACCATTGATCAACTTGGTCACCTTCCTCCATACACCTTCTGGTTTGTCAACATCCTTCTTAAATTGCAGTGCCCAGAAGTGGACACAGGACTCCAGGAACTCAGCTATACAGCTGCAAATAAAACATTTTAAGTGTGTTTTTAGTTCAATATACAATGTGATGCTAGATGGTGATGGAGAGTTAAATTCAATGTATTTTTAAAAACACTTTTAAAAAAGCATTTTCAGAACTTTTTTTATATGTGTGTAGCATTGTGGGTTAAGCCACAGAGCCTAGGATTTGCCGATCAGAAGGTCGGCAGTTCGAATCCTCGCGATGGGGTGAGCTCCCGCTGGTCGGTCCCTCCTCCTGCCAACCTAGCAGTTCGAAAGCATGTCAAAGTGCAAGTAGATAAATAGGTACCGCTCCGGCGGGAAGGTAAACGGCGTTTCTGTGCGCTGCTCTGGTTTGCCAGAAGCGGCTTAGTCCTGCTGGCCACATGACCTGGAAGCTGTATGCCGGCTCCCTCAGCCAATAAAGCGAGATGAGAGCTGCAACCCCAGAGTCGGTCACGACTGGACCTAATGGTCAGGGGTCCCTTTACCTTTTAGATTCCACCAAGGTGTGGTCTGGCCAACCATCTCTTTGGTTTCAAAGCAAAGAAAATGAAATTGATTGTCCATTTGACACTTTTTCATTTTTAATATTGAAACTGTAGCTTGACTCTCTGGTAGGAATGAAGAGGGAAATATTAGGGTTGCCATATTTTAAGAAGTAAAAATCCAGACACCCCCAAAGTTGCTGAGCTTTTCTTAGGAATACCCCAAAATTGTTGAGCTTCTTTAAGGAAAATCCCAAGGTGTTGAGCGTCATATAGTGTGCACAGTCTTATTCAAGCACTGATCTGCACATTCTGTGAAATAAAAACAGCTTTTCATTTCTTCAGGAAGCAGCATTATAGTTATGTCTTCGGAAGTAAGCGATTCATTGCAGGGGGACTAGATATTATGCAATTACAAGTGACTCAGCCTTGTACTTGCAGAACATTAATAAAGCACAAACATGCTTTTGTTGTTGTCATCTGGAACCACCCTGAGTCAGACAGGAACAAAGTAAGGCAAAAGAATAATCTCAGGGGAGCAAATTAATGAAGTAGCATTTCAGTAGCATTCCCCTCCCTCCCCTCGCAAAGTTCAGCTGTGTTTACCGTAAGCTGGCAGCCTAATGAAAGCTCATGAGGAAACCCACAGAGTTTACCATTCAGCCATGTATGCTGAAGCTCACAAGTGCCAAATGATAACTCTTCCCATTTCTTGGAATGATCTTTGCAGTTGGTCATCTTCTGGTCATCAGCTGGTCATCCTCTGAGTCAGAAGAACCTCTACATATTAATCATATATTGTCCCAGAACAAATTATTTCATTAGAGCTGGAAGTATTGGCTTTCCTCTTTCATCACCTCCTAATCCCTTCCTTACTCTAGGAAGAACCGAGGAGGGTCTTCCTCAGAGCAAGGCATGACTGCTGAGGTGGCTGAGAAGAGCCCACTTTGCCTCCGCAGTTTACTGAGGTAGCTAGAAATGCTCTTGAAACTTGGGAAGAGGTGAAGTTTAAAGTTACTTGGTGTGGAGAAAAATCCTGAGTCTCTTGTCCTTAATTTCACCTGAATATTTGGACATGTCCTCCCAGGTAACTTCCCAAATACACAAGCACGGGATAGATTTTTTTTCTGGCAGGAAGACTGAGAAATCCCGCTGGCAATTTCCACCAGTGATTAGCATCTTCTCCTGCTCCAGGAGACATCTACCTTCTCCTCAGATCCCCCAAGATGTCAGCCATGCCCCCTCAACTTCCCTAAAGATTACCTGGTAAATGTTATCTGTGACCTGATTGACTGAAAAGGTGCCAGCTGTCACTCAGCACAATGTGGGGAGGAAATCCTTGAAAAATGATCTGTGGCCATGTAGTCATGTCCCTCTCATTCCCTCATGAGTTCATCATCGGTCATCAGAAAGCCCTGCAACAGCAAATAAATAAATAAGTGTTGCTGTGCTGCCATGCAAATCACCTGGTATGGTAGCGCGGTAGCAGCAACAACAACAACAAAAGGCACCTAGACATTTTGTTTTGTTGCCCACAACCTGGGTCCCAGGAGCCACATGGATCCTTGATTTCCTATCCCAGTTTCTAACACTGAGCAAGACACATCCTTTAGTTTTACAGGATTCATTAGGCAGTAATACTAAAGGCAAATGAAAGGTGTTGAAATCTCGTTAGAGATCTGCCAGAGCTGTCGAGTTTGTACTAGAAGGGATTGCACTTGTAAGAAAAGGATAATGCTATGGAACCCAACATTAATTGGGTTTTAATTATTAGTATTTTACTAGAACTTTACAACCATCCGCTTTGAGATTGAAACAGTACAGTTTTTGTTAACCATGATATGACTGCATTTTCAGATTTCCTTTCCATAAGTAAACACAGTTCTGATCTTCTACATACTTGGGTTTTAATATACGGTATAACCCTTACTTAACTCTGTGTCTCTAATGCTTTGAGAAGGTAATAAACTCATATGTGAGAAAAGATATTAAAATCAGAAGCATCCCAAGGCAACTTAAGCACTAACAAGCTTATTGTATGTAATATCCTCCCCTGCCATCCACTTCATGCTTATAAAAGTTTGTGCTGCAATAAGCTACCTTTAAAACGCCAGAGGAATTTTTAGGTCTAGTCACATAACAGTGTAGCTTTATACTGTACTCAGTGCCAGCCTGAGACTTGTTGCCACTGTAGGCAAAATGCCCTGACACGTGCCCACTGCCCCCCCTGCGCTGCCCTCACCATTGTGACATCCTGCCTCTGCTTCCACCAGCCATGGCAACTTCACCCTTGTCTGCAGCTGCAGCGCCACCACAATGCAGCAGCGAGGGCGCAGGGGCAGCACTGAGGGCAATGGTGCTGTGGTGGAGCCCCAGGTGGAGCCCCAGCAGGGCTGGCAGCAGCACAACAGTGGGAGGGGGGCAGGGTGCCCCTGGATCTGCTGCCCGAAGCAAATGGCTTCACCTTGCCTCATGGGTGGACCACCCCTGTCTATAGTATATAATCCATTTGGGACAGCAGACCTATATTTGGCTGCCTCACCTCCATGAACTGGGCACATGTATAAGTGATGCACATGTGCCTGAAGTCCATCGTGCAAAGGCCTGTTCAGCTGTGATCCTTATCTGTCCACCTCTCCCGCCCGCAAATTTTGCTGAGTAAACATTGCACGTTATCAGAGCTAAGTACATGCATCATAAATGGTGCCCACCACATTGTAATCACACAAGGAGAAAACACCTGGAAAGGATGCATCTGCCTATCATAAATGGGCTAAGTGCTCTTATTTATGAATGTCAAAAGCATGCTTTTGATAGGAGGAAAACAACCAAACAGGTCCTAATTTGGAAAAAGGGATCACACCAAAGGCCTGTTGAAATAATCAGGATCTGTTAGCTGTTCTATTGATTTAAACAGGACTGAAAAGCAGTGGAGGCTGCAGTCCTTGCAGCCAACCCCCAAAATTCAGCAGTGCTCAGGCCCAGGATCACTGAAGACTCCAGCCTGCATTGCCATTTTGGCTTTTATTTGCAATAGGGCCAAGATGTCCTGACACCACTAAACCCCATGACAGCTGAGGACATATTCTAGGAATCCTTGTAATGGTAGAAGGGACTGGGATAATCCTCACAGGTCAGGTTGGAGGCAATACAGTGGTACCTCAGGTTACAGACGCTTCAGGTTACAGACTCCGCTAACCCAGAAATAGTACCTCGGGTTAAGAACTTTGCTTCAGGATGAGAACAGCAGGAGGCCCCATTAGCTAAAGTGGTGCTTCAGGTTAAGAACAGTTTCAGGTTAAGAACGGACCTCCAGAACGAATTAAGTTCTTAACCCAAGTTCTTAACCCAACTGTATAAGCAATCACCTGCCCTAGTGACTCTTGTGTAAGATGAAAGCTCATCCCAACACTCAAAGCGGTATCTGGGGCATTCTCCTAATTCAGGCATGCCTCTCCTCTCCATCATCAGCTAAACATCTCTCCATCACCATTGCCATCACCTCACCAGACAATTATGGGGGCTTTCATGGGCCAAGCTGCCCAAAGTAGGTGCCAAACCTGGCAATGCCAAGCGGTGCTACTTGATCCTAAGCATGTTTACTCAGAAGCAAGTTCCACTGAATGCACAGGATTTATTCCCTAGGAAGAAAGTGCTTTAGAGTCAGCAGCAAGCTAAATGGAATTCCAAGTAAGCATTCATAAGATTGGTCTATACGTTTTGTTGAAAACAGTGGGGGTGAACTCTGAGTAAACACTCAGGATCAGGCTGCATCATACTTTGGATTGGGGCCACACTGCTTATTTTACATCAAGTAGGCATTGAAAATAAGCTACATTATTTTATTTTTGCACCATATGTATTGAACGCATCAAAGCAATTAAGTTGGAAGCCACAGTAGTATTTTTAGACAAAGGGGGTCCTATCTGAAGAGGCCAGACAAATTTAGTTTAATCATAGGTGGAGGCTGTACTGAAATCTGCAGGCAATACTGCATTTAATTCCCCTGCCAAAAGAACCAATAATGTCTGAAATGCACAATGACTATAATCACAGCTTGTCACATTCGCCTTCGTCCATTCATCAGTTTATGGTTCTGCTAGATGGGGTTTAAGTACAGAAGAATCCCCACAGAAGAGGAGAGAGCCAGAAGGAAGCTGGTTGTGGCATTCAAAAGTGCCCGGCTTATTATGGGGAGGAATGCTCTCATTCAGGGTTCCAACCAGCCATGTCCTCTTCCACACATAGTAAACTGGGTACTTTTGAATGCTAAATTTGTCTGGCTTGTTCAGATAGAAACCCTTCCTCTAAAAACACTGCAGTTCCTCAAGAGCTCAAAAGCTATGTGGTAGAAAGTAAGCAGTGTAGCCCAAATCCAAAGTTGCCCAATATTCATGCCCTAAGAAGAGACCTTGCCCACAAATTTCACCTATTTCTGGCCAAAAATGTAACAAGTTAGAGACTGTTCCTTGGGGTGGGTGGGGGGCGTATTTTAGAGATGTCCAGCACAAAAGTTCTTTGACTTATTTGCCTGTAATGTGGCAGGCTTCGACCATTCTGAAAGGGTTATTATGCCTGCAAATTTCATTCACTTCCGTCAAAAGAGAAAACAAGTTTTGATTTCCAAATAGTGATTGAGGGTGGGGAGAAGGGTTTGGAGTCAGACTCCTGAGCAGAACCAGCCTCCTCACTGGTCCAAGTTGAGTCACAGTTACCAAGGCAAAATTGGGGTCTGAACCAAATCTTGTGGTCAATGCACACAGGGATATTTTTAACTGGCTGAGCCCCCAGGATGATGGCAGTCCAAGAAAGTTTCCTTTTGCTGCACTGTAACTATTCAAACTCTCCTTCTTTCAGCCTAGCTGAAACTGATGATCCTGTCAGGCAAATTTTGTGGGAGTAGAAGGAGGCTTCTGGTTAAGTTCTCCTGGGCACTGGCAGACTGACCTTCACATAGCAGAAGTACCAGAAGCTTCTTTAACAGATAGAAGTGGTATTTGACATCTGCAAAGCAACCTGGTTCTTGCTTTATTTCAGATAACATGTGACCAGCTATGGCAGTTCTATTTAGATATCACTAGGAGTGGCTGGCAGGGAGCCACTGAGAGGCTGGACTGCAAGCAGCAGTATCACTATCACTTAATGGGATGCTGTGGGTCTAGGACAGGGCAGCAGTGAGGCTGGGATGGGGTCAGTGGTGCTGACTTGGGCCCCAAACTGTGGGTGCTGGCACATGCATGCTACGCCATTACATCATGACAGGATATCTACTGCTTGATTGTAAAAATAAATAAATCGCTAAGTGGTTTAGCAAAAAACAACAAACTGTTTACAAAAAATGAGACCCCCACCCCATTTGGGAATAATAAATAATTACAAATAATAAAACATCACCAAATTCACATTTCTCCCCTTATTTGCAGTAGAAAGGCTGAGGCAGTGTGTTGCTGCTGTGCAGTTTGGTTACTTCCTTTCTTCTTAAGGAGATTTGCTCTGGGCGAACAACAGCTGCACAATGAAAGGGTCATCATGCCTCCTGAAGAAACCTCTGGCAATTTCTTAAGGAGGCCCGACCTCTGCTTGGCAATCCGCTGCACCAGAACACAGGAGGAAGTCTCTGTTGCCATGTCACTTCTGGGTGGTGCTGATCAGGGCCGCCAGGAAACGGCAAAAAGGCAAATATTCAAGGGGAATTTGGGATATCCCATCACATCATTTTCTCAAAGTGGGATTGATTTATCAATAGTCCATGAAAAGTGACATGCTTCTGCCTGAGGCAAAAGACAACACGGAGCCCCTTCCCCCTCTCCACCTACGGAGGCACCAGGGCTGGCAGCTGGATCTCACTTCAGCTCTGCTGATGGGCAGGTGTCCCCCTTGTACCTGAGGCAGCAGGCTCATACAGGGGTTATCCAGGACTGTTTGGCCACGTAGCAGAGAAAGCCCTGCAACTCTTCTTACAGTGGGGTGTGGCAGCCCTGGGGCTTAGGAGGAACAGCCAGAGGGCAGCTGCTGTCCCTGCCCACCCAGCACCTGACGCTCCCTTTGAGTAAAGGCAGGGCCAGGCCTGCTCGTGGCACATCTGGCTGCTCTCAAGATCCCATGGTTTGGAGTAAACATAAAAGTGCCAGAAAAAAATACACTTGCAGACTTTTAATTTTGTTTTCTTGGGCAGTCAGCTGAACTGCTTCATTTATTGTGACCCTGAAGCACTGAAAAACAAATGCATTCTTACACAAAAGCAGCATGTTTCAGCTTGCAACAAGCGAGCCGGATACAGAACTGCCAAAAGCTTATCTTGAACAGTTTAAAGTCATCAGAGTGAAGCCTTGACAAGACGCTCTTTGTTTATAATGCCATTTGGGTGAGAATTATGAAAGTGCAGATGAGAAATAATGAACCTTCAGTTGCCAAGAGGCAGAAAGATACAAATCCCCCACAGTAGACAGTGAAATGAGGTTCTGCCCTTGTTGGTTAAGAATATATTTAATAATAATAATATCATTAGAGAAATCTATGATGTAACCGCACTTGGAATACTGTGTAAAGTTCTGGTTGCCTTACCTCAAAAAGGATATTGTCGAACTACAGCCAATTAACAGATGTTAGCCTGTTGTCGTTTAGTCGTTTAGTTGTGTCTGACTCTTCGTGACCCCATGGACCAGAGCACGCCAGGCTCTCCTGTCTTCCACTGCCTCCCGCAGTTTGGTCAGACTCATGTTTGTAGCTTCAAGAACACTGTCCAACCATCTCGTCCTCTGTCATCCCCTTCTTCTTGTGCCCTCCATCTTTCCCAACATCAGGATCTTTTCCAGGGAGTCTTCTCTTCTCATGAAGTGGCCAAAGTATTGGAGCCTCAGCTTCAGGATCTGTCCTTCCAGTGAGCACTCAGGGCTGATTTCCTTAAGAATGGAAAGGTTGGATCTTCTTGCAGTCCATGGGACTCTCAAGAGTCTCCTCCAGCACCAGAATTCAAAAGCATCAATTCTTCGGCGATCAGCCTTCTTGATGGTCCAGCTCTCACTTCCATACATCACTACTGGGAAAACCATGGCTTTAACTATACGGACCTTTGTTGGCAAGGTGATGTCTCTGCTTTTTAAGATGCTGTCTAGGTTTGCCATTGCTTTTCTCCCAAGAAGCAGGCGTCTTTTAATTTCGTGACTGCTGTCACCATCTGCAGCAATCATGGAGCCCAAGAAAGTAAAATCTCTCACTGCCTCCATTTCTTCCCCTTCTATTTGCCAGGAGGTGATGGGCCCAGTGGCCATGATCTTCATTTTTTTGATGTTGAGCTTCAGACTATATTTTGCGCTCTCCTCTTTCACCCTCATTAAGAGGTTCTTTAATTCCTCCTCACTTTCTGCCATCAAGGTTGATGTTAGCCTACATACCTGCAATTCCATTCACCTGGGAATAAATCCTGTTTAACACACCAACACTCAGGGGTGCCAACTTGAATAAAATATGGGGGACAGAGAAGCCCCACCCCACATAATTGATCACAAGACACACCACATGCAAACTATGTGGGGGGCATGCAATGGCAGTGGCTGCTGCGGCTGTGACTTTATTTTGGAAGGGGCTATGAAGAGAGAACTGAAGCCTTAGCCATAGCCAGTGTTCCTAATGAAACTTTTCAAGAAGAAGAAGAAGAATTATAGACATAATTTCATGGCAAGCGTCCAGCTCAGGTAATCATATTGTGCCAATCTGAAATTCCTTCTGTAATTCATTTTGATTTAGTGTTGGCCTGGAAAGGGAAAGTTGCCATAATGTTGAAATGTGACATGATGAACTGCTGATTGATCTTCACATTCTGAAAATGTATTACCCCGGAACAGCCTTGATTCATTTTTTGCTAAGTCAGAGAATGACTTTTGAATATTTTATGTTTCCCTACTGAGTCATTAAATGTTTATGTGTCTAAATGAAGCAATGTAGATATCCTCAGCATAGCAAGAGAAGGAATCAGGCTTCTTCTGATCCACCTTGAATAGAAGCACCTCTCAAGGGGACGGTGGGCAAACTGTGTCCCAGCTCTTTCAGAGAGGCATGAGGTCACTGGCCAACTCCCAATGACAAGCCCTCTCCACCCCCTCTCCGACCCTATTCAGTGTGCACAGTACCCAAGGCACTTGAGACAAAAAATCCCAACTGAATCAGAAAATCTCCTCTCTAACAGTAAACAACAACAACAAATTACCTTTCATGATACTCCAAATAAGCCTGGAGTGACTGCCTCACTCTGCCTCATGGGGAGGGCTGGACCTGACACTTAATAGGTACCTAGGAGGAGGTCCACCTATTCTTGGTAGAGCTGCAGGCAGGCAGGGAGGTTGTTGGTAAGCAAACCTGAACAGAATCCCATGTCACTAACTAGAGTACCACCTTGGTCAAGGAGGTTAGGATAGGAGTTGGGAGCAACGGTAGGCAGGGGTGAGAGAACGCAAAATCAATTGACAATCAACTGCAAACTATCAGTGGACACAACGGAGAAGTCCCGTGGAGGCCATTTGTATCCAGAATATAAATGTTCACCTTGTCTGTGCCTTGTAATTATTCTTGAGTCCTGTGTATGCCTACTCTGCTCAGAAGCAAGCCCCACTGAGTTCAGTGGGGCTGATTTCTGGGTAAGTGTGTCTAGGATCACAGCCAAAGTGTGCAGATGCCAAGTTCTGAATCACGTTTATTGTTCAGACAGCTGCAATATCCTGTCTCCTACTTAGAGTTCTACAAAAGAGGTGGGCAGGATATAAACAATACAATGGTTGTTGTTATTATTTCTGGACAAATTTGTGGGGGCAGATCAACTGGTACTTGATAACAATCACTATTGACTATGGAATAAATGTTACCACCCATTTGTGCTTCATATCCTTTTTGCTGACTCCATACAACAGGAGGGCCCTGAGTTTATACTATTGAGCCGACACGGGGATGCAACTCACAAAAGAGTGGGTGAGCAAGATAAAACTAATCTATTCTGTTTCCCATGCCGTCAATCAGTACTGTGCTGAAAATAAGGCCTGAGAGCAGGCACTGAGTATCTCCACATTTAGGAAGCACCAGCAAAGAACAAGGCAATGCAAAGAGCACTGTAGTGATTTACTAGCTGTCATAATACTTGTACCACCAGAGGCTACAAGTACATTGCATTTTAAAATGCAGCCTCATGTTAAATCTATTACAACAGCAAGCAACAGACACAGTACAATGGCAGCTACATTTATATGGCTCTGCTCTTCCCTACTTGACGCCTGCTAGTTCGGTCAGATACTGGCAAATGACTCGGTCCTGATCTGAAACTCTCATTTGCACCATTTCTGGTCAACTCTGAGGTCTGAGGAAAGACCACGGAGCAGTTGCTTTGATTACAGAATGTCCAGGCTCAGTCTCTGGAAGTTCACCTTGAAGAAAACCTTTTGATTGATTAAAAGGGCACAAGTAGACAATATTTTTAAACAAAATTTAAAGATTTTTAATACAACAGACCTTCCAAGTGTGCATGACACAAGCATGCCCCATGGCATGCGTGAGTGATGTGAGCACACCCTGTGGCATGCATGCATGGCCACCACAGAATTAGGGGGCCCAGCCCCCTCCTTGAAAATGTTGGGGGTCCCTTGGCCCCACAACCCCTGATGGCACCCCTGGTAGGACGTCCATATTTTCATCGGAAAAATGTTGGAAGGTGTGGAGTTATGCGACCCCTGAGCCAAGGAAATAGGTAACTACACAACCTTTAGAAGACCTCTGAAGGCAGCCCTCTATAGGGAAGTTTTTTAATGTTTTATTATGTTTTTATATATGTTGGAAGTCACCCAGAGTGTCTGGAGGAACCCAGTCAGATGGGTGTGGTTTATTATTATTATTATTATCATCATCATCATCATCATCATCATCATCATTATCATTATTGAATAGGACATCCCTATTTTCATTGGAGAAATGTTGGTGATCATGATACAAATGCTAACAAAAATGCAGATGGTAAGCACTATTTTAAAATAAGTGCTCTAAACAACAATAACCTGTGGCTGAGGGAGAACGATTGGCCCAGACTCACCCAGGTTGCTTCTTGGTTCAGTGAGGAACCTCAGCCTGCCTGGAAAAACTCTCTCTTTTACACTACAATGACTCACTAGCTCTCATTCCGCCTTTCTGTCTAGACAATATACCTGAGGGACAATCCTATTAAAATTTCATCCTAAATTAACCCCTGCTTAATTTAGGATGAAAAGAAAAACATCAACTTTTGCATATTAATTAGCAGCTTTAGGCACATGTTCAGGCTCTGCCCAATAATTCCACGTCCTGTTGCTCTCAGATGCACCTACACTGGCTATCTTTAGATGCACTAAAGATTGAGATCCTGCTATCTCCCAAACTAGTTAGGGCAGAGAGTCTGCATAACAGCACTTCCTGATGCTTAGTGCTAATTACATAATCTATTGTTGACTCAGTTCTCAGACTTGATTGTAAATGTTATTTTTACAGGTGTGACTTTCTAAAAACTTCGTAAAGCCAATGAATCAAACCACGTTGGATGGATGAGTTGCACAATGGCTCTTGCTAGGACTGAGGAACAGTAACTGGTGCAGGAGCCTCAAAGTAGCCCCAGTGTAAGGACTTGAGTCAGGGCAACATGCCAGTGCAGTTGTTCCATTGTGCTGGGCCTAGGACTCTTACCCAGGATACCCTAAAGAGAGGCTAAATGGGCTGAACCAGTGCTTATGTTACCTAAAAAATGAGGTGCTGGTGCTCATATATTGATAAAAGTGCCATGAGTATTGACACAAAATGACAGCCATGGGTGGCAACAAAAGAAGCACCAGTACTTCATACTGGTCAGTACTGCCATAAAAAAAAACACCTTGGGCAGAACTAGGTGTGTTATGGCAACCCCAGGTGTTAGGCTAGCAAGTTGCCAGGGAAAACTGGTGAGGGGATTTTTGAACCCACATTTGTAAATGTCATGTATCTTCACCCGGTTTTAACAGATGAATTATCTTGTATACTTTCTCTGGATTAAGAGATGCCTGAACATGCAGTGTATGCCCACTGGTGCTGTCTGACGACAAAAGCATCTTTCTCTTACCACATCTAATTGCAGCTATAAATCAAGAATTGTTACAGATCTGGTGTAACAGACTTTGTGGGTGCCAAGGCACCCATAACTGCTAAAGATAGGGAACAATAACATTTTGAGTTTTGAAGGGAAGATGACAGAGGTAGATTTAAAATGCAGGCTAAACCAGGAAATCACAGTCTCAGTGCCTGGTACCCCCAGGAATCTTGCTTGGCAGAGAGAGGCGGAGGCACCCAACTTCTTAGCTGGGCCAGATTTGCTCCTAGTAGCCCCATCCTAGGGATTATTGTGCAAATATAAGGAGGAAGAAATAAGCCTTGCTCCAGGAGTGTGAAAAGGCAGGGAGGGGAGAGGAAGAGAGAGAATGAAGCGGGGTGGGGGGGTGCAATCCATTGCTAGAGAAAGTGGATGCATCTTCTCCCATGAAAGATGTTGTTGTTTAGTCGTTTAGTCGTGTCCGACTCTTCATGACCCCATGGACCAGAGCACGCCAGGCACTTCTGTCTTCCACTGCCTCCCGCAGTTTGGTCAAACTCATGCTGGTAGCTTCGAGAACACTATCCAACCATCTCGTCCTCTGTCGTCCCCTTCTCCTTGTGCCCTCCATCTTTCCCAACATCAGGGTCTTTTCCAGGGAGTCTTCTCTTCTCATGAGGTGGCCAAAGTATTGGAGCCTCAGCTTCAGGATCTGTCCTTCCAGTGAGCACTCAGGGCTGATTTCCTTCAGAATGGATCGGTTTGATCTTCTTGCAGTCCATGGGACTCTTAAGAGTCTCCTCCAGCACCATAATTCAAAAGCATCAATTCTTCGGCGATCATGAAAGATAGAATGAAAGATAGAGTGGGCAAAAAGGTACACAGAATACCAGAGAATTGCTTTGGGAACTGTGTCATTGTGTACTTTTATTTTTAAAGAGTGACAAGAGTGTTTGTCTGCTCAAAATAGTGGTCAGCTTTTATGATTTATTTATTTTTAATGATGATGAGCTTAATTGCAATCCCCTAGGGTGGGTTGGGGATCCTGTCATGGAGAGTATAGGGGAGATTCTACCTGGGCCAGGAAAATTGCCTGCTGGATTTCTCTAGACAATGTCAACCTGTCCCCTTGATTTTTCTGGTCAATTTCACAAATAAAATGACCTTATATTGTTGTGGTCTTACCATTAAAAAAAAAAGTCAGAGGCAGCCTAGAGATTGAGGGCATTTTGTTTCAGGAGAGGAAGTAATTAATTAAGAATTTGTGAGAGCTGAAGTGCTACAGGCAAAGTATTGCAAAACAGGCAAAAGTCTTTAAAGAAAGGACTTGTGGTGCAGGAAACAAAAGGATATGCACAATGAGAAATCAAGAAAGAAGAAGCATCTCAATACACCATCCAGCTTTCCCAGGGATCACCCCCCCACTCCCCTAACCTGGCCTCAGCTGTATATTTTTCTGTTCACACCTGCAAACAGATTGTGTTGTTATTATGCTCTTTCTCTCCGTAACACATTTTTTTCAATAACCAAAAAGATGGGTGTAGCACTGTGTGTGTGTGTGGATGATCTAGTGCCACATGGACCTCCCGCAAAATTAAACAAACCATTACACAAAAAGCACCTCATCTGGAAAGAAGCTTGTTGAACTGGCCGCATGTGGTTCACAGGAGGAAGACGGCATTTCAGGCAATATTCCTTTGCTAGGCCACCTTAGGTGATACTGCAGCAGCAATGGGATGTTTAGATGTTTTAGCAGGGTAAGCTCCACACACCAGGCGTATCAAACAAAGCCATGCTGAGAAAACTGAGCCTGTGCTGTGCAGTGAGAATCCAGCGGAGTGGCCAAGTGCTTTCTCAGATTCTGATTGTGTATTTTACTACATGTAACATCAGTGGCTGCTTGTAGCATCCTGTTCTGAATATACGGGAGAAAAGTCTAGACAAGTTTGGAATCAAGACTTCAGGGCAGGGATAGGCGAAGGCAGCCTTACAATGAAGCAACTCCTCAGGCAGAAGATTTTGGATGTCATTAAGCGAGGCAGGGTAAGAACCAGCTTGACCTGACTTGTGGAACAAAATACTCCGAAATGAGCAGGAACACAGTATGCGTTTTGTGCAGCTTCTGCTCATTCAATAAAAATTATGCAGGGAAATCTCCTGGTGAGTTATGCTCTGTGTTAGGAGGATAAGTACCATTAAGATCCAGTACGAAAATGTCTTGGGCTGGCCTTAGAGGTGGGGCCCCTGCAACCCTTGTTGACACTAAACAGACAAGACTGGCATCAATCACAACTTCGGGTGGTTCCAGCTGGGTGTTTATTGTGGGATGGGGTGGATGGTGGTGATGATGATTGTAGCATACAGCACAAGATATTATGGGCTGTCCCGTGAATCCACTGGATGAAATAGCGGAAGAATGTTGCCTCAGGAGAGTGAGGAAAATTCTCAGGGATGATTCACACCCTGGCTGGCACTTTCTTGATCTCCTGCCCTCAGGCAGAAGATATAGAAACATGATTAGTTGCACCAACAGGGTAAAGAACAGCTTCTATCCGTGGGCTGTTAGACTGCTGAATGAAAAGATAACAACAGGGCAACTGACTTTTGGGTTTGGTGGGTGTGCGTCAGCAAACGAGGGGAATTAAGACTAAGAGAGCTGAATGGGAGGTGCTCATGTAATCGTGTAATCTCACTGTATACAAGTTGTACAAGTGACAATAAAGTATTTCAATTTCAATTTCAAGCATCCACACAACATTGTTAAACTCAAAATTCCAGTGTGTATTTCTCCCCACAGAAAATCAGACAAATTGTGTGTGTGATGTGGGGACTTGTATGCAGTACTAATATCCTGTCTGTTGCCATGCCTACTCATCAGAGTCTGGCTTGCATGCATTGCTATTGCCTGAAAAGGAAAGAAATGCACTGTATGTTTGGGAGGAGCAGTCCATTCTTTGGATAGAAAGGAGAGCAACCAATTTAGGAAGCTGCCCAGAGTTGGCTGAGGCAGCCCAGTCAGATGGACAGGTATTATTCTTATTCTTATTCTTCTTATTATTATTAGACCCACCTGTACATGACAGTGGGAGTTCTGTGTGTAGAAAGAAAGGAGAGGGTTCTAATTTTAACAGGAAGGAGAACGACACTGAACTCACCCCCTACCTTAGGCTCATTTCCCTCCATCCTGCCTATTCTGCTTGGAAAGTGAAGGTCTGAGGAGACCCTGCACCCCTCCCCCTTTGGTTCTGTGACTCTTCTCTTTCACACTCCCTCAGCTCTGCTTTTTCAGTGGGACTTGGGCAGTTCTTTCTTTGAACACAGATCTACCAATCTCCTATCCGGTCTGCCTCTCAGCCTAAAATAAGAATGAGGGGTGGAGGAGCCATTACTTGAGAGCTTTCTGCACCAGTCTCACGTTGCTTCCTAACATCCTGTCAATGGGTACATTTCCAAATCATTCCAGCTGTTTAGGTTCACAGTGAACATACTTCCTACATATAAGTATAATATATAAAAAAGAAAAAGTGAAGTGTAGCAAGCTTTCCACCAACAGCAGCAAAATGTGCCCTTCAGTGATTATTCTGAAAACAATAATTCTCTACACAAAGCAGTACAATAGCACACTATTAATGGAACATGCCTGCAATAAAGAATAGCCTATTTAAGGCCTTCAACAATAAAAGGGATCTTGTGTCGTGGTTTTGTGTATCATCTAACGGGATACACTGTGTTCTCGATTATTTTGCAGGAGAGAAAACATCCTTTCAGTGTTATACACTGTATCTTTGAATCTCTCTTTAAGGTTTTGGTATCGTTTCTGATTTTCAGCTGCAGATTCATTTGACTCTAGACATTATTCTGCCAGAAAGAAGCACTATTATAAGCTCACTGGGAAAGAGACAGAAGTGGGACTTACAAGGACTGGGCTAGATCATACATGCAGCGGGTCTTTTCTTTGGCATTCTTCCCTTCCTATTTTTAGCCTTTTAAGAGCTGCTTCCACTTCCTTCTTTTTAAGCAGTCTGTTCAGAATGGGCTCAGGTGAACATCCATGTGGTGATGACTTCATCTCTGACTGCTCGCAGCTGCCTGCCTGCTTGGAAAAGGCCAGCGTAAACAAAATGAGCACATGCTGAAAACTCCCAGCGATGGAGCTATTATGTGAAAGATGCAACAACAACATTGTTAATCATTAGCTGCATTGCATGAACTGATGGGAGTGGATTACTGATACTTGCATTGTCAGGAACATTTCATTCCACAGAACTGTTTTTCAGGGAAAGTTGAATGGGAAAAATAAAAACCAATTCACTTGAAAATATTCTAGAACTGATGTTGAAAACCCACAGTGGCATTTGCCTGAAAGTGAGGCCCTGCCCCAGGCACCCAGCTAAGCTCCCTGCTTGCCTGCTTCCTTGGAGTTGCACAGGAGCAAGTGGGTTTCCCTGGAGCTGTTTCTCTCCAGCTGATGGAGCCCAACTGTCCTCCAGCTTCCCAGTCCACTCTACAGACCAGCCAGTTCAGTAGTCTCTCCCCACCCGGCCAGCTCTATTGTCTTTTAAAAAATATTTTCCGAGTGGTGCCTGTACAAACACATTGTGAAACTCCCTCCCCACAGAAGGGCACCTGAGACACACATTTCAGCATCCTCCAAATTTTCTTGATTGTAATTTTTTAAGTGTTGTAAATATTGCCTTTAAATTTTTTTTTGCAACCCACCTGGGGCCTCATGCTGAAGGGCAGGCAATAAATCAGATCAATGACTAGAGTTTAAAAACATATATATTAAAAAATAGAATAATTTTTAAAACAGATATGCTTAGTGACCAGTTCCCAGCTCTACAGTGCTACAGTATATTCATCCAGCTTCTCCTAAAAACATGAAGCATGTTTCTCCTGAACTAGACTCAAGAGAGAATAATATGTCTGACAAAAACATAGTGAATATACTTCCACACTGGAAACACTGCTAAAATAGGGCTGCTCAGAAAAATGGCACCTGTGCGGATAGTTGCTGAATTAGCCAAATGTCCAGAAAAACCTGGACATATGGCAAGTTAGGCTATTTTTATTTTTAAAATCTGAAAAAAAATCAAAGAAAAGCCCCAAAATTGTTTTTTTTTTGGGGGGGGGTATGTTCCTAAGAAACAACTCAGCAACTCTGTCTGGATTTTCACTTTGGGGAATATGGCAATCCTAGCTAAAATTATGTTCACCCTCCCTACAACACTGATATGGTAGCCGGGGGGGGGGTGAACTTTCTCCAGCCAATTTGTCCATTTGCAGTACAAGAGCCTGCGCAGAAGTGTCTCCTCTGACCAGTTCTAGCAGGGCAGCTTCCCCCTGCATGCCAAGAGCCATTCACTGATCACTGCATTCTTGGAATAGATGGTGATGAAAAGGCAAATGAGGAAACTGAAGCTCTTCCAAATACACACAGAAGCTGATCAAAAGAAGAAGACAAATCATTTTCCCCCTCTCTCTCCTCCACTGTTTGATGGGGCAAGTAGCAGATTGCAGGAGATGGGACAAAAGCACATCACGGCTCTTACGCAGTTTTGGGTTGGCAGATCCCGCTTGCCTCGCTCTGCAGTAAGTGATTGTTCTGGAGTTATCAAACCTGCAGTGCTGCAAAGGATGGATTCTATCAAGCATACAAAGATGAAATCATCATGCCTGCTTCTCTAAAATGTAGGGGGAAATTCACCATTAGCTCAGCTTCACCTGCACTCTCTGCTACTGTCGCAAACTTGATTCCTGGCTAGCTAGTTACGGGAACATACATGAAGCTGCAATCCTATTCCCACACATGTGGAAGTTTATTGAACTCAATGAGTAACTTCTAAGGCTCCTTTGGGAAGATGGGCAGGATATAAACAGCCCTGAGATATTTGGGCAGTCTGCTTTGCTTCTCTGAAAGATGCCCGCTGCTCCTCCGTGGCTGCAGCAGAGGAGAATATATTAGCTGCCTGGACTGAATTCACAAAAGCCCCTGTGCAGATGGGACCTTAACAAGAGTCAGGAAGAGAGGAGGGAAATGAGGCATTTAAGTAATTTTAAGACTCTGAACTTAATGGACTTAGGGTTTCCCATCTTGAGATAGTAATGTGCATTACTTCAAAACAGTGTGCCAAAATCCCTCCTTCAATTTATTGAAAGTTTTCTTCATCTACAAAATAAATTTCCATTTTTCTGCCTCACTTGGAAGGTGTTCTGGAATTTTTCTACAATTTTGTTGCTGTGGCATTGTGCTTAGTTACTTTATCAGTATGCGGTGGCCATGAGTGATGTATTTGTCTTCCTAGGAAACCTTCCCGCACAGCTCTGCAGTCTCCCTGGATGCCTCCAGTTACTGATCTTAGCGAAAACTCCATGGGAGGCGTAACCTCACAACATCTACCCCAGGGCTTTCATTGAAGAATGGGAAGCTGGCAAGCAATACCTGAGATCAGTGCATTGGCTTGTTTTGTTTTTGAGGGCAGCCCTTCCTTTCACCATGTGTGTGTGGTGGTGGGGGGGGAGGGAGAAGGAGCTTTCTGCACTGATTTCTTTAAATGTGAACATATTTCAATTGAATAAAAACAATAAACAGCTGTCAGGCACATGGTAGGGGCCCTCCTGCTCCTACAGGATAACCCAGCCTATGACGGAGGCTTTCACGAAGTGTGGACACCCAAGAAGGCTGCCAACCACTGAGAGGATTTGAGGAGTGCTCATAGACACACTCTGGCAACCTGGAAGGTATGGTAAGGGCCACAAATACATGGTACTCTGCTAGGGTTGCCACCTTTGTTCTAGCAGAATACAGGACAGGTTGGTGGCAGGCAGGTGGAGGGGGTGGTGGTGGATTTCTTGGTGGTGGTGGAGGCAGGTGGTGGTGGAGGGGGGCGGCAATTTTCTTTTCCACCTGGTGCTGAAATTACTTCAAAGCACTCCATTATGATCTACTGCAGCCCAGCCATACGCCCCTCTGGAATTTGTCACATGCCCAAACACACTCAATTATTATTATTTTTGTAGATCTGTCTGTGTTTTGCAACCCAGAGCTGAAATTTACATGACTTTTCACAAACCCTTTCACACACTTTGCAGGCCAGAGCAAAATAAATAAATAAATAAATAAATAAATAAAGGAGGGCATATTCTGATGAGGGGGAGAGCTTTGTTCCACATGTTAAATTTCTGAAAAAGAGAGAAAATATGACAAAGTGGCAGGTTGGGGGGTGGGAGAGCCTTGTGGGGAGCTACTTCACTCCCACCCTCCTCTCTCAAATATAATGCAGATAAATAACTACTGTATGTTCAGAAGTGGGGCTTCTGGGCTACACCAACACAAACTGCTTGCTTCTAGAGCCTCAGAACCTGTTTGTCTCCATACATATGGTATGACAAGGTAAAATCGCATAAAGGCTTTAAAAACCATATTGTTAGGAAAGCACTGTATAATGTTTGGATAAGATACAAGGATTTACTGGAAAGTAAAACTCCCAGGTGGTTATCACCAATGGAGGCTAATGAGTCAAAGAAGCTAAATATGGAGTCCAAATGGCCAAAGTATTGTGAAATCTTAGAACAAGATGGTGAAAGAGTTAAATTGCAGAGTTTTGACAAATTAAAGTCTAAGGTACGAGACTGGTTCCACTACCGTCAGATAAACGAGGTATTTAAACAGGACAGGAAAATAGGTTTCCAGATGGAGAGGTCGAAAATAGAAACAGAATTGTTAGAACCCAGTACTAAGAACTTGTCGAGAATGTACAATTTGCTGCTGAAGTGGAATACACAAGACGAAACAGTAAAATCAGCTATGATCAAATGGGCACAAGACATAGGTCATGACATAATGTTTGATGATTGGGAACAGTTATGGAATACAGGTATTAAGTTTACAGCTTGTAATGCATTGAGAGAGAATATAATGAAAATGATCTATAGGTGGTACATGACCCCAGTCAAACTTGCAAAAATTTATCATTTGCCCAGTAACAAATGTTGGAAATGTAATGAGACTGAAGGTACCTTCTATCACCTTTGGTGGACCTGCCCGAAAGTAAAGGCCTACTGGGAAATGATCTATAATGAAATTAAAAAGGTCCTTAAATGGACATTTTTGAAAAAGCCAGAGGCCTTTCTCCTGGGCATGGTAGGCCAATTGGTGTCAAGGAAGGATAAAACATTTTTTATGTACGCTACCACAGCGGCAAGAATTCTTTTGGCAAAGTACTGGAAGACGCAGCAGCTACCCACTCTGGAAGAATGGCAAGCAAAGGTGATCGAGTATATGGGAATGGCAGAGATGACCGGCAGAATCCGTGATCAGGGGAGTGAGACGGTGGAAGAAGACTGGAAGAAATTTAAAAAATATCTTAAAGACTGTTGTAAGATTGATGATGGCTGAGATGTTATGGTCATAAGAATTAGAGAATTGCAGCTGTAAATCATAAATTTAAAGAATGCAAAATGAAAATGAGTGAATTAACTGATTGAAGGGTTGCTGAGAAAAGGTTAACATAAGGATGCAGAAAAAGGGAGGTATGGGGAAGTCCGGGAAATAAGGTGTATGAAAACAAGTTGAAGAAATTATACGTGTTTATTTGTTTGTATGTTTTGTATTGTTTTGTTTTATTATTTGTTTTATTATATGTTTGGAAAATTAATAAAAATTATTATTAAAAAAAACAAAACAGAACCTGTTTGTCTCCGAGGGGCCCAGTGCTCCCAGGCTGCAAATCTGCAATGGCCACCTTAACCCAGCCCAAGCTGCAGGGAACTGGAAGGGACAAGATGAAAGCCTGGCCCTGGTTTGCTCCTCCTTGAGGTGGAATGAGAAGAGGGAGCAAGGAGGAAAAAGGGAAGGAAGGAAAGAGGGGAGAGACCGTTTCTCCAGCCAAGCCAATTGCAAGAGCAGAGGCAGGCAGTTGGAGGGGATCCTTAACTTGGCGCACACGAGAAAGAGAGAGTGTATAGGAGCAGAGAAGAATTAGGAGAAATAAAGGGCAAACTGTCCTGTATTGAATCAATATAGGACACAACGTTTTACTTTGAAATAAGGGACAATCCTGTATTAAAGAGGACAGGTGGCAATCCTATACCCCCCCCCTCTGAAAATCCCACCAACATGTTCTCTCCCCTTCCATAATTCTCAGAAGGAAGTTCAGTTCTCATGAATGGATGGAGAACAGTTAAAAAAGAAAACCACCGAAGGAATTTTGTTATTTGTAAAATGTATATATTTCAGCAACTCTCCAGCTCCGTGGCGACCCTCTTCTTTATTCCCCGGTGGGGTGACCTGGCCTTCTGCCTCCAAGTCCTACCCGGGGGGGGGGGGATCAGACCCTCCTTCCACCGTCTTTTCCGTGATCGCTCTCCTGACCCCGGAGAAAGAGGCCGTGGCGCTTGGCCCTCCCTCTCCCCCCCCCCGAAAGGCGGAGGGCGCCCCTTGCACAGCCCTCCGAAATCCACGGGGGAAACGGCAAGGCTCCCGCTCGCTCGCTCGCTTGATGTTTCTTTAAGGTCCCCTTCAAGGCGAGGGAGCCCGGGGGTGGGTTCCGCGGGCGCCTTCCCTCCGCTTCCCGCGGGGCCGAGGGGGCGGGCGAGGGGCGCCGTGCGACTCCCCGCCGGGCGCCTTCCTTCTCCTCCTCCTCCCCCCGGCGGGGCGTCCCCCTTCCACGCCCGGCCCCTCCAGTGACATCAGCGAGGAGGTCCCTGCGCGGACGTCGAGGGGACGCCGAGGCGCTCGCTCGCTCGCTCGCTGGCCAGCCTCGCCTGCTGCTCGGCTCCATTCCCGGCCGGCCGGACGAGGCGAGGGACTCGGCGCCGGAGCGCTGCCCTCCTTGCTGGCCCCGGGGCGGGCGGCTCGACGGCCGGCGGAGGAGGTAAGGGAGCGCGCGGGCGCTGGGACTCCGACATCTCCCTCCAAGTGCGGGGTCGGGGGGTGTTTTTCGGCGGGCGAAGTGCAGCTTCTCGGCTGGAGGGACCCCGAGGGAGGCGGAGAGCGAGGTGGGGCGGGGCGGGGACCCGGGGGCGGGAGGTTGTTTTGTGGGGGGCTTCTCCCTTGGAGCATGCTGGCTGGGGTCTGCAATACCCCACCGGGATGCGAGCCGGGAGCGGGGGCGGAGAAGCCCAGGCGCCGGGCCCAGGCGCCGCGCCCCTCGAGGGAGCTCCCTTGCGCGCCGCTGCTCGCCTTTCGGGCCGAGGGGGACTCGCCGCTCCCCGGCTTCGCCCGGCGCCTTCGGCCGCACCGGGTCCTTCGCTCGGAGCGCCCTTCACCCGGCTCGGGGTGGTCTCCTTTCCTTCGAGAATGGGAAGAGCAGCTGGGGGGCGAGCGACGTGGATGGAGGCCGGGGGGGGGGGCTGCCCAGGCTTTGCTCGCAGCTGGATGCAAAGAAGGGAAATTCCCTTTGGGCCCCCGGACGGCGCCTCCTTCCGGCGCCCCGTGTGGCTTTGCGGATCCAGAAGAAGAACCCGCCGCAGTTCCCCGAGGCTGGGATCGTGGGAATGAGCCCTTCTGAAGTCGGTCGAGTACACGTGGAGAAGGCTTACCTGATGTGTTGAAAACAATGGCTGTTCTTTTGAACCCCGCTCTTAAGTCGATTTTTTACACCAAAAGTTGAACCAGGCTTTGTTCTGAGGATCTCCTGCGTAGCACCGCGAAGGGGGAATGTTAGTAAAACCAGGAGGGGAAATGTGATCAAGATGATCCGGTTCCTTTGGGGAGGGGTAATTCTGTGTTGGCTGGTGGTCTGGCTTGTTTCTGTCCACGGCTGTATTTTGTATGGTTGATTATAGATGGTTTATTATAGATTATAGATGGGTGTGCTGTGGTTTTCATTGTGTTTGCTAAATAACTTAAATTACTAGGTTTTGTTGCTGTATTGCGTGAACTGCTCTCAATTATCTCTGAAGAGTGGGATATAAATAAAATTATCATTGTTTATTATCCTCATCCAAGCAGCCTATTATAAGTTGCCCCAAAATCTTCTAATACAAAGCAGCAGAAAAAATTGGCCATTCCTCCATGATATTTACAGGACATTATATTCTGCTGATGCTTTTGTTTATTTTTTAAAACTTTACTATAGCTAGTAGTAGCAAAAAAAGTGCTTACGGGCAAAAGGTTGTTCTTTAGTTGTGTAAATCATTGCAGCAACCTGAATAGCAGTGCAAACAGTTCCTGTGTTATGTGCTGTCCCCAACCCCCTTTACATCTACTGAGATGATGATACAAACATTTAAGTATTTATAATGTACTATAAAACTAGAAACTCAGTGCAGATTAGAAAAACAATCTTTTTATGACATTTTAGTATTTGCATGGGGATAGCTAAACTTTCAAAGCTGTTGGCTAAGGCCGCTGGTGAGGAGTCAGAAAGTAGAGATGACCTCTCTTATTGTACTGGGCAAATCCGTTCTTAGTTCTTTAGTTTGTGCTCCACACACCCTACTTATTCCTACAAAGCAGGGGGCAGCAGAACATTTACTTGGCATCACTCTGATCGGGCTATTTGCCTTCCAAGTTCTAAGAGAACTTTGGTAGTATCCAATTCTAGACAGGTCCCATTCAAGACATTTTGCCTGCCCAAGAGGCTGCAGCAGACACAAATCCAGGACTCTTGGTACATCGGAAGATTTGGTGGTACAGTGACCGATGCCGCTTAATGCACTCTGATGTGTTACAGTGCGATGGAGAACCCTGCAGATATTGCTGCACCACAGCTCCATCAGCCCTGACCTTTGTCCATGCTGACTGGGGTGTGTGTGTGACGGGACTTTGAGTCACAACCTCTGGATGGCGGAAGATTCCCCATCCCTCTCTTAGGCCCTAACCTCACTACATTTAAGGCAGCACCTTAGCACTTTAAACAGTCCCTGAAAGAACCCCGTGAACTATAGTTTGTTAAGGGTGCTCAGCGTTGTTGGGAGACCCCGTTCCCCTCAAAGGGCTGCAATCTGCAGAGTTCCCTGGGAAGAGGGATTGATTGTCACTGTGTTGAAATTGTAGCTCTGGGGGGAATAGGGGTCTCCTGACAATTCTCCTTGACAGGCTTCTTTGGGGGAGCCCAGGACTGCTTGAAGTGATGATTTTTTTAAAAGTGCAGGGCAGGTGAGGGGATTCTGAGGGACAGCACTTGAGCTGCATGCCAACACGAGTGACTTCCTGGCTCAGTCCTGATCCTACAAACATAGGAGCCAACTCCAAGGGGCCAATGTCCCTTTGGCCCACCCAATAAAATATTTGAGGGGCTGTGCCCCCCAAGTTGATGGACATTGCCTTTCAAATGGTGTGTGTGCGCACACTGTGTTAATTATGTGGGGTGGGGCTTACCTGCCCCTCCCATATTTTACTCAAGTTGGCACCCTTGCTTGCAAATGATGGTGTTTGAAGAGAAGGTTTCTTAATATTTATGTGTGGTGACAGCGTGGAAGAAACAAACCCTCTGCTCACTTGTTTTATTCCCTCTAACTGTGAGGCTTAGTCATGGCTCTGTTTGTGACAAGATAAGCAAACTGCCTGGAGTGATTTTGAGAATTCTGCCTTTTCATGGACTGTGTGGATCAGACACAGGCCACTGCAGCTGAGCCTGCAAACTCTGCCCAAGTAAACCTTGGATGACACTGCAGCTGCTTCTAGATGCAGTTTGACAGTACAGTAGTCTGCTTTGCTGCTTAAGAATCTCTGAGGTCTTTTTTAACTATATGGTGGGGCTCAGATATTTATTTATTTATTTATTTTTATTCATTAAACTGATATCCTGCCCTTCCAGCCAAAGGAGGCCAGGGCAGCAAGGGACACCAATACACCAAAACCAGCGCCTTAACCTTAGCCCAGTAGCTGATTGGCAGCCAGTGCAATTCTTTCAACAGTGGAGTGACCTGTTGGCAATATCCTGCCAGCTGCAGCTTCTGGACGCACCTCAAGGGCAGCCCCACAAAGAGCGCATTGCAGTAATCCAGCCTGGATGTTAACAGCGCATGGATGACAGCTGTCAGGCTATACCAATCCAGAAACGCCCACATCTGTCCTGCTAGCTGAAGCTGGTAGTTGAAGCGCACCTAGCCACCAAGGTCACGTGGGCCTCTAGCAACAAAGCTGAGTCCATGAGCCACTACGAACTTGCTCTTTGGGGAAAGTACAGCAACTTGCTCTTTGGGGAAAGCAGGCAATTGACCAATTATCCAGGGTTGTGAACCACCCACTCACAGTGCCTCTGTCTCGCCAGGATTCAGTTTTTTGGCTCACCACAGAGTCTAGGCATCGGCCCAGGACTTGCAAGGCCTCTCCTTTTTCGGATGTTGCAGAGGAGGTGTCCTCAGAATATAGGCATGCTTAAATATAAAAATCTGTCCTGGGTTCCAGCAGTTTTGAAAGCTAATGTTTATTGAGCTAATGTTTGTAATTAGGTCTTCTTATTTTATTTATTTTTTATTTATTAGATTTATATACCGCCCTTCATCGAAGGATCTCGGGGCAGTTCACAAGATAAATGCACAAATAAATAGTTAAAATAAAAGCAACAAAATGATGACCATCACCCTACAAACACATTTAAAAGGCTGTAGAAAATTAATCATCCAAAGGCCTGGTTGAAGAGGAACGCTTTCCCCTGGCATCTAAAGATATACTGTGAAAGTGCTAGATGAACCTCCCTGGGGAGAGCGTTCTACAGATGGGGAGCCACTGCAGAAAAGGCCCCGTTCTCATATTGCCACTGTCTGGACCCCACATGGAGGGCGCACACAAATGAGGGCCTCCCTGGGTCCACCATATATGGTGGGAGAATGACTTTAGGAGAAATCCTTTTGATTATTTGATTTATTAATTATTATGTTTTGTCATTCATAAGTTATAATTACCTGGCAAGAAAAACCTATGTATCTTTGAGCCGGGGAGAAGACTGGTTAGCTGTGGTTATCTGCTAGTGCAATATTTGTGGAGAAAGAAACCTGCAAGGGGCTGTAATTTGAAGAAGAGGGAAAGCAGGTGGTGGGAGGAATAGGCAGGTATGTGTCGCAGATACACACCCCTGTGGCATCTCAGCTCAGGGCCCCCTTTTTAAGATAAAAGGTGTTCTGGTTTTCTTACAGACTGTTGTGTGTAATGTGTAGTCTTCCTCTCCAAACCATGCTGCTAGGACAACATGAACAAAAGGATGTAGGTTTTATCTAGCAATCAACTTTTCCAGATGCGTGTCTGCCATCACTGCACACAAATATTGATTTTTACTTGTGCAGGGGTCTTAAAAGTCTAGTTTTTTTATTTGTGGAGACTGTTTTTCCAGGATTTCCAGAAGCCTATGGAGCATTTTTTGCATCCTGCCCCTTTCTAGCACATTAAAAAACCAAATATTGCAAATTTGATTTTTTCAGGCACCAGGGAGGTGTTTTTTTTGTTTTTGTTTTTGTCAATAGGACAATGATGCTGTTTTCTTTCTGCGTGCAAGAATGTTATGGCCCAAATGTGGTGGCTTTCAAGAATATTTCTCAAGAGCATGCATCTGTGACCTGGAATGTTTGAGCTATACAGACGCCATGTGGCTCCACCAGCTCTTGAGTGATGCCTATTCTGCAGTGGTGCTCTTAGCCCCCAGGCTAACAATTTATTGGAATACATTTACTTATTAACATTTAACTTGGATTCCAGCAAGTAGTAGCCAGTGATTTAGCTGCAGTTTAGTGCTTTCTAATTTTAATATGCTTTCATTTCATCACATTCATGCTAATGCCTACCAGCCCTAGCTCTCTGTTTAAGTCCCTGGTGTGTTCAGCTTACTAGCCATGACAGAAGTTGTTCCTGGGCTTAGCACTCTTTCTCTCCTTCTCTGTTTTCTTTCTTTCTAGCATCCAGCCAGCATGTCTGATTTCTCGTCTCTGGCTTGCACTGTGTCAATATGCCTGCTTCCCCACTGCTTTCAAGAGGAGGAGACTCCCAGCTAGAACTAGGGTGCATTTATATTTCCTTACTTTTTCCTTAGTCTGAGCTGAGGTCTGCCCTAGTTTTGCACCCATGAAGGAACCTATGTAATTGCTTCAGTTCCCATTTGTAGATGGAAATTAAAACACAGAGTTGAATTCCTTGCCGTCACAGGCAGTGAGTCCATCTGGAAAGATGGACTGCTGTTTACATAATTATTCTGAAGCTCTAAGTAGAATAGAATAGAATCATAGAATCATAGAGTTGGAAGAGACCACAAGGGCCATCAAGTCCAACCCCCTGCCAAGCAGGAAACACCATCAGAGCACTCATGACATATGGTTGTCAAGCCTCTGCTTAAAGACCTCCAAAGTAGGAGACTCCACCACACTCCTTGGCAGCAAATTCCACTGTCAAACAGCTCTTACTGTCAGGAAGTTCTTCCTAATGTTTAGGTGGAATCTTCTTTCTTGTAGTTTGGATCCATTGCTCCGTGTCCGCTTCTCTGGAGCAGCAGAAAACAACCTTTCTCCCTCCTCTATGTGACATCCTTTGATATATTTGAACATGGCTATCATATCACCCCTTAACCTCCTCTTCTCCAGGCTAAACATGCCCAGCTCCCTTAGCCGTTCCTCATAAGGCATCGTTTCCAGGCCTTTGACCATTTTGGTTGCCCTCCTCTGGACACGTTCCAGTTTGTCATTGTCCTTCTTGAACTGTGGTGCCCAGAACTGGACCCAGTACTCCAGGTGAGGTCTGACCAGAGCAGAATACAGTGGCACTATTACTTCCCTTGATCTAGATGCTATACTCCTATTGATGCAGCCCAGAAGTACAATGGGCAAAATGCATCCGTATTGTGAGGCTGGGAGTGGGGTTGGTAATAGTCTTAAATTTTGCTCCTGGTCAGTATGCTGCTTGAAAAGTAGGTGCTATTTCGCTGTTGCGGGACTGCAAGATTTCAAATGGGGGAGTTGCAAGGGCAATGCATAGTTTGGCATAGACCTGTGAACATGGCCCTGTAGGATAAAGGGTAATTGATTATCAATCATATTGCATGTAACTATTTTTCCTGCCCCCACACAACAGTGTGACTGTTTGGACATCTTGGTCCTTTGCAGCCATGACTGCCGTGAAGAGGAAACACAAGTAGCATGAGGGCTGCAAGTCCTTCAGTCCTGGCGCTGTCGTTGCACAGCTCTTTCTTATTGCTCTGACATTCAGCTGCTACAACTGAAACAGGAAGCCTCCTGTGCTTGTGGATTCTCCTCATCTTCCAGGCAGTGTTAGCCAGGCGCATTTTGCGACTGGCGCTGGTTCAATTGCGACCATGTGGAGATCTCTGGATGCTCGGTTGGCGACTGACATCTCCTTTTTTTTAATAAAATGTTTATTGAGATTTTACACAAAGAAAAACAGTATGATAAACAATACAAAACAACAACAACAGACATTTAAAAAAGTAGAAAAAAAGAAATAATCCATTTTTCAATATCTTTAGGTTCATTTGCTTATTTCCTTGATCTCCTCACACCTCCCCTTTTTGTATTCCCGTTTATTAAATCCTTTCAGCAAATCCTTACCCTCTTTCATTTATCTTTACTCTATATTCTTAACCTATTATAACTATAAATTTTCTTCCATATAACTATCTATATTTACATATTCTTATTAGCCTTAATACCAAAATCACTTGTTTTCAGTCCAACATCATTTTAACATTCATTAATTTTACAGTATTTCTGCAGATAGTCTTTAAATTTCTTCCAGTCTTCTTCCACCATTTCTTCTCCCTGGTCTCAGATTCTGCCAGTCATTTTTGCCAATTCCATATAATCCATCATCTTCATTTGCCATTTTTCCAGAGTGGGTAAATCTTGTGTCTTCCAATACTTTGCAATAAGTAATCTTGCTGCTGTTGTAGCATACATAAGAAAAGTTCTGACTGACATCTCCACCCAGTGCCCCCTCTAGCTTTCTTAGCAGGTGAGCAGAAGAGCTCATTTATTGCAGTCCTATCCCACCTTTTTCTCCAGGGAATACATGGATCACCCACCTTCTCAGTTAATCCCTACAGCAACCCGGCAAGGTCGGCTAAGAGGCCATGACTGGCCCAAGGTCATTCAGTGAGCTCCATGACCGAGTGGGGATTTGAACCCTGATCTCCCAGGGCCTAGTCTGACACTCTAATAATCACAACACCACACTGGCTCCCTAGAGTCCTTCTGCTAAGGGCAGCTCTATAAATTAAGCAGGTAAATAAATAAATATGGGAAAAGCAAAACGTCACTTAGAGAAAGATCTGAAATATTTTCCTTGAAGCTTGCAATTGTTTTATTCCGGATTGCTTTATTTGATGTTTTAATGTGTCATGAACTGCTTTGAGATTATTCTTTAAAATATAGAGCTGTGCAGAAATGAAATGAAAAATATTTTTTGCAAAACAATAAATTTCATTGCAAAAAATGACACCTGGACATTGCATTGTGGCAACCGTAACCAAGGTTTAAGGTGCCATTTGGCAATTAGCTTATATATCTCATTTGCTAACACTGGTAGAAGTTAAAACTGCCTATTTATCCCACATGTCTGACTTTCAAATACAGGAAAGGCTGGTAGTAATGTCAACAGTGTTGCAAAATGGTGTCCCTATGCTATCTTTAAAATCCCTTCAGCATTTTGTGAAGCAGGAATTATGTATAATCCAGACATGAGATCTGCAATCACAAATGGTGACCTGAAGTTAATAGATTCCATTTGGTTTTTTGTGCTATGCCCTAAATCCAAAAGCAACTAGAACGAAGTTTCAGAATACAGTGGTGCCCCGCAAGACGAATGCCTCGCAAGACGGAAAACCCGCTAGACGAAAGGGTTTTCCGTTTTTGAGCTGCTTCGCAAGACGAATTTCCCTATGGGCTTGCTTCGCAAGACGAAAACGTCTTGCGAGTGTTCCGATTTTTTTCCGCTTTCCCCCCTTTTTCTAAGCCACTAAGCCGCTAATAGCCTTTTAGCCGCTAATCCGCTAAACCGCTAATCCGCTAAACCGCTAATGGGCTTGCTTTGCAAGACGAAAAAACCACTAGACGAAGAGACTCGCAGAACGGATTATTTTCGTCTTGCGAGGCACCACTGTAGCTCTTGGATCTTGGCTTAGCTTTCCGAGACTGATCAATTGGGAGGGTGGAGGGGGTGGGGAGGGGACAAGTTCCCCATCCTCTGGACTCGGATCCTCATTTTTAAGTGGCTTTCCATAGCCTTAAGTGATCATCTATGTCAAGTCTTATAAGATAAAGTCAAGTATGCAACTACAACAGCAAATAGTATTAAGTCATCATGCTGAAAGGAAGTAGTAAGGAAAAGATAGCTGTCCATTCTGCTGGCAATCGCAGTGTAAGCGTAGCTCATTTTGTTGGGCATAAAGTTTCAATCCCTGAATAAAAATATATTGCTTGATTCCATTCTTTCTCCAAACACTGGAGTCTTTTGCAGGATCTTAATTTTCTGCCGCACAGAATTATTATGCATAATTTAATCAGATTTCACCAATAGACAAGTTCTGCATTTTGGTCTTTTTGTCACATTAGAATCAATTTTCCCTTCCCCTTTTCTCTCCGTTGGCTGCCATATGTCCTCTTTTTTCCCAGGACGTGTCCTCTTTCTCAGGGGTAAAATTTCTGTATGGTTGGATTTTTTGAATTTTCTAAAATGTCCGGGAGTGGGCTACTCTTTATGTTGCCTACGCAGTATTAAAGAACCAAGTGCAAAACATATACATGCTGTGTGAGTCTTGCACGATGCAGGAAAGGACCAGGCCAACCAAAATGGTCAAAGGCCTGGAAACGATGCCTTATGAAGAATGGCTAAGGGAGCTGGGCATGTTTAGCCTGGAGAAGAGGAGGTTAAGGGGTGATATGATAGCCATGTTCAAATATATAAAAGGATGTCACATAGAGGAGGGAGAAAGGTTGTTTTCTGCTGCTCCGGAGAAGCGGACACGGAGCAATGGAGCCAAACTACAAGAAAGAAGATTCCACCTCAACATTAGGAAGAACTTCCTGACAGTAAGATCTGTTCGGCAATGGAATTTGCTGCCAAGGAGTGTGGTGGAGTCTCCTCCTTTGGAGGTCTTTAAGCAGAGGCTTGACAACCATATGTCAGGAGTGCTCTGATGGTGTTTCCTGCTTGGCAGGGGGTTGGACTCGATGGCCCTTGTGGTCTCTTCCAACTCTATGATTCTATGATTCTAGGTCCTTGTGTTTGTATATTTTGAAGGGGTATTGTAGAATGTGCCCACTCCCCCCCCCCCAGCGCTGACAAATGTGTCCTCTTTTTCTCTCTTCAAAATATGGCAACCCTGCTCTTGGGGCGACACCAGTATTTGAGTGTGTGGCTGATATGGTCTAGCTGCTGCTACACTGTGAAACTTTAATCTGACTACCCATCTATAGCAGTGTTGGGAGATGAAAGGCAGTGGTGGTGGAGTTGGAACCAGTCTGTCTCTGAGATCAGCCCTCCGTAATAATGCCACAGAAATTAGAAACCGCTAATTCATATATGGATTGATTTCCCCGCCTAGATTAAATCCGTGCAGCTGAATTGAAACTAAATGTGTTCAAATACTCCAGCAATGTGTTTTGCACAGGATTAGAACATTGATTGGAAGTTCGTTTATATTTAAGGGTTACCAACCATGTTTGGAATAGTAACTGCAGCACCGGAGCCTCCGAGAGCACACCTCTTTCCCAAATAAAATGAGCAGGGAAGTGCCAGAAGCAGAACGTTTTAAAGTAGCTTCTTCAGGCTTCTAGAATGGTGGCAGTTTGGGGGCATGAATCCAGCGTTGCAGACTGCCTGATCTGCTTCAGCTACCTTAACAGAACTGTAGGGAAACACAATATGTATACTACTGAGGTGATGAAAGAATCCATTTATTGCTTCTAACTTATTTTATTTGTTATAGTTCTTAAAAATGTCACACCATTAGAGTTGTATTTCCTGTCCTGGGCCACTTCCTGCACTTTGTGAAGTACATTGCCATCTGTGGAAATCATCAAAGTGTTCTACCGTGTGCTAGACACCTAAGCCATTTTGCAGGTGAAATACTCTAGGATAGGGATTTGTAACTAAATCCTGTGTAATCTAGTTAGCAGAGCTGCCCTCTAGTGCAGTGTAATCTCTTCTTCTGCAAGTAGGAGGGGAAACATGATTTCTTCACTGCTTTCCAAATCTGCCCTGAGGAGAGAGAACCATTTCCAAAAAGATAAGGACATAAATCAGCCAAAGTTAGTCATGGCCACGATCCACTGGTAGCAGCGAGAGTTACATGGTCACAATTCAATCAAATAACGCTGCTTCCAGTGGGGTTTAATCATGGGTAAAATTTGCTGGGTGGGGGCCTGATATTTTGAGCATTTGTTCAAAAAAAATTTCAAGGCCATCGTCCTCTGTTCTTTCTTTTTTAAAATGGCTATTGCTGCCCTCCCCCCTCCACTCTTTGTGGTAGTAGGACATGCTCTCCATTCTCCCTTGTTGACCAAGTCCTGCTTGCACTTGATTTTTATTTTCACAAATTTTGGGCTGCTAGCAGATTTCATTAGAAGTCTGAGGGGCTGCCCAGGTAGGCAATGTCTTGAGATGAAGGGTTAAGGCCGGTTTCCCAAACTTGGGTCTCCAGCTGTTCTTGGACTACAACTCCCATTATCCCTAGCTCGCAGGACCAGTAGTCAGGGATGATGGGAATCGTAGTGTAAAAACAGCTGGAGACCCAAGGCTGGGAAACTCTGGGTTAAGGAGCAGTGACAGCAAGCCTCTGTGTGGCATGTTTAGGAAGGCAGGGAGACTTGAGGACTGTGGTTGGCCTGGGGGGTATGCTGAGAGGGGTCACCCTGTTTCTGTAGCCTGCTATGGGTAGGGAAAATGGTGATGCAGTGAGGCTGTAGCAACCCTCCACCCTTGCAAAGACAACCAAAATAACAATTCATCCCTGTGGGATCAGAGCAAAGCTCTGTCTAATCCAGGGTCTTCTTTCTTACAGTGACTGACTGCAGTCAGCCAGGTGTTCACAGAGGAGATGGTGGGGCATCAAACCAACATTGGGTGTAGCAAACCATGGTTTCTTTGCTAATCTGCAAGACAGATTGTGTCCTGTTCAACAGTGTATAGAACAAGCTATAGCTGTGCCATCACATCTGAGTGTGGCTCTGGTGTCCTTGCATAGTGTGTTAAGGCTGGTACGGTGGAACCTCGGTTGTTCCGGAAGACCATTCAACTTCCTAAGCGTTCGACAACCGAGGTTCCACTGTATTGTTCCTTTGGTAGATGGTCTTTGAGACAACTAAAATAAATGGATAAGCATTAGAGGACATTTCTATGTTTCAATCAGTGTGTGTTTCTTGGACAGTGTTAGGAAAACAGCAGCAGCTCTAGGCTTGAGAGTGTGTGAGGACAGCCTAAGTTTGCAGGGGGGACCTTTGTGGTCAAGCCTTAGCAAGATTCAAGAAGCAGCAGTGTTCCCTTCTGCCCCATGAGTGTGGTTGGCCCTCAGTGACCGCCGACCAAGCAAGCTGCTCATTTTCAGAAGTGCTTTTTCCATAGCAGCATAAAGGAAAGCTGGCTTGGCAAAGAACCAGATCATTCTTCTCATGTTTTGTCACTATCCCCTTGGGGACTATTCTTAGTTTTCTGTTACGTAACACTCTTCGCCGTGCCATTCTTTAGCGATGAAAGGGAAAAGAATTTATATACAGTGGTATCCTGCAGAATTAAAGATCTCTGCAGGATACTGTAAGCCAAACAACCTATTTTTGGTTGTTGTTTTTTTATTTCAAAGGTATATTGTCAAGCATCTGGGTGAGAAGGGAAAGCCTGTGGATATCACAATAAATATATATGGTTGAGATCTTTCCCCTCAACAACAGTTTTCAAAGAATATACATTTCTACTGACTTTGGATTGATACAGATTTCCCCTTTTGATCCTCTTTTCATCTCTATTTGCTTTTTGTAGCTTCCAAACTCTTTGCACTGTTGTGAACTAAACTGTCAATCATCAACTGAGGTGTGGGAGTTGGGAAGAAAGGGTTAGCTGCTCTTACTAACAGTTTGTCTTAACTCTGTCAGTACAAGAGGCTTCTCTTAAGCCTTCCTTTAATTCAAAGTGTATTTGACATATGGTGCCTATTATTTATTTATTTCATAAAATTCATAACCACTTGATTGGGAAAAAAACCTTTCAAAGTGGTTTTCAAAAGATAAAACAGTCAAATCAAGAAAAAAATTATAACCTCACTTTAAAACATACAAAAGTGAAAATGCTAAAACAGATTTAAATTTTATTATTGTTATTATTATTATTATTATTATTATTATTATTATTATTATTATTATTATTGTATTTATTATTTATTATTTATTATTTATTATTTATTATTTATTATTTATTATTTATTATTTATTATTTATTAATAATAAATAATGGGCGGCTTCCACTCTGGGCGGCTTCCAACTGAATATTAAAAACAGTACAGCATCAAACATTAAAAACTTCCTTAAAGAGGGCTGCCTTCAGATGACTTTTAAAAGTAAAATAGTTGTTTATTGCTTTGACATCTGCTGGGAGGGCGTTCCATAGGGCAGGCGCCACTACCGAGAAGGCCCTCTGCCTGGTTCCCTGTAACCTTACTTCTTGCATTGAGGGAACCGCCAGAAGGCCCTCGGCGCTGGATCTCAGTGGGCTGAACGATGGGGATGGAGACGCTCCTTCAGGAGACGCTCACATTCAGTTCCTAAGCATCTGGGTAGGCTTGTCTAAACAGGAATATTTTAGTAGGTACCAAAAGGAGTGCAGTGAAGGCCCCTGCTTGATTTCAGTAGCCAGGGAGTTCCAAAGTGCAGGTGCTGCCACACTAAACAGCCGAGCAGAACGGGTATTTTGTGGCACTTGCAGTAGTGCCAATTCTGTTGAAGTGGTCATGTGGGCATGTGTAGGGTAAGGCGACCTTGTTAGGGGCTCTATATACTAAGAGTAACACTTTGAACCCGGCCCAGTAGCAAATAAACAACCAGTTCAGACCTCTGAGCCTCACTCCTGTCAGCAATTGTGCCGCAGCATTCTGCGCTAACTGCAGCTTCCAGATCAAGCACAAGGGAAGCCCTACATAGAGCACATTGCAGTAATCCAACTGCAATGAACTACTGTGATCCAGGAATGGCTGCAGCTGTCGAACCAGCCACAGCTCATTTGGTTAGAGCATGGTTCTGATAACGCCAAGGTCATGGGTTTCATCCGCATATGGGTGCATATTTCTTCATCCCAGGGGGTGGACTAGATGGTCCAGGGACCCTTCCAACTTTATGATTCTTTGATTAGGCCCACCTTTTAAATATGCCGTTTATAGCTCTTCCTCTTCATTGTGTGACTGTGCTGTTTTGGGATTGCTTGACTTCACAATAGTACAAATCCTGCCAAACATTCTGTTTTGTTCTGTTAAAGTCAGTCTTGGAAGACGATAAGCAGCCCAGCTGCATATGAACAGCAATGCTTTTTAAAATATTCGTCATAATTTCCAAAATTTCTAAGAAGTAAAACAGAAACGCAAATGACTGTACACAGAGTAGGCAAGAAAATGAGTGTTGCATTTGGCAGCATGATACAGACAAAAGTGGAACCATTTTTAGCTCCCACGGATTGAAATCAGGGGTTGAAGTTAGCTTCTTATGAAACTTGCCAGGATTTGTTTTAAACCAGGATCTTGAGTTCATATGTTAATATTCGCACACACACACTTTGTTGCTTTCAAACAAGAACAAAAAAAATTACAGGCACTTGGCAGTGTAAAAACATTGCTGGGAATAAGCACATTACATCATAAATTCATTTGGGATGTAAATCAGTGTCCAGACTTGTCTCTCCATGTGTGGCTAGTGGTTGTTGCCTCTGTTTCAATGAATGGAATAAAAGGATACCAAATAATGGAAATAGCCTGTTTTGTGCTTTTCTAAGATGACAAGTTTATTTTTCAGCTAAGCAAGAGCCCAAACTCGACCATGGGTTCAGGAAAAGTCCCTGCAATACGTCCCACTTCTAGGCGCAACACTTTCCCAATGTTAACATTAAGTAGCCAGGGAGAATCTTGAAAAGTGAAGCTAACTGCAAAAGTTGTTCTTTTAGCCACTGGTGGAGGAGGAAGGTGGAGCACGATAGTCCAATGGCGCTTTGTTCGGGCACAGTTTAGCTCTGTGTGCAATCCTCTTTGCAATGTTATCACCCCATGTTATAAATAAGGTCTGGGTCTGATAGATAGAGAGAGGTATGTATGGTTATAGTGAGGTTTGAACTAGTGGCGTTCTATTTCTTGGTAAAACATCTTTTCTGTCTGTTGGTCTAAGACAGAACAAAGAAATTGAGCTTGCCAGTAATGCAACCCAAAACTGAGCAAAACATCACAAGGGCATCCAATAGGATTTAAACAACAGCTTGCTCATGTGGTGAGATTAAATGTGACCAGTTGTGAGTGGGAAAGCAGAACTAGGAAGAGGTGATGGGAGCACTGGAAGTTGTGCTCATCTCATGGCAGGCTGCAGACTTTGCTTCTGGTGTAACAGTGGCTTGGTAGGAAGAACCTTCTGCTGAAACTGTTCAAGGCTATGCAGTGTGTCACTTCTCTACTTAGACAGAAATACCCATCTACTAGTTGGAGGAGCCAAAGCAGCAACTTCCAGGTCCAGCCTCTCTATGCTGTTGGCCTTCTCTTCCAATTTTGTGGTCACTTGGGAAAGGGGGTGAGTATATCTTTGAGGACTGGAAGAGCTTGTCATGTAGCCAGCACATTAATTCTGCAGGAAATAGCATGGTCAAATCAACACAAACCTGGCAGATTTCATGCTGTGTGTGTGTGTGTGTGTGTGTGTGTGTGTGTGTGTGTTTTATAATTATGGTCATGCAAACATGCATCCTCATAATTGCACAAAGGGACTTGGTGGATCCAGGCCTTTTATTGACTGTATGATTCTGCTAGATGAGTGCATAAGCAAATACTACCAACAATTAAACTTTCAACATTGATAAATGGATTTTGTTGCTCTGCTTCAATGGCTCTATCAGAAACAAGAGCTACGAGTATGATTGGCTCGCACAGATTGTGGATATGCAGCATTTATTCCATGAACTGCTAGGTTGTAAACAATACTCTCACCCCCCACCCCCCTTCTTTTCTTCATTGACGTTCTCTGACCTGTGTCAACTAGCAGAATACAGTGAATCAGGAATGGCAAAAGAGCTTTGATGAAGCTTGGGCCAGAGGTTTCTCTTGAAGAATCTGAAGCCATAAAACAAGCTTCTACGGCCCTAGCTTTACACCCTGCATGGCTTTCAGTCCCTGAGATATAGCTACCATATTTTTCGCCCTATAGGGCGCACTGGCCCATAGGGCACACTTATTTTTTTTGGGGGGGGGAAATAAAGAAAAAAAAATTCCCCCTCCAAGCCCCAAAGAGTAAAGAAGCCATGACAGCGAGCGAGATGGATCCCGCTCGCTGTCCAGGCATCGTTTTTAGCCTCGGGGCTGGGGGTCCGGGAGTGAAGGCGAGGTTGCGCAACCTCGCCATCGCTCCCAGGGCTGGGGGCGGGAGAAGCCCAAGCTTCCCCAGCTCCCAGAACAGGCTGCTATCCGAAGCCTTGGGAGTCTGGCGGGAACTCCCGCCGGGCTCTCCAGGCTTGTAGATATCTGCCCGAAGCCTGGGGCGCCCCCCGCTGCACTCCCCGGGTTTTGGGTTGCAGGCTGCTGTCCGCAAGCCTTGGGAGCCCGGCGGGAACTCCCGCTGGGCTCCCAAGGCCTGCGGAGAGCTTCCCAAAGCCCGGGGTGCGCCCTGCTGCGCTCCTCAGGTTTCGGGCTGCAGGCTGCTGTCCGCAAGCCTTGGGAACTCCCGCCGGGCTCCCAAGGCTTGCAGATAGCTTCCTGAAGCCTGGAGAGCGAGAGGGGTCGGTGCGCACCGACCCCTCTCACTCTCCAGGCTTCAGCGAAAGCCTGCATTCGCTCCATAGGACGCACACACATTTCTCCTTCACTAATGAGCTATCTTGTCTAGATGTGTCTTGTGTCAAATCCAGTACAGTATGTAAAAGATTTGTAGCCTGTTAAAGAAAGGTTGTAGTTGAGCAAAGACATTCTGGGAGGTTAAAGATTTTTCAGCGGAGCAAGTTTTTGTGTTTTTACCACTTCATTGCTTGGTATCTGACTGGCTGCTATTTTTTCTGCCGATTGAGACATTGGCATTGCAACTCTGCATTGCCCATGGCTCTCCTTCACCAAGCAATGCTCCCTAGCAATCTTACAATGGCACTTTGTGCATGGAGCCAGCTGCACAGTTGAACAGAGTACAGTTGCATAAGCAGTGTTGAGAAGCTTGTGAAAGAGCTCCCAGATGATATTGGGTCCAGTGAGAGTGCTTCTCCATTTACTCCCATCTATCTGTGGAAGAAATGAATGACAGACTAAGAAATCCAGGGCAGTAAAGGAGAATAGAAAAAGTATTTTACTCAATAGAAAACTGCTTGGTCTGGAATTTTGTTCTCCACTGAGAGTAAAATGGGGCTAGCCAAAGATGTAACATCTCTTATTTCTGGGAGCCTGTGAACCTTCCCTAAATTTGTGGTAAAAAGTGAGTGTAATCCTTCAGAGTATTTTGGCAACGAACAAATTAGCACAGAATCTCTATAAAATGTGCGCTTAAAAGTCAGTTTTTAGCCTGGCAGCATCAGCAGCATTGGTGGTTGCTAGTAGGCCTTAGTACTTAGAATCATAGAGTTGGAAGAGACCACAAGGGCCATCGAGTCCAACCCCCTGCCAAGCAGGAAACACCATCAGAGCACTCCTGACATATGGTTGTCAAGCCTCTGCTTAAAGACCTCCAAAGAAGGAGACTCCACCACACTCCTTGGCAGCAAATTCCACTCTCGAACAGCTCTTACTGTCAGGAAGTTCTTCCTAATGTTTAGCTGGAATCTTCTTTCTTGTAGTTTGGATCCATTGCTCCGTGTCCGCTTCTCTGGAGCAGCAGAAAACAACCTTTCTCCCTCCTCTATGTGACATCCTTTTATATATTTGAACATGGCTATCATATCACCCCTTAACCTCCTCTTCTCCAGGCTACTTGACTGATCCCGCCACAGAACTTGAAGTACGCCTGTAGCATCATTTCAACAGTTTCCGTGTGGCAACTACACATGGAGTTATACAGAACTGTTAAGTCTTGAGTCAAAGTGACAATAAAACATTTGGTAGCTGCAGTAGCTTGTCTCGCCATGTTGCAGGGATGATTGAAGTAGCAGATGTGAAGGCAGAGGAACACCCTTAATGACAAGACACTGATGACCCCTTTTACTGTGTTGCATAGTCCTGTTTACTGTTGCACTCCCCATGTGTTTACTGTAATTCTTCAAAGCCTGTGTGCTGTGTACTGTAGCTCAGTCTCCTACTTGTCACTGGGATGAATGAGCAATATGCTCTCTATCCTATGGTCTTCCTTGGTAGCAATGTTTGTGTATGTGTGCCTGTTCCACCAGGATCTGAACAAGCAGGATTTCAAACCAGTTCAACTCGGTTAAATTTCAGAGGAAAAGCAGTTTTAAAGGGTTAGAACAGGGTGCTGATACAGGCCCCCTGCATATTCCTGCATCGCAGGGGGTCCAACTAGATGACCCTCACGGTCCCTTCCAACTCTGATTCTATGAAATGCAGTTGTAAAGGGACTAGACTGAAGCAGAAGGGGGGGATGAGTTAGTTTTCTTGTTGGAGTATACTCCTCATGAAGAAAACTAACACAATCAGTATCATTCTATCATTTATTCAATTTGTATCCTGCTCCTAAAGGAGCCCGGGATGTGGAGGACACACGAATCTGCATCTTCTCTGAAATACTGCATCATACCAAAGAGACCCAATTCACATTGCACAAGCTGCAATCAGAATTGACTCAGCTTTTTCCTGGCAATGTTTTGCTAGTTAAAGGAAAACCATTTGTTACTGCAAGAATTTGAGATAATATGTAATGGCCTTTTCAACCATTGCTTAAAAGTGTTGAAATCTGTATCCAAAGTTCCCAGTCTTGTGACCTGGCTTGCTGCCTCAGCTTGTCTGGAACACTCTTTCAGTCAGGAAACTTCCCAAAGACTCACAAATTTCCTTGGGAAACTTTACTGTTGCTCTGATTAACTGCACCTGAGAGACCTGCAGGACTGTAAAGCATTCCTACATTGCTGGAGTCCTAGACCTTCGACTAATTAAACGGTCTGTGGCCTTGAAAACTGTGGAGGTATTGTTTTTGTTTGCTATTATGGCATGCGTTTTGTGTTTTTACATTGAAAATCACCCTGTGATCTTCAGATGTATAGAAGTTTAATAAATGATAATGGTAATGTGCAAGGTTTCCGGTTCAATACTTGTCACCCCCAGTTAGAAAGTTCCCAAACACTGCCTGAGACTTTGGTGGGCCAGGGCCAGTCGGAGAGATGTCCTTGTTTAGATGGGCCAGTCCTAAGTCTGCTTCCTAAACAGAACCCTCTACTTTTGCACTGAATGAAGCTCTTGTGCATTTCTGGAAGGGAAAAGGAGTCTCCTCTTCTTTATAGGACCAGGTTGTCATCTGACAATTGATAACTGCAAGCTCTACACAAGAGTAGTGGCCACTTTATGACACCACGATGAACCATTTCTCTTTTTTCTTTAAATTCTGTGGTGTTCTGAGTAAGGGTTTCTTCTGAGTGCTTCCTTGCAAGAGTCTTATCTTTGTCTTGTGATGACACACATTTTATGTCAGCAGTGCCGGAAAGTAAATATTTTCTTCTCAAGCTCATTACCTCCAACATTTGTTTAAAAAGATTGACTCCTTTTGATATTTATTTGATGTAAATGTTCTTCTAAATAAACTTTCTTTTAGGATTCTTTGGCTGATCCTAATAGTGGAATTTCCAAATGATGGGCTTTTGGATTTTTCTGCACCCAGCTCTCTCTGTTTCTTGTATGCCACATCAGTATGACCTGTTAGGCTTCAGACCACACTATCCTGTTTGTTTGTTTTTTATAAGATATTTATTAAGATTTAAAAAAAAAAACTTTACAAAAGAAAAAGAAAAAAGAAAAATACAAAATAAAAATAGTTAAAAAACAGTTCAATCTCTCCATCACATATTTTTCATTTGCTTATTTCCCGGACCTCCTCACGCCTTCCTTTTCTGTATTCCAGTTCCAATTGTTAATTCAGCAAATCCCTCCCCTCTTCATTCATCTTAATCTTCAATTTTTAAATATTACAACATTAATTTTTTTTACCTATTAATAACCATTTTCTCATATTCCCTTATAGCATTACAGCAAAAGACCACTTAGTTTCTATCACACTATCCTGTTTGATGCTGTTGTCTGATCAGTTTGCTTGATGTTCTGCCGAAATGTAAGGAAAGGATTCTAATATGACTGGCAACTACCTCAACAAAAGGCAGTGGTCTGGGATGCATGGGCTCAGGAGAGTTTGTTGCATTATGTTGTCCTGTCTTAAAATACATAGAGTCGTGGGATTGTAGAGTTGGAAGGGGCCTCAGGGTCATCTAGTCCAACCCCTGCAATGCATGTCAACCCATCTATCTTTCTCAACAGAATGTTGTTTCTGAGGACAGTCACCCAATTTAAGATGAGAACTCTAACCCCTGCCCCTTCAGAGTATTATAGTTATTGACATTCACCATTAAGGATAATCTGTTGTAGTATAATGGATTATTAACTATGTCTCAGATCTCCCCTCTAGCCACAAACTCAGCAGGTGCCAAGTGGCCTTCAATCTGACACCTTACGTGTCTGAATCTTATTTGCACATTTAATAATATCCCAGGCAAGATTTAATAACTGTAATTTAATTAATGCGGCTGATTAAGAACAGTACCTGACTAAAACGCTGATCTATTTTTCTTCACCCTGTGCTGTGTGATCCCTGTACCAGTTCATATCAGGCCATGGCCAAGAGCAAAATGTGTACAAGTGGTGCAAATTCTGTGTTGTTTCAATATATATCAACTGCTGTGGGGGGAGCTAGTTATGCAGTTAGAGCTGTAAGAATGCCGTTTTCCTTCCCGCTACAGCAGTACCTACCGTATTTTTCACTCTATAACACGCACCCAACCATAACACGCATGTAGTTTTTAGAGGAGGAAAATCCGTAGGCATGCCACCCGTAGGCATTCCCTCCATAACACGCACAGACATTTACCCTTACTTTCTAGGAGGAAAAAAGTGAGTGTTATGGTGCAAAAAATACGGTATTTATTGACTTGCACTGGCATGCTTTCGAACTGCTAGGTTGGCAGAAGCCGGGACACAGCGACGGGAGCTCACCCCGTCGCACAGATTCGAACCTTACCTTTTACCCTTTAGTAAATAGCTCTTTACAAAGACTAATCCATTCTCATTTCATATCCATCACAGTCAGCTGTGTCATTAATGGGAGTAATCCGTGTTTTGGTTTGTTCTGGCTTAGCTTTCTCTGTAGATGAGACTTGGACTGCTCTTTGCAGCGAAACTGTTTAGCCTTATTGTGCCAGCGCAGAGGCAAAGAGCGGCTCTGGCTCCCTGCTACCCACAGTTAAGAGATGGGGGGCCAAGGGCTATACTCTTGTTTCTCTGGTGCTGCCACAGTAACAGGCATCTCTGCCATGTGAGTGAATTTGTGAAGCGTGCAGAGCAGGGGTCTGCAACCTTTAAGACAAAAAGAGCCACTTGGACCCATTTCCGAAGGAAAAAAAAACTGGGAGCCGCAAAACTCGTAATTATAAAAATAATTTTTTTGTCACTTTTTTATTATTTCTTTTATTATTATTTATTATTATTATTTCTTTTATTATTCCTTACAATGTAGCGGGCGGGCGGGCGGGAAGGTGACGTCGGGATGGTGTGTGACTAACGCACGCACCGCCCCCATGCGACGTCACAGCTAGTACAGCGCCCGCCACAGTGGGGAGTGTTGGGGCGCACAATGCGCCTCCTCCCCTCGCTAGTATCCACCCCAGAGCCGCGGCAAAGGTGTAAAAGAGCCACATGCGGCTCCGGAGCCGCGGGTTGCAGACCCCTGGTGTAGAGTCAGCTTCCATTTGGGTGTTTGGGAAACACCATGCAATGAACTTTGACAGGTGTCAGTCACCCGACATCATTGACACCACATGATTGACAAATGTGTTGTCCCACCCACCTGTCAAAACTGATCTACAGGGTGCAATGAGATAAGGATATGTTTTTTCCAAACCAACCCCCCCCCCCCGCACATGGGTTTTACTTCCTCCCCCTTCTTAGTTATTTGCTGAACAGGATTGGGGGGGGGGAGGAAACTGTTCAAAATGACAGTTTTAAACTGCCCTTCAGGAATCATGAAGCAGTTTCTAGGCAGCTATGGGGTTTAAGGGGTCTCTGCTTCCAGAGCAAAAGTCCCAACCCATCTCATGCTATAAATGAAGCCTTGCTCACTTTTAGAAATGGTCTTCAGGTTGATATGTTGTAGCTTAGCCTTACTGTTTAGCTCTGAAATCTTGATTCTTTTCTACTGTTTTGGTAACAACCAGGGTCCTTTGAAGGCCTCTTGGTGGAGGGTTATTGCTGACGTGCTTCCTCTGCCCTGGACTTCTTGCCTGTCTCAAGCAGAGTACAGTGGTACCTCGGGTTAAGTACTTAATTCGTTCCGGAGCTCCGTTCTTAACCTGAAACTGTTCTGAACCTGAAGCACCACTTTAGCTAATGGGGCCACCTGCTTCCACCACACGATTTCTGTTCTCATCCTGAAGCAAAGTTCTTAACCTCAGGTACTATTTCTGGGTTAGTGGAGTCTGTAACCTGAAGCGTCTGTAACCTGAGGTACCACTGTAACTCTGAAAGGAATGGAGAAGTCCCTGACATTCAGCAGACATAAATCTCTCTTAATTTTTTAACATAAAAATTGAATGATTATCAGTATGTTGAATATTTAATGTGGAAGTCAAAGCTACTGGCTTTAAATTGTTGCACATAAGATCATGGTCCTGCAGCCTGAAACTTGTGGGATGGGCTGCCAAATCTTAATATATATTTTTAATACACACCTGTACTGAGAGGAGAACACCAAGGAAAACTGGAAAATTTTGGGTGGGGAAAGTTTTTTCTAAATCGAAAAACTGGAAATTTGGGGAAAATACAAAACCAGAACCTCTTTATGTGGTAGTTGGTCTTTTAGAATGAGTGATTTATGTATTTTATTAGAGTAGTGGCTTAAAATAATCCTGCTACAAAACTTGAAAACATGGTTTCAAGTTTGCTTCTTTTGAATGCAGCTTGTCAATTCAGATGAAATAAACAGACGGAAAACTCACATCTGAAATGGCAATGTCCAGAAACCAGCAGGAAAACATTTCAGCCTGCCAGGTCACTCTGAAAAAAGGAGCTTTGAAGGGAGACTCCAGCATGAAACTGCTGAATTGCCTTTTGAACAGAAACTCAATTCTAGCACCTGCAACTTGAAATGACAAGATTTTTTATTATCCTTCATGTGTTAATTAGCTTACCAATGCCAGGATGTGTGTCTTAACACCAACACAGCCTTGTTAATCATTGCTGTAACTTGCTTTTACATAATTATTATTTTCTGTCCTTTTTGTTTTCTTCTGACGTCAACTCCATTTCTTCCTTCCCCCATATTCATGCAAGCACTGTGTTTGCATCTATGCCTGCCAATTTATTGCAGTCTGCAGATGAGGACCAGGCCATGTGAAAAATAAATGTGAGATTTTAGCTGCAGTTCATTCATTATCAGCTTTGTATTTTTGCAGGGGTGAAACTGGGCTTTCTTTCACCCTGACACACACCTGTGCGGACACACCCACCCCTCAACACATTTGTTCTTAAAGGTGCATATTGCATAAAAAGTAGGCAATATATTGTTTGACATCATGTCTGTTATTATGGCATGGGCAGCTTTCAGAGGCTTCAGCTGAACTCAAGATTTGCACTCTAAGGTTTAGAAATATTAAGAAAAACTTTTGCCATAAATTTTGAAGCTTAAAAGTTTCCCCATGTTTAACTTGTCTTTAAAAGTAACATCCTGACCTCCGCAGCCTAAAACATGGCCAGTTCTGAGAAAGGAGGGGAAAAAGGGTGTGCTAATGTTTGTTGTTTGAAAGAGGCTGGGGAAAAGTTAGTATCTCCAAATAATAAGAGAGAGAGAGAGAGAGAGAGAGAGAGAGAGTAGATCTCCTCAGAGAGTAATAGCTCATTTGAGGAATCCTAAGAACTCTTATGACTGTATGACCAAAGAGAAAATGACCGTCCCTTCCAATAAAAGTAAATTGTTTGTCAAAAGTAGAGCTTCCTTGTACAGCAATTGTCTATCTGAGGTTGGGTTTTGACTTGGATTTATTTAGGCAAAGGATCATTAAAAGGCTGTATTTCCATAAGATCAACCAAGACCTTCTGGTTCCCATTTAAAATGTTTTGGGGTTTGTTTGTTTTTCTATATCTTTGAGGATTCCTTTTAATTTTATTTTTGTTTGATTAGTCATTTCAGGAGATGATGCTTTCCTACGTATTAAAAAATAAAGTTTTTTAAAAAAACATTTAAAGGAAGCCATCTCTCCCATTCTTATTTCAGGCATCGTGATATATTTGTATATCACGATGTTTAGCTGGTGATATATTGCCGTGTTGAAAACCAGATATCACCCAGCCCTAGTTGGCACTTTGCAAAATAAACTGGAAACATCAGCAAACTATTAATAAAACAAACCCCTGGTCTTGGAACGGAGGGAGACCCTGTGCGTGTGGGAGGCATCTTCACTCTCATGATAGTGTAAGGAACTCCAACTGAACCCAAAGATGTTCCCCAGTTTACGCAGAAGCTTCTGCACGCAAAGGCAGGAGGACGACTGCTGTGGAATTTCCCTGCCCAATAGCAATAGTTTAATGGTGCCAGCATGCCTTTAATAGCACTGACCAGTGCTTCTTCGCTTCTGCTTGCAATTCTTTGGATCCAACTCGTTACCTTTAGTCATTAATACGCATCTAATGTCATTGTTGAGGGATGCGGGTGGTGCTGTGGTCTAAACCACAGAGCCTAGGGCTTGCCGATCAGAAGGTCGGCGGTTCGAATCCCCACGACGGGGTGAGCTCCCGTTGGTCGGCCCCTGCTCCTGCCCACCTAGCAGTTCGAAAGTACGTCAAAGTGCAAGTAGATAAATAGGTACTGCTCTGGCAGGAAGGTAAACAGCGTTTCCGTGCACTGCTCTGGTTCACCAGAAGCGGCTTAGTCATGCTGGCCACATGACCCGGAAGTTGTACGCCAGCTCCCTTGGCCAATAAAGCGAGATGAGTACCGCAACCCCAGAGTCGTCTGCGACTGGACCTAATGGTCAGGGGTCCCTTTACCTTTAATGTCATTGTTACTTAACTGAAACAGGAGTTGAATGTTCCTATTCATAAACAAGGACTTAAGTGGAATAATTTTTGTTAAGATTGCTGGTAGTGGTTAAAGGTTTTGACCAGGGGCATCATCACAGCAGTTACTAGGCATAAAAGTAATTGTCGCTACATTTTATGCACCTGTTGGTACTAGGATGCTAAATGTGGGAAACATTTATGGAGAGCAGTCAAGCACTCTGGCTGAGAAGCACTGGTAGAATAACTACTTTGGGAGTGGCTGTCCACTTGGCTACATAGCTGGTTAACTGTTCACACCCTGGACAAGTTGCTGGAAAATGTGACCATCTATATTTCCTTGTGTTTTCACCTGATGAATTGCATTTCTCCTTTGGATTTTATCTATGCTAAATCTGAGCAGTGGTCCAAGCCAAATTGCTGGAAAGACTGATTCAGTAGTGTGAAAAGTATGTGAATTCATGAGAATCTTGCGGGACACCCCAAAGAAATATATCCCATTGCTGGGCTGCTTATTTTGAACTAGAAGAAGAGTTTGGAAAAAGAGTTTGGATTTGATATCCCGCCTTTCACTCCCCTTCAGGAGTCTCAAAGCGGCTAACATTCTCCTTTCCCTTCCTCCCCCACAACAAACACTCTGTGAGGTGAGTGGGGCTGAGAGACTTCACAGAAGTGTGACTGGCCCAAGGTCACCCAGCAGCTGCATGTGGAGGAGCGGAGACGCGAACCCGGTTTCCCAGATTACGTGACTACCGCTCTTAACCACTACACCACACTGGCTCTCCTGGCTAGGATTCTTCACATACTGTAGTATACCGGAGGTAGAGTACGGAGAAGGTCCTTCTCTAAGGAGGAGATCTCTGTGTCAGCATAACTTAGATTCTTGTAGCCCAAACTTACTCTGCTTAGACGGTAGTTCAGTGCAGTCCTGGCCATGTTGAGCACCAGCCAGCATGATCAGTGGTCAAGGATGAGAGGTGTGGAAGGCCAGCAAGTTCTGGAGGGCTACAGGTTTATAGATTGTTCTACCCTGGCCAAAAGAAAACAGATTGACTAGGAACCATTATGTTGCTTTGGAAAGGTATACTGGTCAAAACTGAAGTCTGCCTCTGGTCATACTGGATATATATGGGACAGAAAACCTTCTATACTAGAGTGACTTGAGCAGGTGTTGTAAAGAAACTTACCCCTCCTTCAACATATTTTAAAGTAAGTAATATGGTACTTTGCAGTGGGGAAACAGGATCCTATAGCCCCCTCCCAGCTTTTGCCTGATGGCTGCATGAATAGCCAAAAGTAGATTATTTGAGTTTCCCCCACCATTTGTTGTAGTAAAATAATACACTCAGATGTGTTTTTCATACTATAAACTTTAGAGGGAAATTGGAGCAGTTTTCTACAACAGACTTTCATGTCAAAGTTGGAAATGCTTAAGAGAAACCATGTTGTAACTCTTCCACTCTTTTTCTTTTCAGATTTGTCTCAAGTTGTAAAAAAAACACACCCCCCAAAAGACAAAGAGCACCCTAAACGCACTGGTAGCTTAAAGCTTCTGAAGAAAAATGGCACAACTCTTGTAGAGAAGATGGCCCACTAGATTCTCAGGGAAGGGCACAAATCTCAAGATGGCGGCCCAGAGGATTCGTGCTGCCAATGCCAGCGGGCTCCCCCGGTGCAGATCTGAGGGGACGCTGATTGACCTGAGTGAAGAATTTTCTGAAACCAGCTTCAGTTCCGTCAAAGGTGAGAGGGTTTTTTGTACGTAAGTTGGAGCACCAAAACTGAAGTGCCTACAAGAGAAGGGAGTCTCTATGCACCATCACAGTAAAGTCACCAAACTAACTCACTAGTCACCAGTCTTTTCAGACCAGTGGGCATATTTCAAATTGTGAGAGAGCACTGGCAGCACCAGTCACAAACTAGCATGGTAGCATGGCTACCATGGGGAGCATTACATAACCCCAAATCAGAAAGACAGCCAGCCCGGACAACCTTCTGCCTACCATGGGAAGTCAGCTACATCCTGCTGGTCCTGATTGCGGAGATCAGACAGTGTTGATTTTGCGCATGAACACCCACCGATGCTGTGTAACGGCAACAGGGAGCATTCCACAGTACCTGGAAAAACGTGCAAGGCAGCCACACCATATTAACTCTCATTTCATAGAAATTGCTTAGTAGGTTTCTGTGCATTTTGTCCCATAACTTTCTGGAAGGACTAGACACTTCTTTTTTCTTTTTTAAAAAACGAAAGCTTAAGAGTTTGGGACCCTTCCCAAGGAGCAGCAGTGGAAATCTTCAGCGGGGTTGGTGACCCCTGCCCTAGCTCATGCTTTTTGCTCTTGTAGCTTTGTCTTCCAGATGTGCAGCAGGCAAAGCATGGTGGGTGGGATAAGTGAAAAAGCCCTGTTCTGGTCACTACAAGCCATTTAGCATAAGCTAACTCACAGTTTCTGACTCTGATTTGCCAGACTATTGGAAGCAGTGGCGTAGCGTGGGTTGTCAGCACCCGGGGCAAGGCAAGTAATTTGCGCCCCCTAACCCATGGATTTGCGCCCCCTAACCCGTGGATTTGCGCCCCCTAACCCTAACCCCCAGATGTTGCGCCCGGTGCGGCCGGCCCCCCCCTGCACCCCCCACACTACGCCACTGATTGGAAGTAATAGTTTGTCAATCACACACCACACCAAACCATAGTTACGCTTCCTTAACTGTGATTTGATGCATTGTCTGAATTGTGCCTTAAAGTGTCACATGATCCTGTTTCTTGATCATGTTACTTACTACTTACATAATACTTCAAAATATTGTTTTGGAATGAAAAGATTTCTGCATAAATGCTCTTCTAAAAAGTTTTCCGAGAGTTAATACCTTATGTTTAGAATAAGTAAGTGTGGCATGGCTTGAAGGAGAAATTTCAGGAGCATCAGCACATTTAGCAGAATTTTAAAATTCCTCATAGGAAATGCTATGGCGGGCAGATGAAAGTATTGTGTATTGTTTCAGCAGCTATATTTGCTGCATGATTCTGCTTTGGAATTCAGTCAGTGGATACAAGATTGAGATTGACTTAATGGTTACCGAAAAGAACCTTGATCCAGAGATGGAAAACTTTGCTTTAGTGAAGCGGCTTTCCTTAGCCACCTGTCCCTGGGGTGGGCAGAGGTGGGCTCTGCTACTGTGTTCGCTTTGTCTTCCCCTCTATCCACAAGAGTGGAAAGAGGATGAACAACTTCACATTACCAGGAGAAGAGATCATCCTGGCATCCTCCGTCACGCAGCATGAAGCACTTGCTGTGTGCTTTAAATGTCTCCAGCACAAAATACACTTTTTTAGCCCCCCCTGCATTTGCCCCATTAGTGATAAGGCTCCATCTGCAAAACCTGCTGCTTCGCGTATGTGCAGTCCCCAAGACCTAATTCTCACTGAGGCTGCGCCATTTTAGAGTACAGGGCAGGGCTTTCGTGATGACTGAATATTCTGCTGTACAAAAAGGACCTGAAGAAGCAGCAGACGGGCATCTCTTTGAGAGACCAGTTTCAGAGACTGCAGTAAAACTCTTTGGTTGGTTGCTATCTGCCTGACTTCAGGAGCAGGGGGGCTGGAGAAGACAGCCTGGTCTCATAATATGGGAAAGGTGAGCCTTCACTCATCCGGGTCACAAACCATTAGAGATTTATGAACACAATCTTTCCATTATGCCTGAGAAAATACTGGCAATCAGTGTAGTTGTTCACCTTTTTCACCAGCCAGGTTTTTCTGATGGGGATGGGGTGGTAAACAGCTGTTTTGTCTATACTGTCAGTGATTATTAACCTACAGGAAGTAGTAATATGCTAAGATTTTTGCCTTAGGAAGAGGCATTTCCTTTTCATCTACCAACGCCTGAAGCACATTTGGTAGGAATGCAAAAGAGGGTCAGTGGCTGCTCCAAACTCTGGAACCCCTTACCCAGAGAAGCCTGGCTAGCTCCTTCTCTGATAATGTTCTGCTGACAACAGATGGGCATTTTTATTTAAACAGAGTGCAGGCCTCTTAACTGGTTTTGATTTTTACTGGTGCCCTGCAAGCTTTGGTTTTTTTAAAATTATTATTATTATGATTACCACCTTCTATACCACCTGAGGGATGCGGGTGGTGCTGTGGGTTAAACCACAGAGCATAGGGCTTGCCGATCAGAAGGTCGGCGGTTCAAATCCCCATGATGGGGTGAGCTCCCGTTGCTCCGTCCCTGCTCCTGCCAACCTAGCAGTTCGAAAGCATGTCAAAGTGCAAGTAGATAAATAGGTCCCGCTCCGGCGGGAAGGTAAATGGCGTTTCCGTGCGCTGCTCTGGTTCGCCAGAAGTGACTTAGTCCTGCTGGCCACATGACCCGGAAGCTGTACGCTGGCTCCCTCGGCCAATAAAGCGAGATGAGCGCCGCAACCCCAGAGTCGTCCGCGACTGGACCTAATGGTCAGGGGTCCCTTTACCTTTACCTTTATACCACCTGAGGATCGCCAGGCAGTTTACAATATAAAAGTACAAAAATGCATAACATAGTAACAAACAGAAAAGACAGTGCCCCCCCATATATGTCCCCCCCCAATGTCTGAGTGGGTATCCAAACAAAGTTGGTGTTTATATGAAGTTTGTTCAATTCCAGCAAGGGCATTAAGGCCTTCAAAGCATTGCATAATAGATGTTGAACATTTATCCTTCCATGCCTGGAGCGGAGAGTGTGTGTGATCCTACACATGTGCATAAGTGAGCATTAGGATGCTATTTATGTGGCTTCCCGAAGCCAGCACACTGCATGGGCATGCAAGGATTGACATATGTACAGGGTCATCACACACAATGCTCTTTAAGCCAGCAATACTTTTAATTCTACCATGAGGAGCCTTCTGTATAGGATGTGATGTGTGAATTGGCCTTAAGTTCTGGTTTTCTTTGAAACTGGACCCTACATTCAGCCACATATGAGAGTGTTTCCTTGCTGATTTATTGCGTTGTGTCTGTATTGTTGTGGTTGGCCACCTTGAATGTTATCTGGTGGAAAGTTGGGATAGAGATTTAATATATAAACAGATGTGGACATTTGGACTGGGTGACTTTAGGGTTCCTTTAGGCCCTAAGATTAATGCGCTGTCTCCTTTAATATGCTCAGACGGTGATTATCCAGTAACCCAGATTTGTGTGCATTAAGACCTCTAAGCTTCTCAGCCGCAGATTAGTATCTTCATTTCTCCCTACTCATTTACATCAGCTCTGCTTTGGTTTGCCCTGCTCAGCAGTTATCTTCCTTAAGAATAATGGATGCAAAGCATTCCTTAAGTGTGGCTTTCCCCCTTGTCTAAGTTACCTTGAAGCATTTACGTTCTTATCACGCAGCAGCTTCCTCCCTTGGTACGTGGTGTTCTGAGCCTTCTTCGGCAATGATATAACACTTTGCCTCTTTGCTGTAAGATTTAATTCCACTTAAGATTCAGCAACGTGGAATCTCATATTTTGTTTTTCCTTTGAATTTATTACTGTGAGCCTCTGAGATCAGGCCATCTCACTACTGAATGTGTAAGCCTTCCTGCATGGACAAATTATCTTCCATGACTTGGATAAAATTTGCACTACCATTAAGACTCTGTTAACTCTTTCCAACCTGGAGCAACCTGCATTTCAGTACTGGAGAATGTGAAAGAATGTGAAAGTGGATGGGTCCCTCAGGTTTCTGCCAGACCTTCACCTATGCAGCTGTTTGTTTAGATTTGGCTCTTGCTAGCCTGGAATTGGATTTGCAAGTTAATGAGGCAGTTGTTTAAAAAAATAACTATCTGATACAGGAGTAACCTGATACTTGCAAATGCTTGTACAACAAATACTCGTTAAAGCCTTGTATAACAAAGCTGAATCAGTTCGTGGCCAATGTCATTCTCAATCAACTTCTTTTTCCATTGTTGTGTTCCACTGCCCACATTTAGCACAGCGTCTCCTTGTGGATCTAGTGATGAATTTGCCCACACATTAATCTCCAAATCTGCAAGTAGTTAACTCAGCCATATCACACCCTTTCCCCAATAGAGATTTACAGTGCAATGTATGCACGTCTATTCATGTATACTCAGAAATGAGCCCTACTGAGTTCAACAAGGCTTACTCCTAGGTAAACTTGGTATAAGATTGCAGCCTTAGTCTCTAATAATGCAGAATCCATTAATCTCTTGAAAAATAATGTGTGTGCGCGCTCGCATGTGTGTGTTTATGCATGCAAATATCCTGATTCAGAGTACAAGCAAAAGAGCTACAGTATAATTGTGCAATGCTGGTAGATGGTTGTTATTACCTGCAGTTGCTCACTATGTTCTGCTTTTTGATTTGCAGTGCCTTCTCCTAGTGCCTTGATGATAGACAATCCTACGTCATTTGGAAATGCAAAGGAAGTTGTAGCAATTAAAGACTACTGCCCCAACAATTTCACCACCTTGAAGTTCTCCAAGGGTGACCACCTTTATGTCTTAGATACCTCAGGAGGTGAGTGGTGGTATGCTCACAATACCACAGAGATGGGCTACATCCCAGCCTCCTACGTTCAGCCTGTAAACTACCGGAACTCTTCATTAACGGACAGTGGAATGATAGACCATCTGCTGGAAAGCTCCGATGAGGGAGCCAAAGAGCTTGACCTGCTTGGAGACTGGACAGATTTAAACCTGAGCTTAGCCAAAAACAACCCTTTTATGAATAACATGCAGACTAACCCTTTTCTGAATGGGAATTTGCAGATAATGCCTGATAGGAACAAGGATTGCTCCCACCAAACCACTGTGGATTTGTTGCTGTTTGACACAGGGGTGCCCACCTTTACAGGGTCGAGTTCTGCAACTGACAGCAGTCTAGGTAACCATCTTGATGAGGGTCCATCAATGAATGGATTTGAGTTTGAGCAGCCAAGCAGGCGGGACAATCCTTTTTTCAGAAGCAAGCGCTCCTACAGTTTATCGGAGCTCTCCGTACTCCAGGCAAAGTCAGAAAACCCAGAATCCTCAGGCTTCTTCACAGGGTTGAAATCTCCTACCCCAGAGGAATTCCAGAGCAGAGAAGACTTCAGAGCTGCATGGCTGAACCATCGAAAATTAGCAAGGTCTTGCCACGACCTGGATCTGTTGGGCCAGAACCCTGGTTGGGGTCAGACGCAACCTGTGGAGACCAACATAGTTTGCAAGCTGGATAGTTCTGGGGGAGCAGTTCAGCTTCCAGACACAAATATTAACATGCGTCTTCCTGAAGGGCATGTGGGTGCTGGCGACACACAACAAATCTCCATGAAGGCTCTCTTGGACCCCCCTCTTGAGCTCAACAGCGACAAATGCAGCACCATCAGCCCTGTGCTGGAGATCAAGCTGAGCAACATGGAAACCAGAACCCCTATCCTGCTGGAGATGAAAATTTCAGCGGAAGTGAAGAATGACCCAGTGAGCAAGAGTTTGGTGGGAGTGCAGTGCCTGCGCAGCGACATGAAGGACGGTCCATACACACCGGTGCGACTTGGCTGTTGCTGTGGAGACACCATCCAGGTTCAACTGGAAAACCTGGAGCCTTGCATGTACATAGCAACTGTGGCCCAGGGACAGAACATTCTATATCCTTACACTGTCTGGGATTACATTAGTAAAAAAATCACAGTTGGAGTCTATGGGCCAAAGCACATACACCCTTCTTTTAAAACTGTGGTGGCCATCTTTGGACATGATTGTGCCCCCAAGACACTGTTGGTGAATGAAGTTACACGTCATGCACATTGTACATCGGCAGTGGCGCTGCAGTTGTGGGGGAAGCACCAGTTCACCTTAGCGAGGCCGCAAGACCTAAAGCTGTGCATGTTTTCAAACATGACTAACTATGAGGTAAGAGCCAGCGACCAGGCCAAGATCGTGAGGGGCTTCCAGATGAAACTGGGCAAAGTCAGCCGCCTCATATTCCCCATCATGTCACATGATCCCAACGAACTGTATGACTTCACCCTGAGAATACAAGTCAAGGATGCTAAGGATGCCATATTGACTCAGTTCTGTGTCCAAACACCACAGCCTCCTCCCAAAAGTGCTATCAGGTCAAATGGGCAGCGAAGGTTCCTGAAAAAAAATGAAGTGGGGAAAATAATCCTGTCTCCTCTTGCAACCACCAGCAAATACCCTGTCTTCCAGGATCGGATAGTGGCAAGCTTAAAATATGGGAAACTACTGAAAACTGTAGTGCGGCAAAACAAAAACCATTATCTCTTGGAATATAAGAAAGGGGATGCCATAGCCTTGCTAAGTGAGGAGAAAATCAAGTTGAAAGGTCAACTCTGGACAAAGGAATGGTACATTGGTTACTATCAGGGTAAAATTGGTCTTGTCCATACCAAAAATGTTTTAGTTGTTGGGAAAGCCAAGCCGAATTATTTCTCTGGGCCCGAGCTCACCACCAGTATGTTGCTGGAGCAAATCCTGCGGCCTTGTAAGTTTCTCACCTATATCTATGCTTCAGTAAGGACTTTGCTCATGGAAAACATTAGCAGCTGGCGTGCGTTTGCAGATGCTCTGGGATACAGCAACTTGCCACTTGTTTTCTTCTGTCGAGCAGAGCTGGACAGTGAGCCAGAATGTGTGGCTTCTGTGCTGGAGAAATTGAAAGAAGACTGTAATAATTCCGACAGTAAGGATAGGAAATCTTTCCAGAAGGAACTGATGTCAGTAAGTATTCTGGTTTTTGGAAGTGTTAAATCAGGAATGGTCACCTGGTTTCCAGCATTCTGTTGTGTTAAGAGCTCCCCTGAACAGGCTGAGGGGAAAATAACTAAGGCCGTGAAAGCTGCTGCTTGTTTCTAGTACAACTGAGCACCAAACCAGCTCTTCTTCACTGTTGCCATATACCGTATTTTTCGCTCTATAAGATGCACCAGACCACAAGACACACCTAGTTTTTGGAGGAGGAAAACAAGAAAAAAAATATTCTGAATCTCAGAAGCCAGAAGAGCAAGAGGGATTGCTGTGCAGTGAAAGCAGCAATCCCTCTTGCTGTTCTGGCTTCTGTGATAGCTGCGCAGCCTGCATTCGCTCCATAAGACGCACACACATTTCCCCTTACATTTTAGGAGGGAAAAAGCGAGTCTTATAGAGGAAAAAATACGGTATTTAAGTACCACCCAGGTGCTTCTCAAGAAACCAGGGTGCCTGAGGTAATGGCTGAGCATCCCCTTGTACATTACTAATAGCACAATCCAAACAATGTCTACTTAGAAGTAAGTTACGATTAATTCAACAAAACTTACTTCCAGGTAAATAAGTTTAGGATTGCAGCCTTGATTGTGTTAGGCTGCAGACCTAAACTTGGAAGTAGCTACCGTTAAGATACAGGGGGGCTTACTTAGGAGTAATCATGATTAGGATTGGGCTGCTATCCATTCTGCTTTCAATGACTGAAGTGCAAATACATGGCATTGTACAATATGCATTTCCTTGCCATTTTTATAAACTTATCTCAGGTGATTAAATCAAGAGACAATCACAGAAAAATCTTTGACTGGATCCCTTCCCCAGCTCAGAGGTGCATTTTTAGGATTAAGTAACCGCAGGTAAATTTCATCTTTGGGTTTTATCCCCCTCCGAAATTTCTCATTAAAACTTTCCTTCAGTGAGCAAGGAAGTGCACTGCAACTGACAAATTGAAAGCCAGGTCTCTCGGGATTTGGGCCTTCTTAATAAAAGCGCTACTTTTTTCATTAAGTAAAAATGACCTTCCAGAAATCCATCTCGTGGAACCAGCTATATAATTATTTTACTTCTTCCTCAAGAGTATAGAAAACTCTGTGTGCTCAGGGAAGTGTTATACAGTAGTTAACCCCCATTTAAAGTTGCAATCAAGCTTCTCCCTTTTAAAAAAATAATGTTTAAAGGAAACTGAACACCCAGTGTCTAAAACCATGAGGCACAACACATGTCCTATACACAATACATGTTGATTGGTTTAATTCCTACAAGAATTCTACCTTAATGATGAAAGCTCTTTTAGAAGATGCTATAAAGTGCAGGGACGCGGGTGGCACTGTGGGTTAAACCACAGAGCCTAGGGCTTGCCGATCAGAAGGTTGGCGGTTCGAATCCCCATGACGGGGTGAGCTCCCGTTGCTCAGTCCGAGTTCCTGCCAACCTAGTAGTTCGAAAGCATGCCCAAAGTGCAAGTAGATAAATAGGTACCGCTCCGGTGGGAAGGTAAACGGCGTTTCCGTGCGCTACTCTGGTTTGCCAGAAGCGGCTTAGTCATGCTGGCCACATGACCCGGAAGCTGTACGCCAGCTCCCTCAGCCAGTAAAGCAAGATGAGCACCGCAACCCCAGAGTTGGCCGCAACTGGACCTAATGGTCAGGGGTCCCTTTAGGAGAGTGTAAAGTGATGGTTGCCTGAAGGGGAATCCTTAGGTTAAGCTGCTGTGATACAGAATGCTGAGGAAGGAAGGAAGTGGGTGTTCAGTAAGGAGTGTGAGCAAAGGACAGGAGGGAGCTCTGCTTTGCCAGTAGGAGTAGCGCAAAAGTTCTCAAAGGCCTGATGGTTGTGTAGTGCCATCAACGCAAATGAATTATCAGATTACCTGGATATTCTCCTTGATTTGGCAGGATGTTAAGAAGTGTACAAATAGGGGTTGTAAACTGGAAGATACAGTGGTACCTCAGGTTAAGTTCTTAATTCGTTCCGGAGATCCGTTCTTAACCTGAAACTGTTCTTAACCTGGAGCACCACTTTAGCTAATGGGGCCTCCCGCTGCCGCCGGAGCACAATTTCTGTTCTCATCCTGAAGCAAAGTTCTTAATCCGAGGTACTATTTTTGGGTTAGTGGAGTCTGTAACCTGAAGCGTATGTAACCTGAGGTACCACTGTACTACTTCTGCCTGCTGGGAAATCAAGTGTTGGAGTTCATGGGGGAGAAAATGCTCTAGAAAGTCAGAAGATGAGTTGGTTGCCCATGTCCTGTAGGCCTGTGAAGCAGAGCAAGAGCAGGGCAAGAAGCCAGACTATTCAAACTCTTTCAATGGCGTTAGGGGACCCCCCCCCCCCGGAAATAGGGCTCATTTCAGGCTTGGTTTTGGAGTTTGGGGGAACATGTAGAAGGCAGCAGGTCTGCCTTAATAAGATTAACTTCCAGCTCCCATCATTTCATACTGAGACATAAGTGTGTGGTGTCCTGACTATCACTCAGCTTTTAATGGCTTGGGGGAAAATACTTAGCGGGGAGAGAATCCGCTTTGTTTAAGAATTGAGGGCCCTTGCAATGGTCCTACCATGCCTAATATGTCCATACCAAAAAAAAAAAAAAAGAGATCCTTGGTGCAGAAACATGTTATCACTCCACTACCTATAAGCTGCTTAATATCCAGTCAGCTATTTGGAAATGAAAGTTTGCCCACTTTTGAGGCATTATCTAAATATTGAAGAGTACATACGTACATTTGAATTACATTCTTCCGGCACTTCTTTTGAAGTGTGGCTTTTGAATTTAAGGTATTCTTCTTTGCTATGCTGCCTGCTGCTTTGGTGTAAAGCAGGAACGTCAGTGAATGCTAAGGAAGAGCATTGCTACTACTGTGAAGTAATAGCCAAGTGCCAGGCAAGTGGTAACTTTAGAGCACACAGAAGAGATCCACAGCCTCTTCCCCCCCAGAAATTGAAATAGTACAATTAGGAGGAATTAAAACTCCTGTTGTCAAATTTGCTAATCCCAGCAGGAGTGTAGTAATCACTTTTAAGAGCATGTGGGCTATAATGTAATTAATGCACATTATTGAAGGCCAGACCACAGGGATTCTCCTGTCTGTGCTGCATATCCTAATGCATAAGCTAGTTTTGCAGTGCCTTTGCACACACGTAATTAAAATAGGATATTTACATTTAATTTAATGGAATAGCAAGGTCCTAGAATAGAATATCAGAATTGTAGAATTGAAAGGGACTCCGAGGGTCATCTAGTCCAACCCCTGGAATGCAGGAATCTCAGTTAAACCATCCATGACAGATGACCATCCAGCCTCTGCCTGAAACCTCCAGTGAAGGAGAGTCTGTTCCACTGTGCATCAGCTCTTACCATCAGCGGTTCAGTTGGAATCTCCTTTCTTGTAACTTGAAGCCATTGGTTCAGGTTCTGCCATCTGGAGCAGAAGAAAACAAGCTTGCTCCGTCTTCCATGTGACAGCCATTTGAAGATGGCTATCATATCTGTTTGACAGTGGAACAGACTCCCTCAAGTCGTGATGGACTCTTATTCATTGGAGCTTTTTAAGCAGAGGTTGGATAGCATCTGTCGTGGATGTTTAGTTGAGATGGACTAGACAATGCTTGGGGCTTTCCAACTCCACGATTCTATGATTCTGTCTTCTCTCGGTCTCCCGTTTTCCAGGCTAAACACACTCAACTCCCTCAACTGTTCCTCATAAGGCTTAGTTTCCAGACCTTTGAACATCTTGGACAAATTAGTTGCACACTTCTATTTTGCTTGGCTTAAGAACTAAGCATTACCTGAACGTACTCCTGTTTGGAGTATCTATATAACCAGACAGAGAGGGGAATATAAATATAAAACAGTAGTGGTTTTTCTCTATCTTCTGATCTCCTACAGAAATGGCCTGATGCTCCAGTGAGGTTGGGTGTCCATGGCTAACCTGACTTGTTCTGCATTCCTTCAGGCCTTGCTGAAAATGGACTGCCAGGGCTTGGTTGTGAGGCTAATTCAGGATTTTGTGCTTCTGACTACGGCTGTGGAAGTGGCCCAGCGCTGGAGAGAGCTTGCTGAGAAACTGGCCAAGGTCTCCAAGCAACAGATGGATGCTTATGAAGCCCCCCATCGAGACAAGAACGGAGCTGTGGATAGTGAGGTAAGAAAGCTGTCATGTAATGCATTCTGGGTTTTGCTGGATGGCTCACTCGGCACTATAGGTTGGAAAAACAGTTTGCTATTATGTACAGCTCCCTTTTTGATCTTGAATGATGACAAAAGTGCACAGCACTTTTTGTTGTATGTTTGCTGTGGTAAAAAAAGGGGGCACACAGGAAGAAATGCCTTCCGCCTTGAGTGTTCTTCCTCTTCCATGGTCTTGCAGGTGTCGTATTTATCGCAAAAAGGTATCAAAGTGAAATGGCTCGCTCTTCCTAGTACTTACAATCTGAATGCCGGCCACCCTCAGATTTAATCTGTTTTCCATGTTCACATTTAGCTGGAGTGGTTCAACAGAACAGGGAAAGTTGGCACACACAGCACTGGGTGTTTCTTTCCGTCCAGCTAACTATTGCCACTATTTGTAATGTTGAAAGAGTTATTGAAAACCTCTCAGTACTTACAAGAATACCGAGCCATTTGTCAGCTGAAAAATCGAGTTAGACCCAAATTTGCAGCACACTGAGCATCTAATTTGACAGCAGTGTTTCTGGACTTAGTGTGCTGTGTCTGAGACCTTTTCCTTATTCTGTCCTCTAGCGTTTGGTTCTGCGGGAAACCCTTTAATAAAAAGAAATGTAGCTTAGCCTACTGCAGTATTTCTCATAAATTTGTTCTGATATGGTTTATTCTAGGACTGAAATTCCTGCCTTTCTTTTGGTCTAGTTCTCATTGAAGTCACAGCTGGTGTAAAGGCTGTGCCACTTCAGCCTGTATGTGTTGATTCACATGGATGAATATCTTAGGTACCGTATTTTTCACACCATAGGACGCAGTTTTTCCTTCTTAAAAACTAAGGGGAAAAGTCTGTGCGTCCTATGGAGTGAATGCAGGGGGGGGAGGCAAGCAGGAAAAGCCCCCCCCCCCCAAAGCTTCGCGTGGCTCTTGCGGACTTTTCCCCAGGAGGGAGAAGGGACTGACACGGCCAGTCAGTCCCTTCTCCCTCCTCTAGAAATCCAGTCGTGGGAGGCTGCGTTAGGCTAAAGAGGAAGCCCGGGCAGCGAGTGCGATCCAAATATGTTTTTCCTTGATTTCCCCCTCTAAAAACTAGGTGCGCCTGTGGTCTGGTGCGTCCAATAGAGCGAAAAATACGGTATATATTTCAGGATTTTTATCCCACGTGTGGTCCAGTTATAAGAATGAGACAGCCCTTGCTCTTGGGCCTACAAGAGACTGCAGAGACGGTGTACACAAGATGGTTTGGTTTGGCTGACATAAATCCTCGTGGCAGAGTGGTCTTGTATACTGTGTTAATGCTGGTTTCTTGTCTTTGGCAGGCAATGTGGAAACCAGCGTATGACTTTATGCTCACATGGAGCAATCAGATGGGAGACAGTTATCGCGATGTGACACAAGAGCTGCACATTGGCCTTGACAAGATGAAAAATCCCATCACAAAACGCTGGAAGCATCTCACTGGAACACTAATTTTAGTCAACTCCCTGGAGATTTTGAGGGCATCTGCCTTCAGCCCACAAGACCATGATGATTATGCTATATGAAGGGGAGCCCGAACTTCTCGATGCTTCTTATTTGTATGTTTTTAACTAAAACACAGTGGGAAGACACTTCTGCAAAGCCAAAGTTTTGAGCAATAGTTTCTGTGCTCAGACTGCAAACTTCTTATTGTTGCCTCTCCCTGGTGCAGAAGACACTCAAGACTCTTGTTTTCTATGCTCTGTGGTTGACAGCTTTTCTTAATTTGTAACATTCAAAATGGAACTTTTTTAGGCATTTGCAGATATCAGCCTTGAAAGTTGAAATTACTTTGGAGAGCTACCATTTCTGTGTAACATGAAACACATTTTTGCCCCCTTTAAAACTATCATTCCTCAATGAGTCATTGATATGCATTAAAGTGAAGCACAGTCAGGCATCTTGCAAGCATTTGCAATTTCTAATGTGCCGCTCTGAAAACAGTTTATACATTCGTGTGCTAACACACCCACCCCCCATCCAGTGATCCTATCAGTCTTATAACGACTCTCCATGGTTCGCTTTTATGTACACCTTTTTGTAAGGAAGAAAAAGCACACTTCCTCCCCCACCCCCACTGAAGTGATTTTGTTACCTAAAATTTAGGACTGTGTGCTAGTGCCCAAGCTGCTTCAGATCTATGAGTAGAAATAACTAGAAACAATTTCAGATTATAGGACTGATCCATCCCCTTTCACGTTTTAGAAAATTGTAATGGATACCATTTATGGTCAAATAGCATTTCACAGGTTCATCCTCTAACAGTGGTGTCTTGACTATCTCTGCTGGCAGGTGACTCTCACCAGAAGTTTACATTGTATTATTTTAAATGCAGAAACAAGTATTTGATAGTGGTTCTTAAGTGTGCCATTGTTTAAGCTGAAGTTTTAGGATTAGTTCTTTCGAGGGTCATTGCCCTGTATTGAGGCTGCTCCGCTTGAAGCTCACATGACCGAATGTGTCTCTATTCCACACATTCTCTGGATGCAGAAAACTGGCTCCTCAAAGGGAAGCCTATAATCCGCTCCCCCTCCCCAAAACACATAGAGCAGCCGCCTGCAACCTCTGAAGGTTCTTGAGCTCCATCAGCCTTAGTGCACATAGGGATGGTGGCAGTATAGCCTCAAACATCTGGAGGACCACAAGTTGTGAAGAGCAACTTACCATGTGAGGCCCTGCATGCAGTCTGAAGTATTTTCAGCCTAGACACATTTTCCACCTTAAGTAAGAACTAGACCTACCTCTGATCAGGTGCCTAGTTGGTCACTCAGAAATGCTTGACTTGACAGCACTCTCTCATTGTGTTCCCAAGGGTATTCTGTTCATTTATTAGCCCTTAGGTCACTGGGATTCACCTTATGTGCTGTATGAGCATTCAAGAGCTGATGATGTCATGTACTATATAAAGCTATAGAAAGAAGTCTAGTTGTACAACTTTCAAATGAAGGTTTTTGTGAAGCCCTTTAAGTCTACCTCTTAATTCCAAAATACTTCATGTGGGAAGTGTTTTCATTTTTTCTAGTGTGTGAATTGGTTTTTTGCAAAAGAGATTTTCATAACACATTTACTAAATTTCCCAAGGCACTGTTGAATATTAAAGGGAACGTGATCACTATTAGTAATGTTTTAGACCTGTTTTCCCATTTTAGAAACATGTCACAGCTTTGTTCTTTGGAACAAGCTGACCTTTTAAGCAACTTGGGTTATACAACACAACTTTCCTATCAACAGTTCTAGAATTTGAAGAAAGCATGATCCAAGCTTGTTGGAAAGGTGTTCCTATTGTTTGCGTACATGTTTAATTAGTGAGGAAAGTGCTTGTCATTTATTTGCTTTCTTAGCCGGCTCCTTTTAAATGTCCTCCCTACGTACTTTCCTACTCTGTCTAATGAAAAGCACCTTAAACTTGGGGTTTTGTTGCAAGAGATTGAAGCAGATTCCTATGCAAGTGTTCACATCACATGTTTGAAGTTGGTTAGGCTAGTGGTATTATCCCGTGCTCATGGAAGTCATTTTTCCAAAGCATGTTTGTTTTTCTCTCTTGACAAAACCAGAATCTGCACATGATCCTGAGTAGCATGTTTGAGTGTAGGGAAGGAAAAACAATCCCCCTTGTATTGTAGCCCATACAAAAATATGATGCAAGATGGCAAGCCAGAGCAGTTAAGAGTAAAATATTTTTAATTGGCCTGGGGGGTGGGGCTTCTCTTTCATTGTGATATTTTTCAGAAATAAAACAAGCCCATGGAATGGTTAGTCTCTCTCTAGATACACGGAAACCTGAGGGGAATAATATTGCACATGATAGTCTAGGCTCCCCACAGATGGATGGGGATGTGAGAATGCAGGTCTGCTCCTGTGTATAAATGTTCTCACTGTACGTGCGCAATCACTGAGCTAATGATAATGTGTTCAAGGTAGCCTTATTCTGCACCTGCCTCTGTGCCAGACGTGAAACTTTCATCCGTGAAACTTGGTTACAGTGATTGTGGACTCTACAGATTCAGTCACAGAGTTAGTTTGTACTTCTGTGTCTTGTAAGAGCAGAATCGAGCCACAGCAATGAGATTTTAATCAATTTTAACAGTGGGAGTTTAAAGCTGGCTATTGGGGGAGAGTTCATTTCCATAAATTGGATGAAATATTCCATGAGATTTTTTTTGGGGGGGGGGGAGGCAGGGAAATGGTCTGGTTTGCCTTTTTCTGCCATTTTTATCAAACTACCTCAGGTCTTACACACTTTTTCATGTTTTGACTTAAAGTCTAAAAGCTCCCCTGGATGTTACTACACACCACCAACACCTATACTATCAAATCACAACAGCAGCTTTTCTAGATTAGTTTGATGCAATTGCTGCATGACTGATTTTCTGTTTTGACTAAAAAAAAGTCAGGTCCTAGCACATAGTTGGAGTGGTTTGTATGTTCAGCCAAATGCCTTTCACTCAAAGTATGTCCTTACATTGTAAGCTCGCTTTGGATTTTACATTAATACACTGTACAAGTAGTTTGTTGTACATTTTTTAAAATAAAAAAAAACTTGTCGAAACTACAATTAAAGCAGATATTTGAACACTGCTTTGTTTCAGTGTGATTCATTTTGGGGGAGCTTGACTCAGACTTTTGTGTGTTTGTGCTTTGAAGCAGTGACCACTCTGCATATTCTCATTGAACTTTCACATCAGATGTAGATTTTAGTCATTGTGAAGGCTGGAATAAAAACTATTGCAGAGACACTTTCTGGGGTGGTGTCAGGTTCTCACCAGAACTGAATGGGCTCAGATGTTCCAGTTCCCACCTAAAAGCTTTCTTCCCCTAGCATCAAGAAATATACCCAAGAAGTATGACTTAAATCAATAGGAACAAACATTCATTGAACATTCATTGAACAGGTAACTTCCTCTGTGTCAGGCGCAGCAGTTCAACGCCACTGCTTACAACTTTGAGCTCATTTCCAAAAACAAGGCATGCCAGACGAATCTCATTTCCTTTTTTGATAAGAGTTACAAGCTTGGTGGGTGTGGGGGAATGCTGTGGGCGTGGTTATCTTGATTTCAGTAAGGCTTTTGACAAAGTCCTGTATGATATTCTTGCAGAGAAGCTGGTAAGATGTGGACTGGACGAGAGAACGGTTAGGTGGATTGTAGCTGTTGACTGACCACCCAAAGAGTGACAACCCTCATTCTGGGAAAGTGACAAGTGGGGTGTCGCAGGTTCTGTCCTGGGCCCCTTTTTGTTAAACAGCTTTATAAATGACTCTGATGAAGGTCTTGAGAGGAGACTCATTCCATCTGCAGATGACACCAAACTGGGAGGGGTAGCCAGTGCCGCTGAAGACAGAATCTGAATTCAAGATGACCATGAGAGATTAGAGAACTGGGTCAAATCTAACAAAATGAATTTCAATATGGATAAATGTAAGGCAGATGGGGGACACCTGGCTTACTAGTACTACATATGAAAATGATCTATGGGTCTTAGTGGACCTGAAACTGAACATGAGTCAACAGTGTGATGCAGCAGCAAAAAAAGCTAATGCTTTCTAGGCTGCATCAACAGAAATCTAGCATCCAAATCAAGGGAAATAATAGTACCACTCTTTTCTGCCTTTGTCAGATCACACTTGGAGTACTGTATCCAGTTCTGGGTGCCTCAGTTTAAGGAGGATATTGACAACTGGAGCATGTGCAGAGGAAAGTGATCAAGATGATCAAGGGTCTGGAAACCAAGTCTTATGAGGAATGAAGGAGCTGGGTAAATTTAGCCTGGAAAAGGGGACTGAGAGGAGATATGATAGCCATCTTTAAATATCTTAAGGGCTGTCGCATGCTTGTTTTCACCTCCTCTGGAGGGTAGGACTTGAACCCATGGCTTCAAGTTACAAGAAAGGAGAGTCAGACTAAATATCAGGAAGAACTTTCTGACAGAGAGAGCTGATGGACAGTGGAACGATCACCCTTGAGAGGTGGTTGGAGGCTTTTAAGCAGAGGTTGAATAACTCTGTCATGAATGCTTCAGTTGAGATCCCTGAATTTCAGGAGGCTGTACTAGATGGCTGTTGGTGGACTGGGTGCCCTGTGGTTCACTCTAGGAGCAAAGAGACCTGGATTCAAATACCCACTCAGCCATGAAGGTTGTTGGTGATCTTTGATGAGTCACTCTATCTCCTCCCACAAGCTTGTTTTGAGGATAAAGTGGGCAAAGGGCACACTGGTCGGAATCTGCAGAAGTAGAAAATTAATTGAAAGCAGTTGTCATCTGTAGTGCACCAGGTGGCTCTCTGCTACAACCTACCTGCCACTTACAATGAGGATGGGCAACCTGTGGCCCTTCAGCAGAAGTGGGGCTCCCAAATCCCTTTAGCCCAGCCCACATGACCAGCAGTCAGCGATGATAAAAACTAGCCAACAACATAGGGAGGCACAAAACTTCCCATTCCCTAGCGGACTCACACAGTTCAATAAAACTGGTGTGTCTGTCCTATAGATGGTCTTGAACTCTGGCATGTTCATAATGCAGTTCCACAGGTGGGTATCTGTGTTGTGATGTGCCCAAGGGAACGGGGGCAATTGGCAGGCCCATCTGGTTCCAGCCCACCGGCTGGTTGCTGGTTAACTCCAGTCCTTGGTTCTGCATCAAAACTGCGACTCAGAGCTTCACAAGCCTTTCAGAAGCTGAGCATGCAAGTGAGCAGAGATAACAATCTCTTCCCGACGGAAGGGCTGACAGAGGCATATGTAAAGCATATTTACAAGCAGTTTATTCAGCATAGATCAAGACAAAGAAAACATGGCCGCTCTCCTTCATGTCGAAGAGCAAGAAGCATAAGGCAAAAGCTATACACAAACGGAAGTTCCCAGCAAGCTGTGCTGGAATGTAAACAGACATGTGACATACAACAACTCCACACATCTGTTTAGGTGAAACGGAACATCGATATCCTAGCAACCTGTACCTGTCTTTGTCTTGGGTTCAGCATTTCGCTTACAACTAACACCACCTCTGCTTCTGTTTCCCAACAAGGGAGCAGTCCTGACAGCAAGATAGCAGGTACAGGCAACTTCTGTAAGCAGAAAATAACATTCTACAGTCATGATCTTTTTTTTTAACGCCTGCCTTTTCTTGTTAGAATATAAGACCTGGACAATGCTTCAGGGGGCAGTATTAAACTACTGTGTCCGGTCATTGCAAGGAGGCTCTCTGCGCCCCATGTGTGCCCTGTGCCCCCTCCAAAACCACTCCAGAGTTTAGAGGGGACTTTGGGGAAACTGTGGGATGAGAGGGAGGAAGTCCTGTTGTGCAAATGAAAATCCTTGCAATGAAGGGTGCTATATTGTGCTACATTGGGTACCACCCACCATATTTTAGTTCCCAGGAAATCTCAAGGATAGTTATGGGGCTATCCAGTCCACATTATCATATGTGTAGACCTTTGTATTCTGAGCTGTTTGTTAGTGTACGTGCTGGAGATGTGTGTGAAAGCTGTCAGGGCTTTGTGGCTTATTTTCTGTATGCGGATAGCTTACTTATGAAAAATGATTAATTAGGGTTAGGAACTGAGTCCTGGATTACAACAAGAATCCATAAGCTTCTTTTGTAATGCATTGTATTGCATTGCAATCCTTTAATCCATAATTAAAATTAACAATTGGATATGTTGGACATAAACCACGAATCAAAATTAAGCCACATTATCCGTATTGCTCTAAAGATTTGCTCTTGGGGCTTTTATGCTGAAAGAATTATATTATTACCCTTTTCTGCTGGTATAGTCACTATGGCTTTTTCTCTTGCTCCACATGGACTTGAGCTGCTGCTTTCTGGAGGCGGCAGGAGGGGGAGGAGTTGTGAATGTGACCGTGTCACAGTGGCAAGTACCCAATCTGACTTGACAAGGCAATGCCCCCGGAAGGGGCAAGGGTAGCCAGTCCCTGCATTGCGCTGCCCTCACTCTGGGTGGGGAGGAACGGAAATGCAGCTACTCTTGTGCTGCTGTCACCTTCTAACTAAAACGGGTAAAACTTCACAGCTCTGTTTGAAGCCTTCCCTCAATGCTCGTTTCTTTAGCTGCCTGCAGCTCTGAGGGCCTGGCCTTGCTGACTGCAAATCATGGGTTCATCACATTTTCTTTAACCAAAATAACCGACTCCTTATTTGCTTTTAAGTCCAGCCAGTACACGTAGTTGTAGCATAAATGAAATGAGCATGCAAGAGTATTCCTTGGTTTGATGAGGGCTGGGTGTTTGTCCTTGGCATGAAAGCATGTGGCGTTCCATGGGAGCACCCACATTTTTAATCTGACACGCCAGAAGACTTAAGAGAGGCTGAGTTTGCATATAATGGAGCATTCCACTTGCCCCTGCTGTCTACAAGGAGGGTGGCAAATGTACTGGAAGGATGCAGCAAGGGGATGTAAATAGTTATGCATGTACACACTGAGAAACACACTGAAAAGGATGATGGAATAGAAGTTTCTATATTCATGGATTCTGTTAACAAAGAGAAATCAAATGAGCATGAGAAACTGAAAAACATGCTTTTTATGCTCTTGAGTTTTAATGTGCTCTCACTGTGTAGCCAATGGGACTGTAAACCTTTTCTCTGCACTTTCATGCTTGGCTGATTATTATGTTTTGCCCTTTGCTGGCATACAGTGTACCTTCCGTGGTCTTTAAAAATGCTATTATTTCCAATGAATCATCATACGTATTTCAGCCAAACTTCAAGGACCATTTAAAGCCATTTGATTTTATTGTATATTCAGAGCAGTAACTGAAGGGAAAATGCTGCAGTTAAGCTCACCTTGGAAGTACATATCCTCACTTTCCTCCTGTATTTTGAAACTAAAGTGTTCTTGTACTGTAATACTTCTATTTACCTTTTTTACTGAAAAAACCTGCATCTCGTTAAATGTTTCTTCCCCCACCAGAAAAGCAGATGATGAGCATTGAGCTCAGGACTTCCCTCCTATATCGCGCTGAAATCACCCTTATTAATTAATTAATTAATTTTGTATACCACCCTGTACCTGCCGGTCTCAGGGCAGCTCACAGGATAAAATCACAACATAAAAACACAAAATACACAATGAAAACAAAAACAACTCAATAACACCCCTCGACACATTTTAAAAGGGCATTGGATTTACCAGTCTGGTATTAGAAATGACAATGTAGAAAAGCCAGTAAGGGCACATTTCATCTCCCAGGACAATCTCTAATGAACCTTACGGTTGCTTTCATTGAACAAAGAATCAACTGAATTACAATGAATTGCATTCAAGAGGTTCAATGCTATCACTTGGGGACTAAATTCATATAACTGATTTCTATTGTGCTGCACTCAATTATTTACAATCCAAAAGGCCTTCTTTGAGGGCCTTTTGGGACCAATTCTGCTTCAGAACTCTTGCAGTGCATTTCCATGATTCACAGGAATCAACTGATGCTAGAATTGGAATATTAGGAGCAAGCTTTTAAAATCCATTGGATGTTATAGGTGCTGACGGAGCAAATTAACTTTGGATGTTTTCACAAAGGAAGCATTTGACCTGGATTTCTGAGGCCAGATAAAGTCAATGAACCAAGGCAAGCAAGGAAACTGAAGCAAATTCTTTTTGCATACCAGATGTCAGGACCTTATCAAGGTTGCTTAAAAGTCTGATAAGGGGTTTGAGAAGGATTTGGAAGGTACAGAAACAGGCTTAATGACTGCTCTTTACCTTCTGTCTGCAGTTTCATCTGTGTTTCTTGCTTTCTTGATAAGATCCTGGAGCTTATGAGAACCACGATAGTGTGCAGGTGGTTAGAGTCTGAAGACTTTCATCTGGGATAGTAAAATTCATTTATCTACCCAATGAGGTGATTTCAGGCAAATACTGCTTTTATAGATTCTGTTCTCTGTGGCTTCCAGCACAATGGTATTGTTATGCTGCTGCAGATTCATTGTGTTGGTGTATTGTTTCGTTCCTCCATTGGCACATGGGAAGTTGGCAGAGGTGACCCTATTTTGCCCATCCAGCACAAACACGAAGATAGACTTGTTCTTTAAGAACATCGAGGGAATCTGTGGTTGAGTGCCATTTGAACCCCACTTTTCAAACTCCAACATGATATTTACAGTAACTTGGAGGGGCAATACGCAACCTGATAGCTGCTCCAGTCACCAGTCATAAGCCCTTCTCCTTAGCAGTGGAGGAGCTCCATGCTCCAGCACCAGGGGTGGTGGTGGTGGAGAACAGGTGTGGGCTGGGCTGGCGCGCCACTTGCAGGGGCGTGGTGTGCGTCCTGGGGGTGTGGCATGCCGCCTGCAGGGGTGTGGTGTGTGTCCTGGTGCAGGGCATGCCACCTGCAGTGGCGTGGCGCCCAGCATGGGAGGGGGGGGCAGCCACGATGGCACCCCACCGGGATCGCGCTGCTGGGGGCGGTGTGCTACTCCCACACTCCTCTTCCTCCGCCAGTGCTCCTTAGTTCATAAGAACATCTAGTATCTTGGTTCTCAAACTCAATCTGTTCTGGAAGTCTGTTTGACTTCCAAAACGTTTGCAAACCAAGGCGCAGCTTCTGATTGGCTCATTGGCCCTGGAAACAATGCCGACAGCCGAAACGGACGTTCGGCTTCCAAAAATCGTTCACAAACCGGAACACTTACTTCCAGGTTTGTGGCATTCAGGAGCCAATTTGTTTGGGAGCCAAGTTGTTCGGGAACCAAGGTGTTCGGGAACCAACCACTAAGTGGAAATATTAAGTAGGTCCCTTAGAGTGGAAGGAGGGGCACAAGTGATTTGCTCAGCTAAAACAGTTTTTGATGCCTAGGGTGGGCAAGGTTAAGAAAGAATGAAAAGAGAGGAGAAATAGGGAAGGGCATAAACAAGGCACATAAACACACAAAACATTGCATCATGTTCAGTCACTTTCCAAGAAGAAGATTCACCTTTTAGAAGCAGGAGTCTCACAGGTTTCTGCCATGTTAACTCTTGAAAATATTCAGGAACCAGGAACCAGGACAGAAGTCTAGAGCAGGAGCCATGGGCAGCTGCCCAATCCCTGTGGATGAACCATAATCTCCTGATCCCCAGATTTAATTTTAATTATTTTTAGGAGTATTTCTAGCATTTCTAGAACCTGAGATATGAGGTGTCATTCTTCTCATTCCTTTGGGAGAAACTAGTCGGCTCCCACCTTCTTTTGTCACCCCCATGGGACAGTGGAGGGCAGAGGGGGGGTGGCTTCCTGGGACCTCCTGAGCAGGATGGAGGAGTCAAGGACCAGCTCTCTTTTCCTCCCCAATTGCTCCAGGGTGTGCCAAAGAACCGCCTGACGGGAAGCTGCTCTAACCAGGGATCAGTTGCAAGACAGGCAGGTTTGCTCAAGCAGAAAGCAGCTTCACAATCTTCCACAGTCTTTAGCATTTAATTGGCCTAGGAATCGTACCCCATATTCAGTATCTCTTTGCTGATAGTTAATTATGCATTTCCTGTAATTTTGTCCTGACCGTCCCTGCATACCAGCTGAGTCTCTGGGCAAAATAAATGAACCACAGAAGGTTGCTAGGCAACAGAACCTCAGGCTGAACCAGTGGATGTTAGTAGGTTTCTGCGTGCTCCGTCTCTGGCACCGAGGGAAATGTGAGAGGAAAACCACCATGCTGGCCACAGGCTTGGTCTAGTCCATCCCAGACCTTTTGCAGGACCACCCTGGCGCTCCTTTCTTTCCCCCACCCTCCATGAAGGATACGTTGTCATTTGCAGGACCTTTTTCACAGCCACCCCACCCACTTCAATCCCAGAAAGCTAGAAGGCAACAAAAGACCATCTCCCTGCTGCAAATGAGGCCCTCTGCCCCAATTACCAGATTTTTTTCAAGGAATCTGGGGACACTCTTCCCCCCTTTTAATTTCACGCTTTATTATTTTAGGAAAGGGTTGCTCAGAGTTCTTGACCTTTTTTAGGGGCGGGCCCCCAAAGTTGTTGGGCGCGCACCTCGACACAAGGCCATCTACAAACACACAAACACAAAAAGAGGTTGTTGGTGGTGGGGAGAGAGGTTGAGTAAAGGCCCTCGCTGGTCTTGGGAAACTGCGCATGAGAACACACATACAAGGCACCGGCTCCCGTAACCGGGAGACCGCTGGAGGGCGAGTGCAGTCTCTATGGAGATTTAACTGGTGGTGGTGGTGTCTCGTTACCAGAGGTGGACAAACAGCGGACTCGCACACAGCCCTCCTGAAATATACTCGGAGTCGAGAGTGGATTTCATGCTCTTTATTCAGCTCATAGTAGTGAGGAGGAATGGAAGTTTCCCCAGAACATCTGCTTTATATACATTATTTAGACAATGGGCCCCACGTGATTGGCTAATTCCGGGATTCTCCTGTAGGCCAATCAGGTTGCGGATTCACTTCCACCTGGAGCTGGATTGGGTGGCTCCTGTGGACCAATCAGACTGCTGCATTATGTATCCTATTGTTCTAGGGCCAATCAGACTGCTGCATTTGGATCCTATTCAACTCAGTACATAACACCTCCCCCCAAGAGAGGCTGCTGGTGCCGGAGGAGGAAGGCAGCGCAGCACCACCGGGGACAAGGGGCGCTGCAGCTCATTTCTATGCTTCTCCTCCTCCTCTTCTTCACCGCCTCAGAGCCTCCCTCGCCCCTCCCCCAACTCAGGCCCGCAGAGCCCGCAGCAGAAGTTCAGGGTGAGCCAGAAGGAAGCTCCCTGGCTTGCGCCTCGGTTTAAATAGCCCCCCCACCAGTGGACTGGTTGGCTGGAACTTTGACATGGCCAGGACCTCCGGTGCTGCTCTCTGCCATGGTGCCCACCATGTTGCCTCGCCAGAAGTCCCCAGGCATAAATCCGGGGACATTAATTAAAATCCAGGGACAGATATTGTCCGGGGACAGATTGGTGAATCCGGGGACTTATGGGGAAGGGTCTGCCACTCTGTGGTGGCACCTCTGCTTTACATGCAAAATGTTCAAGTTTCAAGCCTTGACCTCTCCGGCCAGGGCTGAGAAAAATTCCTTTACTCCTCTCTTCTTTAGTGACGGGTGAGGAGACCCGTGCTAAAACAGCAGGTCAAGGGGGCAGATTTTCTGAGCAAAATTCTCTCCCTGCTTTGTAATCTTATCACAGGTGTGTGGGGGGGGCTTCCTCTGCCACTGAGGGGGGTTGGTAGAAGATAAGCAAGAGATTCTCAGCATGCAGAATCCTTTCACAAACTTGCTGTTTATTCTAAATTACCAACACTTTCTTCATATTTTTTTTACAGGCTGCTATCTACATGATGAAATAATTTACCTGTGGCTATGTATTTATTTTTGTACACATACACTATTACATTTTTTTTTGTTTGTGCCATTTTAGCAGCATGGTTTTTTATAATCAGTCTTTAATTTGCACTAAAGTGTGTGTGAGTTTCTGCAATTGAAAAGGGGTTTCAGTGCAAGACTGTTGCTTTTTAAGCCATTTTTCCAGTCAACCTTTTAGTTAGTAACAAAAACAAAACAGTTTTAACCATACCTTTATTTTTTAAAGTATTAATTACACAAGAGTGCCTAAAAATGCTTTAGCACTAATTAAATTAGTGAGCTTTTAAAAATTGATCAAAAATGGATTTTTAAATTGGCATGTTCAGAATTGGGTATTTCCTTCCAACTCAACAAGAGTGATATGCCACAATCACCAGTGTGGACAGAATATGGAATGTGTGGAAGGTCAACTGCAGTGCCAGATGCAGTTTAGAGCAACAGAGCTGATTTGGGATACCAAGAGCCACCAGTCTGCACGTTCAGATAGTGAAAGCCTCCTCAGTGACATCCCACCTGGCAGCTCCTGAAGTTCCCACTTAGCTAGCTCAGTTCTGCTGCCTGCTGGGTCTAGGAATAGTGACTATGGGCCTCCCAATGCAGGCAGAGCTATGCCAACACACATCATTCTCACCCTGCTGAGGTTATTCTAGCATGTGCTAGAATAGAGAAAATTAGGTTTGCAGGTAGACACAGAAGGAAAACATTGGAAGACCCTCTTGTATCCTTCTGCTTCCCAATTCAAACATCTCACCTAAGAAAGTTGGGGCTCTCTGTGTTGCATTTCAGATCTGTAAGCATAAAATATGGTGGGAATCTGGAGAAAGTTGGCATTATTGATTATCCCAACCACTCTTTCAACCTAGGGCATTTCCAGACAACCTGTTTATTGAATATCCATCCTGATTTGTTTGCAGGGAGGCTAGATTATTTTTGTGTGGCTGGGATAGCCCAGTTAAATGGGCAGCATATAAACGTATTATTATTATTATTATTATTATTATTATTATTATTATTATTATTATTATTATTATTTTGTGAGGAGGTTCGGTGGTGCTAGATCAAGGCAAGTCATCCCAATCCTAGGTGTTCTCTAAGAGTACACCCTGATTACTCCATGGAGAAGGAGATGTCCTGAGTTCACACATGTCTAAAGGGGCACCTTATTATTTGCTATTACCACTCATGTTCCACTGCCAAATCTTGTCAGGTAAGTTTGGGGACTGAATGTCAGCCTTCAGGAGTATTAATAAAAAATTGATAAAGGAAGAATCAAGGATGTATGGTTCCAACACAGATAAGATGTATCTAAGGTATTCACCATCAAATGATACCCAGGGGTGGCCCATTCTGATTCGCCATCACAGGCACACACACACCTGCCCAAACCTTGCTTATTGTGGTTGCACCACTGCCGTGGCTTCCACAGAGCTCACAAGATCTTGGCAGAAACCACCATGCAGATCAGTGGTGGCCAGGCAGGCTGACCGTGGGATTCTGCCACTCCAGGGGGCTGCTTCAGTCTGCCTCCTGGGGGGGGGGCAGCCCTGGTGATACCAACATGTAGAAAGGTGCTACTTTGTGCACACAGAAAAACAGCCAATTTTTCTATCTTTATGAAAGGTTAAGGCTATGTGCAACTCTCTATTTTCTATCTCCATAAAGAGTAAATTCTGCTAAGGGGACATGAAGAATGGCCTACTCCTTGCCGGTTTCAAAAGAATGCCAGAAATGTTCCTATCTCCTGAGGAATGCTGGCGCTGGATGGAAGTCAAGATGTGTACATAGAATATGCTTTGATCTAAGTACAAAATATCTCCAGAGGTGCCCAAGGTCATTTTGCCAGTTCCCAAATCCAAAACTTATAACTATTTCCAACTTGCTCTTAACCGGTTTTCTACCCCTTCCGTCACGAGTGCTGTGCTCTAGGGAAAGATGTAGCGTATCAGTATTTTGACAAAGTCCACAGTCCCTGACCAGCCCTCGAGAACCAGAGAGCTTCTTGCCTTCACAAAGATAAAAGCTACCATGCAGAAACCGACTGACATCTGTGGCAGGTCTGGTTTAGATCTCAGAAGCAGCACTGTGACCTAGAAAAAGAGAAAAGTGATCTTTAAATACCTCTGCTGACTCACCAATCAGCACTGCACAACACAGATGTCACTGAGACAGAGGGCGGGTGTGAAAAATGCAAGCTATAATTCTTAGGGAAAGACTTCAAATGAAATGCCAATATTAATTTATTAGGACCAATTATCTTTACTCACTCCCCTCCAATTTATATAATGTGCATCTATGATATTGGCTGAATACAGTTGTAATGAATGTTTGGAGCAAATGTATCTTTCCCACTCACAATTTTTGTATTTTCAGTTGAGTATAACATTTGCAAATTCATTGCTAGGTTGCAGAGACCTTCCTGACAAATACTTCAAATCAAGCAGATAAGATCTATGAATTGCACCTGAGTTGAAGGTTGCTATTATATCACTTTTAGATGAAATCTGTGGGTGGGAAGACAGGAATATTTATCTTTTTTCTTCTTCATATTCTTCTCAAGACCGGATATCAGGGACTTCTGTTGTTGTGGAACTAGAAGCTGCTGCTGCTGCAATGCCAGCAATGTGTCAGATGTTTATCTGTGTCTCAGCTGTTACCAGGAAACAAAATGTTGACCAGAGAGTTTGGCAGGGATGAGAGAGAAAAGAAATCAAGTGACAACTGTTTGCTTTAAGGAAACTGGAATGTTCTCTGCAAAAAACCAAACCAAACAAAAGCCCTGGCAAAGTGAGGCAGGATCTGTTTCAGGTAAGAAGAAAGTAGTGGTGTGACTGGTGTTATTAACTCTTCTTATGCTGTAGATATACTTCTAGGATGACCAATTAGCCAGCAGCAGCTGGGTTAAAAGTTGGCAACCCTAGGCTATGTGCCACATAGCATCGTGTTTTTAATATTCAGTTGGGAGCCGCTCAGAGTGGCTGGGGAAACGTAGCCAGATGAGCGGGGTATGTATGTATAAATAAATAAAATTATTATTATTATTATTATTATTATTATTATTATTATTATTATTATTATTATTATTATTGGTTGAGTGGCCAACTCCCCACCCCTCGCTGACAGAATTCCTGTGTCTCTAACAGCAACATATTAGGCATCTTTTCAATGGGCACAACTGTTTATACAAAAAGAAATTCCTCAAAGCAACTTAATAATAAAGTAAAGTACAAAGAGGTAAGATAAGTTAAATTTAAATTTAAATTTAAAAAAAAGAAAAGAGCAACATACAAAGAAACCTCCTAAAAGATGGACTTAGTAGTGGTTGTGATCCTGGTCACTTCACTTGCCAAGCTCATTTACCCACCAACCCTCATCTTATCAACCCCCTTGCCCCTCCCTTTACACTTCACACCCCCAACACCCCCGACTTTGCCTACCTCTGCAGTTTGCTTGGACTGCTTGCCTACTAACCTGTCCACACCTCCCTCCTCAGCTTCCCCCCTCCTTGCCTCACCTGGGCCACCCACTTGCTGACCTGCCCATCTCCATCCTCTGGCTCTCTTCGCTCCTCGTCTCTCATGGTCCTGCATCTCCACCCTTTGGATCCCTCCTCCTAGCTTGACCCAGCTGACTGCTCAACAGCCCCGCTGCTCTTTCCACTGCAGGTCACAGTGCCCCCCTCTCTGCAGTTGCTGTCCCTGCTCACATTGCTCACCACACCCACTCTCCACCCCCTTGACAAACACTCTCCTCCCCCAACTCCTTCCAACCCCAGCCATCCCAGCCTATCTGCCACTCCCATCCCATCCCCAATTCCCATCTTCACATAGTTTGTCCCAAACTCCCCTCTCCCCATCCCCCCTCAGCTTGCTCTAATCCAGGGATCAGCAACCTTTTTCAGCCGTGGGCCGGTCCAGCGTCCCTCAGACCATGTGGCGGGCTGGACTATATTTTGGGGAAAAAATATGAACGAATTCCTATGCCCCACAAATAACCCAGAGATGCATTTTAAATAAAAGGACACATTCGACTCATGTAAAAACACGCTGATTCCTGGGCCATCTGCGGGCCGGATTGAGAAGGCGATTGTGCCGGATCCGGCCCTGGGCCTTAGTATGCCTACCCATGGCCTAGATGAACTCAATTGTGTTTTTACTATTGTGAACAAAAGCCGATTGCCATCCGTGACTTCTTTTCCTGACCTGTGGATGAAGCTGCATTCCTGAAAGTCCCTGGATGCTATGAATGCCAAAATTTGGGATTCCCTCCAAACCCGTGCCAATGTTTTGCAGCCATTTTGCAGCCCCCCGAAACAGAAATTGATCCACAAACCAGGGTTCGTAGTTAACACCCCAAAACCCAACAGCATCCAAATCACTTCAAACCAGGGCCAAAGTTTGGGAACAGTTTTGCCACAAAAACTCCACAATTTTCAGCCCCCCCAAGTGAGTAATTTAAACTGAAACTGAAGGTCATAGGTATCACCCCCAAACCCAATGTTGTCTGATTCACTCCAAGCTATTAGCCAGTAGTCCAATAGCAGTGTTTTTCAGCAAATACCCTAAGTTTGCAGAGCCCCACCAATTTTAGTAATTGATACTCAGACTTGAGGGTCATCAGTATCAAGCCAAAGCCCAACACTGTCTGGTTCTTGTAAAAACATGCTGACTCCCGGACCGCTTGTGGACCGGATTGGGAAGGCGATTGGGCCGTATCCGGACCATGGGCCTTAGGTTGCCTACCCCTGCGCCTAATCCCACGATCCACCGCTGCTCACTCTGCCTACTGATGCTGCCAGGCTGCCTGCTTTGCACAGTTGCTCTGCCTGCTATTGTCATGTTGCAGTTTGCATAGTCACCCATGGGAACGGCAACATGGTGACACCTTACATTTCTATGTATATAGAAAGTTGTAATTACACACACACACACACACACACACACACACACACACACACACACACACCTATATTTCTTAGTTCCCTATATATATATAAGGTACATGGAGACTAATAATAATAACTCTGGGCTGCTTCCAACAAAAGATTAAAAATACATTAAAGCAGTGGTGTGTAGAAGGTGACTGTGTTGCAATATGTTCCACAGGGCTCACACATATTTAACTTGAAAGGGAAATTTATTGCTGCAGCTTGCGAAGTTGCAGCCTATTGGTTACAAAATGTAGTCGTATGCTAGGCTTACGAAGGGCTCACATAGGTATGAATTTTGGTTTTTATTTTCTAAGCAAACATGAGAAGGGCCCTGATCCTCTCCCAGTCATTGCAAACAAATATTTTGAGTGAGTGGGGCAGGGTGATGGGGGGAACTCATACAAGTAACAAAACTCTGTGCCCTTCATAACTGATGCATGAGTCCAGGAAAGCTTTTGCAACAATAACACTCCATTGTGTTATCTTTCTTACTATTGAGATCTCAGAACAATTTTCTATGTCTATGTAGTCTGAACCACTGCAGAGTGAACTGGAAATTGAAAAGATTCTTTGACCTTTCCTAGGGTAGCAGAAGGCATTGTTTCACTGCTTCAGCTGGAAGTCAAATGGGATACTGAACCTGCACCAATTGTGCATAGATTAGCAATGTACGAGTTGGTTTACTTTGATGTGCTCTGTTTGGGAGATTTGATGTGCCCTGTTTGGGAGCTAGCCTAGACAGCTCAGTTGTGACATGCTGTGCAATTTTTAGCACATTTATCCACAGCAATCCTAACTGAGGTCAGTTTCAGACAGTCTGTTGACTGAGCATTCATCCTGATATGTTGTCTAACCTCCCTGCAAACACATCAAGCAATTGTCTCAAACTTTACAGTGCATTTTCCTGTCACTTTCCTTGCTACAAAAGTCTGGGGTTTTGTTTTGTTTTTTGTTAGAAGGTGGTTTGTAGCTCAAGAGCTCCAAATTCAATTGAACTGTGCAACCTCAATTTGCCAGTGTGATTGAATCCCACCCACAAAATAGGAACAGTCTCGAAGTACCATGGGTTACAGGGAGCTTACTCCCAAAGTAAAAACACAATTTACCAAAGCTGTTTTTAACCGAAAAGAAAACTAAGGGCCGTGTCAAACATGAAAATAATTTCACTACTTGGAAAGCAGGAAAAGGTGGGCAAACCACATGTAGTTCAGCACCTGTGATGATCAAGGCACATCAGTTTTGCTGTGTGTACACATGATATACATGTGCAGCTTGTATGCAGGCAGAGAAGAGACATATACCAATATTATGCATGGTGCATGGTATGTTCATGCTTTTCCCTACACCTAAGTATTTTGAGGAAGCACGGTTTGTTTTTAAAGCCACATTTTGCACAACTGGGAAAAGAAGTGTGCAACTGCATAGCTGAATTTTTTTTAAAAAATTACCTCTACCACCACCTACTGGACATAGTAAATAGTGTAGCATTATTCTTAACGAACGACAAATGCATCCACCAGAGCAACTTTTTCATTTTCCACATCTCTCTCTCTCTCTCTCTCTCTCTCTCTCTCTCTCACACACACACACACACACACACACAGAGTCTTGGTCCGTGGGAGTGATCCGGCCCATGGCCAGTAAACCTTGCTGACCCCTGGTCTAGCTCCTACAATTGAAGGGCAATCAATACCTTGTCCTTTTCAAGGGACTAGTAGTTAACTGCAGGAAATGGAGAATGACTGCTCATACTGGGGGAAGGGGCTATAATAATGGATTGGGGTGCATAGTATATAACCAAATAAAGAAAGGAAAAGGTAAACTTAGTAAATGTTCTTTTCCTGCAACAGATGAATTAGTGGAAGTAATAGCATTTGTGCTCCCTGCAACAACTGAAAAAGATACACATGCATTATAGAAGCTGTTCCTTTGGCAATCTGTGCTTCTATTTTGTTCTGACTGGATATCAGATCTGTCACTACCTATCCATACATGTTCCCAGTCACCATATTTCAAGCATTCAACATGAATGATCTGTCATGCACGCTTCAACTTAAGGAAAGAAGAACTACACAATATTATTTGAGATTTATTTGCAGAACAGCAGTCACAGAGATCAGCAGAGTTTAATTAATTAGCATGGCACAGTGATTTCAAATGGGGGAGAAACTCTCACTTTGAAGGTATGTTAAATACATACAGTTAGGAGACTGATTTATCTGAATAATACTTGCATTTGGTCATTTTTCTTCCAGCTGACCTAGCCAAGGTGCAACTGCTGGCCTAATTAGAGCTTCACCTGGCTTGCCAGTAGTATATATGAAAAGGATCTTGGGGTCTCAGTGGACCAGAAGCTGAACATGAGTCAACAGTGTGATACAGCAGGGAAAAAAGCTAGTGCCATTCAAGGCTGCATCAACAGAAGTATAGTGTTCAAATCAAGGGAAGTAAGAGTACCACTCTATTCTGCCTTGGTCAGACCACACCTGCGCCACAATTTAAGAAGGATGTTGACAAGCTGGAACATGTGCAGAGGAGGGGAACCAAGATGATCAAGGGTCTGGAAACCAAGCCTTATGAGAAATGGTTGAAGGATCTGGGTATGTTCAGCTTAGTAAAGAGGAGACTGAGAGGAGATATGATAGCCATCTTCAAATATCAAGAGCTGTCACATGGAAGATGGAGCAAGCTTGTTTTCTCCTGATCCAGAGAGTAGGACTCAAACCAATGGCTTCAGGACACAATAAAGGAGATTCCAACTAAACATCACAGATTCTTAGAGTTGGAAGGGACCCCAAGGGTAATCTAATCTAACCTCCTGCAATGCAAGAATCTCACAAAATTATTGTTCCAAGTTTCTGAATATCTGTCTCTGTCTCATAAGACTAGACATAATGGACACCTAATGAAGCCAAATATTGGAAGATTCAGGGCAGATAAAGTATTTGTTCACACAGCTCATAGTTAAACTATGGAATCCCCTCCCCCAAGAAGCAGTGCGGCCACCAACCTGGATGGCTTTAGAAGAGGATCAAACATGTTCATGGAGGAGGAGGAGGAGGAGGAGACTCCCAATGGGAGCCATAATGGCCCTGCTCTGTCTCCATGGGTGGAAGCTGTAATAATTCTGAATACCAGTTGCTGGAACCCACAGGAGGGGAGAGGGCTCTTGGGCTTGGGTCCTGGCTTGCCAGTTTCCCACAGGTATCCAAAGTGACCACCATGGAAACAGGGTGCTGGATTAAACGGACCACTGGCCTTCTGTTTCTGTGTACAGGAGGTTTCTGAAAAGGGCCCCTTATAGACAGCCAAACCGGCAGTATTAGTAAGGTGCTCACAAGGAGGTTCACTGTCTTCTTAATATTACAGGAGATGCTGTCACAACAACATTTCTGAAGTAGGAGGGGAAACAGGAGTTTGTTCTAATGTTCTAATTAACACTTGCAGCCAGCAAACATGGCTGCGCTGCCATTCCAAAGGGAGAGGGTCATCTGTGAAGGCATTTATGTTTTGAGAGTGCTTGGACTTGGATTGACTTTAGACACCAGTAACCCACTCAACTAACACGGGAACGGCTCATGTATGCCATTACTAGCCAACCTTCTCAGGTCCCCCAGCAAAGCAGGTTCCACCTTAAATATATTGCATATGCCTGTCCTCCTTCTCCTTATATTTAGTGGCATTATAAGGCCATACCTTGTTCTTCTCTTTCCAGGATGAGGGGGCAGGGGGTTCCTATGGAAGGCGGCATTCCCATAAGCAGCTTTTATCAACCCTGTGCAATGCGCTCCACTTGTCAGAGTCCACTCTCTCACTCAATTGTTAAAGGTAGCCCAGCTTCCTTTCTCTGCTATCTGAACATTTCCATTGTGTTTTCCATCTCTCTCTTCCTGTTAAAATAAACCTCCCTCAGAAACACTGGTGGCACCACTGACCCCATTTGTGGGCCTCGACCCATCAGTTCAAGATAAGTTATGCAAGCAATTGATTCCCCAACAGATCTATTGACTACAGAACTGTGGGATCTGTATGGAAGTTCACAGGTCCCCTGGCTATCAGATTGCTTGTTCATTGACTAAAATAGTTTGAATTCATATATAGGCATGGAAGTGACCTTGCAAATCATCATGTTTGTGTTTTTAAGAGCTCCTGCAAATTGGGAATGAGACTGAGGAAAGATGCTTTAAGACAGGGGTAGACAACATAGTGCCCACCAGATATTTTGTACCACAGCTCCTGTCATCTCTGACCATGCTAGCTAGGTCTGATGGGAGTTGTAATCCAAAACCTCTGGGGGGCATCATGTTGGTTACCTCTGCCTTCTGAACCCCAAGAGCAGGACCCAGTTTCTTCTGTTCCTCTTCATCTTACATGCTCCACCCCATTTCAGTGTGACTTTGATTTGCTTTTCTTGCTCATCCTTCCACTTTTACAGCAACACTTTCTGCAGCAAAACAGGCAGCACTTCAGTGAGATAAATAGGGCAAGGAGTACAACAGCCAGGAGGAAGGCAATGACGTCAAAAGAGTGATACTGGATCCAGTTGAGGTCATGTGCTGCCGGCCTCAAGTGGGGCGCCCCCTTGTGCTTCATCACAAACTCCACCCAATGCACCGCAAGGTCAAGAGGTTCAATGGGCCTGTCCAGGTGGAGAGCTGAGAGACGCTGGATGTTCTCTTTATACCTAAAAGAAAAGAACCTCTTTAGGAAATAAATATTACAGGGAAATAAAACACACAGCATAGAAGCAGATTTCCAAAGCATTTGAAATCCAAGTAGAGTTGATACTGTTCTGAGAGACTGGGGACATGGGATGCAAACCCCTCCCCTGTTCCTGTGTGTGCTGATGCACACACTTCGGGATACTCTCTATACAGCTTATGCAGGGTGACTGAGGCCAGAGTTCCAATGCTTTTAGTAGCTGAACCCTAATTTTTCTCTGGTGGATCTTTCACACAGCTGATCTGTCTCCTACGTGACAGCTGCTGCTAATCACAGGTCCTTGGAGATAAAAATGGAGAATGATGCAGTGTCCAGGAACTTCTGTGGGGCAACTGATGATGCTGGTGACCACCAGCAGGTGGCAGTTGGAGGAGGGATGATCTCAGTCAGTGTCTCTTAAACACAGAATGTGGCCGGCTGAGGGAAGCAGGAGCTGGTAGGTAGTCAAGAACAGGGCCACTTCCCAACGTGGAGGGAGATGCCCCCTGCCTTCACTGCTACTTCCTGACAGTTCCTGCAAGGCCGTCCTTTTCCATTCCCTTCAGTTGCCCCACAGTGACTGCGTAAACCACCCTACTGGAAGTAGGATTGTATGAATCAGCAGAGGGTATAATAGCAAACGGCAGATTTGCTGGCTACCCTTGGCAGAAACAGCATTGCCAAGGAGCAGAGATGGAATATTGTGCAGGACAGTGTTTTGTGACAGATGTGGAATGCGGAATGCTTTCCAGATCAACCTGTCTGTGAAGGAACCCCTGGAAACTCCTGTGCATTATGGAGGATTTTGGAGAATACTCCAGGGCACACTGGCGCGGCTTCTTGGCCCTCCCCCTGCCCCCACTTATTGTCCCCTTGGGGGAGCTAGCACTACGCATTAGAAGATACTCCAAACTCCCTTGCAGCTGCTCATTGTAGGGAAAGCTTTCTTTTACGGAACCTTGCCGTTACTTAACTTTTCTTTGATAATGCTCTGATTAGCTTCTGAAAATGCCATGGTCTGACAGAATACATTTTTGATACCACTACTGTAGAGGACCCAGAGTCCTGATAAAGAATCAAAGCAGTAAAAACAGAGGGGTTGTTAAGAAGAGACTTTCTTCTTCACCTGTCACCAGCAGCTGTGGAGCGACCCCCGCTGATTTCAATGACAAGCAGTGGCTCTGCCCCCTTGCAGGGCCCGAATCACCAAGCAACCACCGTGCTGCCCTCAAGCTCCCATCCCACCAGGAAGTCCACCCCCAGCAGCCACCCTTTAGACCCCCGTGGCATCCTACAACCCCCCCCACGCCCGGTGCAGAACGCTCCCCCCGTCCCTGCCTAGCTACACTCCTGGTCACCAGACATTATTTTATTTCCTCTGAATAACCAACAACTGCCAGTGAGAAAGACAACAATGCACTGAAGCAAAGAAGAAAGTAAATTTCCATGGTATACTTCCTTGAATATTCTGATTTTAAATGTACTTTGGGCCAACCCTAAAATGAGTTTTGTACCACTCATTACTCACTTTTTATCATAAATAACAGCCTTCAGTGCATCAGATAAATCCTTGGAAGTCATGTCCACTACATTCAGAGTCACTCCTGCTCCTCGAGATTCCATTCGCTTTGCATTGTCCATCTGATCTCCAAAAAGCGGCATCAGCACCATTGGTACTGCATTGCAGATTCCCTCATAGACCCCATGGGAGCCAGCATGAGTGATAAAGGCTCTGGCTTTTGGATGAGCTGTTGAGGAAAGAGCAGGAGGTGGAGAAATAACAACAGGTTTATCATTCTGCTAATGACAACGTATCTAGGCCAAGTTTTAAAATTACATTTTTATGGAAGCAGCCAATTGAAGTTCAAATTAAACAGCCATATGATTAAGCTGATCTCCTTGGACTGTTATGTACAGTCTAGCAAAATGTCTTTCAGAAGGATGGTACAGAACTGTGGGAGGAGAGAAGTGGCCCCCTTCTAGGCCATCTAGGCCAGGGGTGGGGACCCTCTGTCAGCCAAAGGGTCACATTCTTTCATGGACAGCCTTCTAGGACTCCAGACCAGTGATGGGTCCTGCCACTCTCCACCCAGGCAAGGAAGAGGTGCTATCACAGTTCAAGGGCACAGTCCAGGCAGGTAGGGTGCAGAGTAGGGCCAGTGAAGGATGTGGCCTGGGGGCATGGCCGGTGTTGAGTCCTGAAGGCCAGATAAAGAGACTTGGGTTCTCCATCCCTGATCCCTCAATTCAATACAAAGGGTGGAGACCCTTTGGCCTGAGAGCCAGAATTGACCCACCAGATTTGGCCTGTGAGGCTGTTTTCTTCAAACCACACCCACCTGCCCCATATTTGACACCACATGTAATGTTAGATGTGGGACACTGAACATCAAGTCCTGGGTTGTACCAGGAGTCCTGCAGGGAGTCCTGTCCTCTTGGGACCAAGCGTGCACCTGTAGAAAGCAGGATATCAGCTGCCTCCAGTATCCTGTCTAGTTTGGTGCTAAATTCCATTAAAGCCAATGGTACTTTGGTCAGTCATTGTTTTCCACAGAACTGAATGCAATTTTCACTCCAGCAAGTGGTTATGGGTAAGGATGAGCAAATCAGTCAGTTTTGGTTTCTCCCAGTTTCTCATCTTACCAGTCTTATGTTCAGTTCTCCATACTTCTACGCCAGTTTGCAATTATTATTATTATTATTATTATTAGTTACCACGAAAACTTGCCAGTTTTAGTGTGAATTTTTCCTAATATAATGGATTCCTGTAGGTTATTTTTACTACTTTCAGCATTTTTATGCATGCCTCACCATAGTATATACATTTTGTACATTACCTGCATTGCGGAATACAGAGCCGTGTGAATTTTGAAGGACGCCTGTGATTCAGTTCACAGATTGTTTTGGATAGTGCGAATGAAGTAAGCTTGCCTTTAAATGCGAACTGAATGAAATTTCCCCCTCACCCCTATTTCATGGCTCACATTTTGGCATCTGTGCCCACTGTCCTTTCAACTATTTCCTTAGTTTTTTATGCACACTATGAGCATAAAGCACCCGGCAGGGTTTTCTTTTCCTAGCCCAGCTTTTGCAGCCACAGGGCTTTGCTATGAGTGTACATGACCAAGAGCAATGTGGGAGCATGTCCGTCCAACATCACATTACTTTACACTTTGCTAAACAGTATTTAGATACACTCTCTCATGGTATTGCTAAGAGGCTAATGGCATTGAAGCAGCACTAAGGGCTGGTTATAGACAACAACAAAATTCCTGTCCCAGACATACCAAGCAGATCATTTTGTGGTAGCCACTTCACGAGCTTTGTGTTCTTTGCAAGATTTGGGGGTGTTTCTCCTGTATATCTCCATAGCACCTTCACAAGGAAGCAAACACATAGATTAGGAAATGTATCTTTTCACTTCACTTACAAAAACTTCAAATTGCACTTGAACAAGCACTCTCTCATATCTCTTACGTAGGGATTCTCTCATATCTCATATCTTCTCTTCAAAGAGCCCCATTAGTTGGAAAGGTGGGATATTGGTTAACAACAAATAAATAAGGTACTGCCTGTATATAAAAGAATGAAAGTGCACTTCTAGTTTTTACCCATACATAAGTTTAACTGAAGAATGAAATATCAATACTTCTTATTTTCCCCAGGGGTTGTGAATGCATATTTGTATCTTTTTATTTTGTGTGTGTTTAATTTTTATTTTTATGCAATTGTATTATGTCCTATTTATTTCTTTTTAAACATGTTATTGAATAATATGATTTCAATTAAATAAATAATAAATATTTTTAAAAGAATGGACTAAAATTAATACATTTTTAAAAGGTTATAGTCCTATTCTTTATCCAAAACTGAATAACATATATCAACTATCCTTAGAGCAGTACTATTCCCAATTTACTGATGGAGAATTCAGGTCTACTTAACACCCAGTGGCTTCACAGGCTGAGATACTAACAAGCCTTTTGCCCCTGCATGCAACCCCTTTGCTACTCCCTTCTTAGCACAAGAAATCAAGCCAAGATTAACCATGGTACCTTATTTCATCCAAACCAGGAAACTATGTGGACAGACCTTGGCTACAGAATGTAGTTAAGGAACAGAGACCTTAGCTACAATTCTCAGTTCAGATGACATTCTATGCCAAACCTTGGCTTAGCTGCCATGCCAAGCTCAGGTTAAAAAACCAAGGAGGAGAAAAGCATGTGTGAGTTCCTCTTTGAGAGCCATCACATAGTTTGCCTTGCCGTGACGTGTGAACCAGGCCAAAGAGTTAGCTAGGATTTCAATCCAGGTCTTGTGTCTAAATCCAACACATTTCAGTAGATAACAGAGGGAAGATAATTCATTGCGAATGCTTCGCCCTAAGTTAGGCAATTATAAACAGAAACAAAGAATATTGCGTACTCTCTGTGACTTTAAAAAAATGTAAAAGCTTACAAAAAACCAAAACACAAACCACTCTCAATAATTTATCTCATAAAATAGCATGTAATCATGACCATAAGTCTACAATGGTCTGAGTCTGCACGGGATCTCAGGCTAGGATAAAGTAATATGGAATTAGTGTCATGATTATCCAGACACTGAAAAATAATAAGAATTATTTCTTCACAATATTCAAAGGGAATACTTTCAAATATTTAAAAGCTTTCCTCACCAGACACCAAACAGGTTTAAGAATGTCCTGGAAGACAAACAGGTTTAAGAATGTCCTGGAAGACAGATTTAGAATGTGACATAACTGAATATACTTGGTTTACCATGGGGAAAAAGCTCCTTTTCATAATATATCAGCTGAATGTACTAGAAGACTCTTGTATATAAATTCATCAGCTTACCCAAGGTACAGGAGGGGATGTTCAGAAATTGGGTCATACATCCACCCATGGCGGGGTTGTGTTAGAGTGCAAGAATTTTCAGCAACAGCATTCAGAGAAATGGATAAGATCTTAAGCTGCCACATTATCCTAACATCTCAATTAATCCTTTTATTTTTACGCTTATATTTGAGGGTAATCAAAATTTGCACCATTTGCACAAAGTGCTGATAGTACAGCTGCTTATTGCCGCTAGAATGACCATCACAGTTTGGGGGGGAAATAGATGGGGCCAATCTTACCGTGTGATATTGCCCTGCTAGAAAAACTAACTAATAAGCTGAGAGTCCTTAGGGGCCAAAGAAAGAAGGAAGATTTTGTATTTGTTTAGTTTGACTTCATTTCAGTTGTAAGCAAAGAGAAACATGGCCAAGGACGCCCTCAGCCTAGAAATGAATATGGCTCAGTGACTCAGGGCATTTGAATACTTTAATCACTTTCCCTTGGTATAACAGGGTCTACGTTTTGTAACTTTCTCTTGTTTAACCATTATGTCTGTGCTATAAATAGCTCCAGTCACTACCTCCCACACATTCACTTACCTGTAGTTTATTTATTTTGGTTTTATTTTATGTCCGTTTTTGTCCAACAGTGATCTATGATTTTATAAAGAATTTATATATTTTCATCAGATCCTGTTTGGTAACACTGTATTTTGTAGAATTTTGTAAACCATTTCTTTCCTTTTCTTTTGAAACTTAACAAAAAATTATTTAAAAAATAAATAAATAATAATCCAGGCACTGACAGAGCCTATTTTTATATTACCACGGCAACATGGTTTCTTCCACACCACCGCGATGCCCTCCAGTTGTTCTGAACTACAGCTCCCATCTTCCCTGACCACTGGCCAGGCTGGCTGGGGCAGATGGGAGCTGTAGTCAAAGGCATCTGGAAGGCACCAGATTTAGGAAGTCTGAGAAAGGGCAACATGATGGAGGCCGCTAAAGCAGCGATTTCTTACTTCCAAGAAGGATGAGGCAAGTTTGGGAAATCCATTTATTATTGACTCCTTTCACTTCTTAGCAGGGAAGGAGCTGTATTCTCAGAGGAATGAGGAAAGAAGTCTCATGTTATGGTAGCAAAAAATGCAGAGGAGGCAAAATTTCACCAGTTTCTGGACTGGTAATTGATTAGCTGACATGGCTATACTACAATCTATCATCACTAAAACTTTTTCCAACAGATGTCTCTAGCCTCTGGATTTGAGGTGGTGTGCATGGATAATCTTTTAGCCCACCCTCCCCAACTTAAAGAAACAAGACCTAGTCCCTATGATCTGAAATTTAGTTGCAGAATGTTGGTTATGAAGATCAGCAGGGTTTTCTGCATTGTTCCACTTGCGGTTGCTGTACAATTAGGGGAACCTGCCGAGGGCTCAACTCTGGCAGCCTTATCTGGAATGCAGCCAAACGTGACAACTGTCAGGGAACTATTCACATCTTGTTCCCCTGTTGTCTTCTTGCAGCAATATCAGCTGTAGCTTTTGAGGAGGGTCTGAGCCAGCAGCTGGCATCTAAATTACCATGGCAATATTTCTAAAGAGCTGTATGTGAACAGCTTCCCGGTTCATGCTGTGTCAAGCTGCAAGATTGCTTGTTGGAGTGAGGCAAAGGGTTGTGTGTCAACTTCAGCTTGGGAGACACTTTTAAAGCAGACAGCAACACATGCAAAATGAACAAAAATATTTAACATCCTACGTGAATAGAGGTTACCATTTTTCCTTCTTACCGTCTGAGGTATTGTTCCAAACGCTTCAGCAATTTCCATAGCCTTTTTCATTGGAATTTCAGAAACCATTGAACCCAAGGAAAACACCACAATGCCATGTTCGCCAGAACTGTTTACTATGGCTTCAAATTCCTAGGCAAAACAAACAAAGAAACTTTTGGTCAGAATTCTGCGTCACGTGGGAATATTTTCATCTCTCCCCAAAAGCTAAATGAAAAAGTAACCTTTGCAGGGTAAGAGTGTGTGTGTGTGTGTGTGTGTGTGTGTGTGAGAGAGAGAGAGAGAGAGAGAGAGAGAGAGAGAGAGAGAGAACATTAGACCATTTCTAGGACCAGATCCGTCTGGGGTGGGGCAGCGTGGGGTCCAGAACAAATCCTTCTGTGTAGGCCCTCCTGTTGCCCCCATCTCTCCTCTGCCCCTCCCCAGCAGGGACTCTTCCTCTCCCCCCACTTACTTTTGCTGTTGTTGTTTTGCCACTACTGTAATAGTGGCAGCCTCTCCTCTTCCTCCTCCTCCTCCTCCTCTCTCCTCTGCCCTGGCTTACATTTTTCTTTTGCCCCTGAGAAGAATTGTCCTAGACCAGCCTAATGGTCTACCTGCCCTCACATTCAGTCTTAGACATTGGTCAGGATATTGAATTTCAGGAATCTCTGTAACAACATATCATATGCGTTCATTCATTTAGGATATTTCTAAATAGCTCTTCATCCCAGAAGTCATCACAGAGCAGGTTACAACAGAAAACACAAATGCAATAAGTACAGCAACCAATAAAAATAATAAATAATAAAGTTTTCCACATCAGCAAAGCAAGTTAGCAGGCTGACATAAATATGATATAATAAGGCGGTTCGCTAAGCTCAGCTAAGGTATTAGGCATTAGGATTTATAAGCCCAGGGCCTCTGTGCATATTATTTTAAATCTGCTGCTTGGTAATTGCATTGTGCCTCTTGATTCCAATATTAAGTCTCCCTTCCAAGTACTAACCAGGCCTGACCCTGCTTAGCTTCCGAGACCAGACAAGATCGGGCGTGTTCAGGGTAGTATGGCCGCAGACGTTCTGATATTATGTCAAAAGGGAGATGGCACCATGCTATTAACTTTTCCAGTCTACTGAAATATCTCAATCCTAATCCCTTTCTCATCCTCCATTTTTAAACTGAAGTTTTGAACCGTCTCAGTGAGGGGGAGTTGAGAGGTGGATTCCGACCTGAGTTAGTGGATTTTCCTTTGCACAGTTTATACCCCCAATGAAGACCATGTTGGGCATGATAGGCCTGGGATATTCAAAAACAAAGTCATAGCGCAGAAGCCAAATTGATGCTTGACTATAAAGGTCTGCTACTGTCACATCTTGGTGCAGGAATTCCTTGTTCAGTGTTCCATAGGGTGAATAAAGAAAATGGCATATCATGAATTCCAGCGAGCCGATTAAAAAATTCTTCACTCTCTGTTTAAAGTTCATGTGATCTGTATTGCCCGAGAAAAATTTTGGGACATAAGAATGTGGGTTTGGACACTGTGTTGCCGCAAAGTCTAAACCACATGGAATTCCCCGCAAGTAGTAAATAGAAGGAAGGGATAAATACTCAGCCAAGATCTGCCCACATGGAAACACTGGATCCATAACTACAATGTTGAATTTGGTTTCTTTAAGGTAAGAAATCAGCTCTTTGTTGTATAAAAGCTGCTTGCAATTATTATACAGAAGCATTGTAATATTTCTTATTCTTGAAAATGTCCCAGTCATTCTTTCCAGGAAAGGCTGACGTGCAAAAATCCTGTGACCAAGCTTTTGGAATTCTGCCTTCAAGTATTCCTTTGAGTAGGGCACGGCAAATGTTTTCAATGTATAATGTACAGATGACTTTATCCATAAATTCGTCTCAGGAGCAACGACAACTACTTGGTGTCCTCTCTGCTGAAGATGTTCCATAACTGGATGGATACTGAGCCAGTGACTGCCATCATGGGGTATTACCAACACCTTTCCTCCATCCGTAGGGCTCCAGAAAAAGAGAGTAAGCAAAACACAAATGCCTTGACGCATAGAAATCTTCTTGCTGGTTGCATTGTGGCATAATTCCAACCCAAAATGAAATGAATGTAAAAAAACCATTGCGAACAGCAGAGGAAACAAAGCCTCTTGTGAGCCTTTAGCCCTATCTTCTTCTGCAAATATTTATTTGCTGTGACACATTTATTAAGGCAGTGTGGAATGTCGAAATCTTGGTCAAAGGTCGGTTCTACAAACCAACCTGGATTGGGTGATAAGGAGTCTGCAGGCTAGCCTGTTGCATAAGCGTCTCTACTACCACATCTGTACTCAGCCAGTGACTTCCATCCTGTGGCATCACCAACAGCTTCCCACTTCCAGCACAACGCCACAAACAGAACCAAAAGGCAAGGCCAGCAGCTGCTGGATGAGACCTTGAATTCATCCTTCCTGTCATGGAATCAAGGAGCCCTGAACTTGCTATACGCTTTGTGAGCCTAATGTATGAAGGCAGATGTTGCAGAATAAAACACTGGAGCAGCCCACAGGATCACAGATTCTAAGCATCAAGTAAATGTTTAATTTGTTGCCTCTGCTGAACCTCTTGTCAGGACAAATAGCCCATACAGTGGTACCTCGGGTTAAGTACTTACATATTTTTTGCACCATAACACTCACTTTTTTCCTCCTAGAAAGTAAAGGGAAATGTCTGTGCGTGTTATGGAGCGAATGCCTGCGGGTGGCAGGGGGGATCTGCTGCAGTCGTGAGCAGAGGATCCATGGTTCCCCTTCCTTCCCTCCTCCGTGGTTACAAAGCATGGATCCACATGGATCCTCAGGATTTTTGCATTGAGCTACTCCAAATTCACTGTCAGATCACATGTCTGTGGCCACAGCATGAACCACAAAAATCATATATCCACTATTTCGTTTAGAATATTTTTTTTCTTGTTTTCCTCCTCTAAAAACTATGTGCGTGTTATGGTCTGGTGCGTGTTATAGAGCGAAAAATATGGTAATTTGTTCCGGAGGTCCGTTCTTAACCTGAAACTGTTCTTAACCTGAAGCACCACTGTAGCTAATGGGGCCTCTATTGAAGCACTATTTCTGGGTGAGTGGAGTCTGTAACCTGAAGCGTGTGTAACCCGAGGTACTACTGTATATCCAATTATAAGAGCAATGTCAACTGAGTTGATGTTTTAAATGGTTAAATGGCTCAGGACCACAGTACCTCAAGGACTGTCTATCTCAGTATGAACCGACTCAGATCCTGCAACCATCCTCTGAGGTCCTTCTTCGTGTGCCTCCTCCATGAGAGACCAGGAGGGTGGCAACATGAGAATGGGCCTTTTCTATAGTGGTTCCCTGTTTGTGGAATGTCATCTGGTGCCTTCATTATACATTTTTAGGTGCCAGGCAAAAACATTCTTTATCAACGAGGACTTGGGCTAATTAACAGTCTACGTCCTTTTGTGGAATCAGGGTTATTGGTTTGTTTGGGTTTTGTTCTTGTTTTGTTATGTATTTTGTGGTATTGTTCTGTATTTTTATGCTGTGAACCCCCATGAAGTCTTTAGAAGAAGGGTGGTATACACATTGAATAAATAAAATAAAACAAAATAAAATAAAATAAACCCCCAAAACTCTTTAGTCAGCAAATAAAACTATTATTTTTAAAAATCAAATACAGTACAGTGGTACCTCGGGTTACATACGCTTCAGGTTACATACACTTCAGGTTACAGACTCCACTAACCCAGAAATAGTGCTTCAGGTTAAGAACTTTGCTTCAGGATGAGAACAGAAATCACACAATGGCGGCGTGGCGGCAGCAGGAGGCCCCATTAGCTAAAGTGGTGCTTCAGGTTAAGAACAGTTTCAGGTTAAGAATGGACCTCTGGAACGAATTAAATACTTAACCCGAGGTACCACTGTACTCAAACTAAAAAAATACTAAGAATAAGCAGTACAATCCAGAGATCACTTGGGAAATACTCAAACAAAGGACTGCTCCACACAGGAGTTTATTGTCAATTTTCTGTTAGTCATGTGTATTAGTAGAGTTTTTTGCAATCTCCATTTGACATCATTCTGAGCAAAAAGCCAGCACCATCCCCCCAATTTCCATTTAATCTAGATTTCCCACTTCCTAAATAATTGGATAAGTAAAAATGACCAAGTACAAAACCACAGTTGCTGACGGCTTGGAAGCTCCTTACTGCACTTTGGGGGGGGGGGGTCACATGGGTGGTTTCCTTATCACTGCTCACCTGAACAATTCTTGGGTTTCAAATAATGATGACTACAGTTCTTGATTAGCAAAGATACAGTACCATACATACGTTTCTCCTCTTGCAGATTGGATGACCTTCCTCACTATCTGTTCAGTTGTATACAGTAAGCCCACAGTTTACGCAGGGGTTATGACTCTCAGAAAGAAAGAAAGAAAGAAAGAAAGAAAGAAAGAACCTGCATCACTGTAAGCAATGCTAGGCTAGCATTTCTGCTTCTACCTTTGCATCTAAGCAACAGCTCAAAACTCCTTCTAGCTATGTGGGGGACTGTTTCTCCTATCCAAACTCACTTTCTGTTTTTCTCACAACAGATTTCACAAACCCTCAGATTGCTGAAAGGCATTTTCAGCAGTTAGGTAGGTGATCAGTACAGCAAAGGACAGTACCATAGCTCAGGGGCAGAACAGATACCTGATGGTGAACATGTCTCCGGCTCAGTCCATGGCAGTTAGGGGGTAGAACTCACCTGTAAAAGTACCAGCCTAACCAGTTTCTTCCTTGGGCCTTTCAGGCGAATTCCCTTCCCCTGCAGGTCTGAAGCAACATGGACACTCAAGAAAGCACTAAAGCTAACAGGCTTTTCAGTTCTGAACAATTAATTGGAACAACAGAGTTTTTGGTGCATGAATGAACCGGAAACTGCCTTAGCTCTTCTCTAAAATTATTATTGCTGGAATCTACCACTTCATTTGCACTAAAGAGTTGGTGGTAATGGAAAAAAAGGCTTTGTTCCATCAATGGAGCAACTAGGATGTCTATGTCCTAACACTTAAGTAGATGCACAATAGGAAATATCATTCATGAAGGATAAGGCAAGTGCCAGAAGGTCACGAAAGGCGGCAAATAAACAACAATTTCACCATAAAGAATTGCAAACCTTGGATAATGGCTTCTTCTGGGCACAGTTAATCCCTCCAATGAAGACCATGTTGGGCATCACCGGTCTGGGGTAATCAACTGCAAAGTCTTGTCTAATTAGCCAAATGGATGCCTTACCAAAAAGTTCTAATAGTGTAATTTTCCTTTGCAGAAATTCAGTTGCCAGATGTTCATATTTTCCATAATATGAGTAACAATATAAAGAAGCTAACATCGACATTAAAACATTCTTCACACGCTCAGTAAACGTCATATGATCCGAGTTATTTGTATAAGCTTCTGGGATGTAAGAAATGGGGCTTGGGCACTGAGCAGCATGGAAGTGCAAGCTACATGGAAGTCCACGTAAGAAGTAGACTGTAGGCAAGGAAAGATATTCAGCAAGGATTGGAGCGCAAGGCAGCACAGGATCAGAAAACACAGCATCAAAGTCGCTCTGCTGGAGGAACTGGATGAGTTCTCTGTCGTATAAAAGATGCTGACAAGCAGTAACAAACATGGTAGTAACTTGAGATATGTTTATATACAACTGTACCATGTTCTCTAGGAAATTCAGATTCTTAAGAGCATTCTCAGTCATCAAACTCAGAAGTTCACTCATCTTCTCCTGGGTGTAAGGCATGGAATGTGTTCTTACAGTGAAATGCTCAGAAGACGTTTGCATGACCAAAGTGTTTTCTGGCATCACAACCACAACCTCATGTCCTTTTTGCGCAAGCATCTCAACTACCACTTGCATGCTCAGCCAGTGACTTCCATCTTGAGGCAACACCAACAGCTTCCCACTTTCGGCACAATGCCACAAAGAGAACCAAAAGGCAAGGCCAGCAACCAGTTGAGACCTTGAATTCAGCCTGGCCATCGTGGTATCAAGAAGTCCTGACTTCCTTACACGCTTTGTGCCTAATATATGAAAGCAGATGTTGCAAGTATAATGTTGGTGCAGCCAATGGACTCACTCATACTAAGCATCAAGTAAATGTTTAATGTGTGCCCTTCACTGATGCTACTTTTATCAGGACCAAAGGCTGTGCATGAAATAATATTGAACAGATAAGAACAGGGCCAACCAAGTTCATGTCATACGTTAACAACAACAAAAAAGAAAACTATTCAGCCGCAAGAGTTGTAGAAGATGATTTAGCACAATTATGTGGTGTGCTTCTGTAACCCTCAGATTTTAAAATGTTAACTAGAATAAGCAATGATGATCTACCAATCAATAGTTGGAACATGTCCAGACAAATAAAGGGCTTCTCCCCATGTCCGTTTACTGTGCCTTTGCTCTTAGTTATGTGAGCAAGGTTTTTCAATGTGTGCACATCATCCTTAACAAAATGGCAGCCCCAAATTCCTACACATTTAATCCAGATTTTCCCAATCCATGGATAATCCACCGAGGAAAAATGGCCCAGTACAAAAATGTAGTCACTGCTGACAGGGAAGCTTCTTTGATGGAATCTACACGCATATAAAAACTGTTCTGAAAATGCTTTTTGAAAAGTGTTTTTAAAAATATGTTGAATTTTCCATAAGGCTCACTATTGCCATCTAGTGTCACATTGTATATTACACTTAAAACACACGTAAATATTTTATTTGCAGCTGTATAGCTGAGTCTTTGGTGCACTTTATTTTTTGGGGAAAGTAGTTTGTCATGTACCCCTCTGGGTAGGAGGGGCTTTTATTTTCATACCCCTTACCTGTATATGCTGCTCAGCTGACTACAAACTAGCCATTTCGTTTCCAGTGACCAAAATGCTGCTGCACACTGAAGGCACAACAAAAACACACCTGAAGGCTATAACTACTGTAACAATATTCCACAACAACAACAAGAGCACGGAGGTCTTGTGCAGGCCTGCCCTGGCACAGGAAGCCAGTGTTAATTCTGTTTAAAAATATACACCATGTCTCTGCAAAAAGACAAGAAAAACACCCCACAAGCCTCTATTTTGCCCATCAGCAATTGGCTTGAACTGGTATTTATCTGCCCCCCCCCCCCAGTTTAGCCATCTGTCCCCACCCCCCTTTTGCAGCCACCACAAATCAAGAGCTCTGGGACTTTGCTGCCGCCACTCTCTGTTCCATCTCCATTCCGCTGAGCAGCAGCACTGCCACTGCTGGGAAGGCACTTCTCCCCCCCCCCCCAACACAACACACACTGCAAAATAAAAAAATTCCTTCCAGTAGCACCTCAGAGACCAACTAAGTTTGTTATTCGCATTCTGAACCAGGTAACTACAATATCACTAATTTCAAAAGTTATAGCAACCAGTTAGTAGACATGTTTGTTGAAAAAAGTTGGATTTTCAGATTGTCAATTTGATGTAATTGTTTAAGCTGGTCCTCTCTGTGATTTTTTTTTTAAATTGCTTTGATTTAAACCAGTCCCCTCTGCATTCAGGTCGGTAGTTCAAGTTTGTGAATAGCTATGTGAGAAGGAAGCAATCCTCCCCATCAAAAATATCCACCTATAAGCAATTGTCCTGAAGCAGAATATTTGGTTGATGAGTTCAAATAAATCTTTAATGCATGTCTTCCTGAGACTCCTGCCCAATTCTGTGGGTTTCCTGCAACATTTCCCTTTTGTATTCAAAAGGGATGCTTAATCCTCCACTGATTCAGCCTCCTAGAGCTCCTGCTCCCTGGCTTCAGGAGCGCCCCCTTGCCTCCCACATGGAGGGGGCCCAGTGTTTTGTGATGTCACGTCATGCCCCCCTCTGCGTGTCCCACAAGTGCTCGCCTGGAGGTGAAGAATAGAGGGCGCAGAGGGCAATCTTCACCCTCTGTGCGACCCACCCCCACCCAGCACTGTTTTGTCTAGAAAAAAAGAACTGCATAGGAATCTCGATTTACTGAGTCAGACCTCTGTTCTGTGTAGCTCAGTATATTCTGCATGGATTGGAAGCTGCTCTCCTGGGCTTCAGAAAGGGGTCTTTTCCTGCCCTACCTGGAAATGCCCCAGGGGACCTGGAATCTTCTGATGGAAAGCTCTACCACTGAGCTACAATAAATTGCTGTAGTTGACATACAGAAAGACAGAGGGCGTAACACCAATAAAATAACTACAAATGTCATGATAAAGTGTTACAAACCTTGGATAATGGCTTCTTCTGGGCACAATTAATCCCTCCAATAAAGACCATGTTGGGCATCACAGGTCTGGGGTAATCAAATGCAAAGTCATACCTCAACAACCAAAGGGACGCTTTACTAAAAAGTTCCAAGGTTGTAATCTTCCTCTGCAGAAACTCAGTAGCAAGCTGTTCATATTTTTCATAAAATAAGTAGCAAACTAAAGAATTGAACTGAGTCATTAAAAGATTCTTCACACGCTCAGTAAATGTCATATGATCCGAGTAAGTTGTAAAACCCTGTGGGATGTAAGAAATGGGGCTTGGGCACTGAGCAGCTTGGAAGTCCAAATGACATGGAAGTCCACGTAAGAAGTCGACTCTAGGCAAGGAAAGATATTCAGCAAGGATTGGAGCGCAAGGCAGCACAGGATCAGAAAACACAGCATCAAAGTTGCTCTGCCGGAGGAACTGGATGAGTTCTTTGTCGTATAAAAGATGCCGACAAGCAGAAACAAACATGGAAACACTATGAGATATATTTCTATAGAATTGAACAACCTTCTCCAGGAGGTGATCATTATTAAAAATATTCTCACCTATAGCCCTGTAAAATTCGTCCAACTGCTCCTGGGTGTAAGGCACGGAATGTGTTCTTACAGTGAAATGCTCAGAAGACGTTTGCATGACCAAAGTGTTTTCTGGCATCACAACCACAACCTCATGTCCTTTTTGCGCAAGCATCTCAACTACCACTTGCATGCTCAGCCAGTGACTTCCATCTTGAGGCAACACCAACAGCTTCCCACTTTCGGCACAATGCCACAAGGAGAACCAAAAGGCAAGGCCGGCAACCAGTTGAGACCTTGAATTCAGCCTGGCCATCGTGGTATCAAGGAGTCCTGACTTCCTTATACGCTTTGTGCCTAATATATGAAAGCAGATGTTGCAAGTATAACGTTGGTGCAGCCAATGGACTCACTCATACTAAGCATCAAGTAAATGTTTAATGTGTGCCCTTCACTGATGCTACTTTTATCAGGACCAAAGGCTGTGCATGAAATAACATTGAACAGATAAGAACAGGGCCAACCAAGTTCATGTCGTACGTTAACAGCAAGAGGTGCTGAAGATGATTTAGCACAATTATGTGGTGTGCTTCTGTAACCCTCAGATTTTAAAATGTTAACTAGAACAAGCAACACAGAACAAAAAGGGAAGGCCAGTGCCTCGTTGAGACCTTGAATTCATCGTTCCTGTCATGGTAACAAGAAGCCCTGACTTTGATATACTGTATGCCTAATGCACAAAATCAGATGTTGCTGAGTATAATATTGATGTAGCCCACAGCATCACTGATTCCAAGCATCAGGTAAATGTTTAATTAATGTCCTCCGCTGATCTTATGACCGGGGCTACATTCAAACTTACTAAATAGATAAGAATAGGGCCAAATGAGTTTATGTTGTACATTAACGAAACAAATCTCTTCAGTAGCAATATTTGCCTGCAGATGATTCAGCATAAGTTTGTAGTTTTATCCTGTAGCTCGCAGAGGTGAGGCAGTATAGTTACCATAATGTCATATATTGTACTCTTTTTTGTGAGCTTCCTATGGAGTATCAACTTTATTGGTGCTAGAAAGGGGACCTCCCTAAACCCGATAAATTAATAAATGGTAGAATTCTGATTATTTGGGATATGAAGGCAAAATACAAGCTGCAGAAGTATTCCTGGGCTAGCGTATGCAAAATAACCTGGCAATGTAGGGCCATTAAAAACAACACGGGGCCATTGGCAAGGCAAGAGTCCTTTCCCCTGCCCTGAGATGTGAACAGATATGGGGAGTTGGGGTTGGAAGGTTGACAGGGTAACTGGACGTCCAAGGAGCCAGCCTCTGCAGAGGATTGGGGGGCAATGTGACATTGTGCAATGTGCTGATGTCCCATGTGCAACACCATCGGAATATTGAGGGGGGCTGCCCCTCAAAAAAAAATTAAAAAATTCAGGGGGCCGAAACTGCCTTGGCCCCTAGAAGTTGGTGCCTGTGCTGGGTGTGATATCACAGAAGAGTTTGGGGCCTTTGGCACAAGGCTTGGAATAGCTGAGAACAAAGGACAGAACCATTTGGGCAGGCTGGCTGAAGGGAGGCTGGGAGAGAGGCCTTGGACTCCAGGGCTGCACTGCTGTGGGGAACAAGCCTCTTTTGACACAGCCATACGGTAAGATCTGGACTCCCTCCAGGCAGACTGAAGGTGTAAATAGGTGAATAAACCATATTTCTTAAAGCTACGACAGCCTGCGGTGTGTCTTCAATTCCCCAAAGGAGCACAGACCCTGGTTTAGGGCCAAGACCTCTGGAATCCTGTGCACGGCTCAGCTGGAATTGGGGTGGCCGGTAACAATATTAAAGAAAACATAATCTCTTGTACATATTTCTATGTAAAAGAGAGGACAAGTGGAGCCGGAATATCTTATTTCTGATATCAAGCATTACAGCTAGCAACTCATTATTGTGAGTTTCCTCATAGAGAGGAAAGGCAGAAATTAAAGGTATTATACCGCCTACCGCCATGACCACCCAGAGCGAGGCAGATTGCAGAGGCAGCAGCAGATAGACCCAGCATCAGCACCAGGAGTAGCCACTGCCAATTGCTGCATCATCCTCTCTTGTTACTTAAAAAAAATTCTTAGTCAGATGGCAGCAAGCCAGTGTAGCATATGGTAACAGACATTCATTTTAATATTTTTATTTTAAATATATATTGAGATGTATTCAATTCTCCCTCTGTTTGCTTCGTGCAATGAGTGTTTCCTCTGCTTCCCACATCCATCTCCAGAATATGCAACGGAGGGACTTCCAACCATCTGGAGTTTATTTTGAGGTTTTTTGGGGCGGGGGTGGGCTGGAAGGGAATAGGAAAGGACAGAGTTCCACTGCCTGCACAAAGTCCATTGCACTGGTGAAGCTTCAGCACTGGGTATCACCCACTATCCTTTTTTTACATGAAAATAGTGCTTAGCTCCAGACAAACATGTTTGGCATCAGTGGAGCAGAAACAAAAGCAAATCAGTTTGTCAAGGATCCCAACATATTGAGTAGAGTTGCTAGCTCCTTAATAACACTAGTCAAGGCACAGATCATATCATAATGCAGGTGACGGAGGTCCTGTAAAATTGCAGATATATAGTAATTTCATGAGAAAGTGTTTCAAACGTTGGATAATGCCTTCTATGTCCAGACTTTATCTCTCCAATTAAAACCATGTCTGAGGTAATCAAATGCAAATTCATACTTCAGCGACCAAAGAGATGTTTTACTTTAAAAAAATTCCAAGATTGTAATCTTCCTCTGCAGAGATTCAGAAGCAAGATACTCATATTTTACAAAAAAGTGCAAAATAAAGAATTTAACACCATCATTAAAATGTTTGTCACACGCTCAGTAAATGTCATATGATCTGAATAAGCTGTATAAGTTCCTTGATAAACTAACGGGAAGGATCCGAAACCGGCGGGACCAGAAGTTTACCAAGGACTGGAGTAAATTTACGGATTATTTGAGAAGTATTTGTGACGACCAGATGATGTTTGTAGGTTTGCAAGAAGTTCTGTGAGGAATAATATTAGAAATATTGCAAAAATGGAGAAGGAGACGTGATATGTTAAGAGATGTAAAGACAATAGTAAGTTAGGAAATGCATAAGAAGTGATTAAGACAGAGGATTATCAGAGGTGCTGATGGAAGTCCAATAAGAATGTATTTGTGATAAATTGTGTGGTATGTTTTATAATTTTGTATGTTAAAAACCAATAAAAATATTTTAAAAAATAAAATAAATAAAAAAGAATAAGCTGTGTAAGTTCCTGAGATATAAGGCAAGGGGCTTGGATTCTGGGCTGCTTCAGAATTCAAACCATATGGAAGTCTATGCAAGAAGTAGACTATAATCAAGGAAAGATATTCAGCCCAAGAAGCGTGGGATCCTAAGATATGGCATCAAAGTTGCTCTGCTAGCTCTCTGTCTTACAAGTAGAAGCAAACATGGAAATAATCTGAGATATGTTTTTAAATACTTGAACAACCTTTTCCAGAAGTGAGAATTATTTAAAACATTCTCACCTACTGCACAGTAAAATTCACCTAAGCAGGCAGAGGCAAGGTGTGTGCCCTGGGGGCATGACACGTTGCCCCCAGGGGCATGGTGCGCATCCCGGAGGTCTGGTATGCTGCCCGCGAGGGCATGGTGCACTGCTCGCAGGGGCGTGGCACATGTTCTGGGGGTGTGACACGCCACCTGGGGGGCGTGGCACCTGGTACACATGTGGGGATGTACGGCGCGTGTCCAGGGGGCGCTGCGATGGCACCCTACCGGAATAGTGGTGCCGGGGGCAGTCTGCTCCCTTTGCACTCCCGTTCCTCTGCCAGTGGCCCTGAACTCATCAAGTAAATGTTTAACGTGTTGACTCTGCTGAACCTATAGCCACCAGCATTAGACCATTATCTAATCATAAGAATTCCAGTTGAGTTATTTACATTAACGAAATCTTAAGTTACTACAGTTATAGAAGATGATTCATCACAGTTAAACACTTTGGTTTTGTAACAAGCGGAGGTCATAAAAGTTCATAACTACTTGCTGAAGATGTTAAAGGTTACTACATTCCAGCAAGATGAATATTTTGTTCTTTTTTTCTTTAAAGTTTATTAAATTTTCGCTCCTAAATTTTTCGTCATGTACATGGTGATGTCTAGGTGGTGCTTTTTATCACCACACACCTTCTGTGTGCTGCTCACCTAAATACAATCCAGCAACAACTCAACTCAAATGGTCTTAATTCGTCTATTGCAGGGGTCAGTAACCATTTTCAGCCATGGGCCACTCCACCATCCCTCAGACCATGTGGTGTGCCAGACTATAATGAACGAATAAAATAATGAACGAATTCCTATGCCCCACAAATAACCCAGATATGCATTTTAAATAAAAGCACACATTCTACTCATGTAAAAACATGTTGATTCTATATAGACCCCTATCTTTCCACAAGTGGAATTGCTCATACCTCTTCCAGTTTGAAGGCTGGATGATTCCAATATGGAAAGAGCAGAGAGGTGCCCTGGGCCAGAGAAGCTCTACACTTCCTCCACATTATCAATGCTCTCTTCAAAAAAAGATGAGATACATCCCTTAATTTAGGTCTAGATATACTAAGAAACAGCAGCACACATATTGAAGGACTAGAGGGAATTAATTCATAGGGTCTCTTTGACTATTCTAATTAGCTTCTTTAGATGAAAAGCCTCATGATAGTACTTCAGATCAGGCATTCTCAGTCCTTCCTTCATCCAAGGTCTATAGAGGGTCTTATTGGTCACATGACCACGCTTCCCCGGGCATGAAGTGATTTAATATCTCATCCGGGAGTACTCCCAAGATGGCGACGAAGTAAGACGCGCTTGCCAGAGCTCCCCCCCTTTCCAAGTTCCTGCTGTAAGTTACTCAGCTCCTATTTTTCTCTGGAAGTTGGCACAATAATGTTTTGATGATAATGCCGGGAATTCACCCTGTGGAAGCTTGCAAAGCCAGCGCCATAAATCTCCTTAATGAGCTTCACTAACAACCTGATTAGCTGTAACTTGGGCAGCCACCGGCTGTGCTTCCCTGGCCTTCCACCAGCTCTTGCTTAACCTTTGAAGGACTCTTAGGTAACCGAGCCGCTCAAGGGGTTTAGCATGACGAATCTAAAACGTGGCCGTACCTCTTCTGTGGAAGACCGTTCCTTTAATGCCTCAGAACCTATGTCTAAGGTCTCGAAGCCTACTGGGCCGGATTCACCACCTAAGATCTTAGAGCCTTCTATCTCATCATTGGAGGAGTTTTTCTGCAACCTTGTGCCTCCTTCACCTGTTACTTCCAAGCAGTTAGATTGCCTACATGATCCTGCAATGACTCCAAACAACCTTTTAAACACCTCCAAGCAGGTAGACTGTCCATATGATCCCACAACGACTTCTAATACTCCCTTGCCAGGAGACAAATCGCTGTTGGATATGACCTCCAGCCCAGATGGCCTCTCTCCCTACTCCGACCCTCATCGTAAATCTTTATGTGATATAGTGCGATCAGCGGAGCTGAGGACTTTGCAGAAATATTGCCTGCACTTGGCTGACGAAATAAAGGTGCTATCAGCTTCCATCAATATGTTAGAGGGAAAACTAAATGCCTTCACCAAAACCCCTGTTTCGATTTTGAATCCGCCATTAAAGCATCAGGGACCTGATAATCATGAGGCACAGAGCCTAAGTAGGGGGCAGCAGCTAGTAAACCTCCAACTCACCCCTAACAATATATGCTTGAACATCGCTCACTCCTGCTTCCCCTATTATGCCTGGAGAAATTGTAAAGCTGCTGTGATCTCATTGCGAAGGTTGACCAGGTCCTACTTGGCCCAGGGTGGTCTCCTATCATTAGAATGGCTGCCAGAGACTCCAAAATTTAAGCGCTTGTTGCTCAAGTTCGACTCGCCCAGGCTTCCTGCACTTTTGAGCAAACTTCGAAATCGTCTCAACTGGTTTGGAATCTTTCCACAAAGATGCTTCTTTAACAACTGTAGGGGCATTATTGGGAAAATCCCAAACTCAGCAAACTTGGTTAGCAGGCCTACAAGGAGGACTGAGGATCATGACCGGAATTCGCAGCAACGGACCCTTCCTATGAACCCCTCCCCACGATTTACTAGCCGACCATCCCACCGGCAAGAAGGGACTGCCTTAAGGGGTAGAGTTTTGATGGGTCCAGCGTTGGCCATTATAGATGCTTCTAAAGATAGGCAGACACAAGCCTATGTGGACCCCCCTGCAGCGATAACGATCTCCAATCCTCAACGCTCTGCGTTGATTGTATTAATACATAAGAAAGGTCCACGTACAGAGCCGAGCAACTTTAGGCCAATCAGCTTGCTAAATGTCATTGGGAAGATTTACTCGGGGTACCTGCTAAACAAACTATCGAAATGGATGGAGGACGACAATATCATTGCCGATGAACAGGCGGGTTTTCGCCCTGGAAGATCTACCACAAACCAAATATTAACCTTGAATCACCTGGCAGAAAAGTATGCTGGCAAAGCCCCAAAGGTTCTTCATGTGGCTTTTATTGATCTTAAGCAGGCATTTGATCGAATCTCTAGAAAGCAGCTATGGACAAAACTGGCTGCTACAAAGTTCGATCGTCGTCTCCTTCATCTGATTATCAGCCTCCATACAAACACCTTTCTGAGAATCAGGTTAGACAATAAAGGCCTAGTCTCCAACCCTGTTACCACCACTAGAGGGGTAAGACAGGATTGTCTATTGGCCCCAGCATTGTTTAATTTTTACATTAACTCACTGGTGACTCACATGGCCAATGATGCTTTCCACCCCCCCAAATTAGCAGGCCGATCTCTGAATGTTCTTCTGTATGCAGATGACGCCGCACTTCTTGCCAGATCCCCTATTGGACTGAGGAGAATGCTGCAAGCTCTACATGAATACTGTGATCAGCATGAGCTCCAACCCAACTATGCTAAGATCAAGATCATGGTCTTCTCTGCCTGACCGAGACTCCGTCGATGGTCGATGAACAGGATCCCCTTAGAGCAGGTTAACTGCTTTAAATATTTGGGACAAGTAATACGGTCAAATAGGTCTTTTCTGGCCCATAGAGACAATATAACAACTAAAGCATCTAAAGCAGCCATCCAGATTAGATCCCTATATGCTAAGAATCAGGCTCAATCAGAGAAGATAGCTTTGAGACTCTTTCAAATGAAAGTCCTCCCCCTTCTTTTGGTGGGCATCTCTTTAGGCTCCAGTAGGGTTTTTTTGAAATTGGATTCTATCCAAACGCGATTCCTTAGAGCCATCCTTAGGATTCCCCCCTCGGTAGCGGGTGCGGTTATGAGATTAGAGGTCGGCTGTCAAGCTATACGGCATGTGGCCTTGAAGACGAAGCTCTGGCTATGGCTCAAGCTTTGTTTTAAACCAGTGGGTATTGCCCCCTTGATATTGAGGGACGATTTCCAATCATCGTGGGAAAGGGAGGTCACTAACGAGGTTCAATCCAGCGGATTGTCTCACCTTTACTTTGAGTCTATGATGTACAATCAAGCTAGAGCTGTGATCTCCCGGAGACTGAGTGACATTGCCAGACAAGAGGACATAGCTCAGGTAAAACCAGGGATGTTCCTAGGGGACCAGATTTATCGGACCATACCAGCCCCCTACCTTGCAGAAATTCACTATGTGGAATACCGTAGACTTCTTACAGCGGCTAGATTAAATGTCCTTGACTCTGCGATATTGTGGGGAAGGTACAGGGGAGTACCATACGCCCAGAGAACCTGTCATTGTGCCATGGGTGTGGTTGAGTCCACCGAACACATTCTCTTGACTTGCCCTTCTTATGCAGAGCTTAGACAAAATTTTATAGACCCATGCCTATGTCAGTCTAGCTTCCTATCTGGAGAAAACCAGGTTTTACACTTGCTGAATAACGTCACTAGAGCTATACCTTCCTTGGTGGCCAAATTTCTTTTTTTAGCTTTTAAGCGTCGCAAGACTTTAATTGATTGTATTGATATGGGGCTATCTGTTTAGCCCATTTTAGTGTTGGCTAAGTTGTAAAATCTTCCTGGAGCTTTTAACTGTGTATTGACAAATGTACTTTTTTTCTGACTGACGGTCGAATAAAAGGTTGATGACCACGCTTCCCCAAGCGATAAATCCATTAAGCAACAGTTGCCATTTAACAAAGATATTTGAGGGGATAGTTACAGGGAGGGTTGGAAACAAAAATGGGAATCTTGGTAAAACAGAGGTCTTAATTGCTGCAATCCAGTCCAGGCAACTAAGCCTTAGGTGTTTCCAAGACTTCAGCTCGGCATCAATTGAATTATGCCATTTCCCCAAATTCCTTGGCCAAAGTTGCTTGAGATCGTTCATGATAATCATTGTTGCAATCTGGCTCATGAAGAAAATTGGAACATAATTTTTGAGCCATTCGTGACTTGATTGAGAATGAGAATACCGATATTGCTCGTGTTCCTGAAACCTGGGTGGATGAGCTGGGATGAGCTGTTCTGACTCAGCTGTGGCTGCCCGGAAACTAGACACAACATCAGCGCACGCTGCAGGCATGGATGGGGAAAGGGGGCTTGCTCTTGGCCTGGTGCCATTGTTCTCCTTTAGGCACCAGGGGAAATCTCATTCAGGCAGGCATTTTCAGTTCAGTTAATGAGGTGTTATTAGGAGAGTTCTTACCACTTATAGATATTTTGTATATTTTATAGACTATTTATAGATTATTTAGTGAACTCATTGCATGTTTTCTATTGAGTTTTTTGGGTTTTTTTGCTGGGATGGTGGTGGTTGGAATTAATATCAAACTGTACCACAAAAGAAAAAATAGCACTGGTTGCACCAAACTGGTGATTGACTAGAAAGTCTAAAAATCATGCTTCTACTCATAAAAGAAATTCTACAGAATTCAGAATCCTGTCATAATAAATTTAACAACAACAAAAATAAAATAATAATAAGAAGAAGAAGAAGAAGAAGCATTACCAACCTGAGATAACGGCTTCTTCCAAGCACAGTTTACCCCTCCAATTATAATCATATTTGGCATTAGTGGCCTTGGATATTCAGCCACAAAGTCCATTCTCATCAGCCAAACGGATCCATGGCTTAGAAGTTCTGTGAGACTCAGATCTCTCTGCAGAAACTCTGAAGCAAGACTTGCATAAGGAGAGTAGACAAAACTGCAGAGGAAGTATTCTGCCAGGTGGAACAGCATATTTTTCACCCGCTGGGCAAACGTCATATGATCTGAGTTTCCTGTCATACCTCTTGGGACATAAGAAGGAGGTCTCGGACACTGTGCAGCTTCAGAGTCAAAACCACATGGTATTCCTCGTAAGAAAAAGACAGAAGGGATGCCAAAGTAGTCAGCAACTATCTGGCCACAAGGCATCATAGGATCTGTAAAGAGAGCATCAAATTTGCTCTCATTGATATAGCTCATCAGTTCTTGGTTGTATAGTAAATGTGTGCAAGCAGCTAAGAACATAGCATTTGTCTGTTTCATTCTCTCAATTGCTCTAAAAAACCTGACCAAAAAAGGAAGCTCTTGAAAATTGTCATTTCCAAATTCTTTAATAGAGATATCCATTTCTTCTTGGGTGAAGGGCACGGGATAACTTTTCAAAGTATAAACATCATCTGACGCTTTTATGTGCATATTGATTTCAGGTGCAACGACGACTATCTCATGCCCATTCTTCTTGAGTTGGTTCAGGATGGACTGCATGCTGAGCCAGTGGCTTCCATCCATGGGTACCACCAGGAGTTTCCCACCAGAAACAAAACTCGAAGAATATAGAAGCAGCATGAGGATGGAAACGTATGCCTGGGAGCAGGCCATAGGAGCCATTTTTTGGTCTGTCTGCTTGCTGCTCTCTCAGAAAGTATCAGCTGTATGCTCCAAGCCAGCCCCTTATATACTGGAGTGCAAAGTCTGACCTTGTGTGCTCTCTTGAAGTAAACATTTAACTAAAAGCCAAGGCTTCTAGTTAAACATTTACTTTGGGAGGTGCTAAAGCTCATAAAAGGTACTACTGGAATTACACAAAATGTTTAGCCATCCTTCATTTTCTTGTTATTGCTTGCATTGTTACAGAGAATACTTTTGCAGTTGTTATGTTTGAAAACAATAAAAACTTCCCATTGTAATTATAATAAAAGAACTGAGCGAATGAGTAGTGGTTAGAGCCACTAAAGCTAAAGAACAGGCACAGAGTCAATGCATTATTTAATCCCATTCTTGCATCCATCAGATGCCATTGTCATAAATGATGTCAGCTGATGGGCAAGTACAGCTGGTGGGCGGCTGAGAGATTCAGGAAGGGGTTGCACTGAAATCCATGCTAAAATGAAGGGGGAATACCTGTTCTACCAGCTTCTGCAAGGTGTTTTAAGTCTCAACTTCAGGACTCAAAGCACCTTGCCCCTGGTGTCATATGATTTGGCCCACAGAGTCAACCCTGAGAAGGATCAGGCCAGTGGAAGCAAGATATTTCTCCAACCCTGCTAGGAATTTATCAGTGTGGTCTTGATAGTTCTTGTTCTTACATAATGAATCCTATTTATTCTTCAACTGAAAACATCATTGCTCTATAGGATTGTATTTGTGTGACACATTATTTAATTTAAATGTTCATATTAAATAAACTTTTTGCACAGTTTCATCACCACCTAATATAACACTGTGCTCTGCAGGAGTCTTTCAGCTGCTGAGCTGACTCATCATTATCTGAGCAGTGATAATGTGAGATTTTATCACCAACAGCCTCAGATTTACCCATAATTCCCCTTCCTACTCCTCACAAAGTCTGATACATTTCTTTTAATTGTGTGGTGCCAGGGGAGCATGCTTGGGATGCAGTTATGACAGCGACACCGCCATTGCCAGCCTTTTCACGAGCCATGCTGAGCTACATCTCTCTTCTCCCCATTTGCGCCTATCACTCCCCACTCGTGCTTTCCTGGCCAGCTGGCGGCCTGAGACCAGGGATGTGGGAGCTCCTGCTTTCACCCTGAGGAAGGGAATGCTGGACTTTTTTAAAGAACCCATTTATCTTAGCCAAATGGAGCTGTAACACAAACATCGGAGATATGTTAGTTGTGAGTTTGTGTGCTAGTAAGGAAAACAAGTAATAATTCAGGTTCTGTTGAATCAAAGTCAGGCAACACAGAGGTCAGATAAGGCCAAATTCAAAGAAAACATAGTATCAGCATCAAATTTTATTTCGGCCACAGACCAGCAAAGACAGCACCTTGGATAGCTCCATGGGACTCTCAGGGTGAGAGAGCGGCAAGATCCACAGGGGCAGCAGATTCAGTCTCCAGGAAATGCGTGGCTGGCTACTACTTGGAGGCAGGTACTTGGAGGCTGCCTCCTTGGCAGCCCACCCCCAGGCCACCTCCACAGAGGCCTCTCTGCAAAAAGGAGGCACTGCTCGTCTCCCACCCATAGCAAGAAAATGGTGAGGGTTGCCCTCTGGGGTCTCCTGGGTTCTGCACCCACCCAATGTGATGCAGAACAGCCCCCCCAACACAAAATAGTCTTTGATTCCCACTTCAACCATTGGGTAAGGTTGATTTGATTCCCCCCATCCCACTCTTGATGTAGATCTTTACTTCCTCCTTGTTCTCTACGAGGATCTTTATTACCCCTCTGTTCTTGATTTTCACTGGTGGATTGGGGGGGGGAGCCATTTTGTGGCTCACCTCAGGTGACAAAATGTCTTGGGCCAGCCCTGGCTCTAACTTACTTCAGGAGCAGCTGAGTGATGGCGCTGGGAAGACCACTGTTCGGCTGGGGCTTCCAGACTGGAGTCCAAGGATGGCAAAGTGGTCTGCTGGGGTTTCAAAGGTACTGGTAAAAAGGCTTCTCCTATACTGGAGTCTTCAGGACACAGGAAGGGCTTGCAGCCAGTTCAGATCCTCAAGCAGTGAGAGTGATGTTCTCACCTGATGAGGTTTTGCCTTTCCACCCCTCCCAATGAGACAAGAGGATCTGAAACCAAGCTTATTGTACAAAACACCAAAGAGAAATGTGCATGTAATTGCAAATGCAAACAGCCAATACTGTAACTTCGAGCCTTGGCAATGTTAACATAAATATGGGGCATATTGTAAATAAATGTATAGATTCTGAGGGAGGATGAGAATGGCTAAGACCAACATTTGTTCCACAGAGACCACTGACACTGAAGTGGAAGAGTTTTCTCAAGCAAAAGCTCCACTTTAACAAAAAGCGGATACTACACAAATATGCCTCCACAAGAACGGAACAATGGGAAGCCATATATATTTACAAAAGCACTGCCAAGATCTGTAGCCAGACTCTGCTGCCAGAATCTAGAGCATGGGCAGAGAACATTTTTTAAGTCACAGGTCACAATCCTTTCACAGGCAACTGCCGCATGCCAGTGGTGGGCAAGGCCAAAATCAAAATAAGTTCCAATTAACACATATTTATCCACACATACATGCTACTTTCAGAAAACCTTTACCCATCAGCATCCTCCCTGCCTCCCTTCCAATCACAGCAATTTAAAACTCCCTTCCACCTCACTTCTTCTTTGTTTATTTCTCTTTTCTTTCCCTTTCTCCCCCTGCAGTTAGTCTTTAAAAAAGGTCACATTTCCCCATTAGTCTAATTGTTCTGCAGGAAGGGTGTGATTTTGGAGGTAGCTGCCGCTGTCTCATAATCCTGTGCCTCATCCTGGCCCAGCAATTTGGGGGAAGTTCCCATGTACTGAGACTAATTGCCAAGTGGGGTGCAGTTAGGGGGAGATGGCAACAAATGAGGAGAAAGTTAAGGCTTTTCTCCCCAGCTGCAGAAAACGTGGCCAGTAGACTAGGAGAAAATGTCCCACCCACACTTCTTTGGCTTTCATGCTTCACTTTGCACTTGCTTACATTGAATGCCATCTCTTTTTGTTTTCATCACACTGAAGATTTTGTATCATCAGCAAACTTGCCTATTTCACGGCTCCTTCAATGACCCTCAAAGCACATGTTCTCGCACCTTGTGAGCTCTAAGTATGCACAGCATAAGCCAAGGGATATAGCCCCATTTGATTCTCCTGTATAGTAAGCCCACAACTTACTCACATTTAACTTGTGCGCATTCAGCTTTATGCACTTGGCAATGAATGAATGAATGAATGAATGAATGAATGAATGAATAGGGGGCAGAAAGGGGAGGCGTGTTCAGGAAAAAGTACTTTGGCAATACCACCTGCCATTGTATATTGACTATTCTTGGTTTTAGCTTTAGGCACTGTCAGGGAACTGACATCGGAGCGAGAGGTGAAGGGGAGGCTCCCAGATGATGCTGGCGAAGGACCCAGCAGCAGGGGGAGAAACAGCTCAGTGGAGGGGGAAGCCAATCAGCGCAACACCAGGGATAAAGGGGGGCAGACGGGGGAATTGGAGAGAGGGCTCCAGGACTCTTCACTGGACATCAGTGAGGAGAGCCCAGGTCCTCTGCTACCCACTCCTTCCCTGCGCAGAAGACTCCCGCGCAGTGAGAGAAGGCGGAGACTGGGTGTCAAACAACTTTTATGTTGGAAGAGGTTCAAGAAACGCCCACTGACGGATTCTGCCAGTGACTGAGGCAGCCACAATGAGAGGGGGCTGTGCAGTCAGAAAGGTTTAACAAGGCAAATTAACCGAGAAAGGCACCAGTTTACGCACGAGTAACTCATACCTATTACAGGCACAATCCCTGAAATGTACCCCTGTGTAAGCTGCAGGCCTACTGTATACTGATGTGCTGTGACTGGGTGCCAAGTTGCACAATATCCTATCATCCATCATAGTAACACATGCAGGAATGTACTGGCCGGTAGTGTGGGCTGTCACTCCTTATCAGGGCATTAAGTACTTGCTACCACAACTCTTTAGACCACAGCTTTCCTTATCCAGTATTGTGACGCGTTAGAGTCCACCTGATTCCTGAGTGATGTAACACGATTGGCCGGTCCATATTGGGAGCTGCAGGTCTGCAGTTAGGCTGCCAAAGTCTAAAATAAAAATGTGCCCCCATTTTCTGTTCCTTCTCACACTATCCCCTTGGTTCACAATTCTCTGTTTTATCTGGAAATGATCCCCGGCAAGAGCTAACAAGTTAGGACAGGCTGCATTTCTCAGTTCCAGTCAACACCCCCTACTGAAATGCAGAGGAGAAGGCCCCAGACCTTTTCTGCTGACTTGACAGCTGAACTTGGAAGAGCTAAAGTCATGTGTTCCCTGTTTGATAATTCAATCAAAACCACACTGTATCACTTATCAGTTGGCTACTGAAACCTCTGTGACCTCCCAATAAGGCTGCAAACACAATTAAAGCTCCCCTCACAAAGAATCCTGGGAACTGTAGTTTGTTAATCACAGAGCTACAGCTCCCAGCACACTTAATCAATCACAGTTTCAAGTTTTATTTTTCCAGGGGGGGTGGTGGTGGTGCTTGAAATGTACGCATCCATCTAGAGTCAAGCATTCCCTGTTGTCAAGGACATCTCATTAATTCTTTCCTTTTCTGCACCTTGATACTTCATTGCAAATGCATTTAGTTCGTTTGTTTTTTCTTTCTAAGACTATAACTGAGCTTAGACTTCTGAAACCAGTGTAATTTTAGGGGAGCAGTTAGTGGCGTAAACCCAGGCAGGCTGACGCTCTTGAGTCTCCTTGCTTTGAGCCCCATCCCTGTAGCTGCTCATCGTGTGATCCTTGCCCAGTAAAACATTGTGCTCAAGGAATGCCTTCCTTTTTAGATTCACCCAGGCACTCTTGTTCCCCCTCCATTTTGACATGTTTCTCATATAGTTTGTAAAGAAGGCCAGGAATATAACTGCACACATACCCATTTCTTCTATTTCTCTCTCCTCCTTCTCCCCAGCTTCTACTACACTGCTCTTTTTAATCTGATCCAGTTCTCTGTGGGGGTGTTGGTTTGTATCATACTCAAATAACACCTTTTTCATTCCCCGCACCCACCCTTAACCATCCATCCTGAATAACAGTGTAGCTTGCATGGGGCCTATTAAAGAGGTTGCAACTAACTTGTGACATAAAAATATAATAACAGTTAAAAGTCACAAATGAAATGGAAAACAGTAGATATAGTTTATACACTATCCCTCAATATCAACAAGCCCCAGAAATGCAATTTTGACAAACCCCTGCTGTAACAAGTCAATACGGCCATGTTTCTCAGATCAAATAATCACAGGACCAGGCAGTTTTCTTTAAGCAAAGGTTTATCTCCACAACTGCTGAGCTACAGCCACAAATGTCCCATCTCATGCCCCTACCAAACTTGTTTTCAAACAGGAGTACAGAAATCAACATCTCACTATGATAATTCATTCAAGTGTGGCTGTGTTCGTAGCAAAGAGCATGGTAGCAACACAGATCTAAGCTCAAAACCATTGATACATAGCACCTACCTGTGGCAGGATTTTGCCTTCTTCACAGTTGATTCCTCCAATGAAGACCATATTTGGCATCACAGGTCTGGGGTACTCAAATACAAAGTCATATCGTAAAAGCCAGACAGAGCCATTTCTGTAAAGTGTTGGTAAGTGAACGTCTCTCTGAAGGAGTTCTGAAGCAAGCTCTTGGTAAGAAATATACAGTCTCTTAAAAAGTGGCGTCTCTAAGAAGCTAATGAGCAGGTTCAACACTCGCTGGGCAAATGTCATGTGATCAGTGTGGCTGCTATAGCATCTTGGGACATAAGAAACTGGGTCAGGACATTTGCTGATAGCATTCTCTAAATTGCATGGGAATCCACGAAAGAAGTACACAGAAGGGATGGAGAGATGTTCAGCGAGGATGACTCCACATGGCAAAGCTGGATCTGTGAAAAGTGCATCAAACTGAGTCTCTTCCAGGTACTTCATGACTTCTCTGTTCCTCAGAAGGCTTTTGCAATTAATGAAAAACATCTCAACGAGATGCATTAAGCTCCTATATGCTCCCAAAATCATGGCAGGAAAAGAGACTTCATCAAAGGGCTGGTTGCCAAACGAACGGAAACGCTGGGAAAGATCATCTGCTGTATACGGCACAGCAAATATTTTCCTTGTGTAATACTTTGATTCTTTCATGAGCAGATTAACTTCTGGAGCCACCACCACTATCTCATGCCCTCTTTCACTGAGCTTCTCCACCACAGCACGCATGCTGAGCCAGTGGCTTCCATCCTGAGGTATCACTAGCAGCCTCTTTGCCTCTCCAAAGCAGATGAGAACAAAGACAAAACAGACAGCACTGCCATGAAAGCGAGGCACGGCGGAATCCATCTTCAATGACAGCCAACATTTGTTATGTAACGCTACCTTTTAAATCCTGAGCAGCGCCGTTAACCTTGGATTTACCTGCCCATAATGTTAATGATTGGTATAAAGCACAAGGTTGCTGATTAATGAGAGTCACTTCCCCCAGTGACACTGGTGAAATACTTGCACTGGATCAGTTAGAAATTTGGCCTGATTTTGTAGCTTGCACAAAATCCTCTTCAAACATGGGTGCCCAAGCATGTAATGCCCTAAGTGAGAATATTATGAAAATGATGTACAGGTGGTACATGACTCCAGTCAAGCTTGCAAAAATATATCACTTGCCCGATAATAAATGTTGGAAATGTAAAGAAATTGAAGGTACATTATTTCACCTTTGGTGGACGTGCCCAAGGATTAAGGCCTTCTGGGAAATGATATATAATGAACTGAAAAAGGTATTTAAATATACTTTCCCGAAGAAACCAGAGGCTTTCCTCCTGGGCATAGTTGGCCAATCAGTGTTAAAGAAGGATAGAACATTTTTTATGTATGCTACAGCAGCAGCAAGAATTCTCATCGCAAAGCATTGGAAGACACAAGACCTACCCACCTTGGAAGAATGGCAGATGCAACTAATAGACTATATGGAGATGGCGGAAATGACTGGCAGAATCTGAGACCAGGGAGAAGAGTTGGTGGAAGAAGATTGGAGGAAATTTAAAACTTATTTGCAGAAATGTTGTAAAAAATTTGAATGCTGATGACATTGAAATGAATTGAAGAGGTTCTAGCAACAAGGTAAAATGTAAGATGGGATTAATAAAAGATAAACTAATAGGACATGAATTTGCTGAACCAATTTCTAAAAGGGATACAAAAACGGGAGACGTGAGGAAGTCAGGAAAATAAGTTAATGAAAGATGAGAAACTAAGAAAGAGGGATTTTTGGTTTTTTTGTATATGTGGTTTTTTTCCCCTTTCTATTTTTGTGTTTAATGTCTGTATCTTTGTATTTTGTAACTTGTATTTTTTTTTTGTTCTATGTATTTTTCTAATTTTTTTTAAACTTTTCTATTGATAAAACTTAATAAAATATTATAAAAAAAAACCAAGCATGGGTGCCCAAAAGTGCTAAAATAATGTACCAGACATAGCTGGCTTCTTGTCTGGAAGTGACCTCCTTAATACAGGATGCACTTCTTCACATGTTTGTGGCGTGATCTGCTTGCTGTTGCAAATCAATCCCTGAGGGTCAAACTGCAGGCAGCACTACTCATACATATGCTTGCATCAGCTTGCTTTGTTTACCAAGTGATATTTGACAAGCGATATGCCACATGATGTCAGTTACGTGAATGATCAAACAGGAGTAATATGAACCAACTTTATTCAAACAAACTTGCTTTCAACTCCCCAACTTTCTCTATCCCGGGTCTGTTTCTGCTAACTCACTTCCTGGTAGCTGTTCCCCTATGTTTATCTCCCTGACTGCTGCCCTAAACCCTCATTACTTAGTTCCATTATGCACTTGGAAGCTTCAAATCTGGAGCAGAAAGCTGCTTTCTCCATGGAGTGAGAGGCAAGCTGTGGGTCATTTTGACTGGGAAAATGGCATGTTAGTATGGCCATGTTTTAACTCCAAGTAGCTGCATATGTATGGCTGCTTTGCACAAAAATCAAAAACCATTATGGAATTCTAACTGTCAGGTAATTTAACCTTAAGGCTGTACATTTCACTGTACTGGGCAGGGGTGGGAGAAAAGTGAGAATGAAATTTTGCCATCAGGACCTTGGAGCCTTTGCAAAGGAGCAGATGCCAGAGGAACTGGCCATTCAAAACAGTTTCTTGCCCCCCCCCCCACTTGATTTCATCTAATTCTGGGGAAAAAAGTCATAGCCTTAAAAAAAAAAAAAGAAGAAGGCCATAGTAAAGAGGAAAGTGAGATGCTTCAGTTTTCCCAAATCAAGAATCAGAATCTGACCCAAGCTGAACAACAGAACTTCTGAATTGGGTCAGTTCAAATTGGGTTATTTCAGAAGTACTGAATCAATCAGGGTCAAACTGAATAATAAACTCCTAATTTATTTATAAATTCAACAAAACTGGTTTAGGATATACCAACAATCCTCTATTATTTTTTAATTTATTAAATTTGTATACTGCTCTCAATCAGGGCGGTTCACAGCATTTACAAATGCAACAGTCATCTTTTGATGTCAGACCATGGATTACACTGGTTTTTAACCTGAATGTGAAATACAGTGGTACCTCGGGTTACATACACTTCAGGTTACATACGCTTCAGGTTACATACTCCACTAACCTAGAAATAGTGCTTCAGGTTAAGAACTTTGCTTCAGGATGAGAACAGAAATTGTGCAGCAGCAGTGTGGCAGCAGCAGGAGGCCCCATTAGCTAAAGTAGTGCTTCAGGTTAAGAACAGTTTCAGGTTAAGAACAGACCTCCGGAACGAATTAAGTACTTAACCCGAGGTACCACTGTAAAGGTTGTCTTCCTCAGTTAAAAATGCTGAAGTATGTGGTTTTCTTTTTTGTGCCCACAACTCCAGCCTAGGTAGAATAAGAAATCCATGTAGAATGAGAACGAAGCCCACCGAGTCATCAAGTCCAACTGCTGAACGCCTGACCTACAGTAGGAATCCAACCTATACCTTATCAAAGGAATAAGTACCACAAAGGAATACAGGGCATACAACTGGAATCATTTTAGCATTTTTAAGTCAATCGTATTTATTCATTTCACGTTTATTAGTTCAGAATGTCACTGCTGTTTAGATAGGCTGTATTTCCCCTGGGGCCAAAAACCCAGTTTGCACCCCCACCCACCCACCCAAGCATTTGTGTACACACACACACACACAGGCTGGGAGCCTCTGTGGTGCCCCTCTGGAGGCTTCACCTGGGGCAAAACACCTGTCTAACCCTGCTGCCCCCCCTCTAGCTATGGCACTGCTTTAGGTACCTTTAGCATTACCATGCTTATCACAAGAGATCAGGATAGGTGTGCTCCACCTACAAAAGCCTCAAGCCCCATTACCTAATTTAATTAAGACATTTATATTTGAGCACTTTGACTGTCATTGGAGAAAGGGAGCCAGAGGTAACTGCAAAGTGGATAGATCAAGTATTATATCCTCTGTCCGTAACAAAGGAAACTGGTCATTTAAAATGTGTGTTTGCAATGGAATTTGTATGTCATTATAATTTGTATCTTCTTCATGGGAACTCTGTAGACATATCTAACGGACATTAGACTTGCAGTTTATTAGGAATTCCAGATGTTTACCATTGCCAGAAACAGACTGGTAGCCAGTGGAGCTGCTGTAACAAGGGTCATATGCTCCTTACTACCAGCCCGTCAACAGTTTGTCTGCACCTCTTAGGGCCAGTTGAAGTTTCTGACTACATTTCAAAGGCAACCCCGCAGTAATCCACACAGGATGTAACTAAGATGTGTCATTGTGGCCAGATCAGACTACAGGAATGGGCACAGACTGTGCACAAATTTTAACTGTGCAAATTTCTGGCCACCACATGCTCAAGTCCAACCGGCTGCAACACATCCAACAAAACATACTCCAACAGCACAATACGTCTATTCAGAATAAGTCCCATTGACCTCTCCCAGCAATTACGCAGAAGACCCTAGCAACTCTGATATAGTTTCTATGCAGCCAGTCATCCATGCAACTATAAACCAGACTTTTACCTAGTTCACAAAGTGTAATCAGAACATTCTTTTATAATATACCCCTAGCATCCTATGTGTGTTTACCTGGAAGTAAGTTTCACTGAATTAAATGTAACTTGCTCTTGAGTCGGTGTGCATAAGACTGCAACATTAGTTTTGGAGCCATGTCTTAAATTCTATCACTTGGTGTATTCTGAACGATTTGATTTCATTTGCAATGTTATCTGGATGATGTTCCATTCATTATGGAAATAACGCAAATGTAACCCTCATGACTGACGTTCACAATGTGCAATTTATTATTCATATCCTTTATGTGTACTATTACATGCACAAGCACTTCTTACTTAAATGCAATTTTTATCCTTAAAGAATTTGTGAATAAAAAGTAATGGACGTACCTGTGGCAGGATTTTGCCTTCTTCACAATTTATCCCTCCAATGAAGACCATACCTGGCATCACAGGTCTGGGATACTCAAATACAAAGTCGTACCGTAAAAGCCAGATAGAGCTATTTCTGTAAAGTGTTGGTAAGTGAACATCTCTTTGTAGAAATTCTGAAGCTATATCTTCATACTTATTATACAGAGTTTTAAAAAGTGATGTTTCTACAGAATTGACAAACAGATTAATCACACGTTGGATGAAAGTCATTTGGTCCGTGTACCTGGTATAGCATCTTGGGATATAGGAAGTAGGGTTTGGAGATTTACAAATCGCATGCTCTAAACTGCATGGGAATCCACGAAAGAAGTATATGGAAGGGATGGAAAGATGTTCAGCGAGGATGACTCCACATGGCAAAGCTGGGTCTGTGAAAAGCGCATCAAACTGAGTCTCTTCCAGGTACTTGATGATTTCTTTGTTCCTCAGAAGGCTGTCACAGTTGTCGAAAAACATATTTATTATATACATGTTGTTCTGATATTCTTGAAGGATTGTGTAAGGAAAAGAAACCTTACGGAAAAGGTTGGAAGCAAACTTTCGAAATCCAGCATCAAGATCTGCCTTTTTGTACGGCACTGGGTAGGTTTTCTGTTTATAATGCTTCGATTCCTTTAAGAGCAAATTAATTTCTGGTGCCACCACTGTTACCTCATGACCCTTTTCACTGAGCTTCTTGACAACAGCATTCATGCTGAGCCAGTGGCTTCCATCTTGAGGTATCACCAGCAGCTTCCCAGCTTCAGTAAAGTTAATGATAGCAATCAGAAGCCATGCAGTCAAGTGGATAGGCCGATGGAAAAGATAAGCCATCTCTTCATCCAGAAAAAGTCTGTCAATAAGAGGAAACCCTTGTGTATTTCTGTATTGTGTACTTGTTTAGCGCAGGAATAAAAAACGAATCTTGCTTTAGTCTATAAGCCAGATATTCTACCCGTCTGCATTAATCATTAGTCCAACATGATCTGCTGAAAGTTCATGGCCATGAAAGCCCTCCTGTTTGCCCTGAAAATGAAGCACCATAAGCAATGGTGCAATGCTACAGCTCATTGATGAACTAACAAAAGGCCCTGACTAGGAAGGATCAGGAAAGGAAGCGATAGGCTAATCTGAAGCGCAAAGTAGTAAAAACAGGTTTTGTAACAGCTAGGGAAAGCTGCTGATAAGAGACATGACAGTTCAGAGACCAGATCAAAATGTGATTATAAACTGTGGTTTTGTGATAAGTCTGTAAAGGAAGGGGGGCTGGATGAGAGCCAACAACCTGAAGCTCAGTCTGGATAAGACTGAGGCACTGTTAGTGGGTGATTCCCTAAACCAGATGGATAGGAGGCTGCCTGCTATAGATGGGGTGCCTTCCATCAGCTTCAGCTGGTAGCCCAGCTGGGCCCCTATCTGGACAGAGACAGCCTAACTCCTGTCGTCTGTACTCTAGTTGGTGTCTTCTTCATTAGATTATTACATGTTCAGAAACTTCAGAATTTGGCAGCTAGGTTGCTCACCAGGGCAAGATGGCTTTAGCATATTACGCCAGTCCTGGTCCGGCTGCACTGGCTGCCAATTAGTTTCCAGGCATAATTCAAAGCACAGCTTTTGGCCTATAAAGCCTTAAACGGCTCAGGACTGCATTTCCTCAAGGACCACGTCTCCCCATATGAACCAACCCAGACCCTGAAATCCTCATTTGAGGCCCATTTTTGTGTGCCCCCTCCATGAGATTTGTGGAATCTTTAGGCACCAGGCGAAAACGCTACTCCTTAACCAGGCCTTTGGCTGCTTGACATTCTAGGCCCTTTTAAGTGTGGGGTGGGAGTTATTGGTTTGTTTTTCTTATGTATTTTATGCTCTCATTTTGTATTTCTATGTTCTGAATCGCCCTGTGATTGATAAAGGACGGTATACAAATTGAATAAATAATAATTAAAACATAGCTTATGATCACCAGTAGCAGAAACTGTGATTTTGAATGCGGGTTTAAACCATGTTTTGTGCTTACTTTGGTCGGGGGAAATATCAGAGTCATAGCTGTCAACTTTCAGATTTGAAAATAAGGGATCAGCAGCCTCACCTGTCCCGGAGACAGTCTACGGGATTTCTAACAATCCGGGATAGCAGCAGAAAACGGCGCTGAAATAAGGGAATTTCCCACAAAAAAGGGGAAGGTTGACAGCTATGATCAGAGTTGATAAGCCATAGTTCCGTCTGTTGGTCTGCCTCTGTGCTAAGAAACTGGAGTGTTGCACAGACAAAAAGCTGTTAACTATGGACATGCTCAGAGGTTAGCTTAAACTAACCTAAGTTCTGCTGTGAAATCAGCTCAGCCCAAGGGCCAAACTACACATGACAATGGGAGATTTGACACACTGGAGATGAGATGTGTGTGTGTAAAACCTAAGCTATACTTCTCAAAGTCTGGTAATCTAAACTGGATTTTGAGGGCTCAAGCCTCACTTCAGAGTACAGTGGTGCCCCGTAAGACAAATGCATCGCAAGACGGAAAACCCGCTAGACGAAAGGGTTTTCCGTTTTTGAGCTGCTTCGCAAGACGATTTTCCCTATGGGCTTGCTTTGCAAGACGAAAACGTCTTGCGAGTGTTCCGATTTTTTTCCGCTCCCCCCCTTTTTCTAAGCCGCTAAGCCGCTAATAGCCTTTTAGCCGCTAATCCGCTAAGCCTTTAATAGCCGCTAAGCCTTTAATAGCCGCTAAACCGCTAATAGCGCTAATCCGCTAAGCCGCTAATAGGGTTGCTTCGCAAGACGAAAAAACCGCTAGACGAAGAGACTCGCGGAACGGATTAATTTCGTCTTGCGAGGCACCACTGTAGTTGATTGGGCTTGGTGTGCTTATGTAAAAGGAAGTAGCTCCCCAGAATAAATTAGATTGCCAGTATGGAGCACCTACAGCTAACTTGTCACTGAATGTGTATGTGTTATATGAACAATGGAGGCAGCAGGGCACATAACCTCACGGGCTATATCTTTTTTCATGTGTAGTAAATACATGGAAGCAAAGCTTTAAAAGATCTATATAAAAGACTTTTAGTTAAGCAGTCTTCAATTTGAGTTAGTTAATGAAATTTCATGGAGTCTAGTGTGTTTTGTGTGCCATGAAAGTAGAGAGATTTCTGACTCCTGCCTTTTCGCTCTTAAAGTGGATCTTCTGCATGATATTAGAGGGGAACTACCTACCAATTATACTAGCTAATAGGGCTGTGCATAAATAATAAAATAAAGATATTCACCTTCGAACTCACTTTTGTTTGCTCAGATAACAGGTTGCCTCAGCATGATTTGACATTATGCGGTTTGCATCTGAGGTGAAATGTCACCTCATTTTCTGAAGCTCCTGATTACTTCCTCCTGGACTATAATTGGAAAATTAATAAATATTTATAAACTTACAACATTTCTGATAGAATTGGATGAAATTTGGAGCATAGTACCCATTCAGACAGAATGAAGCCTGTCAAATTTCATATTAATAGGTGGGTTTTTGTTGCTGTACAGGCCATCTTTAACATTTGTGTGTTACTTAAAGGGAAAAAGCAATTAATTTCTGTAACATTTTTATTTCTTGACAAAATTATTAGAAATAAATAGAAGTTTTTGTGCTGGGTTAGGTGCCTTTAACATTTTTAAAGGGAAGTGACTTTCCCCCCTGTCGTCAATATTATGTGACTGCTACATCAACATACAGTGTTTTAGGGTACACAATAAAAATTAAAAATAACCCTCCTCACTTCTAAGCCTGAAAGCTCCATCTACCTACTCTTCATGATAAAGGTGTGTTGGTCTAGATTTCTTAGCCAAGATGGCTGGCTCATCACTTTGGCTTTATTTCAAAGCAGGTTATTTTTGAGCTATTTCTAGTACGCTAGCAGGTGTCTTTCTCTCTTATGATCCCACTCTCTGCCCTTACCTGCCTGATAGGTCCAGAGGTACTGAACACAGGATTAATGCATTCATGCTTACCTCTGCATCAATTACTACAGGACAGTATTTTGTTTTTCCCATTACCATCATCTACTCCCTCTTTTCTGCATTTACTGTCCATGCACACAAGTAGTACAAGTGATACTTCCCAGTATATAAATGCAATCCTAGTCATTGCTTTCCAATGTCTTCTTTCCAAGTAAATATGCACAGGATTGGGCTGCCATGTTTTAAATACTGCCAAGGAGATAAAGAACAATACAACTTTCAGAAGACATCTGAAGGCAGCCCTGTGTTGGGAAGTTTTTAATGTTGGATGTTTTATTTTGTTTTATACATTCTGTAAGCCTCCCAGAGTGGGGAAACCACTCTTGGGCAGGATATTGTTGTTGTTGTTGTCTTTCTAATCCTGTCTGTCTTCTGTTGGCCAGCAATGATGAAGAGGACATGTCTTAAAAAGAAAGCAACTTAAAACAAACGGTGCATTAGGTAAGACTAAATTCTTGAAGTGACTATTTTGCAAAAGAAGCCAGCAGTTTTTGTATCTGATTAATTAATATCAATTGTTCGTACAAATGGGAGCACATGACTGGTCCGGAACGTTTTGCTGCCTGAATTGAAGGGCAAAATGGCACTCTCTTCATTCATGCTGCAGAATAGGCACAAAAGTTATAGTTCTTTTAAGGTGAGCATATTTCAAAGGAACGGTATAGATAAAAGGTCCAAGAGTCCTGTCCTCTATTTACCTCTGGCTGTACTAATATCTGACTAGCAATTAAACTTTGGTTAGATATCACATTGCTGCCTTGCATCAGGACTTTAGTATATATCTCCCTGAAATTGGATCAAATGTTAAAACAACAGACTTTGAACTGATTACCTCCCTATGGATAGGAAGAAATGCATTTAAAATTCAAGCTGATTGTGTTGATTCATGCTAGGTTAATCTGTTAACTCAATTTTATAGTGGCTGTTCTCAAGCTATATTAACTAGAACTTGTTCATTCATCATCCTGTTCTTTATTGTTTTAAACAGCTTTTGTAAAATGTGCTAAGGTACCTTCACCTCTAAACTGGGTAAACAAGCTAGCTCCAGAGCTATCTTTTATATACAACACCCCCCCAACTGGAGATTGTTAATCAGTAAGAAATTGTACCAGAGTTCTGAGAAAAATAAAAATAAAAAGTTGCTGAATATTTTATATACTGTATAGAAAAAGAGATGCCCAAGTCTCAATGCTATCTAGAAACAACGTGTTCTGATCTGAAAGTCCTGGATGACTTCACTGCCATGCAATAAGTACAGCCAAGAGCACCAAGTAGGGTGCCCCCCATCATATTTCCAATGAAGGGGCTAGGCCCTTTCAAATTTATGCGGTGAGAGAACAAGGCAGCATGCATGGGTACAGCCAGGGCTTTTGGGGGGGGGCCATAACTTGCCAGATCTCAGTTCCAGCACTTCTCAGCTGAGTGCCATTGCCATTATAATTACTTTACAGTAATTACTTTTTACATTTTTTTTATATTAAAGATGTCTCTTTTTTCAAGTTACATTTAGAACAAGGGTGAGTTCATGGTGAGTTCTGGCACCTCTTTTTCTAGAAAAATTGTTATGTACTGAAGTTCTCACCCTGGGCCAGCAGGGGGATACTGTAGATAGTTTTCACTCAGGTCCACATATGCAAATAAGGGATTGAAAGTGGCGTTCAGTGATTGGATAGTTACAGAAAGTGGTTACTGTTGCGTTGTAGTGGAGCTCTATATAAGCAGGCTGGCTGAACCCTTTAGTTCAGTTCTGTTCTGGCCTGTGAATAAACAAGAGCTGTTTGAAGAATCGCTGTGTCGTCTGATATGTTCACCCACAACTTAACAAAAATAGCATTGGATACAGCTATATGATCTAGTGTGTGTCTGAACAGCTTCACATGGAGTCTTTCACTTGTGCTCTAGCTTTATATCAAACATCACTCAAGCAGAATGTAAAATGCTGGTTTTAATTTGAAAGGGAAGAAACCGTATCCTACTATGACAACCTTGTAATGTAATCCACTACTAATACTGCGGGTAGGAGGTGGTCTGGGGTTAAGAGGGAGAGGTTTTCATCTACCCTGTAATGTGTTTCAGGGTTATTTTGTACCTTCAAACACACAGCTACACTTTCCCACAACAGAGTTGTCCTCCATTTACCCACTCATGGGAAACATGTGTGTGAGGTGTGGAGTAAGGTAACATGCAGTCTTGTACTGGCCAGTTCAAGGTAGCCTCTTCATGGATATTGAAGTGTCAGCCCCAGACCCATCTCCAACCTGCAGTATTTACATTACAAGGTAGTCAGAGTCTCTTTCAAAATAAAAGTACATTTTTTCATGTGCAAAAAGACATTAATTAGAAACAGCATTTTAAATACTGCTTCTTAGTCGAAACACTACCCCAAACTCTTTCTATAATGTTATGAGTTTGTGGGTTCTAGACTCCCCAAAATTCCTGGGTCCAAAAAATGTTAGAAGTTAATCAATGCTTGGAGTGTTAAAGACTGGCTGCTAGACACTGGATTTAGCAGTGTTCAAAGACAGCCCAAAACAGCTTCCCATGTGCAGAAAATCTCCTGAGGTGATGGGCCATTAAATAGAAGACAAAGAGAAGGTGAGGAGCCCTTAGGAAAGACAAAAAGAAGGGACTCTGGGCCAGATGACAAATGGGAACTAACTCAGAGTTAGTCTGAAAGACCAAGAACAGAGTTTGAAGCAGAATTAAGTTTAGGATTGGAGTTTGCAGGGTGTGACCTAGGGAAAAAATGCCACAAACTGGAGAGAGGGTCAGAGTCCTATTTTTGGAGCATGTTTGATTTCTGTTTGAACCCAGGGCTGCAGCTATGGGAGAATCAAGATCCTCTTGGAGTTGTCATGCTGTGAACCTCTCCATCATAGGCTCAGGTTGCATATATGTGTAAATAAACCATGAATCATGAAGACAACACATTTACCACTGTTTCATTCCCCCCAAAGAAACCTGGACTCTGGGTAAGCATGCCTGGAATCTTGCACGGCTTGGAAATTTGGGCTCTGTATAACAAGATGATATGGCATCTCTTTATTATTTACACAAGCAACCTCAACATTCTCAAGAATAATGTGTGTGTGTGTTTGTACACACACACACACACACATTTATTTTTCTGAATCTGGACTCTGACACTCAATCCATGGACAAATGTACTTATTTTAAATGCCTAGATATTTGTTTTGTTTTTCTGTTCTGTTTTTGATACTCTGTTCCAGCTGTTTTTCTAATTTTTAGATCCACTAATTTTTACAAACCAATAACATGCAAGTCTTGATAACCAATGCAGTAACTAAAGTTGTTCAGTAATAAAAGTAAAATATATCAGAGACAGCTAGTATCAATATAACATCCTTTGTCAGGTGAACATCATACATCCATTACAAATCTGTTCTCCCCCGCCCCCCACTTTATTTGCACCTCTACATACAAACACACACCATGTTTAGCTATACCTGGAATAGCTGGAGAAAAGAAAAATAACGAGCGAAACTGGGGGGGGGGGGGGCATTCTCACCCCACCAGAAGCCTGAACTAGCTTCGTGCCACATACTAATTTTTTTGCTTCTAGAAATTTATACACCGCTTGATTGTAAAAATAAAAAGCCTCAAAGCGGCTTGCAAAAAAGCAAAGCAAGGAAATCGAGAAAAATTCACAGCCATTCTTTGAAACACACAAAAGTTAAAATACTGAAACAGATGGAATTACGTGAACCGGCTAAGCACTTGGAAGAACTACAACTCCCACAAGCCATTGCGGCCAGCCGGCTGGGCGGCGCTCGGGCGAGAAGCCGGGGGGAGACTACAGTTCCCAGCAACCTCTGCAGGTCAGAGGAAGCCCAGCGGCCTTGGGGCGGCTTTCGGGCTTCTTCCTCGAGGCGCCGTCGGCTCCGCAGGCGAGAGGGAAGCGGCCGGGCTGGGCCGGTGGCGCTGCTGCTGCTGCTGCTGAGGTGCGCGACTGCTGCCCCCCCCTCAAGCGCCCCGTGGCTGCGGGCAGGGGGGAGCAGTGAAACGGCCTTTCGGAGGCTGGCGTTGCAGGCCTCGTCACGGGCCTAGTCCTCAGTGAGGTGCTTGCGCCGGGGGCCTGGGCGGTGTGTTGTTTGCCTGTCGCTTTTCACGTGACCGAGCATTCGCACGGAGAGGAAACGCGTCAGGGAGAAGAGTCCCGGCCGGATCCTTCCCGGCCCCTTTGACAACGGGGACTTGTTTGCTCCCACAGGCAGCCGCGAATCGGGGCCCTCGCGTCGCCTCTTGCGCTGCCCGGGGAGAGGAGGCCGCCTTCCTGGACCGTTTCTCCGTGGGAAGGCGCAGGGCGGAATGGTGGCAGCCCCCGCAGGGCAGGAGCGCGAGGGGGACCAGAGGCAGGTTTCTTCCCCAGTCTTTCTGGGCCTGATACTTGCACGGGGGCGCATGTTGCCCCTCTGAGTAACCCACCTGCTTTCCCCTCCACGCCGCAGAGGGCAGCTGGGCTGGGCCTTAGGCGGGTCCCGATGTGGGGCGTGGAGTGTTTTCACAGGCAGGTGCTGCCCTGGCTTCTCCTTTCCTTCTACCTAGTTGCCTCCCCCCTGCTTCTGTTTCCTGATGGAAATCTCCAAAACATGTCTTCTCCCACTTGGAGCTGCTTGAGTTGCTTCACAGTGTGGGTATAAAGGACTTTCCAGGTACAATGGACCAGAGGCGTAGTGTGGGTTGTCAGCACCCGGGGCAAGGCAAGTAATTTGCTCCCTCTAGAGTGAGTGAGCCAGGTAGGGGCAGAGAGCTGCAAGTGCGAGTGCCCCCCCCAGATGTTGCACCCAGTGCGGCCGGCCCCCCCCTGCACCCCCCACGCTACGTCACTGCAGTGGACGCTCGGGTTGCGACCGTGATCCAGGCGGGAGGCATGTTCGCAACCCACAGTGTTCACAACCCGCAGCGCCGCGTCTGTGCACATGCGGGTCGCAATTCAGTGCTTCTGCGCATAGCACAATTTTGCACATCTGCACATGTGTGCGCACCGGAAGTAACCCGTTTTGGTACTTCTGGGTTTGGCACGGTGTGCGACCCAAAAACGCGCAACCTGAAGCGTCTGTAACCCGAGGTATGACTGTACTTGATAACTCTGTCCTAAGTGGCATATGTAATGTCCTGACAATATATATGCTAGAGGAACCACAGCCGGCTCCCATAGTGGTTCCTCTCTCCTCCCCACAACTGCCACCAAGGGGGCAAATCTAAATAGCCACCATGTCCTGAGGGGGAATGAAAAAGATGCAGTAACAGCTTTTTCTAAACAAGTCAATCCCACCCTGCCATTTCTGTTATAACCTTTTTAAATCAATGCTTATCGTTGTAATCACTTTTTGAGGTCTGCCTGAAAAGAATATGAAATAAGTAAATAAAATAAATGGATTAGGATAAATCTGCACTTTAAGTAAAAATAGGTTGGTTAGTGGAGCAGTAAACTTCCTCTTGCCATATGTCAAGATATTACAGATCATCAGTTTACCAGGTATTTCCATATATGCCTTGATAAGTTACTGCTTAGTAAAAATACCAATACAGTGGTGCCCCGCAAGACGAATGCCTCGCAAGACGGAAAACCCGCTAGACGAAAGGGTTTTCCGTTTTGGAGGTGCTTCGCAAAATGAATTTCCTATGGGATTGCTTCGCAAGACGACAATGCCTTGCGAGTTCCTGCGGGGTTTTTTTCCTCCCCCCCCTTTTTCTAAGCCGCTAAGCCGCTTATCAGCTGATCCAATCAGCAGATAAGCCGCTAAAAGCAGCTAAAAGCCGCTAATAGCGCTAATCCGTCAATGGGCTTGCTTCGCAAGACGAAAAAACCGCTAGACGAAGAGAATCACAGAACGGATTCTTTTCGTCTTGCGAGGCACCACTGTACTTTAAAATATGGATATTTTTTCAGATAACACCAGTGTAACATAATTGATGAAAATAGAAAGTTCTGTAGTAAAAGATTATTTTATCTTCTTCTTTAAAGGTCTGTGTTATAATTTCACAATGTTTGGAAATTTATTTGATGAAGACTTCTCCTTTTTGTCAAACAATCAATGTGGGAAGCAAAAATCAAAACACAAAGATGCTGAGCAGCTTGTTCCTAGAGAAAGCACCAATTTAAGTGGAATAAAAAATCAGGGTGGAACCTGTTACCTTAATTCACTTCTTCAGACTCTACTATTCACACCAGAATTTAGAGGTACTGTACAGTATTTTAACATTTTAAAATAGCTTTTTCTGAAAGCCAGATTTTGTGTTATTTCACACAAAGTAGTTTACTTTACTTTTCTTACTATATAACCTAGGAATGAATGGGAAAAAAACTTCAAAAATGTATTTCTAAATGTTGTATTGGATTATAGACCAGAGTATCTAAGGATTGAGTAAAATGCACAATGAAAGATACAAAGGTTGAAAGTAACAAAAAGGCTTGTGTGGCATAATGAAAGTTAACAAATGTATACTCTGAAAAGTATATTTGGGTAAGAGTGTTGATATTTTTCCGGCATCAATTATTAGGCTAGTTGGCTAACTGTTGATCCAGAGCTGTAGCATAGACTTGTTTTATTCAGAATTGATTTGAGGTTTTGCCTGTTAATGTAAGTTGGTCATCACCACAGTGCCTGATTCTGAATCCGAATAATATTTCTGTTTCATGTCTGTTGTCTGTGTGCCTCAGACTTAGCTTTTCCTTATTAGATCATCTCATCTTTCTGTGGATGAATGGGCAGAGCTCGCTTGCTTCCCACTGTATTAAAATGGTCCTTTTTGTCTGCTTTCTTTGAACAGACATTAAACTCTGCAATCTCACTATTTTTTAAAAAAGCCAAATTGTGCAAGGACCAACACTGACAACTTCCTCAGAATAAATAAACCTTTTGTCCCATGGGGAATGGACAAAAGCAAAATGATCATGCTAGCTCGTGCCTATGGAAATTGTGATACAAACCCATTTGGAGGGCAAAGGAGAAAAATAAAGACTGATTTAGAAAGTTAACATTTCTATTTGCACACTTCTTTATAATTGTGGTGTTGGTAGGAGATTTGTTCTCATACTGGTATTTTTCATTTTTGTTGTAGAAGCACTGTTTTCTATAGGCCCTGAAGAACTTGGTTCTTTGGAAGACAACAGTAAGCCTGAATCAAAGGTATTCAATTCTATACTTCAATCAGCTCAGAGCCAGTGTGGTGTAGTGGCTAAGAGCGGTGGACTCGTAATCTGGGGAACTGGGTTCGCGTCTCCGCTCCTCCACATGCAGATGCTGTTAGTTATACCGTAGCCTGCAGAGGTTCATCTTGAAGCAACTTGGAGGAGGGCCTTCTTTGTTGTGGCTTCCAGGCTGTGGAGTGAGCTCCCCTCTGAAATAGTGCAGGTACCGTATTTTTCGCCCCATAGGACGCACTTTTTCCCCTCCAAAAATGAAGGGGAAATGTGTGTGCGTCCTATGGGGCGAATGCAGGCTTTCGCTGAAGCCTGGAGAGCGAGAGGCATTGGTGCACACTGACCCCTCTCGTTCTCCAGGCTTCAGGAAGCTATCCGCAAGCCTTGCAAGCCCGGTGGGAGTTCCCGCGGGCTCACAAGGCTTGTGGGCAGCAGCCTGCAGCCCCCGCGAGTGTCCGCAAGCCTTGCACGCCCGGCAGGAGGTCCCGCCGGGTGCGCGAGGCTTGGGGCGGCAGCCTGTCGCCCGAAGCACGGGGAGCCCTCCGGAGGGTGCCCCGTGCTTCGGGCAGGTGAGTGCAAGGCTTGGGGCGGCAGCCAGGGCGGGGGGGGGGGAATATATATATTTTTAATTCATTTCCCCCCAAAAAACCGAGGTGCGTCCTATGGGCCGGTGCACCCTATAGGACGAAAAATACGGTATCTACTGTGGTGAACTTCTAATGGGCTGCTTAAAATATATCCATTTACTCAATTTTTGCCTCATCTTTGATTACAGCTGGAAGATTTCTAGCTACTGTAAATGTGATGTTTTGTTTTTATTAGATTTTTTTATTGTACATTGAATTGTTTGGATTGAATTGTGTTTTTGTATACTGACTTGGTATTTAATGAAAGGCAGTACAGTAGTACCTTGGGTTACAAACACTTCGGGTTACAGACTCCGCTAACCCAGAAGTTGTACCTCAGGTTAAGAACTTTGCTTCAGGATGAGAACAAAAATCGCGCGCTGGCGGCAGCGGGAGGCCCCATTAGCCAAAATGGTACCTCAGGTTAAGAACGGACCTCCAGAATAAATTAAGTTCGTAACCAGAGGTACCACTGTATGTAATTTTTTTAATTTAATAAATATGTTCCTTGAAGGTTAATGGAAAGTCAGCTTCTTAAAGTTTATGATCATTTCTGTTTAGGTTCGAATAATCCCATTACAGCTCCAACGGTTGTTTGCCCAACTTCTGCTCCTAGATCAACATGCTGCATCTACAACAGACCTCACTGACAGCTTTGGATGGAATAGTAATGAGGTACAATATAGTATTCATTGATAGCATCGCTCGCCCTGAAGGTGGTTTTCCCTGTGTTTCCTTTTCCTCCAGAAAAAAAGGAAATAAAAACAGTATATTTTGTCAAACTACTTTTGTTCAGAGCTTCACTGAAGGTAAATATCCGTTTCCTTCATAAAGGAAGGGAATATGAATATTTATATGGTATCACTACATTTGCCAAATAATTTATTAATAATGTTGACAATTTTTAAAACCTTTAACATTTGTATGAAATTCCTCCGAAGTATTTTACTAGCCTGGCTGCCTATATTGTCAGCCATATATTAGCCTAGGGGAGGGATGGTCCACAGCTCTGCTTCTCGACCCACACCCCTATAATCCACCCCATTCATCATAGTCTCCTGACCCTCAGGAGAGGCTTGGGGTGGCAAGATACTGGGAAGGATCCAACCCTTTGAGGTGGTTCCTCCCTCCTTCCTGGTTAATATTTCATAGGTCTTCAAACTTTAATTTCATTGGTAGTTTATTAATTTTAATTGGTAGGCATACATGTTAAGGGCATAATTATTTTTGAAGATTCTTTCGTTTCAGGTATGTTTTTGTAATAGGAAATGAAAGGCAAAATATTAAAATTGTATAATTTCCCAACAATTAGGGGTAGTTCATGACATGTTTGCGCTCTTAAAATGCTTTCATATGTTGCTTTCAATATAGCTTCATCTCGCCTTTGGAACACATGAAAGATGCTCAGACAGTTAAAATGGGAATTGTGCTTTAGGCCACAGTTCCATTGCAGACCATACTCTAGCACAGGAATGGCTAATGTGATGTTCTCCAAATGTTACTAGATTTCACCTCTCATCAGCCCCAACCAGCAAGGCTAATGGCCAAAAGCCAGTGGGAATTGTAGTCTAGCAACACCTGCAAGTCACCACATTGGCTGTCCCTCCTCTAGTAGATATGAGGACATCCCATAATGGGAGTTCATGTTATATAGCTATCAGTTGGAAAGGCCACAAAGATTCCAATTTAGTGGGTGTCCCTGACACCAGAAGAACAAACTAAAATGACAGATAAGCAACCACAAAAAAGACACTGCTGGGTTAACATGACATCTGTTGAGCACTGCTGTGGCAAGAGCTTTAGGGACGTTGTAAATTAGGTTAATTTGCATAATTGGATCTTAATTGAAATGAAGAGGAAAACTCTTTTCAAGCAATGTCAGTTCTTTTTTTAAAATAATCTCTTATCTTGCAGGAAATGAGACAACATGATGTGCAGGAGTTAAATCGGATTCTATTCAGTGCTTTAGAAACCTCCCTTGTTGGGACCTCTGGTCATAATCTAATAAACCAGTTATACCATGGGACTGTTGTTAATCACATTGTCTGTAAAGAGTGCAAGAATGTCAGTGAGAGACAGGTAATTCCATGGGAAAGTTTCAGAACAGTATTCTGTGCGCTCTCTTGTGTTTCCAGTGACAAATTTTTAACCGGGAGTCCTCTGCAGCTTCACATTTAGCAATGCAGTCCCGCTAGAAATGTGCAGATCAAATTTTAGTCAAGTTAAAATTTCTCAATACAGCTATCTGTTGTTCAGAACTCGATGTGATTATTAGAATTAGTAATGTTTTAAAATAAACATTATGGTACAAATGTAATCTTAGAAACTAGTCCAGTTCTGAACCTTTGCCCAAAATTTCAAAGATCTTTGGGATTGCAATGCAAATCGCAATTGTATATTTTTAACTTTTGCTATGCATAATTGACACAGCTTTTGAGTCAAAATAACCATACAATAAGCCAAGGTATGAACAAGTCTTTCACCCCACACAGCCCTAGCAAGCAGAAAAACAGGAAAATTTCCATTTAACAGTAGTTTCCCATTTTATCGACACCAGGAAACTGGTTGCCATATTCAGAACAGGCCAGGATAGTAAATCAAGGTTTGAAGTTAGCTTGACTTGTTCTGAACCTGTTAACCATTGTTTCCTGGCATTGGTGGACTCGGGTTGTAGTTTTCTTATGAGCTATATAAATAAGTCCATAATGTCTTTAAAATACATTTTTAAAGGAGGGCTTTCCTCTCTGCTCGGCTTTGTAGGAGGATTTCTTGGACCTAACAGTTGCTGTCAAAGATGTATCTGGCTTGGAGGAAGCCTTGTGGAATATGTATGTGGAAGAAGAACATTTTGAGAAAGATAACTTGTATCGGTGTGGAGCATGCAATAAATTAGTTGAAGCCACAAAGGTAGTATTTTACAAGTATTGTTTACTCAGATGTTGAGTATATAACATCCTAAAATAAGGCTAATTATCTTCTGCGCAAAATTCATTTAATCCATTCATTGTGTCATGTGCTTGGATGGTTGCACTCTAGATGATGGAAACTTATTCTTGTTGTAATTGGGAGAAATGGCCAGTGAAATGTTTTGTAATCATATGCAGAGCTGTGGGAATTCTTCCAAGATGCTCAGGTCCCCCCTCTTCAAAATGGTGCCCTGGATGAATGTTAAGAGTTTTGCGTGACTTGGAAAATTTTGCTTCAGCAATAAGATTCGGTATATGGGAAATTAAGTTATAATTATGAAAAGACTAATGTTTAAAGTAATATTATATTTATTTTAAGGCAAAGTAATCTAACAACAAGTATCTTAAACATAAAATATAACTATTTGAAAGTACAAAGGAATGCATGAAACAAGGTAATAATTTGCTGATATCTTTATTGTAAAGAATGCAGGGTGAGGGAGATGTGGGGAAGTCCGGTTGGTTATGAAAAAATGTCTTGGAAAAATGGATCTCTTTCTTTTCTTTTCTTCTTACTGTTATCTCTTCATATATCTGACTTTATATTTGTATCTGAAAAAAGCAATAAAAATATTTATAAAAACAAAACAAAAAACAAAAAAAACAAAATGGTGCCCTGGATATGTTTTGGAGGGCTTCAGCTTGGGGAAGGCTGACATAGATCGTGGGAAGGGCAAGTATTCTATTGCATTTCTGAAAGTCCTACTTCCCTTGAAATTTAAAGGAGCTTCATGAAATAAATATATTGCAGAACTATGATCCTCCTGCAAATGTAGGGACTTGGTGCAGACCTGCTTTCAGTTCTTATTGTCGAATATGGATTACTAGAGTGTGAAAATATGAGATGATTTTAACTTTTCCAGAATGTTTAAAATATATTCTCTTGTTAAGTACTTTTAATGATTATGAATAAAATCTGTATGTTTTAATTTATATATATTTGCTTGTATAATCTTACCTTGCAAAATTAGGCTAAGCTGTCTTCTCTTTGGATCTCCCCCCCCCCCCCGTGTATTTTGTCTTATTCATGGACTATCATTATATTTGTAAAATTTACATTCCACCTTTCCACCCAATTGTACTAGTAGCAATAAGATACAAATAAAATAAAATGCATTAAAATGGGAATAAAATAAAATAAAAAATAGAAAAACATAGCTTTGGTCACCAAAATATGATCACTTTCCTAAAAACGTTTTACTTATTTTACAGTCTGCTAAACTACGCAAGTTGCCTCCGTTTCTCACAATCTCCCTCTTGAGATTTAACTTCAATTTCGAGAAGTGTGAACGATACAAGGAAATAAGCAGCTATGCATTTCCAATCCGGATAAACCTCAAGCCTTTTTGTGAGCAGGTTGAACTATTTTTATGTGTCTAAATTTTCATCACTTTGAATCATTAATGTTTTCTGCTGGGTGATTTGGGGGTAATTGCAGAAGCTGTGCTCTTGTTTACTGGTACAATCTTCACTTAATTCTATGTCCAGTTTCTTACTGTAAAGGTTAGAAGAGGTACATATCTTACTATAGTATCCCTTAAGGCTGCTTAGTCAAACATTTATTTATTGCACTTACACCCCACTCTTTTCTTTAAGGAGCTCAGGGTCTCATACATGGTTCACCGCATTTAATCCCTACCACAACTGTCTGAGGTAAAGGTAAAGGGATCCCTGACCATTAGGTCCAGTTGCGGACGACTCTGGGGTTGCAGCGCTCACCTCGCTTTATTGGCCGAGGGAGCTGGCGTCATGTGGCCAGCATGACTAAGCCGCTTCTGGCGAACCAGAGCAGCGCACGGAAACGCCGTTTACCTTCCCGCCAGAGTGGTACCTATTTATCTACTTGCACTTCGTGCTTATGAACTGCTAGGTGGGCAGGAGCTGGGACTGAGGAACGAGAGCTCATCCTGTCTCGGGGATCCGAACCGCCAACTTTCTGATCGGCAAGCCCTAGGCTCTGTGGTTTAACTCACAGTGCCACCCGCATCCCTGTCTGAGATATGTTAGGCAAAAAGACAGTGACTGTGCACAACCGTGCAGGAGTCTAACCTGGAGCAAGTAGGTTGTCCACACCATGGAGGAATGGATGAGAAGAGTTCCTGATGGTGGCTATTTATATTATAAATGTTCAAGTGCCCCAAAACACTCAGCTGTATCTCTCACATTGGAATATCCATGTAATGGCCTGTACTTTGATATTTCCAGTTCAATGCATTCTGTTTTTCTTGCTCTGTCTTTGATTGTTTTTACCTCAGTTGTGGAAATAGCTTTTGATTATTGTTGTCTTTTTTTTTAAGACTGAAGTGGATGATTTCAAATACATGTATGAGCTCTTTTCTGTTATAATACACAAAGGTGGCTGTTATGGAGGACATTATCATGTTTACATCAGAGATATTGATGAACTAGGAAATTGGCAGGTGCTAGTAAGTTGATTTCTATATGTGTATACTTTGCAAATAAAGAATTAAGGCATTTTTATATGAACACACACTGGAGTAAAGCATAAATCATCATTCCTCCAAGGAGCTGATGACCACATATATGGGAGTTATCCCATTGTATCTTCATGCCTAAGACTGTTAAATGCAGTTCCTGTCGCAGTGTATAGATGAGTTTCCCCTTTTTTATTTTCTCAGTTACTCTATATAAAGAGACGAGATCATATAAGTTTAGATTTGATTATTTACTTCCCTCCTAAAGCATCTTATGTGATTATTTAGATAAGTATAAATGATTTCTAGTATTTAAAGGTTCTGAGTTCTCTGTATCAGATTTTACATGATTTCAGGACCAAAACTTCATCTCTGAGGCAAGGAATCTCATATATGTTGCATTGTAGAGCACAATTTTACATGAAGGTTCAATAGTGAGAATTGGTATTGATATACATTAATAATACATTTAATAAAAAGCATGAAATATTGACAGTTGAGTACTACATGATAATCAGTGGAAGGCAGATAGACTTTTAAAAAATGCTAGCCTTCCTTTGGCATAACAGAATGCACAGCTCTGTCTTTCTAGTTCTTTTTTCTTTTTTGAAGTTATTTTTGATCTCTTGGAGGAGGAAAGCAACATGAATGATGAAGATAAGGATTTGAAAGATATTGAAAATGCAAAAGAGAAGGAAAATCCATTACGAATTTTAAGAAACATCTTATTGGAGGTAGGGTACGCCAGAATACCTTTCATGCTCCTTAATTATATTTAAGCTGATATGTATTTAAACTGTACATTTCAACACTGCTGTTTTAAGTTCAGCTCTGAGACTGAACATTTCAGATTTTTCTTTTTAAATATTGAAGTTCAAGATCTGCTGGAACTTTATGTGCGTTAAAATAATTTTCTTTTTGTGTGTAAAAAAAATATTCTGTGTTACACAAGTTAGCAAAACTGAGAAGCAAACACAAGATTTGTCTTTGAAACAATTTCCCACTTGTGTCCTTCAGCTGTTGACTCTTATACATGAACCAAGACAGTCATGGAGTCAGTAGTTGGTACATAAAGAGGAACTTTTTTAAAAGCCACTTTGGTGCTCACAGTTCAGAGGGTGTGTTAAAGGATCTGTTTGTGTTTGGGAGTGATTAGGTGAGCTGTATTATAATGGGGGAAGGGACCATGTTTGGAACCCGATTTGGCCCCTCTGTTAGCACTTGCCTGTCCCATTTTGAGTAATAATTAATTTTAGAGTCTGCAGATCAGTCAATAGTTATCTAATATTGTAGGAAGAGTCTAAGGAAATTGCTGTGGATCGGTTGGCACAGAAACTTTTGGAGAAAAAAAGTGTGTCCTGGAACAAGAAATACCGTAAACAGCATGGACCAATACGGAAGGTATTTGAAGATAATTCTGTTTTATCTCTGTTGGCTTTAATCCTTTTGCACTTTACATCTTACACAGTTCAACATAGAAAGTGATACTACCTGAGTTAGTGGTGATTTTCCTGTGGCATGAGTGGCCATCCTGTTGTTTTACACTTCCCAGCAGGTCTTGCTCCTACGGAGCAGTTGCCAGGACTGAAGGTCCCTGCCTTCCATCCTTTCTCAGGCTCCTCCTCTCCCAGATGTTTCCCAAGCACACTCAAATTGTGTCTGCACACCTCTGGTTTCTGTTCTGCTCTCCTCATTATTCTCTGTTCTTGAAGATCAGGGGGGAGGGGAGTTTGTTGCAGCGGGAAAGTCCCTGGATTCTTCAGCAGCCTCTTGACCCCGCAGCCTCGGTGTCAGCCTCAGTGTCTGGACTGCTCCCTGTCGCCGGCTCTTCCTGCTCACTGAACCCTGTTGCTCCTTCAGCATCCAGCCCCTCCTCCCAATCCTCTCCCTCTGACCTCTTCTCTGTGTCCCACTACCAATCCTCTGGCTCTGAGCTTTTGTACTTTGGGTTTTCCCTTGGTTCCCCAGCTGGTGCTTCCCACCACCCCTCTGTCTAGCCATTCCCTGACAAATAGTATGCCAGAAGCATTGATTTAGCTAAACACAGAGCTAAAATATTTGATTTTTATATAGGGTGGTGTGATTTTTACGTTGTGGTCAAACCAGGAGCATATGCTGCAACACTGAACAAAGATTGTTAGCTCTTAACTTTGTTACCTTTGTTCCTGTGAAGCTGTGATCTATTTTTATATTTTGTTTTTTCTTTAATGGTTGGTTGACCATATTGAGTATTTGATTGACTGATTCTATCAAAGCCTTTCCTCAGATTATGGAAAAGAGACCAAGTACAAACTAATATAACAATGAAGGGTACAGAAAATCTCCAAGTTTCCAATGGATCTTACATATGCTTCCCTACATATAAAGAGAAAAAATATATTAAACACATTTTCTTCCATTAGTAATGATAGGTAAATAAAAGTTGGGGAAGGCCAATATATGTTGAACAGCCCTTTTCTTTGCAGCTCATAAATCTTAGGAATTGTTGGGAAATGGAAATTTTGCCTTTGGTTTTGACTAACCAAAAGTTAGCATTAACATCCAAACATGAACAAACTAGTTAGGCATAACTATGATTTTTATTTTTATTTTTAAGCCAGCTTCAAATTTGGCTTATGATACTGACTTGTTTTAGTTACTTTAATCTGCAGCTAATTTTAGATATGGTTAAGGGTGTAACACCAAATACAGTAGCAGAAAACAGAAGAGTGAACTTCTGAAGATACAATGTGAGAGAATAGGTGGGAGCAGCTCAGGCAGCCAAATTCAGAAAAATACAGTTCATATCTGAAGGAAGTTAATTGATAGTAAGTATAATTAATTGATAGTTGTAACATTTTAAACTGGATTTTAATAAGACCTTTTTGTCACCCCCTTTCTCTTTTACCCTTTAGTTTTTGCAGAGTCATTATCCAACATTTCTTCTAAGTTCTGATGAAAGCAAAGTTAAGCTGAATGATCGTCATAAACTCCATTTTGGATCAACATCCCAAAGCATCCCTCAGAACCATGAGGTAAAGATGTCATCAGAAAAAGCAACAACAGGTTTACGGGAATATTCATCCGAATCCCATTGGTTTGATTTGAATGACTCCAAAGTCCAGCCAATCAGAGAGCAAGAGATTGAGAAACAGTTTCAGGGGAATGAGAGTGCCTACATGTTGTTCTATCGACAATCCCAAATGACAAGACCATCTGAAGGTACAAAAAGTATAGTGTGTGCTTTGTGTCTTCATATTGCTTTTGGTTATTTCCTCTTTATTAAACAGTCATGAAGTACCAGTTTGTATAAGGTTTAAAAAGACAAAATTTTAGAGACAAATGTTGAAATAACATAGATCAGAATGTTCCACTGACTTCAGTAGCAAAACTTGTTATTAAGTGTTGTGAGGATTGTAGTCTTACCAAAACAGTTGTTGTGTTCTGAGCAGTTAGCGTTGGGGATTTCCATGATCCTTCAGCATCTTTTTTGAGGAATGGAAGTTTTTGAGTGACATTCTCTTAGTTTGTAGTTTAATAAACTGTAAGCCAGAGGAAGAGTACCCTAGTGATGTAAAAAGGATATGCATGAAAATCCGAATTTCAGCACTTCCTAGCCCTTTTAATATGTGTTTTCAGTTATTCAATTAATTAGTTTATTTTGACACAGCTCGAGGAAATCCAAGATACCGGGTCCCCATCCATCTCTTGAATGAAATGGATGCCGCTAATATCAAACTGCAGAAGAAGAGGTACGTCAGCTCTGATGACAAACGTGTGGTGTGTAGTGCATGCAGGGCTTCTGATCAGGATTGCAAAGATCATACAATCATCTTGCAGTCTTGGAAGCTTTTTGTTCCGGTGCAGGCTTCTATGAACGGGAAGGCAAGGGAGGGGAGGGGAGGGGATAGTTGCAAAAACAAGCCACCCACAGCTTTCTTCTGCAAGCCCCCCACATCCCTTGCCACTTTCCATGTTGTTCCAGAATCTCCGCCAATGTTCTTGAGCAATTGGATATCTGTGCAGGGGCGCAGAAGGAATGGGGAATCAACCAAATTACCTTTCTCCATTGTAATCACAGAAGTCTTCACTGGATCAGAGAGCCTTCTCTGATCAGAGAATCAATTACACTTTTTGAAAATATTAAATTCCTTATAAAATTCCAGCACAGTGCAACATGCATAATTAGTAAAAAATAAATAAGACTTTTAGAATGATATTTTATGAAGTAAGATACAAATCAAACAACTTGTCTTTACTGTGGGAAGTTTCTGAAGGTATGATTTGTAAGAAAATTAAGATTTTTGTTCAATTGTGCTCAGATTTTCCACTGAACATGCTTTTCTGTTAATACTTTTTAAAGGGCAGAATATGACTTGGCAAACAACAATATTGATTTACATCTCCATATATTTTCTCACTATAAATTTTACAATGGAGCTCTGCACCCAGCAGTTTCTCAGAAGGAAAGTGTTCTAGATCTTACGATTGATAAGAGAAAAACACTGGGAGAACTTCAGCAATTGGTATTTCAGGTATTTGCTGTTATTCTATTTCCCCAAACTTTCACTGAGTTTAAGTTTCTTTAGTAATAATAGGCTTGTAGAACAAGCAAGATTGTTTGCCTACATACTTTGATATGTACTTTAGTAACTTGTAGAGTGGATTACTATAAAATGACCCTTATGTATTATAAATTATTTAGTACTATGGCATCCTTCAGGAGAGCCACAGCTACTTGTGTGAATTGTTTATAAACAACATGATTTACGTAGCCATATCTGCATTTCTGAAATATATTCACTTTTTGTGAATAGTTGTTGGAATTTTGGGAAGGAAACCTTGTTCTCAGCCTTGCAAAGCTTCTTCCAGCTGGACTGCATATATACCAAACACTTGAAGGTAAGATATCTTTAAAATTACATACATGTAATTGTAAAAACAATCCCCCACTCCAAATACTTTTAAGGAGATTATATGTATTTATTGGATTATGCTGGAGTGACCAGTTAATCCTTTCTTCAAAGATACGTATGCATCAAAAAGCATCTTGATTGCTATGGTAGACATCTTCGCTAATATCAGTTACCATAGAATTAAAATTTTATGTATGCCACATTTCTAATATGCACGATTACCTTCCTCTTTTAAACATGTCAGTGGGACACAGCATTGAGTCAATGAGGCATAGCAATAGTGGGGAACCTTTTTCAGCCCAGGTGTCAGTAGTGGGTATTTGTGCAAGAAGCCAAAAGTGGGTGGTGCAATGGACACGACTTACCTTTGATATAGTAGATTACATCCAAAAGTCAGAAGGTTTCTACACACACACAATCTCTGTTCCCCATCTGCAGAACAAGGATGCATTCCAGCTGTGGAAAAACAGCTTGAGGAAGGCAGTGTTGATGAGTGGTTTGGCCTGCCCTGGGGAGAGAGGGGGTGACCTATGAAGAGTCCCAAGGGCTGGAAAGAAAACTGAAGGGCAATAGCAGCTGGTCCATCAGGGCAAATGGGGCACTACTCAGCCAAACTCAGCCTGCCCTTAGTCAGCCCCCTCTCGCCTCCCCCCCATAACTGTCAACGTTTCCCTTTTTTAAAGGGAAATTCCCTTATTCCAAATAGGATTCCTTGCAAGAAAAGGGAAAAGTTGACAACTATGCTTCCTCCTTACTTACAACCAGCCCAAAGGATGGCACTGGCTCCTCCTTAGCCTCAGTGCTGCCTTCATAGAATTCAGCAGGGTATAAGAGGGGGACAAAGCCAGAAGTGGTTGGCTCTGGCTTAGCCTACTGTCTTCCTCCTTGCCTTCCACCTTACCCTGTTGCATCATGCTCCACAAAAGGCTGCATCTGGCCCCTGGGCTTGAGGCATAGGTATGTTGCCTTGTGTACATAAATAGCTGTTCCTGACCACGTGGTTGGATGTTTTTCTTTAAAATTATTTTGTGTTCCAAACGTCGTATCATAATGGGAGGGAGGGTGAGCTAAACTTACTCTCTCTGACTATTTTTCTATGTGCAATTATTAATCTGGAGGAACATTCAATCATGCGATTCCCTCACTTGGCAGTCTAAAATTTGCTTAGAATGGGGTTGGGAGAACTGAGTGACGGAAAAAGAGTCCCCAAAGGGAGATGCACTCATTTCATTGCATGGAGCCACGTGATCTACAGAAGGCTAAATTCATCCTGCTGCATCTAGCAATCGAGTTTGTGCAAAGATACAATGTGAGGGTACCCTTGTGATGTAGCTTTGCACCTATATGGTACAAGTAGATAAATGCTCACAAAGCTGTTTCTTCAAACTTCTTATGCCTGGCAGATTGGGGCTCCTATCTGCAGTGATTTCTGTGGGCATCCAGACTTAAAGAATATTCACATGAAGTAGAAGTCTCTGGAGAGGGGAAATTAGCTGATGAGCAAAGATCTGTTAGTAGAGAGGTGGTAGCTTTTATTAGTTTGTTGAGCCATGGGAGAAAGGTGGCATTCCTACTATTCAGACTGGTAAAATAATAAATTTTAACACAGACATTTCAGAAGCAAATTTAAATAATTTTTATATCACTGTACTTCACATTGGCAAAGACTTCTGGGCATAATGTTTCCTGGGCAGGTTAAGTGGTTACACTTGATGTAAGTGTTGCCACAAAGCTCTCTTACCCCAGTGCTGCATCTGTTGGACTGGACGAGGATCAGCTACATAGTTGCAGCTGGAAAGGCATACAAGCAATAGGTTTTTTTATATATGTGATCCTGTTGCAACCATCCAACAGTTTGACTTCATCCCCAAAGGCGCAGTTCTCCATACTGTCTCCTGAGACAGACGTATGTCAACAACAACATAAACATACATGAAACACATCAAGGAAATACATTTTTAAAGATTCTTGTGTGGTGCTAATGAAAAATACCGTAGATTTGTCCTTTGTCTTGTTTACTAATTTTGGATGGTCCTACTATTTCTTTCCTATGTGGCAGAAGTATTAGACTGGCAAAAAGATCCAAATTCTTTCACAATACAGTGGTGCCCCGCAAGACGAATGCCTCGCAAGACGAAAAACTCGCTAGACGAAAAAGTTTTCCGTTTTTTGAGTCGTTCCGCAAGACGAATTTCCCTATGGGCTTGCTTTGCAAGACGAAACGTCTTGCGAGTTTGTTTCCTTTTTCTTAAAGCCGCTAAGCCGCTAATAGCCGCTAAGCCACTAATAGCCGTGCTTCGCAAGACGAAAAAACCGCATGACGAAGAGACTCGCGGAACGGATTAATTTCGTCTTGAGAGGCACCACTGTAAATCAGAACAAGCCTAACTAAAGAATACAGATTAATTAACTTGATGCTGTAAATTGGCTTTTGGGCTGCATAGTTTGGGGGTTTCCTCCGTTTCAGAAGGAGAAAGCATTTAGCTAATAAAGTTACACTTTACAGTGAAATGAAGTCAAATGTTGTTGGAGATTCTTTAGACATAATTGGCTTATATAATTTTAAAGGGCCTTTTTACTTTTCAGTGTGTCTTTTTGGAGTTAAAAAACTATTTTGTTTGTCAGGGGATGATTCTACGTTGAGTGGCATTGGACTTTCTGATGGAGCCAATATATTCGTGTGGAATGGAAAAGAGGTACAAAACTATCTATTGTGAATGGGACAAACACATTTTGTTGTTTTTAAAGTTTATTTTCACTTTAAAGCTTATTATTTGTTGAATTGCATACCATATCTTAATTAATGGCTAGAGTCTGTTTATGCCTAGAAGAAACATTGGTTTCATTTCCTTGTGGCAGTATCTTGTTGTTCTGCTATCATTCTTGTGTCATTTGCTTTTCTTGTTAGGAGTTTGCATACCTGTGCCAACTGTGTGCATATTATTTCAATTTTCACAAAGCTTAAAAATTAAATGATCGCCACAATAGTTCTCTCCCCCCCCCCCACAATTTTACTATTGTATAGCTCACATTTTTTCTCAACTAGTGGCTAAATGGATTTTTTATGAACGTTCTGTGTTTTATTTTGATTTGTGGTTGAAAATGGACTTTGTTGTTGGGTGTTCATGCTATGCATTTTAAACATTTGTGGTGTGGTAATGTATTATGTTTTTACCTGCAAGTTACCTAGAGGCATTTCACCCCCTTCTGAATAGTTGCATATGAATGGATACTAACATCTATTTGAATGCTTTAGTTAAGATTCCTGCTTTGCAGGGGGTTGGACTAAATGACTCTTGGGGTCCTTTCCAACTCTACAATTTAATGATTCTAAGATCGGACTTGAATGATTTACTGCTTTGTATGTTTATGAACATTTAGTGATTTAATAAGAATACAGTAAAATTACCTGCCTTTGAAATCAATTAAATATTTCAACACAGAGGCTTGCCAACTCCCTGATTAAAGCCTTCCCATTTTATTACACCTTAACAAATTTTTGAATATTAATTCAGGATATTGCTCATAGTATACTGCTTGTGGCATACAAGGAAGATCATGGTTTTACAGAAACCTGCACTTGAAGCATTAACTAAATGTTCTCTCAGCTCATTATCTGTGCTCAAATAATTTCTACTTGGTTTCTATAGGTTGATGGAGTGGAAGTTCTGACTGGCATTGACCATGAACCTGTTCTTATAAACGTTCTTCGTTTAGCTGGACATAACGAAGGACGAGTGGGACAGCAATTTATGGAATCCCAGCATGTATTTCCATGTAGTTCGAACCTGAGAGCTATTTGTGATGCTTTAATGTCACCCGAAGGGATTGTCTTAAAGAACCATTCAGGGCCTGAGAAAGACTCTGAAAACTGGAAAGTCATTCCTGAAGAAGATATGAAACAGACGCTCAGAAATATTGGGCTCAGGAATGGAAGCTCAATCCTAGTTTTAGACAGCCATGACCAAAGGTAAATCTTGTGAATTGAATTGAGATTAAGTATTTATTCTCCTTTGATTTTTCATTGTGTAATTCAGTGGTGGAAAGCTATATGGCAAGCCAGTTAGGTGTTTGGTGATTTAAAAAAAACCCTCTAGGACCCATTCAATATTGAGGGCAGTTTATGAGGAAAGAATGGGAAATGGCCATCGCAGTGCCCACTCACACAGGTGGCTCTTGACTGTGATCCAAGTGAGACTCTGCAGAGGTCCTAATTTTCCCGTGAGGCAGTTTTCCCTAAGCCACACCCACCTGCCCTATATTTTACCTAATATGTAACATTAAGTGTGGGACAGGTGTTGATGTGACGGCAAAGAAACTTCCTATAGTTTCTTGGCAAACTGGGTTTGTTCTTGGTGCGTTTTAAATTTGGCCCCAAATGCAAGCCGTACTGGGACTGGTTCCACTTGGGAGCTCCTGATCAGAATTCCCAAGTGCAGCCAATCCCTGCCGGAAGGAAGGTTTGTAGGGATTTGTTGGTGAGACCTGCAATCCCTATTTTGATAGGGGATTGCAGCCTGTCTGGAGTTTAAGCCAGACTGCAAAGGAAGAAAGGAAAAAATTAGAGCGCACTTAAAGTGCCGTCCCAATACTTTCCTTTGAAGATTGGCCACCTGAAGCCATGGTGGCACCAGGTGATTGACAGGTAGGCACCCCACCCACCTGTCAAAGTGGCCCACAAGGGGTGGAGGAGCCTTACTTAATCCCGTTTAACCCTGAAGAGGCTATTAGGGTTGGGGGCTGTGCCTTGCATTGTACCCTGCATTGCATAAGAAGGCTTCAGCAGTGGGAGAGGACACTTTTTTCCTTTCTTGTTCTCTAGAAATGTCTTGCTCCATCCTGCTAAGGCTTTCAGGTTCAAGCTGACAGTGACAGGTTGTTTCAGGAGAGTGAGAAATGAAATATTTCAACCCTTTCTCCTCCCGCTCCCAGTTTTTTCTCACCTCCCCCTCCCCCTGTGTGCCCTGAAGAGTGCTGCAAGGCACCTATTCCAGGTAACCTGGGACCATGAACAGGAATTCTCCTACTAGTGGCTGTGACCGTAATGCTTTTCTTTTTTTTTTGCATATGCCACCACTTTATAAACATCTTTGATATAATTCAAGTGGGATTCTGTTGTCCTACTTCTACCACCACCTCTTTCCACTATCTCAAGGACTCACAGCTGGTAACAATGTTTTTACAACCAGAAGCATAAATATATTGAGCAAGGTCCATCAGTCTGTAGCTGCAGCCTGGTGTAAAGCTCAGTGGAGCCCCTTTTCTTTCCCTCCTCTCTTACACGATTTAGGGCAAAGAACATGTAGGCAAGAGATTTGTTCTCTATTTAAGAGTATTTGCTAAAAGTCATGCCAGCTGAGAAGTTTTATATGAAAAGGACTTATCACAGTAAATAATTCTGAATGTGACTGGGATGTGTATTTCAGAATCTGCTTTCCTTTTCAACATTTCCTTCTAATCCTTTTGTGCTGGAGCTCTTTTTCAAGATGCCTAAATTACACTGCTGCCTTTTCTGTCTCTTTCCAGAGATCCACTTCTGTGAGAGAACCTAAATTTAGTTTCATTCCCACATTTTATTACCTAAACCCACCAATATTGAGAGTTCTTGTATCATTTTGTATAGTTTCATTTCTTTTGATGTGGGAATGCATATTTCCAGTGTACTTTGTTAGAGATTCTGTGCTGGCCCCATCACATTAGTACCCATATACATGATGTCAGCAGGCTTTGACTGGATCTGGGTCCTGGATTATGTGCAGTCAAACTGGAATTTTAAGGCACCTGAAGGGTTTCTGTGGGAATAGGATTCATAGGACATACTTTAAGAAATATATGGGTGGATGTTCCAGTATAGGAAATTAACATATAGACAACGTTGAAGTGTTTTATCAGCTGTGGTCTGAGCTGGCCATAAAAATGCCAGCATTGCATCCTGAGGTATAGCGGTCCATCAGATTATCCAAAACTAGTGTTGTTAGTTACGCAGTTGGCTCAATCAGCAGCAAATATGGCTAAAAATCGCCACCAGAAGATTTAAACCATAGCTACCATGGATGGGTTCCAAAGCTTCTGCGGGTTCCCTCAAGGACTCTATGCCATATCAAAAACTGCTTTTGAAAGTCTCACTGATTTCAAAAGGTGATTGCTCTGCACCACACTTTTCAAGCAGTCAGAAGCCCCCAAACCCTTTGGACCCAGAATTCTAAGGGATCTGTAGCCCATGGGTTGAAAGGTTTGAACGGATTTGCACTAAATATATGTACCGTATTTTTCACCCTATAGGACGCACCGTCCCATAAGACGCACCTAGTTTTTTTGGGGGGAAATAAAGGGGAAAAAATTATTTCCCCCCAGGCGCGGGGCTGGGGCAGCCTGAGCTTCCCCCGATCCCAGCCCCCAAACAGGCAGCTCTCTGCAAGCCGTGGGAGCCCAGCGGTGGCTCCCGCTGCTTGCCGAGAGGTCCGCGAAGCCTGCACGCGCTGAGATCAGCGTGCGCAGGCTTCGGGATGCCGGCAACTCTCCCCAAGCAGCGGGAGCGTTCCCGCTGCTTGAGGAGAGATCCGCGAAGCCTGGAGAGCGAGAGGGGTCGGTGCGCACCTACCGCTCTCGCTCTCCAGGCTTCAGCGAAAGCCTGCATTCGCCCCATAGGACGCACCCACATTTCCCTTTCATTTTTGGAGGGGAAAAAGTGCGTCCTATAGGGCGAAAAATACGGTATGTGCAACTGCATTCATCTTGATATGCAGCTGGTTATCTTTTTCCTTTGGACTAAAATCTAGGTTGAAATCTGCTTGGAGCAGACATTAAGGCACTAAGATTATTTAACTTAGAAGTGTGCCATACATATTCATTGCAGTGTTTGAGTAATTAATAAATAACCAAAAGGGGAGAAGGATAAAGAACAAGAAATCTAGTAGGCACATGATACTGACTAAAATCAAATTTACCACCTGGTGTTGTGACTTCTGACACTTGCATGTCTAGTACTGCCCACTACAGTGTCTCCTTAATGACAATGGGGGACTGGGGTTGTGCTGTGACTGATATTTGCAATATTAGTTTATTACATAAGAATGAGACCCTACCTTGCTGGGTCATTTAGTTGCTTAGATTAGTACCATTGTTTAGAATTCATTTCCCTGCATTTTGTCTTACATGTGGTGCACAATTATGCATTCTAAGCATGTGTTGTTTGCAGCATGGTGAATGTGGCAGGCGGCAATTTGACTGCTTTTACGCATGATATCAGCTGGTTACAAGTAAAAAATTTCTGTAGATTGGAGGCTGAAGAGATACAAGTTAAAATTACTGCAACTATTGAAACAGTAAGTAAAGCAACTGTGATTGCACGGCTCTGAGAGATTTCATCTCCACTGATTCATTTCCTTCCATTCAATTCAGCTCATCTACTTTGTTTTGCTTTCCAAATTGTCCAAGTCCAGAAAGCTGTTTACCTTGTTACTTTTGCCTGCTTGTGTTTTAGATGCTTATAGGAAAGTAGGAAGATGTGCATATATTTGTAACACCCCTAGTGTCAGCTGTGAACGTGAGGACTGATTCACACATTGCTTTTTAAACTAGGGCACAGAAACACACGTTTAAAGTGCTAAACACATATGGTAGATATACATTTAAATAGCTTTGCTTGTCTTCAATAAATGGGTTGTACTCAGTACGGTGTTAAACAGATGGTACATCAGCACAAGAATTTCTCCTTGCACGGCAGGGCAGCCACCCCCTCTCCTCCCTGTGCACCCCCTAAATCTGCTGTGGGGTTTCCTCCACCCTCTGGAGCAGTTCAGGGGATGAGGCAGGGGCACACGCAAGGGAAGGAGGGGGAAACCACATTGTGCTGGCACTTTGTGCTGTTTAGTTTCATACAACCTGGTGTATTTATATATTTACTGTTTGTACTTGGGCACATATGTTTGGTATTTGCAGCTGACTCCTTGCATAATTCCAATACACGTGTTACTGGACATCTTGTCCTTTACCTGCATGCATCTTAAGAACACAAGTTGGGAAGTGTGATGTAGTCTATTACAAAAAAGGACTGAAATGCAATTAAAATACGTAAACAAGTTCCATATTACACACTTTTTGTGTCAAGGAAGTTAAAAATGTTTTAGTAATAGCTCACTAGGTTATGGAGAAACATAATTGATGCAAGTTGGGGAGATTCTTTTGCAAATAGCTGCATTTTTTGGCTCAATAATACATTTAAGTCTATATTCATAGTCAACATACCTGATTGACTTTTCTATATAAGGTTTTTCCTGTTCAGCTTATTCATCTGAAAATATACCAGGTTTTATAGGAGTAAAAGAAATGCAGTAAAATGAATTTTTTGGCTGCTAATAAAAATGTTTCAGCCATCAGCTGTTAAGGGGGTTAAGTACTAAAACATAAACATTTATGAAATCTGCATTCCTTTGCTGAATGACATTTGCATTTAATTAATGGTTTTTATTTTAGGTGATGGCAGACATCAGGATTAAAGCAATAGAAGAAATGCAGCTGGACAAGGAGCTAGGTAAAATAGTTTTGCAAAATTTAATTTTGTTCAGTTGGTTATTTCAGAGTAGGTGTTGAAGATATCAAGTGGTATCAGATCCAACAAAAGCTGCTACTGGAGGAATTTTCCTCCATTTCTTCCTTACCTCTGTGGCAGCTTTTAAGAGGCTATAGGCGGCTGCAGGAGGAAGGATGAGTAGGTGAAAACAGCTTCCATTCACCCTGAAGTGCATTTCCTCCAGCAGGAGCAACCTTGGGAGCAGAATTATATGCATGGGACATGTTAATCCAACCCATTTATTCTTTTGTTTAAATCGTAGATAAAAAAATAGGCATGTGGGTTTCTATCCGTTCTAACAGAAACTGCTAACAAAATGTATTTGTGTACATACAAAAGCTATCAAGGGAAGATGTTTGGTATGGACAGAAGAAATGGTAATTGCATATTATTATACAGGCATGAGAGCACCTGTGTGATTAAGGCAGAGGGATCAAGCACTTTCTACTACAGTAAGTCTACAACATACACAGGGGTTACATTCTGAAGATCACACCTAAAGCCAAAATCACATAGAGACAAAACTCATTAGATTCAGTGGCAGGTGGGATTGCCAAAGTCATCTTTCCCAGAACCCTGCCCCCTTTCCATTTATATTTTTGCCACAAACATAAAGCTGAATGTGCATGAGTTAAATGCACATAAGTTGTGAGCTTACTGTGTTTCAAAGACTGAACATTATAATCGTTCTAAAAATAAGACAATTTGCCCCAACCACACAGTTCATTTTCTGGAAATGTTTACACATGCCCTTGAACATCACATGTATCTATTTTTGTAAATGTTTCTAATCTCAAATTAATTTAATTTCATTGTTTGAAATTTGTTTCTCTATTTTGAAACACATATACTCTGGCTTGGAAGGGATAGCTCAGTCAGTAGAGCATGAGATTCTTAATCTGAAGGTTGTGGGTTTGAGCCCCACACTGGGCAAAAAGATTCCTACATTGCAAGTGGTTGGACTAGATAACCCTTGTGGTCCTTTCCAACTCTACAATTCTGTGATACTAAGACCCTGATGTTGGGAAAGATGGAGGGCACAAGGAGAAGGGGACGACAGGGGACGAGATGGTTGGGACAGTGTTCTCGAAGCTACCAGCATGCGTTTGACCAAACTGCAGGAGGCAGCGGAAGACAGGAGTGCCTGGCGTGCTCTGGTCCAGGGGGTCACAAAGAGGCTGACACGACTAAACAACAACAACAACATTTTGTTCTGCATTCGAACCTGGAGGAGCAATTGGCCATTCAATTAAATTGTCTTTCTATTAATGAGGTGAAGAAAAATTCAGGCAAATGAAACTTCATAGATTTGTATTGATTCCATCTTTATTCTCTTTTTTCATGCTGCAGTTAACAATAGCTGTCTCAGGCCCATTAGCAGAAATGGAAAACTTCTTTGTCCAGGTAAGCTCACATATCAGTCCTCCAAATACAGCTTAATGCAGCTGTATGTTTATGGTTGTGCTATCGTTTTTTTAAACAGAAGAAGTAGGGTTTGTGATCAGGCAACCATTTGTTTTGTCTATGTTATTTGCAGCTTTTTTTAATTAGACATCAGATTCAGCTATACAGCAGCAGATAAAAAGTTTAAAGCAGGGGCCAGCAAACTTTTTCATCCGGGGGCCGGTCCACTGCCCTTCAGACCTTGGGGGGGGGGCAGACTATATTTTGAAAAAAAATAATGAACGAATTCCTATGCCCCACAAATAACCCAGAGATGCATTTTAAATAAAAGGACACATTCTACTCATGTAAAAACATGCTGATTCCCAGACTGTCCGCGGGCCGGATTTAGAAGGTGATTGGGCCGGATCCGGCCTCCAGGCCTTAGTTTGCCTACCCATGGTTTAAAGTGTGTTTTGGGTGCAATATACAGTGTGACACTAGATGATGGTGGTAAGCCTTATGGAAAATTCAATGTACTTTTAAAAATGCTGTAAAAAAAGCATTTTCAGAACGGTTTATATGCAGGGACGCGGACTTATAAAAAATATTGGGGGGGCCCGGGAAAGCTCATGAATAATAAATAAGCTCATGAATATGCAAATAAAGTGGCGCCGCCTCCTCGTGAGCGAATAGGGGAGAGCGTGTTGCGCCTATTAATCAGCTCCGAAGGAAATTGGGTGGAGCTTTTGCTCGGGAGGGAGGGCAGGAGGCATGCAGCCCGACCCTGTGCATTTTGGGCTGGGGGAGGGGCGGCGATGGCGCTCTGCTGGAGGGGCGCCGGAGATTATTGGGGGGGCGGAGCCCCCCAAACGAATTTTTGAGGGGGCTTGGGCCCCCTCAAGCCCCATGGAGTCGGCGCCTATGTTTATATGTGTGTAGATTACACCTTATGGTTGCATTGCATATTATATCATAGAAATGTAAAGTTGGAAGGGACTCCAGGGGCCATCTAGGCCAACCCCTTTCACTTCCCTTCACTTTGCTAAGCTACATAGGCATTAGTTTATTCTTGTTGGTAAATAGGGGAAAAGGGTGTTTTGATTTTTAAACTTTTAACATTTGCAAGGGAATAAAGACTACCCACCCCCACATGGCACTGGGTAAGAAAGAGGGGATTAGTGTTGTTTTTTACTGAAGCCAGGAGGCTAAGCATGAGAACAGAAGCTGGGGGGTGGGGGGGAGAGAAGCAAGAATTGCAGAAGGTTTTAGCTGGAGGATCAGCATAAAGGGAATCTTTGAACTGTTGTGAATTGCTTTCACAGAAAGAGGAAATGAATTAAATCTGGAGAAAAGGATCAAAGGATTTGCCAACAACAATAAAACAATTGGAACTTTGCATTTGCATGTTACCAGGGGATTAAGTTATTTGAAAGAATAATTATTTTAAACTAACATCTATGTAGGTTGGCAAAGTGAAGAGTAGTTATATTGGATTTATCAAAAATACCTTATAGTCAAATAACAGTACAAGCACTAACTGAAATATGAACAGCCAATGGAAAAGAATGAAGGAAAAAATAATTAATGATAAAATGTTAAAGTATTTCGAGTAAAGGACTGGGAAGCAGAGGTTCCTGGGCGTATCAGTGCCAACTTTCATGGTGTTATTAGGTATCGTCAATAGCAGGCATGTCCAACAGGTAGATCGTGATCTACTGGTAGATCACTGGACATCTGCAATAGGTCACTGGTAGATCATTGGCTCCCCCCAAAGAAGCTGAACAATTGTGACTCCCCTAAAAACAGCTCAACATTTTACCTCCTCCCTGAACAAACTCAATAACTTTGACCCAACCCCTCCCCCATGGACCTTCTGACTGCCAGTTTTTAATTCTGTGAGTAGATCACAGTCTCTTGGGAAGTTGGCCCCTCCTGATCTATAGATAAGTTTCAAGGTGAGTTCCCTTCTTTTGTCTGAGATGGATTTAAAGGGAGGTTTAGACTACAGTTTGGTCCATTGGGTGGGGTCGTGCTAAACTCAGCGCCCTGCACCCCTGCCTCCGGTGAAGTTTTCCACTTCCATTGACCGCAGAAGCTGGCTGCAGAAGGCATCCACGGGCTCACATCGTCCCTCCCCTCCAAATTCGGGGGGGGGGGTTAGGAGGGGGGCCGGATAAGCCTCCTCTAGCCCCCCTCCCTCCCTCCCTCAGGCTTTGGAGAGCCTCAGGGAAACTACTTCCACGCTTGTGGCCAGAAACAGAAGTCTAAACCCAGACTTTCTAATTTGTATGAGGTGCAGTGCATTTTGGAGTTTCCTGATTAATTTGTACATTACTGCTTTAAAAAACAAAGCATTATTCTGTGTTCCTCTTTTGGGCTACTTAAGTGCCTGAGGATTATACTGTTAAAGAAGCAGAGCTGAAAATGGGGAGCCTTCTAGGACTGTGCTCTGGGAAAGCTCCAACAGCCACTGAGGTAAGGCAAACTGTATAAGAAGGTTTTACAAGGGCTTCTGGAAACATTTGTCACTATTTTTATTCTTGTCATTTTGTTGTTGGCACTGTTAGTGGCAGAATGAGATAAATGTACCTTTGGGTGAAGCCCACGCCTCGCTGAAGTTTAATCCGATGGTTTGTTCCCATGGATTCCTCCACTAAAATAAGCTGAGTGGAGGCAATTTTCTTTCATTTGCCCCTCCCAGATTCAGTTTCTCCACCACCTCCCATGCTGTTGTAGAGGGTCTCCAGCTCTCGGGAGCAGTTTTGCAGAGGGCTGCAGTGGGTAGGGAGAAAATCGCCTATCTTCCTCTTACATAAGCTTCTGTTGGATGAAAAGCAGTCATGCAAGCAGAATGGTAGTATTAGATTCCACCCACAGTGTGTTTAAGGCATGTCACTGCATTGTTCACAGCTAGTGTACTGAATATTAGTAGTTTCCTTTGAAATTCCACATAACAGTGTCTTGTTTATAAATTGTTTCCTTAAATCCCAGTGCTGGGTCAATCTTTTCTTAGCAATCAACAGAACCTTTGGTTTGTTTAGGTTCAGAAAAACTGTGATCTTATAAGGGGTAACAGTAATGTATTCAACCATTGCTCCCTAGTTATTGAACATAGAACTAAATGAAACTTACACTGTCAGGGTTCAAAATAGTAGCCTGAATGACTAGCATCAGCTCCCAATAGTGTCTGGAGGGGGAAAGTAACTCTTAACCTTCTGTTTAGATCCTTTAACTGAAGATACCAGAGAATGAACCTTAAATCTTGTATATGTGCTCTGCCATTAACTTATGCCCCTCCCAAACTAAAAATACAGTTGAAAAAAAGGAATTTACAGAGCAATCCTATTGAGTTGGGGAGAGGGAGGATCAGTGGTGGATGAGCAGTCATACACTAAGCTTTGGTGGGCTCAGGCTGGCAGGGTGGAAGGTAAGGGGAAGGCATATTTTCTTTTTGGTCCAGTGGGAGTGAAAACAAATGTACTTCTTCCAGCAGTGTGTTTGGCGTATGTGAGAGCTTTGGATCTAGTGGATTTGATCTAACCCTTGGGAATGCCTCCATTGTGCCCTCTGTGCTATTGGAGCATTAGTGACAGGGAAATACAGATGGTGGTCCGTCCCCCCCATACTGTCCGAGAGGGGGCTTACAAGGGCAGATCATCCAGTCTGGAGGTGGATCTCCTCTCCTCCCCTCCTCCACCACCTGTGGAGAGAGAGAGATCCACTAAATTCTGTAGCCCTTGGAACGCCATCCCAAAGAACATAGGATTGTGCACTTACACTTGTTTTCAGCCACATGCTTTCATTTTAAATTCAAAACACATTATGGATGCATACATTCAAATATTCATATTTCAGACATAGAAATATTTCCCCTCCCCCCAATCACCTATGATAAGCAACATTCTTCCCCAGAGGATTAAACAGGGGAGCTTTTGTTAATTGAAAGACTTGTTTTCTTACCGTTTTAGGTCATTGATATATCACTAAATGCCAAACTTTACAAAAATTACAAACTGATTTGATGACTTATTTTCATGGCTGCCATATTCCGTATTGGATTATGTGTCCATAAAATGCCTTAATCTTAAAATGTGAAGTATGCTAAGGTTAACTGTATATGGAGTAAGAAACCTGATTAATCATCTTTCTTCTAGCTTTTTCTGTATTATATTGTGGGCCATGAGCTTCAGTCTAGTCCAGAGATGGAGATAGTGGTGGAGGAGACTACAACTGTAAGAGAGGTAAATACAGGAGCTATAAATTCTGTGTAAACACATTGCTGCAAAGATATTTCAAAATTCTGGCTTGGCCACTTTGTACTCTAGTACTACCACTATAGCACTGTAGTGCTGTTGTAGACAGTGGCTCAGAATTGAATGTTCCTCTGGAGAAACCAATCTTAAAATGCAAAAATGAATTGGCTCTTTAGGTTTACATAATTTGATCAGTCTAATCAAAGATTAGCAAACAATGAGGCTATGAGCAAATGACATATCTATTTTGTTCTGTGTGGTGTAATAGGGAATGAAAAACAAAATCTTAAACATGGCCTTTTTAAGGTTGAAGTGGTAGTTTTTAATTTAAATTGTATGTTTGCTGTTAGACTTATGCAGACAATTAAGAATACATCTTCCCACAATACTGACCTAATTCCTGGTTTTAACATTTTATGTGTGTGTGTTTTTGTATGGTTCTATGTTCTGTTTCCTAGTTCTGCTGGATCTCTCAGTGGCCTTTGACACCATTGACCCTGACTTCCTTCTGGACTGTTTAAAGGGGCTCGGAGCTGGGGGCACTGTTATACAATTGTTCCGCTTCTTCCTCCTGTGCAGTGTCCAGAAAGTGGTGTTGGGGGATGAGTGTTCGGACCTCTGGGCTCTCACTTGTGGGGTGCCTCGGGGTTCCATCCTCTCCCCCATGCTTTTTAATATCTATATGAAGCCGCTGGGAGAGATCATCAGGGGGTTTGGGCTGGGTGTTCATCAGTATGCAGATAACACCCAGCTCTACCTCTCTTTTAAATGAGAACCAGTGAAGGTGGTGAATGTCCTGTGTGAGTGTCTGGAGGCGGTTGGAGGATGGATGACGGCTAACAGATTGAGGTTGAATCCTGACAAGACAAGTACTGTTTTTGGGCGATGGGGCGGGCAAGTGTGGAGGACTCCCTGGTCCTAAATGGGGTAACTGTGCCCCTGATGGGCCAGGTATGCAGCCTGAGAGTCATTTTGGACTCACAGCTGTCCATGTCAATTCTTTGTCCAGGGCAGCTGTCTACCCTCTCCATCTAGTACATAGGCTGAGACCCTACCTGCCCACGGACTGTCTTGCTTGGACTACTGCAATGCGCTCTACGTGGGGCTACCTTTGAAGGTGACCCGGAAACTACAATTAATGCAGAATGCGGCAACTAGACTGGTGACTGGGAGTGGCCGCTGAGACCATTTAACACTGGTCCTGAAAGACCTACATTGGCTCCCAGTACATTTCCGAGCACAATTCAAAGTGTTGGTGCTGGCCTTTAAACACCCTAAACGGCCTCAGCCCAGTATACCTGAAGGAGCGCCTCCACCCCCATCGTTCTGCCCAGACACTGAGGGCCAGCTCCAAGGGTCTTCTGGCAGTTCCCTCACTGTGAGAAGTAAGGTTACAGGGAACCAGGCAGAGGGCCTTCTCGGTAGTGGGACCTGCCCTGTGGAACAGCCTCCCATCAGATGTCAAGGAAATAGATAACTCTCTGACGTCAAACATTACAAACTTCCCTAAACAGGGCTGCCTTCAGATGTCTTCTAAATCTGAAGGCAGCCCTGTTTAGGGAAGTTTTTAATGTTTGATGTTTTATCAGGGGTTTTTAATAGTTGGGAGCTGCCCAGAGTGGCTGGGGAAATACTTAGTTTAGAAATATTTTTATAAATAAAATAAATGGTCATGATGTACCACAGTGAGTGCTGTTCATCAGTGTTTAAATTTTACTAACTTTGGTTATGGTGTATTTTTCTTTCAGTGTTTAAATTTAATGTTGAAGAAGTCTGGCTTAGCTGGTTAGTATAAATTTATTATAAATGTTATTATCTTTATTTTAGTTCTTTATTGTTATTAAATATTACTGTTGTGAAAATTTTGAAGCTGAAACAAGAATTGCACCATAAAGCGGTCTTTACAGTGGCAAAATATTGTTCGTGATTTTGGTGCGCTTTGGCAGGAATCTAAAAGTCACCTAGTCTAAGGAAAAATCCCCCACATCTAATTATTTGCTAAGTTGGTATAATTGAAATACAATATTCTCAAAATGGCATCTCTCTTGCTACACCACCTCAGACCTCTATATTGAGTGATAACCCCACGTTAGTCATACTCTGAGTAGATCAATTACATTCAATAGACTTAAGTACCTTAAGTGTTGATTATCAGCAGATGCTCTCTGAGTGTGGCTTATGAGGCAGTGCAAGCCCCAACTGGTGGGGTTTCACATAGCAGTAGCAGGGCCACCCCTACACCTGCAGTGCTGCTCTGTACAGCAACCAGGGATGAGAGGGGGGGGCAGGATTATCCAAGCTGGAATAGTGATGAGGTCTGCAGATGGCAGCTCAGACCTTCCCTGCCTCTGGGACACTGTTTTTATTCAGTGGGCAGAAGGGGAAGCTCTGCACATGACTCTGGAGCTACTCTGGTGGTGGCAGCCTGCAAGATGCCAGCCGAACAGAGCGAAAGGACATCTGCTCAATCTCAGTGCCCCCCAGCTCAGCCCAAGGAGGATTTGGAATGCTCTGCCCATTGTATGTGGCCCGCTGTATTTAATAAAATGGTAAATATGCAGGAACAATATTCGTGATGTGACTCTTGTTATTTTTAATGTTTCACTTTGAGGATTTCCTGGTTTCTTTTGCAGGGGACAGCTGGCACTTGAGAAAGATTGACTGGTGCTATGAAGCTGGGGATGCGTTAAGTGAGGAAGTAAAAAAGCTAATTTTTTACATTCATTTTTTACATTCATTTACATAAGTATTCCTTTTGATATTACTTCTATAGGACTTTGTAAATACTGTATAAAGGTTATAGCTCCTGTGAACATACTTGTTAGTCCAAAATACATGTGCAACTGTAGCCCCATTATTTAACCCATTACTACTTCAATACTTTTAGTGCCCTTTACAAATTGGAAATCAGTTATTTAAAAATGGCATCGATATTCTGCTCTAGGCAGATAGGGTATACTGCTTACATTCCCCTCCCTTCTTTTTCTTTATTTTTTCTTGTGTGAGCTTTGGTTAGGTGCACTCCTTTCTTTTGTACACAGGTGGGTAATACCGTTACTGGGACAACCAAAGGGTCACCAAAAACGTGGCAAACTTTCAGGCTTTCTAGAACTCTTTGTCAGGCAAAATATTACATAGAGCAGGATGTAGTGCAAGAAGGAAAACTGAAATGAAAAGAAAAGTAGGAAATGTAAGTTATATTTTGTAACCATGAAATCAGCAATTAGACTTGATTCCAAGATGGAAATTGCAGGTTAAGTTAGCCCCTCTCAAAAGTAATGAGTAGTATTAACCATTAAGTGATACTACCATATATGACTTCAATTGACTATTTTACCTAATACAGCAGGCTTCCTCAACCTCAGCCCTCCAGATGTTTTTGGCCTACAACTCCCATGATCCCTAGCTAGCAGGACCAGTGGTCAGGGATGATGGGAATTGTAGTCTCACAACATCTGGAGGGCCGAGGTTGAGGAAGCCTGTGATACGGCATCCAAAATCAATCCCTGGCTTTCCCAAGACAAAGGCTACAATGTTTCTCATTACTTCTGCCATCTTCTTACCCAGGAATCTGTGTATTTTCTTTAAGATGTGGGTCGGATCTGGAATACAAGTCAGACTGTGATTTCTCAGACCATGGGAAAGGGTTTATTCCCGAGCCATAGGACGGCTGTGTGGGACCTAGCCTGCAATTTCCATCATGGAACTGAGTACATGTTGACCTCACAGCAAGAGCATCTAGTCAGTGGGTGGGGAACAGAACCTGGCAGTGACCTGGATGCTCAGCTTTCTTACCTCCAGCAGGCCCACCTGTTAAGATACCAGACACCACCCTGAGTCAGGTGGCCCAGTCTACCTTTGCAATGCAGCTTGAGTTGTAGCCACTCTGTAAAGAGAAATCCTAGCCAATCCAAGCAGGACTTGAAGTCCCTGACAATCAGCTGATTGGCACTGACTTTGAAACCTCACTTTTGACAAGAATCAGCTCCACTCAGGATCTCGGATTGGAATTTCCTGAGAGGAACTAATCCCAGAGGGGTTTGCATTTGGTGCCCTTTTTTCTCATAGGTGTATTGTTCTAACCAAAGACTTGTAGCGATAGTATTAATAAAATAATACAGAAATTACACCTGTGATATAAGCCAACATCTATTTTGTAAGAGAGAGAAGATACCAGACACCCCAACAAGCACTATAAATGCGTGCCCCACTTCCCAAAGAACAATCAGGAACACATTTTAAGGGTCCCAGTTATTCCTTTGCAGCCATGTTGGTACACCTGAGTCGTTGGGGGGTGGGGGGGAGGCAGGCTTGGGGCAGAGGATTTCCCATTGCTGAAACAAACTTTGGAGGGTTTTCCCCCTTATGGATAAAACATTGCTATCTTCTGCGTTTTCTGTATTCTCTTACATGTTTACTTTTGATTCCTCAGGCTGCCACACTAAAGGAACTGAATATCTGCAGTGGGGATATACTGAATGTTGCTGAGGGGAAGCTTCCGCCAAAGGTGAAATAACATTTTTTGTATTAAAGTGTAGTATTTAGGAAGCTGGCCTTTCAGTTTCAGCATAGCAGTGACAACAGCATGCTGAAGTAATGTGATCAGTTTTCCCAGAGAAAACCTGGTAGTTAAATCTGAAAAAAATATGCTTATTTTCAATAAAGGCTGGGGGGGAGACGACTGTGTGCCATCCTAACGCTCCATCCATCAACCTGGGGCAGGGCATTGGGATTTATCTGCAAATCATAGACTACTGAGCACTCTGCATTGTTTTTGTTTAATCCTTTATTCAGAAGTATTACAATTAGTATCTGTTCTAAAGCCCACACTTTTTGTTTCTTTGTGGCAGTAAATTATAGAATGTTTTTCATTAATTCCCAAAGGGGTTCCTGAAAGTGTCTGTCTGGTGGTACAAAGCCTTCTCTCAGTCAAGGCACAAAAGGAACAGGCAAGACCAAGGAAACCCTGTCTGCAAAAAAATGGAAGCTCTGGAACTGTCCACATCTGGAGGTAAGTTATAAGTCCCCAAGCAATACACAGAAACAAACAAACAAAAACAAAAACTAAATATATTTTCAGCCCTGGAAGTAGCTATTTAGCCATCCCCGTATCACCATATCAGCAAGAGTTTGTATTTGAATTATTATTATTATTATTAATTATTTTTTGAAGTTCAGTGTAAATAATTTCTTGGACCAGACACTTGCTTAAAAAGAAAGGGGAAGCCCTTGTAAGCCAGTGAGATAGGGCTACAGTGGTGCCTCGCAAGACGAAATTAATTCGTTCCGCAAGTTTTTTCTTCTTGCGAGTTTTTCGTCTTGCGAAGCACGGTTTCCCATAGGAATGCATTGAAAATCAATTAATGCGTTCCTAGGGAAACCGCCTTCAGACCAGGTCCGGGGACAGTCTGTCCCCGGACCTCTTCTGAAGGCTGGGGGGGGGGGACAAGGGCTTTTCTTCCCACCCCCAGCATTTTAAAAAACCCCGGGACAGCGGAGGACTTCTCCGCTGTCCGGGGCGATTTAAAAGCCCCTGGGAAGGCAGGCAGGGGGGACAAAGACTTTCGCCCCCCGCCCGCCTTCAGAAGGTGTTCCCGCCCCGCCGCCTGGCTTCGGAGGCAGGTGTTCCCGCCCCGCCGCCCGGCTTCGGAGCATCGTTCCGAAGCCCGGCGGCGGCGGGAGGAGGCGTTCCCACCCCACCGCCCGGCTTCGGAGGAGGTCCGAGGACAGTGGGGAAGACGCGCTGCGCTTCCCCGCTGTCCCGGATATTTCCCTATGGGCTGTCGTCTTGCGAAACAAGCCCATAGGGAAATTCGTCTTGCGAAGCGCCTCCAAAACGGAAAACCCTTTCGTCTAGCGGGTTTTCCGTCTTGCGAGGCATTCGTCTTGCGAGGTACCACTGTATTTATTTCTCTTTTAATTAGGTGAGGGAGAGCACAGAGCTTGGAGCTCCATTTTAGTTTAGTATTGATAACACAATTCATGTTTTACTAATTGTGTAACTGAAGAACTCTAAATTTCATTAAACTCTGACTCTTGATGTTCTTTAAAGATACACCAACATTTCTACAAAGTGAAGTTGACCTATGTTATGTGGGTGATATAGAGATCTCAGGAGACGCTTTCCTGGAAGACCTAAAAATGCAGGTTAGATATTACATTTTGTTAAGCGAAGACAAATCTACTCATTAAGTAAGATCTATTAATATATATTTTTTATTTCCTTTCCTCTGTCTCCAGTATGTTCTGATATGGCATTTGCTTAGATGCCATTTTCAGTGGTAAGTACAACCAGGGACTTTTGAGACACTTCCTAATATCCACTTCTAGCAGTTTGTCATCTGTTTCATGTGTCCTTAGCTGCAAGACTCATGCGACACTTTCATCAGAATTGCAATTTCTGTATGTGAATGCAGAAGATGCAGTATCGCAGGAACCACTCTGCATTTTGACCCGAGTTCCTTTATTAATGGTTTTTGTGTATGTGTCCTTCGTGTGTGGGGTGTAAGAGGTTGGTGGTAATATTTGTGAAATTGTCAGTTTTAACTAACGGGAAACTTTTAGGTGAGGTGAAACATGAGCATAAACAGTTGCTTCATAATGAATCAGGCCATTGCTCCATCTAGTCCAGAACTGCCTTCTGCAACTGACAGCAGCTTTCTAAGATCTCAGACAGTGCTTTTCCTCAATTTTGCTATCTGAAACCCTTTTTAATAGGTTTAATCCTGGACACCTTCCCAAGGTCTTTTGCGGGCTCTACCACTAAGTTCCTGAACAGTAATCGAATTCTTAAAGGGGGCAAAACAAGACATACAACTTTCATTGAGATTTCACTGCATTGACAAGGAAAATTGACTGTAGCCCAGTTAAGACATGGTTTAATACAAACTATGTTTTAATATGAATGAGTTTTTCTCCAATCAAATCATAAATGTTAAAAAGTTCTGATCTTGGCTTATCACTATAAATTGTTTGGAGAACAGAAACCATAAGCCCCGTTTGGACAACAGATTCTGGCTTGTGGCATGGCAGGAGGGGCATTGCCCAAACCCCAGTTTGTGACTAGTTTCGTCCAAACAAACAAAGCCATGTTCAGATGAAACAAGCCATGAGCCAGTTTTAGGCAACACAACAAGTCAAGACTCCGGTTTCTTTTTCTGCAGTGTAGCAGGAGCAGGGGAGAAATGCTGTAGAAACTTTTGAGCAGCCTGCAATGGCCTGCTACTCATTTACATTAAACTACATATCATGTAATGTGACAGGTGAACCAGTCCTGTGTTACATCCCAGAGACAACAGTTGTTTGGTGAGACTAGTGTGGATTAGTAAAGGAGCCTCTATGAGAGCCTCTACACACAGATGATTGGGGGAGGGTTTTAGACTAGCACACCTTCCTCTGTCTTTCCTTGTAACTAGAATGTAACATGAAAGCCAGTTGTGTACCGAAGTTTCCATGCTCAAATAAGGATTGTTCCACCTGATTCTGGTGTTAAGCTTTATGCATAAAAATAGAGTGGGTATAAGTCTGAGATCTGCTCCCAGTAACACTGCATATAGAGGTTGCAGTGTGGGGAATTATCTTTTGAAGATTTTATGTGATGTAGATTTTAACAGAAAATTAAAAATTCCTAGGACCCTCTGCAACATTGCATTTCAATAATATTGGGGGAAATAGTAAAGTTATTAAAAGAAATGTGATGTGGTGGTTAAAAATTATGCTTACATTTGTAGTCCTGCAAGTTAGAAAATGACTAGTTTTCTGAGCTTAAACTAACATTTATTCTAAAATTGCTAGCAAAGTGCTTTTCTTTTCAGGTGATGACTTTGCCATTCTCTGAAGAGTTTAGTATTTCACTACCTGAGTTTCTCCGAGTTTGGACAATGGAAAATAAGTGCCCTTGCAGGCTTTTACGAAACAATAAGCAGCAACTCCAGTAGGTTTCTATGTATAACATTCAGTTAAATAAATGTTAATGCAATATATTTTTACCATTATTTTTAAGTATCACTGCAATCCTACACACTTAACTAAGAGTAAGTCGCTTTGAATTCGGTGGGATTATGATTCACATACTTTGAGGCTGAAATCCAGTTTCCTAAAAGAAAGTTTTCAGTGGGTTTTACTTTTCAGTAGGCAAATTGCTGTCCTGCAAGCATTCATTCAGTTGTTCTTTACTATCGTAAGCAATTAAAACACACTAAGCATCATTGATTGTGGCCTAGACCTCTTTTTGATTAATTCTTTTCAGGAAGGTAATCTGTTCTGTCTGTATAAATTAGGCAGAGGATTTCTAACTACCATGTGTATAATTGTTCTGGCAACAGTTAAATTGACAGTCTATGATATTTCAAAATCCAACTTCTAAATGTGGAACTTGTATTTTTAAAAAATTATTTATATCCTGCCTTTCCTATTCTGAATTTAAAATATTTACTATGTTTCTTTTTCAGTAAATTCAAACTAGGAAACAGAGTGGAAATTTGTATAGAGCCTTTACACAAGGAAGAGAATCTTGGGTAAGATATTCAGCCACAATTCATCAAAACAGGTTTTAGAAAACCTTGTAAAATATTTCTTTCAAATCCCAATTATTCTGAATTTTTCTTCTATAGTACTTTTTTTTAAAAAGAGTAGGGAATCTACGGATTCTCTGTGACATTAATGTAGACATATATTTTGAGAATGTTAATTGCATTGTGTATGTTTCTTATTACAGACCAAAGGATTTGCTTCTGCGAGTGCAGATGGGCATACCAGGGGAAAGAGATTATTACCATCCTGTGGATTTGGTATGGGATATCTCCAAAGAGTGTACAGCATGTGCATTGAGACAAATAATTGCTTCATACTACTCATTACCAGCGGAGCAAATTGAAATTGCTAAATATTCTCCTGAGAAGTTTGAATGGATACCAATATGTAGTTGGGTAAGCTAAGAGATGCCAGAGACATGGAGCAATATTGTCAACAAGTCTTTGAATTGACATTTCACATTATCTAAATAAAAGATCCTGTGTAACAATGACATTTAACACAGGAAGGGTTGAAAGAGAGAGAAACAGGATAAGTTCTTTTAATATTGTTCTTACCTGTTCTTTGTGCTGACTGACACTACTGTACTTACTTAAATGTAATGTGCCATCGAATTTAATGTGTACCCTAAATTTTGCAACGTAATTTGTCAAAAACAGGTGCACATTCTATTCTTTCTTCCATCTGATCCCTCTTCCCTTCTCTCTGGTTGGGAAGGGAAAAGAAGGAAGAAAAGGAAGAAGGAGAGCAGCTGCGATCTGGGCTGGAGAGGGAGAGATGAAGGGGGAGAGAAGAAGGAAGGGAGCAGAGTAGTGCAGTGTGTAAGGACTGCCACTACTGGGGTCAGGGAGCAGAGCACCAGGAAACGGCAAGCAAGGCACTCTAGGCACACACACTGGCAGACGCAGCCAGCTCCTCTTTGAATTGTTGTGTCATCCTCATCATGGTAATTAGTAGTAGTATAGGGGTTGTTTTCTTTTTTTAAGAAAGCAATAACGCACCAAAAAAGAGAGAGAAAAGATTCACAATGTAGGGGTAAAAAGTTAAGATTAGGTGATGGGAACAGTCAAGGAAAATTAACATACTGTATTTATTCGAATGTAATGTGCCATTGAATCTAATGCGCACCCTAATTTTCATAACGTAATTTGGCAAAAAAAGGGCGCCTTACATTCAAGTAAATATGGTAATTCACTGCCTTTTCTCTTTCCCTGCTTTACAGCTTTGGCACCACTTATTTTTTTTTTAAAAAAAAACAACAAAAAAAAACCCAGCTTTATTCTTGAGGTAATCTCATCCTGTCAGTGATAAGTGGGTGGCGCTGTGGTCTAAACCACTGAGTCTCTTGGGCTTGCCGATCAGAAAGTCGGCGGTTCGAATCCCCGTGACAGGGTGAGCTCCTGTTGCTCAGTTCCAGCTCCTGCCAACCTAGCAGTTCGAAAGCACGTCAAAGTGCAAGTACAGTGGTACCTTGGGTTAAGAACTTAATTCGTTCTGGAGGTCTGTTCTTAACCTGAAACTGTTCTTAACCTGAGGTACCACTTTAGCTAATGGGGCCTCCCGCTGCCGCCACACCGCCACCACATGATTTCTGTTCTCATCCTGAAGCAAAGTTCTTTACCCAAGGTACTATTTTTGGGTTAGCGGAGTCTGTAACCTGAAGCGTCTGTAACCCAAGGTACCACTGTAGATAAATAGGTACCGCTGCGGAGGGAAGGCAGCCGGCATTTTCATGCGCTCTGGTTTCCATCAAGGTGTTCCGTTGCACCAGAACTGGTTTAGTCATGCTGGCCACATGACCTGGAAAGCTGTCTGTGGACAAACGCCGGCTCCCTCGGCCTGAAAAGTGAGATGAGTGCCACACCCCATAGTCCCCTTTGACTGGACTTAATTGTCCAGGGGTCGTTTACCTTTTAGCTTACATTTTATTACATTTATGTTCTGCCCCTTTTCCAAGGAGCTTGAGGCAGAGAATGTGTTTTCATCTCAAAACAAAACTGTGCGGCAGGATAAAGACAGTGACTAGCCCAAGGTCAGCCTGTGAGCTTCAAGGCTAAATGGTATCTCCCTGAGTCTCATCAGTCCTAGTCTTAACAATCTAGCTGCTACACTACACTGGCTTTTAATGTGATGCTGTCATCATCATCCTCATGCAGCCAGTCATATTTGTGTATGTGCTAAGATTACAAGCCAAATGGGGAAAACCCCACTAAAATGGGAAGTGGCACATTTTACATGGGGGCAAAATGTATCTCCCCTCCCCCATTTGTATGTGTTAAAATTACCTCCCCCCCCCTCTCTCTCTCTCTCTCTCTCACACACACACACACACACACACAAGCGTGTGTGTGCTTAATATTTGAGACATGGAAAATGACAGTGGATGAGATCCAATGTGATGTGAATGGATTTCTGCTCATGAAGTGAGACTTGAGCTTCATCTCCTCTCCTCTGCTTCACCCCACATCCCCGAACCTGTTCCGGGGGGTTGGGCACCCCTCTGAAGCAGATTTTGGGGTGCCCAGTAGGCTGGAGGTGTGGAATAGAGAAACAAAATCCCATTGCACAAGGATTTTTGTTTTGCAAAATCTCAAGATGGAGAACGTAATCTATTTCTCGTGCTCCTAAGCAGGGAAGCATTTACACTTAGCAATAAATATTAATATTTATCCTCATAAGTTTATTGAGGACTTTTTTTTTTAGCAAATCCATATATCTTCACCCCTAATCAGTTTTTCTTTTTAAAATTTTAAATTACCTTTCAGTCGTAAAAACATGTTTTATTTTTTACCTGGGAATATAGGGAATATAAAATATTCTCACTCTCTGCACCAAAATCACAAGTAACCTCTGTTAGTTTATGATGCTTTTTACATGTTCTCATTTGCATTCAGACACAGCAAGTTTCAAAGCGAAAAAAGAAGAAGAAAGGTGACAGTTTACAATTAAGCCCCTACAACTTGAAGGATGGAGATATTATTGGTGTGAAGGTAAATAAACTGATTTATCAACAAAATTCCTCTCCTTAATTCCAAGTGATTTCTCCACCACCACCACTGCATCCCCAGATAACAGAGCCCACAAGTTTTAGCAGGTTTTCATGAACCACTGAAATAGGCTTCTCGGGGAGTACAAGTTGCTGCAGGCAAAGTTGGAAAAGATTCCACAATGTTAAATCTCCATACAATCCAGATTTAATAAGCTGTAAATTATACAATCTAGGTGAATGCATGCAGAAGTGTACAATGCTTTTGAGGCTCTAAATTATGTGCTTTTAAATTGTGTTTTGGTGTATCTTGCAGCCGTAGATAATGAGGCCAGTTCATTTATGGTAGCCTATCTTTTGTTCTACTTACGATTTGAGATTTTTCTTTTGGGAGATCTGGTTTTCCATCACTCCCCATTTCTGTCAGGGGCATTCCTATTCTGCTTATAACTTCTAGCTGTGTTAAGGGGTTTTGATCTGATAAAGCAGGATAGAAGTTTTATAAATAAGCTTTGTCCTCCTTTCCAACTGAGGAAAGTGCTTCGCAAGAATTTTATTTTGCATGAAGGTCATGTATTTCTACAAACACAAGAAAAAAGAATAGCAGTTTGATGTCATTAGTAAAAAATACCACTTGTAAAAATGTATCTGCCTTTATAAGGAGAGTACTATTAGGAATTGTTTTCACAATTTTTTCATTAATTTGCACAACAGAATCTCCTACTTGATGACAGTAAAGACTTCAGTACCATGAAAGATGACATTGGAAAACAAATGCAGAAGCAACTTGCTATGGAAAAAACAAGGTATATCTTAGTTTTTTATAGAATTTATACCATGCCTTTCTCTAGCAAGAAGCCCACATAAATTGTCTAAACATAGAAAGCTGTAAAATGAATCCAGTTGTGTCCTCAAATGTGGTGATTGGATTCTTTTATGTAGATTTGGAATTTGAATAGGCAATTGGAAAAGAGGCCTGTTAACAAAATGAAGAAGTCCTTGTTATATAGAAATGTTTCGCATTTCTGTTGAAAGGCCTCTGCACATACATCTGTTCTAGAACAATGTAACTCTGGTTGTTGTCTCACTCTTTCCAAAATATGTATTATTCCAGACAACAGCATGGTCTGGAAAAGATGTTAGGGTTACAAAGGATTATTGTAACGCATCTACTTGCTTGCATTGTTGGGCAGTGACCAGTTTGGCATCATGGAATATGCAGGGCTAGAAAACCACTCAGCTGCATTTCCATATGATGTTCAGTGAGTCAAATTAAAGATTTAATTACAACAAAGTATTATCTCAAAAGTTAGTAGGATGAATTATGATTTAGATTTTAATGCCATAAATTCAAGGGCTATTCAGTTGTACTTGTTTGCACGTTTGGTCTGCTGCAAGGTAATAAAATTGATTTTGAAAGAATGTGAATAATTGAAAAATGAAATTTTAAACCACCATATTATAGGATATGATCTAGTTAAAGTTAATCATAGCCACCATTAACTGAATGTGCTGGTCTATTTTTGTTTGAACTCTGGGTTTCTATGGCATCAACCGAAGAGCAGAACAGGCTGTTTTTATCCAACCCATTGATCTGTAGGGACCTTGCCTTTTTGGAAATGAACTCATTTATCCAGTATGATATGCTGGGATTCTGCCCAATTTCCTAATACAGGATTCAAGTTTATGTGTTTTACAGCACATTTAGGATACTAATTATATGCACTTCAGGGTTTGCATATTATAAATGTGCAATAAAGAAAAATCCTGCAAAAAGAATTTATTTGCAGTGGATTTCTATGATTCACCTCCCAGAGCAGTTCATCATTCCACATTTCTCCTCAGTAGAAATGCCCATCAAAATAGCCAGCAATTGCTGGGAGAGCTCAAGCTGTGGCCTGCCAGCCAGATCCTGCTACTCGCCCCTGCTTCAAGGAGCTTTGTGTTCCAGACTCAGGTCTGCCTGGCATATATTTCTAATACTTGATTGACTAACTTTAATAGTGTATCTGCTTTTTGTTTTCCAGTAGCCAGAAGCCTGACTGTGCGCAGAATGATCATTACTCTGGAAAAAAGATGGCTCAGATTCGTAAACCTGAAGCAGCACTCTCCATCAGTGTAGGGGTTTTCAGCTGACTCCCTGGGTCTGAACAAACCTTGTATCTTACTGAATAGAATGGAGTTGCCTCAGTTTGGCTAGCCAAGGAACAGTCTTCCTGGAGACAAGCACTCTATCCTATTGTGGAAAAGTGCTTTAATTCTATTATAGTTCAAGCACTTACTATCAGGGTGGGTATCTGCACTTTAATAATGAGAACATATACGAATATCTTAATCTTTCAGTGGTTGGTTGTAATAACCATGTGCTTTAATCTGATCCTATGCAGTATTATCACTGCAGTGATTGCTTTCCCCCTCATGGATTTATGTACGTGAAAATATTTATGAAAATGTAGCCTGAAAAGTTAACATGCGCAGTGAATTCAGAAGGAAACTTTTGCCACCCATGGGAGTGACTCTTCAGACAAAATATGAGAACTATTAGTTGAATTTAATGCACTCCCCTTTTCACATATTATGACTGGAAAATCTCTGAGCTGCAAAGCAGCCTATGGCAAAACAATTACGTGCTTAGAGAAATGCTAAATTTAAAATTTCAACACACACTTTTCTGTGCTGTAATTTGGACATTAACTCCAAACTTGATTAGCTACCAAGTAACTAGATCCAAGTTTATTTTGGGGGGATGCCAAAATTTACAGGGTTGGTCTAAAAAACAATATAACACGCAAAAAGAAATAGGTGTAGCCTATGGCTTGGATCCAAAGTTCCCACTGTTCAAGTGGAAGACCTGTGTGTGTGTGTGTGTGTGTGTGTGTGTGTGCGCGCGCGCGCGCTTGCATGCATGCATGCATGTGTGCACATATATGTATTGCATATCCCCCTGCCCCTTTGTTCTTGTTTACCATATATTTTGGCCTGGTTCAAAATACACCAGGCCAAACATCTCTCTATGCACATTGAGTGAAGTGAGATTATGTCTTTTTAACCCAACTCAGAAGGAATTCCTCTCCCACCTGATAACCACACGTGGGAGAAATGTTTGCCTATGGCTTAAATGCATACAGTGTAACATGGCATAATCTGGGACGTTCTTCTTCTTTCATACACCTTCCTGAAACATTGCCCACATATATCGACAGCTGCTATCCTAAAGGGTGGAATCGGTGTGTTGGGTGGACTGTGAGGACAATATACTCTTGCTCTTCTCCACGTATGAGAGAGAGAATGGAGGAAAATATGCTCTAAACCAGGCCTTTGTGGAAATAGATTTTTCTGCCAATATTCTGTGCAATCCTATATAAATAACACGGAGTTCAGAAATGTGGTGTACTACTGAAGTAAACAGAGATTTAAATAAATGGGGAAAGGGTACAAGTAAATATCAGGATGTTTGCTGACCTTTTTTGTATATCATTTCCTAAGAGGCACCCTGTATTTCTCATGTCAATGTATGTCTTTTGTTCATATAATTGCTGAAATGCCTGTTGGGAACCATATATCGTGAATGAACAGAATCCACCAGGATATAGGTGCATAGCATGTTTAACATTATAGAAACATTTCTCCAAGCGTCCCCCAGAATCATTTTTTAAATGATTTAGGAAAAAGCTAACTGTTCCAAAAAATGTTTTTGTCAATAGTCCTTCATAACTTATTTCCACAAGGTATTTGTCCCAATGCACACTGTACATTTTCACCCCACTATGAACTCTAGCAAACAATGGTCTAACCTTAAAAATTGGTATTTGAATACATATTTTGGAGAACAGGCCTGGGAAAGAAAGGCCACTGAGAGTGTAAATTGAAATTGAGATAGAGGTAACTGGGATTGGGCAGGAAGAGGCAGCTGTTTGTATAAGCAAACTTTGTTGTCATGGTTTCAGTTTACTGACTGATAGAACTATTAGCAAGTTATCCCTGTCCATTGGGTTTTCACATTTTGAAGACCATTTTGCTGTTTGCATTCTTAACTGAAATATAGATTTAAATTTATCACCTATCCAGACACTGTACTGACAGATGATTCTCCAGAACCAAGTATCTTAACTGACATAGTAAACGATCTAGTGTGTCGCAAGGCGGAAACACAAGTCATAGCATGCTGTATCAGAGGGTATAAATAAGTGTAATAAAGCTTGTACAATCACACCTGGGGGTGGGGAGGATCCTCCTTAATCCTTCATGGAGTGATCACTTGGGATTTGAGCAAATGCCGAATGTTCAGCATCTGTCCACCTGCTATGGAACAAAGAGGCACCCAAGATGTAGAAAAATTCTGCTAGTTGAGGAATCTGGGAATACTGCCTCATAAAGCAATCCCATGGGAGATTTTTTTAAAAAATTATGAAGTTATTTAATGAACATGAGACTCAGACACGTTTATATACAAAAAGGAACTATGTGCCTTTAATAAACTGTAATGCAGTAATGGCTGCAGGAAGCCAATACCAAGTTGCTTGTGAGGTTGGCTTGATTATTTTGTTATAAAATTATGGGACGTTCCACAATCGAACATTTTGTGAAAAGTGATACCTTTATAATGGAATGTCCAGGATTCCGCAGTTCTGGTTGTATTACAATGCAAGTAATTTTTTATAGTTAATTTTTAATAAGCCTGATTTTTCTTGTACTTGCAAAAGAAATAAAGAGCTTAAATGTTTTGTTTGTACTGTATTTATAATAAGGTATTTTATTTTTTATATTTTTAAATTGTTATGTCAAATCAAACACTACAAACAATAAACACAAATAAATATCAAAAACAAATATAGACAAAACCCCCTGACATACATTTACCGCAACTAATATTTCACCCACGTGACTTCCCTCTACCACAACTTTACATCCTTAAGCCGGTATTTTTTATTTTATTTTTATCATCATCATTCCCCAGCCAGCCACTCTGGGCAGCTTCCAGTACATATGAAAACATACTAAAACATACTAAAACATCAGACATATTTATCTCCTTGACATCTGATAGGAGGGCGTTCCACAGGGAGGGTGCCACTGCAGAGAAGGCCCTCTGCCTGATTCCCTGTAACCTCACTTCTCGCAGCGAGGGAACTGAATCCCAATTGGAAGGGATCTAAATGGTTCACATCCTCTAGGCTTGCCTGGAGTTGATCAGTAATCACATAATCGCCTTGCCCAGGAATGGAAGATTTGAGACTGGTCGATAGTCAGCCATAGTGGCCGGGTCCAAAGAGGGTTTTTTAAGAAGCAGTTTGATAACTGCTTCTTTAAGCGGGTCAGAAAAACTACCTCACAGACGGAAGGATTCACCACCCCACAGAGCCCTTTGCCCAACCCTGCCCAAGCCCCTTTTTATGAGCCAGGTGCTTTGTTTCAATAATAGATTAATAACTGCCTGTTTAGGTAAAGGTAAAGGGACCCCTGACCATTAGGTCCAGTCGTGACCGACTCTGGGGTTGCGGTGCTCATCTTGCTCTATAAGCCGAGGGAGCCGGCGTACAGCTTCCGGGTCATGTGGCCAGCATGACTGAGCCACTTCTGGCGAACCAGAGCAGCGTACGGAAACGCCGTTTACCTTCCCGCCAGAGCGGTATCTATTTATCTACTTGCACTTTGATGTGCTTTCGAACTGCTAGGTTGGCAGGAAACTGCCTTTTTAGGTTGAAACAATTTATTTGATAGTGAAGTATGTGCAAAAGAAACCATGAAAGGTTGGCAAAATCCAATTTTGAAGAAAATGTTAAAGTGCAAATGCACAATGTTAATATTACGTTGTGGTAAAGAGTATCCCAGCATCTCCTCGGAAGAGCCAGTGACTCGTGAAGAGTGGCTTCACACACTGTTCTAAAACAGAGGTGCTAACCCAACATTGCATGATAAACTGCTTTGTGGAATGGAAGGGGGTTTTAAAAGCAGCTTGATATGGCACATGGGTATGCTCAAAGATTATGAAAGCATGTTCAAAGAAAAGGAAAACATTCCAGTTAAGTTAGTGAAGACCCTCATAACCAAGAGCAGCCATGTTAAGTCAACGTTATTGCATCTATCTTGGGCTTCTGTAGAAATGTTTAGAATAACTGGTTCCTGCATTGCAGAGAGCTGGAGTAGATCAGCCCTTGAGCACTTCCAACTTTACAATTCTATGATGTACAGTTTTTGTACTGAACCTAAAAAATGGAGTGCACGCACATTGGCAACAGATTAGTACAGTCATACCTTGATTTTTGAACAGAGTGCATTCTGGAAGTCCGTTCCGACTTTCGAAACGTTCAGAAACCAAGGTGCAGGCGCACCAGAAACAATAGCGGAAGCTGCATTGGACATTCAGCTACCAAATTTTTTCCCGAAAACTGGAAAACTTCCAGGTTTCGATCGTTTGGGAGCCGAAACGTACGAGTACCAAGGCGTTCGACAACCAAGCTCTTTCTGCATCAACCAATAACATGGCCATCTTTTTACTTGGTTTCATTTCCACATACTCCAAAAGGTCAATTATTATTCTTGTAGATGACTTTTATATTCTTTTATATGTCCATCCGGTAAGAAGCCCGCCTGGTCTCTGCTGATTATTTTGTTTAGAATCTTTTTAAATCTATTAGCCATCACTCCAGCATAGATTTTATAGTCTGTATTCAACAGGGACATTGGTCTATAATTTTTCATGTCTGTCAACTCCACTCCCTGTTTCGGGATTTGAGTGATCAGTGCTTCTTTCCATGATTGTGGTATATCTTTCCCTCCCAGTATATTATTCATTATTCTTTGTAATAATATTAAGAAGAGTTTGGATTTGATATCCCGCTTTATCACTACCTGAAGGAGTCTCAAAGCGGCTAACATTCTCCTTTCCCTTCCTCCCCCACAACAAACACTCTGTGAGGTGAGTGGGGCTGAGAGACTTCAGAGAAGTGTGACTGGCTCAAGGTCACCCAGCAGCTGCAGGTGGAGGAGTTTAGGTTCACTGGATTACGAGACTACCGCTCTACTGGCTCTCATATAGGGAGGATTACTTCTTCCAGGTTCTTATAGTACATTAATGTGATTCTGTCAAGACCTGGCGATTTGCCACTCTTCATATTTTTTTTATTACTTGTGCTATTTCATCTATTTCTATATTGGAGTTTAGGGCCTCAACTTCTTCTTTTTCAATTCTTGGTAATTTATTCTGTTGTAAATACTCTTCCATTTTATTAACATCTAATTGTTCTTGTTTGTACAAATCTTTATAAAAGTTTAAGAATTTTATTTTTATTTTTACTGGGTCGGTTATTTCCTCCCCTTGGTCCAAAATTTTATTTATAATTTTATTTATTTATTTATTTATTTGCTTTTCCTTTATCATCCATGCTAACAACTTACCGGGCTTATTGGCGGACTCAAAATACTTTTGTTTTGCCCATTTAATTTTATTTTCTACTTCCTTATTTAATATACTAGAGATATGGGATTGCAATATCTTTATTTTTTGTACTATTTCAAGACTTTTTGGATTTTTGATCAACTCTTTTTCATTAATTCTTATCTGTTTAGTTAGCTCTTGGATATTATTGTCTTTTATCTTCTTCAGCCTAGCCATTTGTTGTATTCCAAGACCCCTCATGTACACTTTACTTGCATCCCAAACTATATTTATATCTGTATTTTGTTTCCCATTTATCTCGAAAAATTTCGCTAACTTGATAAATGGTAAATGGCGTTTCTGTGCGCTGCTCTGGTTTGCCAGAAGCGGCTTAGTCATGCTGGCCACATGACCAGGAAGCTGTACGCTGGCTCCTTCGGCCAATAAAGTGAGATGAGCGCCGCAACCCCAGAGTCGGCCATGACTGGACCTAATGGTCAGGGGTCCCTTTACCTTTTACCTTTTAACCGATATATATTTCTTAACAGATATGGTTAAAAATGTTCAGCAGAATTCACAATTATTCTTCACTAGTCTATTTTATGTCTTTTTAACTTGCAAATGGTGTCCTGCACAATACTTTCCACCAGGTATTGTGGTGCTGTTGTTGTTTTAAAAAAACAATTTTTATGGAGGCATCATGGTGGCTGCAACGGCACAAAACAGCTCCTGAAGCCAGCCAGAGTAAACGGCTCTGTCTGGCTGACTTCTGGGCTCCCAGGACTGCTGCCGCCAGCACCGCCAGCAGAGAGGAATCGGGGGTGCCTGGTCCGTCTATCAGAGGAGCCAAAACACCACCCCCCCATGACCTTGATTTTGGCACCTGGCCACCCACCCAACAGCTCAGAGGATCTCTCCCAGTCCCACCAGGAGATGCTGGGGACTGAACCTGATGCCTTCTGCATGCTAAGCAGTTGTTCTACCACTCAGCTATGGCCCTAGCTCACAATATTGCTGTCAGGATAAAATGGAGAAGCTGGAAGCTGAAGTGTGTATGCTCTGTGGAGGAAAGGTGGGATAAAAGTGTAAGAAGGAATAAAGTATGTAAACTAGCCTAGAAGTGAATCAACTACAGTATATTTTTAACTTACTCTCCGAATAATTTGTATATAAATTATAAAAGTGGTATATAAATTTTGTTAAATAAAAAAATGGGAAATGTTCAGACTTTCAAACAGTGTGTTATGCCTGAGCCTTCATTGCTGAAACTCCCAACAGCATTTTCGTGCTCACAAACACCTGATGAAGGAACCATTGTGACACAACCCATTCAAGCAGAGTTAAAAGGGGCAACAGGCTGTCAACAGTGGCAGTAGTTGGGAGCTCCCAGCTATTAAAAAGCCACAGGAAGTCTTTTCGTACTGCCTGAGGAATTAATCCCTTATTTAACGTTCAGAATTGCTGGATCGATTGAACAGGACTAGAGCTAACATTTGCTTGGATTTGGCGCCATCGATAGGGAACTGCCTGCTGTGTCCTCGGCTTTGAAGTCATCCTGGTCTTTGGGCCTCCAGCACCGTCTTCAGCATGTCCAATCCACCGAAGAGGCGTATGATAATGGTGTTCCACTGGATTAGGAAGAAGCCCCAGACAGAGAAGCCGTGCTCTAGCACCTCGGCCAGACCTTCTGCCTCTGTGCCGGCTTGCAACACTCCTCACATTTCGCCCTACTTCACGAGGAGCAAGGCACAACCCGCTCCGCTCAGGAGGTCCAGCAGGCGCAAGGTACCGCGATTGCCGAATCTCACCGACCCCAAGTTTTTAAGATCGGTCATTGGCAGCGTTGGCCGGAAGAGAGCCCGCAGGCGTGGCAAGCCAAAGAAGACTCCGAGACTTCTGGTTTAACCACGGACATTGTAGAAGCGCGGAAAAACGTCTCTGAGGCTTTCCAAGTGGCGCAGGGGCTCTGGGGGTGGCGCAAGGGCACTGTGCACCTCCAAACCTCAAGGGGATCATCTTTGGGGGACAGGGGCACCCAGCGACGCCACAGCTGCTCCCGTTTTCTCGGGGTTTTTTTTAAAGGCCTGAGAGCGGGACGGAGTGGCAGGCGTGAAAGGGAAAGCACCCCCACCCCCACGCTGTGCTGTCTCTAGAAATGTATAGAAATGAAGAGAAGATGTATATTAAGATGTATATTAAGAAAACCGCAACTGGGAAGGAAGGAAGTCGAGGCGTGATTTTACACAATGTAAATAAGATGATATTAAAAATGATTGTAAAGACTGTTTTATTTTGTTTGTGGGAAAATTCAATAAAAAGTATTATAAAAACACGAGACTAGGGAGAAGAGTCGGTGAAAGAAGACTGGAAGAAATTTAAAGACTATTTACAGAAACATTGTAAAATTAATGAATGTTAGAAGGATGTTGGATAGAAACTAAGCAGTTTCCAGCTGTAATGCTTTAAGAGATATGAAAAAAAAAAAAGGTTTCACAAATGGGTAAAAGTTTAATGGTAAGGATTTGCTAACTAACAAATCGAACTGGAATACAAAGAAGGGAGGTATGAGGAGGTCCGAGGAAATAAGTGTATGGAAGTTATGTTATTGAAAATTAATGTGTGTTTTTAACTGTTTCTTTATTTTGTATGTCTATTTTTCTTTTTTTCTGTTATATCTTAAAAACTTTCAATAAATCTTTTTAAAAAAACAAACAAAACAAAACAAAAGAAGACTCCAGCAGGAACAGGGAAAGGGGTGAGGGCTAGGCTAGAGTAAAGAAGGCTCCAAAGCTATTTGCGGGGTGGGATTGCTTTGGAAGATGCCTTCTCACAATCTCTACCCTTGAACGACGTAAGGACATAAGAAGTGCTTGCTGGATGAGGCCACATTGGCCTGTCTAGTCCAGCATCCTGTTCTCACAATGCCTAACCAGAGGCCTGTGGAAACAAGAGCATTCTGTATTCCTATACTTTCCATCAACTACTATTCACAAACGTTACTGCCACTGACTGTGGAGGTAGAGCATAGCCATTGTGCCTAGTGGCCATTGATAGCCTTCTCCTGCATAAAACCATCCAAGTTCAAATATATAAAAGGATGTCACATAGAGGAGGGAGAAAGGTTTTCTGCTGCTCCAGAGAAGCGGACACGGAGCAATGGATCCAAACTACAAGAAAGAAGATTCCACCTAAACATTAGGAAGAACTTCCTGACAGTAAGAGCTGTTCGACAGTGGAATTTGCTGCCAAGGAGTGTGGTGGAGTCTCCTACTTTGGAGGTCTTTAAGCAGAGGCTTGACAACCATATGTCAGGAGTGCTCTGATGGTGTTTCCTGCTTAGCAGGGGGTTGGACTCGATGGCCCTTGTGGTCTCTTCCAACTCTATGATTCTATGATTCTATGATTCTAAGTTGGTGGCCATCACAGCTTTCTGTGGGATTGAGCTTTCAGAGGGGTAGCTGAGCATGCCTGCTGCAGCAAAAACAGGAATTAGAAAGCACATTTCTCCCAAAGAAGTACTGGGAACTACAGTTTGTAAAGGGTCTGTAAAGTTTGCAGACCTGGCCACGCTTCGCAAGAGAGGTGTGTTGGTTCAAGGTGGCCACGCTGCCTGCAACTTGCACTCCTTCCTGACATGTCTTCCCCAAACCCCTTCTTCCAGAGGCTGTGCTGAAGATTTCCATCACGTGGAACACAAACTCGTGGAACTACCTGGAGGCTCAGGCAGTGGTGGAAACCCTCCTCAAGCATGAGACGGCAGAGAGCCTCTGCAATACGAAGGGATCAAAGCAGCTGTGGAGTCTCTCCTACCATACATGGCACTTCCAGAGGCTGGGCCGGTTACTGCAGGCCTCCATGTTCCTCGATTTCATGTGGTAAAACATGAAGCTGCCTGACGCCGCCAAGTGGGACGAGGAGATGGACACCTGATGAGCTTCGGGTGCCAGCGGCATGCGGGGCAGAAGAGCTGGACACTCCTGCCAAGTTGGCACTGCTCTCACCTGTGGAATATGTTGAATTGGTTTGTTAAAAAACTCCCACAAATGCACGTTTTTCATTTTGTAAAAATCTCCCGAGAGTGTCTTCCTACATAAATCCCTTCCCCATCTCTGTTAAAAATGAAATAAAATTATTTAGCATTTAAAAAAAACAATTTTTATTAATTATTCAGTTTATACATCTCAAAATAAACATTTTACATAATATGATGTAACAATTGACTTCCCTCCTTCCCCTTTCATAGTTCATTCTACTTATTAACATTCCTGCATATTTTACTATAGCAAATCTAATCATTTCTCCATTTGACATCCTTCAGATATTTACCATACTGTTGAATTTATCTACACACTACCAGCATTTTCAATTGTACAGAATTGTTTTCTAAATATTCAGTAAAATTTTTCCACTCCTCTTTGAATAAAGATTCTTCTTGCCCTCTTATTCTATGTTAAACCTGCTGCTTCTGCAAATTCTATCATCTTAAGTTGCCAGTCTTCCTTACTAGGGATCTCGCTCATTTTCCATCTTTGGGCTAGTGTGGAGGTGGGTGTATATGCATGCACTTTGTTTGATTAAAAAACCTCTCATCACTGCCTTACTGGCATCCCAAACCATATTTAGATCTGTTCCTTTATTAAGGTTGAGGTTGAAAAATTCTTGTAGGGAACATATTCCCTTATTAACAATTTCTATATGATGTAGTATCGCATCATTTAGCCTGCCATGGTCATAAGAATACCATTGTGATCTGATAACGTCCTTGGTTATATCTCAACCTTTTTTACTCTAGTTGTCAGGTCTTTCAAAGCCCATAACAAGTCTTTTCTACTTGAAGAATTGTTGCCTTTGAGGAAAAAAAGTGGATTCCCGGACCAGTGGGTGTCTGAGACACCAAAGATCAGTTAGATCCATGTTGGCCACCATGTTGAAGAAAGCATTAGGTAGTTTCCCTTCTTTAGAGTCTGATTTTTTTATAGATCAGTCTAAATCTAGGGACACCACACCATTAAAGTCACCCATCATTATTAATTTGCCATCAAATATCAAACAGTTTCTCTTCTATAGTTTTGAAGAATTAAGCTTTCTGCTTGTTAGGAGAATATACCATATTTTTCGCTCTATAAGACGCACCAGACCATAAGACGCACCTAGTTTTTGGAGGAGGAAAACAAGGGAAAAAATATTCTGAATCCCAGAAGCCAGAACAGCAAGAGGGATCGCTGCGCAGTGAAAGCAGCGATCCCTCTTGCTGTTCTGGCTTCTGGGATAGCTGCGCAGCCTGCATTCGCTCTCATAAGACGCACACACATTTCCCCTTTTTAGGAGGGAAAAAGTGAGTAGAGCAATAAATACGGTAATAGCCATGGTGGGCTCTGGTTGGAATTGGGATTCCTTCCTTTGGTTGGAATCCATCTGTCTTGGGAAACTAGAAGAGTGCACTTTTGGGGATGAAATCAAACTTTGAGATTTACAGCGTCGGCTGTGTCTCTAGAGACTGATATCACCCATCTCCCTTCTGCGCTATCTGAGTATAAGACAAGCCCCAATTTTGAACACTGTTTTCCAGTTAAAAAGCTAGTCTTCTACATGGAAAAGTATGGTATGTCTCTCCACACACACACACCCCATTCCCTTGACCCTCACAACTGTAGGCCAGACCAAGAAACAAAGCAAGTGGCGTCTAATTGCTCATCTAATTCCAGCACTCCAGCTCATTAACCCCTCATTGGCTGAATCTTCAGCAGGCAGCGCATTTCCATTAAACCAGCGCTTTTCAAACTGTGTGTCACAACACATTCGTGTGTCAGCCGCGGTGTGTAGGTATGCTGTACAAATGCTCCCCGCGCTCCTCTTGGGCTAGAAATTGAGGAGTCTCAGGCAATCTAAACTTCACTGAATTGCAGGTCCTGGCGCATGCACAATATGGTCAAAACACCTGTGATCCATTTAACCTGTTGGCTTATTCTCATGGGGCATCAGTGCTATTGTTATTTTTTAACACGCCCTTGCATGCCAGGGCTCTGTGACCCCCTCACCCCCAATAGAGGGGAACAACCAGGCAGGACAAGGAGTGTAAGTGAAGAGTGGGCCAAATAGGCCACACAATATTGATTACAGAAGTGAAGGTTTTGCCTTAGGTCGTTGGGCATAACATTTGAATTCCAGTCCGACTGCTGGATGTGTATTCTTGGCTAAACCCAATGGGGGGGGGTCCTATGACCCACATCAAATAGAGGTATCCCCTCCTCCCAAAGCGTCCCTGTTTTAGGTGTGCTATGGCTCTAGGCCCCGCCTGGGCTCCCAAAGAAGCTCACAGATCCCTTGAATGGGATCCCCTTAACCAAGGAGGGGCAGGCGGAGGGTACAAGCTGCCCTCCATTTAAGGCTGACCCAATGCCCAACCGCCTTACCAGTTTGCCAAGCAGAAAAACTCCTGGCGGGCCCCGACAACGTCCACGGCCAGGCCATGAACCAGCCAGGAGCCCATCGTGGAAGAAGGGAGAGGCCTGCGCAGGAGCCCGCCTTGCACAGGGGCTGCAGCCCACTCCGGGATTGGGACGGGGTGGGGAGCGGGGCCAGGTCACAGCGGCGCCTGCGCAGTGAGGGGGGCGAGCGGCTTCCCTGATGAGCTCCAGGGAACTTTAAGGGGTCTTGTGGGGCCAGGCCAGCTCCAGGATCTGACATCCTCTCAGGCAGTGGAGCCATCAGGGCAGGAATCTGGGGCAAATGTCCCTGGGCCCCACTTGGCACAATGACCAGAACCACCCCCCCCCAAGTTAACTAGGCTGGCGTACCACATTTTAGATTTAATTCTGAAAACTGAAAATTTTCACACTGAAAACAGTGTGTTATGCCTGAGCCTTCATTGCTGAAACTCCCAACAGCATTTTTGTGCTCACAAACACCTGATGAAGGAACCATTGTGACATAACCCATTCAAGCAGATATAAGGGGCAACAGGCTGTCAACAGTGGCAGTAGTTGGGAGCTCCCTGCTATTAAAAAGCCACAGGAAGTCTTTGCATACTGCCTGAGGAATTAATCCCTTATTTAACGTTCAGAATTGCTGGATCGATTGAACAGGACTGGAGCTAACATTTGCTTGGGTTTGGCACCATTGATAGGGAACTGCCTGCTGTGTCCTCGGCTTTGAAGTCACCCTGGTCCTTGGGCCTCCAGCACCACCTTCAGCATGTCCAGCCCATCGAAGAGGCGTATGATAATGGTGTTCCACTGGATTAGGAAGACGCCCCTGACACAGAAGCCGTGCTCTAGCACCTCGGCCAGACCTTCTGCCTCTGCACCGGCTTGCAACACTCCTCACATTTCGCCCTACTTCACGAGGAGCAAGGCACAACCCGCTCCGCTCAGGAGGTCCAGCAGGCGCAAGGTACCGCGATTGCCGAATCTCACTGACCCCAAGTTTTTAAGATCGGTCATTGGCAGTGTTGGCCGGAAGAGAGCCCGCAGGCGTGGCAAGCCAAAGAAGACTCCAGTGGGAACAGGAAAAGTGGAAGCGGCCTACTGGAGTCGCCATTGACATACACTCTCAGCCAGAGCCAGTTTGCCAAGCAGAAAAACTCCTGGCCGGCAAGGACAACGTCCACGGCCAGGCCAAGAACCAGCCAGCAGCCCATCTTGGAGGAAGGGAGATCGCCCTCCGGGGAGCGGGGCCAGGTGACAGCGGCGCCTGCGCAGTGAGGGGGCCCCGGGGGCTTCCCTGACGAGCTCGAGGGAGCTTACAGAGAAGAACAAGCTCAAAACACAAGAAGAAAACAATTCTTAAAATAATAAGAATTGAATATGGGTAGACTTTATAGGCTGCAAACCGCCCCGAGGCCTCCAGAAGAAGAGCTGTATATAATAAATAGTAATAACTTACATAAATAATTACAATAAAAACATAACGACTCTAGCAAAAAGTACGTTCCCTGTTTTGTTTTATATTTTTATCTGCCGCCCTTTTCCTTGACAGGAACTCAGCGCCCCAGCGCCTCCGGGGGAAGCGGTCCGGCGGCACAAAGATTCCTCCACCTTCCGGCCGGGCTCCCGGGGCCTCCCGACGTTACCTTTCCATGTCGCCCAATGCGGGCGCCGGATGCGGAGGGGCGGGGCAAGCAGGCCCCGCCCCATAGCGGCCTTCTGTTGCTAGGACCGCGGAGTCGGGTAGCAACGGCGAGTAGAGGCTGAAATCAAACTGTTTGAGATTTACAGCGTTGGCTGTGTCTCTAGAGACTGCTATGGAAGAGACCCCTGGGGCAGATGAAAGCTGAAAATGCACCATGGTTTTCTCTCTCTCCAGGCCTCCCAGCAGTCATTCTTCCTCTAGTCACTGCTGTGGATACATGACCTGACTATCTGTCTACAAGGGATTTCCACATGGCAGGGTTTATGTTGCAGACATCGTTGTAAGAGAGTTGGTCTGCCAGCGGGTCTGGTGCCTGAAGCCAGCTCCCCAAAGAGCAGATCCTTGGGGATCCTGCCGTCTTCCATGTTGTGGACATGATCAAGCCCGTGTAGATGTGTGAACATGCTGGGAATGTGGGCTTGTGAGAGCACATATTGGATATTCTGTCCTACCATGTGATGCCCCCAAAGTTGCTGATGCAGCACATGTGGAAGTCATGGAGGCGTTGCTCCTGGGGGTGTAAGTTGCCCACGACTCCCAAACTACGATTGTTACAAGGCATGTCCTCCTGAAATGCATGCATATTAAGAGCAAACAGAGTATGCCTTTTTCATTGCAGCCCTTATGGAAATGTATGCAGATTTAAAACTTCTAACCATTCAATGAAGATTTGAGTGACAGCCCTCCTTTTGTTTTCTGTACTCTGCTCATTAAGATGATGTTCCATTTTGAAGCTCTCTACATCTATGGTACAATTTTCTCACATAGAAGCAGGTCAGAGGATGACAAGAAAGGGAAGGTGGAAGAAGACAAGTTACAAAGCCGAAGCATCCAGTAGCAGAGAACAGTAGCTGAGAGTTATGTAGAAACGGGGGGGAAATCCTACCCATTCTTTCTTTTATTCTATTGACCGTATTTTTCCGTGTATGAGATGTCCCCATGTATAAGACACCCCCTATTTTGGGGGACTCCTATTTCAGACAATGGGGGGAGATGGTCCAGAGCTGTTGAGCGTTTTGGGAGGAGGGAATGCCCCAAATCACCCACCATAATGATAAACGCTGCCTATCGCACGCGTCACAAAAGCAGCAAACCGACGGCCCGATCGCCACCACTAGCCGGCAAGCGCACGCACAATAGACGCAGCGGAAGCCAATCAACAGCAGCCCTTGATGCATCCAAAAATCAACAATCCAATTGCTGCTGCAGCAGCCAATCCGACCAGCCATTGCCACAGCCACCAAACACCCACCCCATCGTGTAAATGTTTTATAGTCTAGATTTAATAAAGATATTGGCCTGTAGTTTTTTATAAATCTCAGATCTGTGCCTTGCTTTGGGATAAGAGTTATTAATGCTTCTGGCCACGAATTGGGTATTTCTCCTTTATCTAGAATTTCATTCATGACTGATTGTAATTTGGGTGTTATTATTTCCTCTAGTTTTTTATAGGATGTTACTGAGATTCCGTCTGGTCCCGGCGATTTCCCATCCTTCATATTTTTAATCACTTTTTTAATCTCTTCAAGTTCAGTATTGGAATTTCAATTTGCATATTCTTCTTCTATGTCTGGTAGTCTATTTTCTAATAGGTCTTTTCTCTTCTCCCTCACCAAGTAATGCATTGCGCAAAGTACCCTTGTCATGTCTCTGACTTTGACAAGGAAACACTGAAATTAAAGAAATACCCCCAAAGAAACAGGTAAGTACGGCAGTATTGCAAAGTCAGTATTATTTCCTTGAGATGGCCAGAAGACAATGCTGATGGACAAGTGCTGTTAATTATTCAGGGGTTGAAGCATGTTGTTGCAACACATTCGGGTGGGGTGGGGGACTGATGAACGGACAGAGCATCAGGAAGTGGTACAAACGGTGAGCAAAATTTGAAGACTTCTTGGCTGGGCAAAGAGAGCAAGTTAGCCACAGTGGGATCTGTTCACGAAATAGGTCTATCTGGGAAGGGTAAAATGCTGACTTGGCTCCCCCAACGCTCTGCCTTTAAGGGTTCTTGTGGGGCCAGGCCAGCTCCAGGATCTGACAGTCCTCTCAGGCAGTGGAGCCATCAGGGCAGGAATCTGGGGCAAGTGTCCATGGGCCCCACTTGGCACAATGACCAGAACACCCCCCCCAAGTTAAATAGGCTGGCATACCACATTTTAAATTTCATTCTGAAAAATTAGCTACGCCAGCTCTGTAATACTAGAGCAAAGATTATAATGCATATTGTTGTTGTAATTTTATAAATATTATAAAACACATTCCTGCAAGCCATGTAGTCTGGAATAAACTCAGTCACCTCTCCCATCATTAATTGTAGTCATAGGAGTTCCTACATGCAAATGGAGTTCATTAATAATAACTAATAACGACTTGGAAAAGAAGCTCCTGAAGCTTCGGAAAGACCAGAAAGGTTAGTTGGTATGCTGCAGGGACAACCTCTAAAGGTGTGTGCGTGTACTGAACTTAATTACCCAGCAGGTGCCCTTTCGCAAAGTCTTTTTTTGTTCTTTTGAACAACAGCCATGGGAAAGTTGCGAGTTTAAGAAGAAAGACGGGTGAGAGGAGAGGATGCTTGACCCTGCGCCCTCCTGGCATTTTTCTGATTCAAAACCTCCCACCAACTCCGCAGGCTGCTTTTCTACTGGGGTGGGGAGGGGTGTTGGATCTGCTCCCCGGCCTTGAAGAAAGGCGCAGGTCAGATGTGTGCCCAGACCTGGCCACGCTTCGCAAGAGAGGTGTGTTGGTTCAAGGTGGCCACGCTGCCTGCATCTTGCACTCCTTCCTGACGTGTCTTCCCCAAACCCCTTCTTCCAGAGGATGTGCTGAAGATGTCCATCACGTGGAACACAAACTCGTGGAACTACCTCGAGGCTCAGGCAGTGGTGGAAACCCTCCTCAAGCATGAGACGCCAGAGAGCCTCTTGCAATACGAAGGGATCAAAGCAGCTGTGGAGTCTCTCCTACCGTACACGGCACTTCCAGAGGCTGGGCCGGTTACTGCAGGCCTCCATGTTCCTCGATTTCATGTGGCAAAACATGAAGCTGCCTGACGCCGCCAAGTGGGACGAGGAGATGGACACCTGAAGAGCTTCGGGTGCCAGCGGCATGCAGGGCAGAAGAAGTGGACACTCCTGCCAAGTTGGCACTGCTCTCACCTGTGGAATATGTTGAATTGGTTTGTTAAAAAAACTCCCACAAATGCACGTTTTTCATTTTGTAAAGGTATAAATCTCCCGAGAGTGTCTTCCTACATAAATCCCTTCCCCATCCCTGTTAAAAATGAAATAAAGTTATTTAGCATTTTTTTTAAAGAGCAACAATTTTTATTAATTATTCAGTTTATACATCTCAAAATAAACATTTTACATAATATGATGTAACAATTGACTTCCCTCCTTCCCCTTTCATGGTTCATTCTACTTATCAACATTCCTGCATATTTTACTATAGCAAATCTAATCATTTCTCCATTTGACATCCTTCAAATATTTACCGTACTGTTGAATTTATCTAAACACTACCAGCGTTTTCAATTGTACACAATTGTTTTCTAAAAATTTTCGACTCCTCTTTGAATAAAGATTCTTCTTGACCTCTTATTCTATGTTAAACCTGCTGCTTCTGCAAATTCTCTCATCTTAAGTTGCCAGTCTTCCTTACTAGGGATCTCGCTCATTTTCCATCTTTGGGCTAGTGTGGAGGTGGGTGTATATGCATGCACTTTGTTTGATTAAAAAGCCTCTCATCACTGCCTTACTGGCATCCCAAACCATATTTAGATCTGCTGCTTTATTAAGGTTGAGGTGGAAAAATTCTTGGAGGGAACATATTCCCTTATTAACAATTTCTATATGATGTATTATCGCATCATTTAGCCTGCCATGGTCATAAGAATACCATTGTGATCTGATAACGTCCTTGGTTATATCTCAACCTTTTTTACTCTAGTTGTCAGGTCTTTCAAAGCCCATAACAAGTCTTTTCTACTTGAAGAATTGTTGCCTTTGAGGAAAAAAAGTGGATTCCCGGACCAGTGGGTGTCTGAGACACCAAAGATCAGTTAGATCCATGTTGGCCACCATGTTGAAGAAAGCATTAGGTAGTTTCCCTTCTTTAGAGTCTGATTTTTTTATAGATCAGTCTAAATCTAGGGACACCACACCATTAAAGTCACCCATCATTATTAATTTGCCATCAAATATCAAACAGTTTCTCTTCTATAGTTTTGAAGAATTAAGCTTTCTGCTTTTTAGGAGAATATACCACATTTTTCGCTCTATAAGACGCACCAGACCATAAGACGCACCTAGTTTTTGGAGGAGGAAAACAAGAAAAAAAATATTCTGAATCCCAGAAGCCAGAACAGCAAGAGGGATCGCTACGCAGGGAAAGCAGCGATCCCTCTTGCTGTTCTGGCTTCTGGGATAGCTGCGCAGTCTGCATTCACTCCATAAGACACACACACATTTCCCCTTACTTTTTAGGAGGGAAAAAGTGAGTAGAGCAAAAAAGACGGTAATAGCCATGGTGGGCTCTGGTTGGAATTGGGATTCCTTCCTTTGGTTGGAATCCATCTGTCTTGGGAAACTAGAAGAGTGCACTTTTGGGGATGAAATCAAACTTTGAGATTTACAGCATCGGCTGTGTCTCTAGAGACTGATATCACCCATCTCCCTTCTGCGCTATCTGAGTATAAGACAAGCCCCAATTTTGAACACTGTTTTCCAGTTAAAAAGCTAGTCTTCTACATGGAAAAGTATGGTATGTCTCTCTCCACACCCACACACCCCATTCCCTTGACCCTCACAACTGTAGGCCAGACCAAGAAACAAAGCAAGTGGCCACTAATTGCTCATCTAATTCCAGCACTCCAGCTCATTAACCCCTCATTTGCTGAATCTTCAGCAGGCAGCGCATTTCCACTAAACCAGCGCTTTTCAAACTGTGTGTCACAACACATTCATGTGTCAGCCGCGGTGTGTAGGTATGCTGTACAAATGCTCCCCGCGTTCCTCTTGGGGCTAGAAATTGAGGATTCTCAGGCAATCTAAATTTCACTGAATTGCAGGTCCTGGCGCATGCACAATATGGTCAAAACACGTGTGATCCATTTAACCTGTTGGCTAATTCTCATGGGGCAGCAGTGCTATTGTTATTTTTTAACACGCCCTTGCATGCCAGGGCTCTGTGACCCCCTCACCCCCAATAGAGGGGAACAACCAGGCAGGACAAGGAGTGTAAGTGAAGAGTGGGCCAAATAGGCCACAACTTTATTGATTACAGAAGTGAAGGTTTTGCCTTAGGTCGTTGGGCATAACATTTGAATTCCAGTCCGACTGCTGGATGTGTATTCTTGGGTAAACCCAACGGGGGGGTGGTGGTCCTATGACCCACATCAAATAGAGGTATCCCCTCCTCCTCCCAAAGCGTCCCTGTTTTAGGTGTGCTATGGCTCTAGGCCCCGCCTGGGCTCCCAAAGAAGCAACTGCTCACAGATCCCTTGAATGGGATCCCCTTAACCAAGGAGGGGCAGGCGGAGGCTACAACCTGCCCTCCATTTAAAGACTAAGGCTGACCCAATGCCCAACCGCCTTACCAGTTTGCCAAGCAGAAAAACTCCTGGCCGGCAAGGACAACGTCCACGGCCAGGCCATGAACCAGCCAGCAGCCCATCTTGGAAGAAGGGAGAGGCCTGCGCAGGAGCCCGCCTTGCACGGGGGCTGCAGCCCACTCCGGGATTGGGACGGGGTGGGGAGCGGGGCCAGGTCACAGCGGCGCCTGCGCAGTGAGGGGGCGAGCGGCTTCCCTGATGAGCTCCAGGGAACTTTAAGGGTACTTGTGGGGCCAGGCCAGCTCCAGGATCTGACGGTCCTCTCAGGCAGAGGAGCCATCAGGGCAGGAATCTGGGGCAAATGTCCCTGGGCCCCACTTGGCACAATGACCAGAAACACCCCCCCCCCCAAGTTAACTAGGCTGGCGGACCACATTTTAAATTTCATTCTGAAAACTCAGTAAGCTAAAGAATTTTCATTTTTAAAGGGGATGAGGAAGGGATGTATTTTTTAAAGGGGGTGAGGAAGGGATGTATGTAGGAAGACACTCTTGGGAAATTTCCCAATGCTCCAGATATTTTGGATGTGTTAGACTAGGACCTGCCAAAGCAGGGTACAAATCCCAACTCAGCCATGAAGTCCACTGGGTGACCTTGGGCCAGTTCCTCTCTTTCTCTCAGCCCAACACATGAAACCGGTCCATTCAGTTCCATATTGTCTACACCACCGGTCTTCAGCTGGTATGTTGGCACCCACTAACATGCTGCAGCCCGATCCAAGGTGGGTTGCAACCAGAGAGCTACCACCCTGCCAATATATGGGGAAAGATTAAGAAATGGGTCCCCAAATGCATGTATGATTAAAAGTAGGTCCTGGGTCCAGGAGATGCTGGGGACTGAACCTGATGCCTTCTGCATGCTAAGCAGTTGTTCTACCACTGAGCTATGGCCCTAGCTCACAATATTGCTGTCCGGATAAAATGGAGAAGGTGGAGGCTGAAGTGTGTATGCTCTGTGGAGGAAAGGTGGGATAGAAGTGTAAGGAGGAATAAAGTATGTAAACTAGCCCAGATGTGAATCAACTACAGTGTATTTTTAACTTACTCTCCGAATAATTTGTATGTAAATTATAAAAGTGGTATATAAATTTTGTTAAATAAAAAAATGGGAAATGTTCAGACTTTCAAACAGTGTATTATACCTGAGCCTTCATTGGTGAAACTCCCAACAGCATTTTCGTGCTCACAAACACCTGATGAAGGAACCATTGTGACATAACCCATTCAAGCAGAGTTAAAAGGGCAACAGGCTGTCAACAGTGGCAGTAGTTGGAAGCTCCCAGCTATTATAAAGCCACAGGAAGTCTTTTCGTACTGCCTGAGGAATTAATCCCTTATTTAACGTTCAGAATTGCTAGATCGATTGAACAGGACTAGAGCTAACATTTGCTTGGATTTGGCACCGTTGATAGGGAACTGCCTACTGCGTCCTTGGCTTTGAAGTCACCCTGGTCTTTGGGCCTCCAGCACCGTCTTCAGCATGTCCAACCCATCTAAGAGGCGTATGATAATGGTGTTCCACTGGATTAGGAAGACGCCCCAGACAGAGAAGCCGTGCTCTAGCACCATGGCCAGACCTTCTGCCTCTGCGCCGGCTTGCAACACTCCTCACATTTCGCCCTACTTCACGAGGAGCAAGGCACAACCCGCTCCGCTCAGGAGGTCCAGCAGGCGCAAGGTGCCGCGACTGCCGAATCTTACTGACCCCAAGTTTTTAAGATCGGTCATTGGCAGCGTTGGCCAGAAGAGAGCCCGCAGGCGTGGCAAGCCAAAGAAGACTCCAGCGGGAACAAGAAAAGGGGAAGCGGCCTACTGGAGTCGCCATTGACATACACTCCCAGCCAGAGCCAGTTTGCCAAGCAGAAAAACTCCTGGCCAGCCCCAAACAGGGCAAGGACAACGTCCACGGCCAGGCCAAGAACCAGCCAGCAGCCCATCTTGGAGGAAGGGAGATCGCCCTCCGGGGAGCGGGGCCAGGTGACAGCGGCGCCTGCGCAGTGAGGGGGCAAGCGGGCTTCCCTGACGAGCTCGAGGGGGCTTACAGAGAAAAACAAGCTCAAAACACAGGAGGAAAACAATTTTTAAAAGAATAAGAATTGAATATGGATAGACTTTATAGGCTGTGAACCGCCCCGAGGCCTCCAGAGGAAGAGCTGTATATAATAATTAGTAATAACATACATAAATAATTACAATAAAAACATAACGACTCTAGCAAAACGTTCCCTGTTTTGTTTTATATTTTTATCTGCCGCCCTTTTCCTTGACAGGAACTCAAAGTCAGCGCCTCAGGGCCTCCGGGGGAAGCGGTCCGGCGGCACAAAGATTCCTCCGCCTTCCGGCCGGGCTCCCGGGGCCTCCCGACGTCACCTTCGCGTGTCGCCCAATGCGGGCGCCGGATGCGGAGGGGCGGGGCAAGCAAGCCCCGCCCCGGAGCGGCCTTCTGTTGCTAGGGCCGCGGAGTTGGGTAGCAACGGCGAGGAGAGGCTGAAATCAAACTTTTTGAGATTTACAGCGTTGGCTGTGTCTCTAGAGACTGCTATGGAAGAGACAGCTGGGGCAGATGAAAGCTGAAAATGCACCATGGTTTTCTCTCTCTCCAGGCCTCCCAGCAGTCATTCTTCCTCTAGTCACTGCTGTGGATACATGACCTGACTATCTGTCTACAAGGGATTTCCACATGGCAGGGTTTATGTTGCTAGCCTTCATGTTACGTTTGCAGACATCGTTGTAAGAGAGTTGGTCTGCCAGCGGGTCTGGTGCCTGAAGCCAGCTCCCCAAAGAGCAGATCCTTGGGGATCCTGCCGTCTTCCATGTTGTGGACATGATCAAGCCCGTGTAGATGTGTGAACATGCTGGGAATGTGGGCTTGTGAGAGCACATATTGGATATTCTGTCCTACCATCTGATGCCCCCCAAAGTTCCTGATGCAGCACATGTGGAAGTCATGGAGGCCTTGCTCCTGGGGGTGTAAGTTGCCCACGAGTCCCAAACTACTATTTTTACAAGGCATGTCCTCCTGAAATGCATGCATATTTAGAGCAAACAGAGTATGCCTTTTTCATTGCAGCCCTTATGGAAATGTATGCAGATTTAAAACTTCTAACCATTCAATGAAGATTTGAGTGACAGCCCTCCTTTGGTTTTCTTTACTCTGCTCATTAAGATGATGTTCCATTTTGAAGCTCTCTACATCTATGGTACAATTTTCTCACATAGAAGCAGGTCAGAGGATGACAAGGAAGGGAAGGTGGAAGAAGACAAGTTACAAAGCAGAAGCATCCAGCAGCAGAGAACAGTAGCTGAGAGTTATGTAGAAACGGGTGGAAAATCCTACCCATTCTTTCTTTTATTCTATTGACCGTATTTTCCCGTGTATGAGATGCCCCCATGTATAAGACGCCCCCTATTTGGGGGGACTCCTATTTCAGACAATGGGGGGAGATGGCCCAGAGTTGTTGAGCATTTTGGGAGGAGGGAATGCCCAAAATCACCCACCATAATGATAAACGCTGCCTATTGCACGCGTCACAAAAGCAGCAAACCGACGGCCTGATCGCCACCAGTAGCCGACAAGCGCACGCACAATTGTTCTTTTGAACAACAGCCATGGGAAAGTTGCGAGTTTAAGAAGAAAGACGGGTGAGAGGAGAGGATGCTTGACCCTGCACCCTCCTGGCATTTTTCTGATTCAAAACCTCCCACCAACTCCGCAGGCTGCTTTTCTACTAGGTGGGGAGGGGTGTTGGATCTGCTCCCCTGCCTTGAAGAAAGGCGCAGGTCAGATGTGTGCCCAGACCTGGCCACGCTTCGCAAGAGAGGGGTGTTGGTTCAAGGTGGCCACGCTGCCTGCAACTTGCACTCCTTCCTGACATGTCTTCCCCAAACCCCTTCTTCCAGAGGCTGTGCTGAAGATTTCCATCACGTGGAACACAAACTCGTGGAAGTACCTCGAGGCTCAGGCAGTGGTGGAAACCCTCCTCAAGCATGAGACGCCAGAGAGCCTCTTGCAATACGAAGGGATCAAAGCAGCTGTGGAGTCTCTCCTACCATACACGGCACTTCCAGAGGCTGGGCCGGTTACTGCAGGCCTCCATGTTCCTCGATTTCATGTGGCAAAACATGAAGCTGCCTGACGCCGCCAAGTGGGACGAGGAGATGGACACCGGATGAGCTTCGGGTGCCAGCGGCATGCAGGGCAGAAGAAGTGGACACTCCTGCCAAGTTGGCACTGCTCTCACCTGTGGAATATGTTGAATTGGTTTGTTAAAAAAACTCCCACAAATGCACGCTTTTCATTTTGTAAAGGCATAAATCTCCCGAGAGTGTCTTCCTACATAAATCCCTTCCCCATCCCTGTTAAAAATGAAATAAAATTATTTAGCATTTAAAAAAAAAAACAATTTTTATTAATTATTCAGTTTATACATCTCAAAATAAACATTCTACATAATATGATGTAACAATTGGCTTCCCTCCTTCCCCTTTCATGGTTCATTCTACTTATCAACATTCCTGCATATTTTACTATAGCAAATCTAATCATTTCTCCATTTGACATCCTTCAAATATTTACCATACTGTTGAATTTATCTAAACACTACCAGCGTTTTCAATTGTACACAATTGTTTTCTAAATATTCAGTAAAATTTTTCCACTCCTCTTTGAATAAAGATTCTTCTTGCCCTCTTATTCTATGTTAGACCTGCTGCCCTTGAAGCTGTCCCAGAAACTCCAGCGGGTGCAGAATGCTGCAGCGAGGCTCCTCACGGGGTCTCTGCCATGGGAGCATCTTCACCCAGTGCTTTTCCAGCTGCACTGGCTCCCGGTGGAGTACAGGGTCAGGTTCAAGGTGCTGCTTTTGACCTTTAAAGCCCTTCACTGCCTAGGACCCTCGTACCTGCGGGACCACCTCTCCCGGTATGCCCCACGGAGGACCTTAAGGTCCATAAATAGCAACACCTTAGAGGTCCCGGGCCCTAAGGAAGTTAGATTGGCTTCAACCAGAGCCAGGGCCTTTTCAACACTGGCCCCGGCCTGGTGGAACGCTCTGCCTCATGAGACCAGGGTCCTGCGGGATCTGATTTCTTTCCGCAGGGCCTGTAAGACAGAGTTGTTCCGCCTGGCCTTTGACTTGGAGCCAATTTGATTCCCTCCCTCTCTTTCTTTTTTCTTTTCCTTCTCCTCCTGCGATGAGGCTACATTTTAATATTTTAATGTTTCAATATTTTAATGTTGTATTTTATTATTGCTGTTAAGTTGTAATCATTCATCTTGTTTTTATTATTGCTTGTAAGCCGCTCTGAGCCCGGCCTTGGCTGGGGAGGGCGGGGTATAAATAATAAATTATTATTATTATTATTATTATTATTATTATTATTATTATTATTATTATTCTGCAAATTCTATCATCTTAAGTTGCCAGTCTTCCTTACTAGGGATCTCGCTCATTTTCCATCTTTGGGCTAGTGTGGAGGTGGGTGTATATGCATGCAGTTTGTTTGATTAAAAAACCTCTCATCACTGCCTTACTGGCATCCCAAACCATATTTAGATCTGTTCCTTTATTAAGGTTGAGGTTGAAAAATTCTTGGAGGGAACATATTCCCTTATTAACAATTTCTATATGATGTAGTATCGCATCATTTAGCCTGCCATGGTCATAAGAACACCATTGTGATCTGATAACGTCCTTGGTTATATCTCAACCTTTTTTACTCTCGTTGTCAGGTCTTTCAAAGCCCATAACAAGTCTTTTCTACTTGAAGAATTGTTGCCTTTGAGGAAAAAAAGTGGATTCCCGGACCAGTGGGTGTCTGAGACACCAAAGATCAGTTAGATCCATGTTGGCCACCACGTTGAAGAAAGCATTAGGTAGTTTCCCTTCTTTAGAGTCTGATTTTTTTATAGATCAGTCTAAATCTAGGGACACCACACCATTAAAGTCACCCATCATTATTAATTTGCCATCAAATATCAAACAGTTTCTCTTCTATAGTTTTGAAGAATTAAGCTTTCTGCTTGTTAGGAGAATATACCATATTTTTCGCTCTATAAGACGCACCAGACCATAAGACGCACCTAGTTTTTGGAGGAGGAAAACAAGAAAAAAAATATTCTGAATCCCAGAAGCCAGAACAGCAAGAGGGATCGCTACACAGTGAAAGCAGCAATCCCTCTTGCTGTTCTGGCTTCTGGGATAGCTGCGCAGCCTGCATTCGCTCCATAAGACGCACACACATTTCCCCTTACTTTTTAGGAGGGAAAAAGTGAGTAGAGCAAAAAATACGGTAATAGCCATGGTGGGCTCTGGTTGGAATTGGGATTCCTTCCTTTGGTTGGAATCCATCTGTCTTGGGAAACTAGAAGAGTGCACTTTTGGGGATGAAATCAAACTTTGAGATTTACAGCGTCGGCTGTGTCTCTAGAGACTGATATCACCCATCTCCCTTCTGCGCTATCTGAGTATAAGACAAGCCCCAATTTTGAACACTGTTTTCCAGTTAAAAAGCTAGTCTTCTACATGGGAAAGTATGGTATGTCTCTCTCCACACACACACACACACACCCCATTCCCTTGACCCTCACAACTGTAGGCCAGACCAAGAAACAAAGCAAGTGGCCTCTAATTGCTCATCTAATTCCAGCACTCCAGCTCATTAACCCCTCATTGGCTGAATCTTCAGCAGGCAGCGCATTTCCATTAAACCAGTGCTTTTCAAACTGTGTGTCACAACACATTCATGTGTGTAGGTATGCTGTACACATGCTCCCCACGCTCCTCTTGGGGCTAGAAATTGAGGATTCTCAGGCAATCTAAACTTCACTGAATTGCAGGTCCTGGCGCATGCACAATATGGTCAAAACACCTGTGATCCATTTAACCTGTTGGCTAAATCTCATGGGGCAGCAGTGCTATTGTTATTTTTTAACACGCCCTTGCATGCCAGGGCTCAGTGACCCCCTCACCCCCAATAGAGGGGAACAACCAGGCAGGACAAGGAGTGTAAGTGAAGAGTGGGCCAAATAGGCCACAACTTTATTGATTACAGAAGTGAAGGTTTTGCCTTAGGTCGTTGGGCATAACATTTGAATTCCAGTCCGACTGCTGGATGTGTATTCCTGGGTAAACCCAAGGGGGGGGTGTCCTATGACCCACATCAAATAGAGGTATCCCCTCCTCCCAAAGCGTCCCTGTTTTAGGTGTGCTATGGCTCTAGGCCCCGCCTGGGCTCCCAAAGAAGCTCACAGATCCCTTGAATGGGATCCCCTTAACCAAGGAGGGGCAGGCGGAGGCTACAAGCTGCCCTCCATTTAAGGCTGACCCAATGCCCAACCGCCTTACCAGTTTGCCAAGCAGAAAAACTCCTGGCCGGCAAGGACAACGTCCACGGCCAGGCCATGAACCAGCCAGCAGCCCATCTTGGAAGAAGGGAGAGGCCTGCGCAGGAGCCCGCCTTGCACGGGGGCTGCAGCCCACTCCGGGATTGGGACGGGGCGGGGAGCGGGGCCAGGTCACAGCGGCGCCTGCGCAGTGAGGGGGCGAGCGGCTTCCCTGACGAGCTCCAGGGAACTTTAAGGGTTCTTGTGGGGCCAGGCCAGCTCCAGGATCTGACGATCCCCTCAGGCAGTGGAGCCATCAGGGCAGGAATCTGGGGCAAATGTCCCTGGGCCCCACTTGGCACAATGACCAGAACCCCCCCCCCCAAGTTAACTAGGCTAGCGTACCACATTTTAAATTTCATTCTGAAAACTGAAAATTTTCACACTGAAAACAGTGTGTTATGCCTGAGCCTTCATTGCTGAAACTCCCAACAGCATTTTTGTGCTCACAAACACCTGATGAAGGAACCATTGTGACATAACCCATTCAAGCAGATATAAGGGGCAACAGGCTGTCAACAGTGGCAGTAGTTGGGAGCTCCCTGCTATTAAAAAGCCACAGGAAGTCTTTTCGTACTGCCTGAGGAATTAATCCCTTATTTAACGTTCAGAATTGCTGGATCAATTGAACAGGACTGGAGCTAACATTTGCTTGGATTTGGCACCATTGATAGGGAACTGCCTGCTGCGTCCTCCGCTTTGAAGTCACCCTGGTCTTTGGGCCTCCAGCACCGTCTTCAGCATGTCCAACTCATCTAAGAGGCGTATGATAATGGTGTTCTACTGGGTTAGGATGAAGCCCCAGACAGAGAAGCCGTGCTCTACCACCTCAGCCAGACCTTCTGCCTCTGCGCCGGCTTGCAACACTCCTCACATTTCGCCCTACTTCACAAGGAGCAAGACACAACCCGCTCCGCTCAGGAGGTCCAGCAGGCGCAAGGTACCGCGACTGCCAAATGTCACCGACCCCAAGTTTTTAAGATCGGTCACTGGCAGCGTTGGTCGGAAGAGAGCCCGCAGGCGTGGCAAGCCAAAGAAGACTCCAGTGGGAACAGGAAAAGGGGTGAGGGCTACCCTTAACCAAGGAGGGGCCGGTGGACGCTACAACCTGCTCTCCATTTAAAGACTAAGGCTGACCCAATGCCCAACCGCCTTACCAAGTTCTGACAATTGCTACGGGTAGACGAAAGCCGCAGGGCCAGAGCCAGTTTGCCAAGCAGAAAAACTCCTGGCCAGCCCCAAACAGGGCAAGGACAACGTCCACGGCCAGGCCAAGAACCAGCCAGCAGCCCATCTTGAAGGAAGGGAGATCGCCCTCCGGGGAGCAGGGCCAGGTGACAGCGGCGCCTGCGCAGTGAGGGGACAAGCGGCCTTCCCTGACGAGCTCGAGGGAGCTTACAGAGAAAAACAAGCTCAAAACACAAGAAGAAAACAATTTTTAAAAGAATAAGAATTGAATATGGATAGACTTTATAGGCTGCGAACCGCCCCGAGGCCTCCAGAAGAAGAGCTGTATATAATAAATAGTAATAACATACATAAATAATTACAATCCTTTAAATATTTACCATACTGTTGAATTTATCTAAACACTACCAGCGTTTTCAATTGTACACAATTGTTTTCTAAATATTCAGTAAAATTTTTCCACTCCTTTTTGAATAAAGATTCAAAAATCATCTTAAGTTGCCAGTCTTCCTTACTAGGGATCTCACTCATTTCCCATCTTTGGGCTAGTGGAGGTGTGCTTCTGGGATAGCTGCGCAGCCTACATTTGCTCCATAAGATGCACACACATTTCCCCTTACTTTTTAGGAAGGAAAAAGTGAATCTTATAGAGCAAAAAAATACGGTAATAGCCATGGTGGGTTCTGTTTGGAATTGGGATTCCTTCCTTTGGTTGGAATCGATCTGTCTTGGGAAACTGGAAGAGTGCACTTTTGGGGATGAAATCAAACTGTTTGAGATTTACAGCGTTGGCTGTGTCTCTAGAGACTGCTATGGAAGAGACAGCTGGGGCAGATGAAAGCTGAAAATGCACCATGGTTTTCTCTCTCTCCAGGCCTCCCAGCAGTCATTCTTCCTCTAGTCACTGCTGTGGATACATGACCTGACTGTCTACAAGGGATTTCCACATGGCAGGGTTTATGTTGCTAGCCTTCATGTTACGTTTGCAGACATGGTTGTAAAAGAGTTGGTCTGCCAACGGGTTTGGTGCCTGAAGCCAGCTCCCCAAAGAGCAGATCCTTGGGGATCCTGCCATCTTCCAGGTTGTGGACATGATCAAGCCCGTGTAGATGTGTGAACATGCTGGGAATGTGGGCTTGTGAGAGCACATATTGGATATTCTGTCCTTTCTTTCCTGACATTCCACCAACTCCATTTGCGGAGGTATCCACCCAAAGCAGCGGATCCAGGGGACTTGGTTTCAACGCCACCTAGGGTCGTGCCACAGCCTCAGCAAAAATTGGGCGGCCCCCTGGACTTGGGTACCGGTCCCCAGCGCTCTGGCAGAGTTTCCAAGCACCCAACTTATTTAAAGGACTATGTTGTTGGACATGTAACACTGTTGGTCTAATGGAAGTAGGTGAAATGTAACCGATATGCTTTTGTGCGTAACTGAACCATTACGCACAGTGCTGTATATAAGGAAACCATTACGATTGTAACTAACACCTTATATCGGTGGGGAGGGGTGTTATGTACTGAAGTTCTCACCCTGGGCCAGCAGGGAGATACTGTAGATAGTTATGCAAATAAGGGCACCCACTAACATGCTGCAGCCCGATGCAAGGTGGGTTGCAACCAGAGAGCTACCACCCTGCCAATATATGGGGAAAGATTAAGAAATGGGTCCCCAAATGCATGTATGATTCAAAGAAGGTCTTGGGTCTTCAAAGGTTGAAGATACTTGGTTTGCACTGATTGGCAGCAGCCCTCCAAGATTTCAGGCAGGATCTCTCCCAGTCCCACCAGGAGATGCTGGGGACTGAACCTGATGCCTTCTGCATGCTAAGCAGTTGTTCTACCACTGAGCTATGGCCCTAGCACACAATATTGCTGTCCGGATAAAATGGAGAAGGTGGAGGCTGAAGTGTGTATGCTCTGTGGAGGAAAGGTGGGATAAAAGTGTAAGAAGGAATAAAGTATGTAAACTAGCCTAGAAGTGAATCAACTATAGTATATTTTTAACTTTCTCTCCGAATAATTTGTATATAAATTATAAAAGTGGTATATAAATTTTGTTAAATAAAAAAAGAGGAAATGTTCAGACTTTCAAACAGTGTGTTATGCCTGAGCCTTCATTGCTGAAACTCCCAACAGCATTTTCGTGCTCACAAACACCTGATGAAGGAACCATTGTGACATAACCCATTCAAGCAGATATAAGGGGCAACAGGCTGTCAACAGTGGCAGTAGTTGGGAGCTCCCAGCTATTAAAAAGCCACAGGAAGTCTTTTCGTACTGCCTGAGGAATTAATCCCTTATTTAACGTTCAGAATTGCTGGATCGATATAACAGGACTAGAGCTAACATTTGCTTGGATTTGGAACTGTTGATAGGGAACTGCCTGCTGTGTCCTCGGCTTTGAAGTCACCCTGGTCTTTGGGCTTCCAGCACCTTCTTCAGCATGTCCAACACATCTAAGAGGCGTATGATAATGGTGTTCTACTGGATTAGGAAGACGCCCCAGACAGAGAAGCCGTGCTCTACCACCTCGGCCAGACCTTCTGCCTCTGCACCGGCTTGCAACACTCCTCACATTTCGCCCTACTTCACGAGGAGCAAGGCACAACCCGCTCCGCTCAGGAGGTCCACCAGGCGCAAGGTGCCGCGATTGCCGAATCTCACCGACCCCAAGTTTTTAAGATCGGTCATTGGCAGCGTTGGCCGGAAGAGAGCCCGCAGGCGTGGCAAGCCAAAGAAGGCTCCAGTGGGAACAGGAAAAGTGGAAGCGGCCTACTGGAGTCGCCATTGACATACAATCTCAGCCAGAGCCAATTTTGCCAAGCAGAAAAACTCCTGGCCAGCCCCAAACAGGGCAAGGACAACGTCCACGGCCAGGCCAAGAACCAGCCAGCAGCCCATCTTGGAGGAAGGGAGATGGCCCTCCGGGGAGCGGGGCCAGGTGACAGCGGCGCCTGCGCAGTGAGGGGACAAGCGGCCTTCCCTGACGAGCTCGAGGGAGCTTACAGATAAAAACAAGCTCAAAACACAGGAAGAAAACAATTTTTAAAAGAATAAGAATTGAATATGGATAGACTTTATAGGCTGCGAACCGCCCCGAGGCCTTCAGAGGAAGAGCTGTATATAATAATTAGTAATAACTTACATAAATAATTACAATAAAAACATAACGACTCTAGCAAAAAGTATGTTCCCTGTTTTGTTTTATATTTTTATCTGCCGCCCTTTTCCTTGACAGGAACTCAAAGTCAGCGCCTCAGGGCCTCCGGGGGAAGCGGTCCGGCGGCACAAAGATTCCTCCGCCTTCCGGCCAGGCTCCCGGGGCCTCCCGACGTCACCTTCCCGCGTCGCCCAATGCGGGCGCCGGGTGCGGAGGGGCGGGGCAAGCAGGCCCCGCCCCGGAGCGGCCTTCTGTTGCTAGGGCCGCGGAGTCGGGTAGCAACGGCGAGGAGAGGCCGGAGGGCGCGCGCCCCGCGGAAGGAGCCGGCGAGCCAGCGCGGGTGGGCCGGGAGCGGCGTGCCGGGCCGGGCCGGGGCTGCGGGGGCCATGCAGGGCTCCATGGTCCGCCGCACGCAGGAGCTGCTGGGGCGCGTGATCCGGAAGCCGCCCCTCACGGAGCGCCTTCTCAGCAAGCCCCCCTTCCGATACCTGCACGACGTGATCGGGGAGGTCAGCCCGGGCTTCGAGGGGGGGGGGGCGCGGAACGGGAGGGGGGACCCGCCGAAAGGACGCGCCGCGCGGCTTGCGCTCCCCGGTTGCCAGGCAACGGGCGGGGAGGGAAGGGATGGGGCTTCCCCTCCCCCCGCGCCACCTCCAAGCGGTTTACAAAAGAGGAATTCTCGAAGGTTGACAGAGAAGAAGAATTCGCCTCGGCGGTCCTGGGCATCCCTTGCCTAGGCGAGAATGTTCTTGGCAGGGGGCGGAAAGAGCCAGCCAAGGCTGCCTCATGAGGCAGGGAGTTCCAGAGGCAGGCTCTGCCGGGCGCCTGCAGCAGGGGAGGGGTCCCAGTGGGCACGTGCCGGGTAAAGTAGCTTCGTAGGTGAACTGCTCCCAAGTCCCCCAGAAGCCCATCAGTTCACCATCCCCCAGCCACGCGCCCCCGGCCCCCATCACCCTTCCCAGTTGTAGAATTCTGCAAGGTCGCCCACTCCCTGTCTAGTTTCTGTGCAGCTGCCCCTTTTAGCAGACCACAGGTTCCAAGCCAATAAAAAGAGGCGCAGTATTATAAAACCTCAAAATTGTATAGCCTTTGATCTTTTTTTAAAAAATTAACAATCACCCGGATGAAAAGCCCTCCCATATACGCAGGCATATGAAGCCATCCTTTCAGGTGTTAGGCTTTTTAAATAAAAATAAAAATCTGATAGTAGCAGCCAGGGTTATCCCAGGTCTAGCAGGCTAGCATAGTAGGTGGAATGCTGTTCTTTTGATTTCCACATGCCACGAAAAAGCTTTACCTATGATTTTTTGTAGGTCAGCTTGCAGTTAAAGTTGCCTAGGCCACTATGGAGGGAGATAGGGGAGAGACCCTAGGGGCATTGAAGGTGGTGAAAGAATGGCACCCACCTGCTAGCCCTTCATTGCAGGTACAGTGGTACCTCGGGTTACAAACGCTTCGGGTTACAAACTCCACTAACCTGGAAGTAGTACCTTGGGTTGAGAACTTTGCCCCAGGATGGGAACGGAAATCGCGTGGCGGTGGCACGCCAACAGCGGGAGGCCCCATTAGCAAAAGTGTGCCTCAGGTTAAGAACGGTTTTGGGTTAAGAATGGACCTCCAGAACAAATTAAGTTCATAACCCAAGGTACCACTGTAGTCTTTTAACACTGAAAAAACTACCAGATTCATGGTATCATAATTTTCTCCGCAAAATAAATTAGATGTTAAATTCTTCACTTTGGCTTGTTCCCATACTGAAGATCTTCAGAAAGACATCTAAGTAGTTTTAAGCATTTACTGAAAGAGAAAGAGTCCAGTTTGCTGGTTAATTAGACTTATTTTTCTGTTGGCTTTTATATACTTTCACATTTTATTTTTATTACTGCCTGGCCTTTGTTAGTTACCAAATTCAGACTTTTCAGATTTTCTGTGTTAGATCTCCCTACCCTTGGTGGTGGTTCTCAAATAGTTTCCTAAGACTGTAAATGCTGACAACTTATTTGAGACTGTTCTATAATTCTCTATTTAGGAAGGCTTCAAAAATGGCATCTCTAGAAACACCATGCAGGTAGAAGCTGCACCTGCCCTTCGTTGCCATAGAGTCATATGACGTATCACACAGAGAATTTTGGAGCTCTTACATATTACCAGCCAACGATAACATAGCAACTGACCCATAAGAATCCCATGATCTACTGGTGGCTTCTGCCCTGACATTTGAGCAATACCTTCCTGGTCTTGTAGCATATTAAAAACTGGTTTACTCATGCTTTTGTTTTACTCATCCAATTTACTCTGTCAGTGCCTTAACTGCAAGTTGCATTTGAAATGGTAATGAAGAGAACTGTCTTCAAAACTAATTAGCACTGAAAAGTTACTCATTGTTTTGGAAGTTATCAATCATAATATTATCTGAACTGAAAATTCAAGCCCATCCAGAGACTCACAAGAATCCAAGTTCCTTTCACCTGCCCATCCCACCTGCACAGATACGTATGCATGTACTTATAATATTAGTTGCTAAAAGAATGCTTAATCTCTGTACAGATAACAGTTGTAACCGAAGAGTTGTTTTGTTATAAACTAAATGTAAGAATACCATAGAGCAGAATTTCTCCAGAGGCTGCCATGGACTGTCATGATCATCTCTACCATTATCTGTGCTCTAACAATTGTGTATGCTTTGGCACAACCCCCCACTCCTGATAGAATTCTAATATATGTGAAGTGTCATTGAAAAGTCATAAAATCTGTAAACATTAGAACCCCTATAGAAAATCAGACATCATAAATCAAACTGCCTGCCAAATCCAGAATCAAAACACATTCTTTTCTTTTATAAAGGTAATTAGATCAACTGGTTTCATGAAAGGACTGTACACAGAAGCAGAGATGAAATCTGATAATGTTAAGGTATGCAAAGCCTTTAATTGTTTCAACTTTTAAAATGAGAGTATAATACACATGCACACTAATCTGATTATATGCCAGGAAGATAACAGTTTATGCTGAAATCTGGATAATTTTATGTAACTGTGTTGCCCTACCAGGATAAAGATGCAAAAATCGGCTTCCTTCAGAAAGCAATTGATGTTGTCATCATGGTGACGGGGGAACCCTTGGCAGTGAAGCCTGCACGTATTGTTGCTGGGCATGAACCTGAAAGAACCAATGAACTACTCCAGGCAATTGCCAAATGCTGTCTTAATAAGGTAGGATCTCTACATGGAGCTTTATCCCTGGACTTAAATCTTACACAAAGTTTCCCTGCAAGCACCAGACTGAACTTGAGCTGGGGGGAAAGCGAGGTTGGGGAGTCACAAGGGAAAGGCACCTTGGGGACAGTTGCCGTGGAAAAGCGACATGCCTCTCTCACCACCACCACCACCACCAACTCAGTGCTTCCCTCTTGAAGTGCTTTCCTCCCAGTGCCCTTTGCAGTACTGTAGATACATAGCAACGAGGCATTTGTATACAAGAGTTGGCTAGTAACAGGTCTCATAACGAGTCTCCTGTTACTGAAGATCAGGCACTCATTAAGAATTCACTGTATAGTTAACTTACAGTACAATGGCATGCACTTCTACTCAAAAGGAAGTCTCTTGTGCTTAATAGGTATTGATACATTGCCTGAAACTGGTTTAAAGTGAAAATCGCGAGAGCAATTTCAGAATTTCCCATCAGGCAATCTATTGCGAATCCCTGCTTGCCCTGTTGGCAGCCAGTATTGCACACTTCAATCAGGCCTGATGCTCGCCCACTCTGTCCCTCCCTCCGCAGCCCAGCTGCCGGCCACGGTATCAGGGGCTAGCTTAGCTGGTGGGCAGGAGGCTCCCCCCCCCCCAAGTTGAGCAGTTCAATGAAGCTCTGATGCCCCTCGAGCTCGTGTGAGCCAGGGCGGTGTTGGAGCTTAGTAGGGCTGGGCAATGTAGTCTGGCTACTTCTTCCTCTAAAGTGGGGAGAAAGAAGCAGCTGAGAGACATTTAGCTGCTGATATATCACAATGTTGAAAGCCACGTATCGCCCAGCTCTAGTGCTTAATGGGGTTTACTTCCAGGTAAATGGGTGCAGGTTTAGACTCTGGTTTAAGAGCCTCTCCACTGGCAAAACTTGGAAGCTGGATGTCCACCTAACTGCACTGAATTCAGTGGAACATGCTCCTTAATAAGCATAATTAGGGTTGTTTCCCTAAAAGGAATTGTTCAAAAGTGAAAGGAATGATAACTAAGATTGTATACATATTTTTCTTTTAAGACAGAAAGAAATCAGCATTGTGTATAGGATAGAAATGACTATTGCCAAGATTATGCTCAGTTTAACAGGTTATCTCTTTGTAGCTATCCAGTGATGAAGCTGTTCAAAGAGTCCTTGCAGGGGAGAAAGCTGATATGAAAGGAGGGATATCATCTTCTAAAACCCAAAACAGAACAGAAGATCAAAGATCCCATAAAGAGGTGCTGTGAACAACTTTTGGGTTAAGGGGAGTATAAATAATTCTTGTTGCCTGAGCAACTAGAGAGAAGGCTGTGTTACAATTTAATAATTTTACATTTTATTATATAGGGAAGAGGTGACTCAGAAATAAAAGACCGAAACTCAATTCAAGACCAAAAACCCAAAGAAGAGATAAAAGAGGAAGGGAGCAGGCGAAAAGAAAGAGAAAGTGACAAACATAAGGATTATGAGAACCGGCACAAAAATATTGATAAAGACAATTTTAAAGAAGGTGAGAAACATGAAAGAGAGAGAAATAAGAATAGGTCAAGCAAACAGGGAAGAGAGTCAGAGAAAATCAGAGACAAAGAAAAAGGAGATGGGGAAGAAGAAAAAGAGGAGCACGATAAAGAAAGGGACAGAGAAAGGAAACAACATGAGGGTGGAAGAGAAAAAGACAGATTAAGAGAAAAAGACAAAGAGAGGGCCAAGGACAAGGAACATGAGAAGATCAGAGAAAGGGGAAAAGATCGAGAAAAAGATAAACGAAGGGAACGAGTGAAAGAGACGGAGCAGTCACGTGAGCAAGGAAAGGACAAGGCAGATAAAAAGGTAAACACATATATTTTTTTAAAAAAAGGCATAAAGTAGCCATTGACGAGAACTGTAATTAGCAGATCTGTTGAACAATCTTTATATGTTTTTCTTTCGGTTTTGCATATGAGACATCTGTGTGGAATAAGGCCTGCTTGTTATGAATACCTCGGGGGTAGGGTGGGTATCAAAATCCTGCACTGGGAAAAGCTAATGAATACAAATGTAACCTGGTTTGAGAGTGGCTAGTTAAACCAAAAGGCTACTGAGAAAAAAATAAGCTGTGGCTGCTTTCTCTTTGAAAACGCAAAAACTATTTATACAAGTTTGTCTGTAGCACTAATCAGAACGTGTGGCTCCCTTGTAAGACAAAGCTCAGGAAAAACATGGTTATCTTCATATTAGCAAAGCTAGAGATGGATTTTCAGAAATAAACCACAGGAAAATCTAGGGGCATGCTTCAGTTGCTGAACTGATTAAGGGAGTATTATGGTATATAGTCTGTTGGTTAATAGGGTGCCCACCCTGATTGTGGAAAAAGTGTATAAAATGTATATGAGAATAAAAGTGTATATGAGAATAGATGTGTTAAATGTGTTTGAGGAATGAAATCCGTGTTCCCAAATGCTTTTTACAATAATAGCCTAATACCTATGTCCAGTGAAGTAATGTGTGAAACAGTCCTGAACCCATCTTAGATGCTCCACCCACTTTTTCATCTGGCCCCACCCACCAGTGGCATGTAGCCCCAAAGGTTGCTCATGGGAGAATGTGACCTTCAGACTGAAAAAAGGTTCCCCACCTCTGGGCTAACAAACCATGGTGTAGCTCGCAGCAGCAGGAGGACCAAGGGAGCAGAGTAGCACACTCGGTCTCCTAAGAACCCTCATGTTCTCATTTGGCTTAGCATAATTTGCATAATTAGCATAATTAGCTCCTACTAACCATTGCAAAAGTTCAGTATAAATATTTTTCTGTAGCTTACAGGGTCAGAGGAGAATGTAACTAAAAAACCGTTGGAACGATCTGTAAAAGATAAAGCTGAGCCAGAGAAAGAAGTAAGTAATCAAGTATACACATTTTGCAAAGCAGTTCAAATGTTTCAATTCTGTACTTAGTACAAGTGAAAATCAGCTTGTGATTTCAAAATATCAAAGCCATTTAAAAACTTACTTATTTTATTAACATATTTGGTTTGACATTGCATGAACGAACCTTCTGGGTGATTTATCTGTATACAGCATTTATACCCCACTCCTCTGTCAAAAAGGCTCCCAGAGCAAACTACTGATCAGTAAAAAAAGACCATCCCTGCTCTTAGACCTGCAACTAAATGGCACAGTACCAAAGGGAGAAGAAGGGAAAAAACCAAACTCGGGCACCAGTTCTTATTTACAGAGTTCTTAGAACATTCAGCTGAGATGGGAGCTGTTCAGTGAGAGAGAGAGTGAAGAGAAACTGGTCTCTGGCCAGAGTAAACGAAGGGGTCCTGTTTGCCCTTTCCCCTCTGCCGCAGCCTGATGCAGTGGCTACTGCTGGGTGACACAGTTGATGGTTTGGCATGTGAACGAATCCAAAGGAAGATGCTTTACAGTCAGAAACCCTTGATGGGGGTGAGGTGTCCACTCAAGGGAAAAGGGAGCTTGCTTATTTAACTATTCCTATTTCTAATAGTCTTCCTGATTTTAATGATTCATGCTGTGGTCAGAGAAAAACATATTACAAAGAAATCACAACGTAACCTTTTTAGAATTGCGTTATTGGTTAAGTAAATCTGGTGCCTGTTCCATTTTTTTTTTTGTTAAATGTTAGCATTTTACTTCTGAAAAATGCTCTCAATGTTTTTTCATATTCCAAAATTGTGTGATGCATCTTCTCAAGTTTATGGGCTTCTGGGCTTGAATGAAATTTGTAGTGGAGATGAAATGTCACAAGGGATTCAGCTCCAGTTCATTGTTTGGTGCCTAGTTGAAGAGATGGGTAGGAAATGGGTTCTAGAGAAATTCCCACACTTACACTTTTACTGAGGTGACCAGAGGTAAAGACAAAAGTTTTAATAGTTACGTAAGAGAGGAAATTTCAGTGCCAAATAACAAGCGGTATCTGCCAAAACAGAACTGTTACAAATACAGATGCCTTGTGCTCCTTTCCCGCTATATCACTCCTGGGAGCTTCTCCTATTTATCTTCTTCTTCTTTAAGAAAAGTGTGTGTGTATAAATATAAAATATGCCATCTCTTTATCATCACCTCCTTCCTTACCAATAGGGAGGAGCAGCTGCTCTGGCCACAGTGTTTACACCAGTGCTCAAATTAATGGGGTTGGGGAATTTATGGAATCCACACACCCCAACCCCGCTTCCTCCCAAAAATAGTAGCAAAATGGATTGCCACAAAAGATAAAGGCACCAGGCTCCTTCAGCACTAGTGGTGAATCTTGCTTACTCTGAAAGTGTGGAAAACTTCAGTAGACTGAAAAATTGTGAGTTGTGCCTTTTTAAATTGCGTGCTTTGTATATCTTTTCAAGAGTGAAAACGCAGCAAGATTATCAAGGCAACATTCAACAAAGGGACCAAGACAACGAGCCAAACCTGTTGGTGAAGGTAGCCAAAACAAGTATTTTGTTTAATTCTTTCCTGAGAATTCCTGAATTTGTGGCACTTCATAATCTACGGTCCACGTAAGGCACAAAGGAAGCCACGGTTTCTCACTACATGAACAAGTGCTTCTCTTTTGTGTGCCAGAGGAGGCTGGAAGCTTCTGCTTTTAGTTTTTAACTAACTACAATTCTTTGTAACATGAATACAGATGTACCTTGGAAGTTGAACAGAATCTGTTCCGGAAGTCAGTTTGACTTCCAAAATGTTCAACTTCCAAGGCATGGCTTCCGATTGGCTGCAGGAAGTTCAGCTTCCAAAAGAACGTTTGAAAACTAGAACAATCACTTCCGTTTTTTTATCGTTTGGGAACCAAAACATTTGGCAACTAAGCTGTTCGAATTCCAAGGTACGACTGTAACTGTATCAGTCTGGTTTTGGAATCAAGTGTACCCTAAGAAAGCTGGAATTATAAAGTACTATAAAATAAAAAGCTATAAAAGTAAAGTACCTTTACGTTACAGAGAAGTCATTTGGGGTCAGTAGGACCCCGTGAGGTAAAGTACTTAAACATATAAGAAAGGGGTGTGAGATCTCACATATTTTAAAACACAAAACTGCATGTTGTTCAGTTAACATGTATATAACGTAATTAGAACAATTGCATAAACATAACAGTCTAATAATCACGAGGAGTTAATGATCCACAACAACAATAAGCTTCACAGAACGTGCAGCCATGGCCCACACTACTTAAGCAGCCTGCGTACAATTTCATTTTCACACCTGTATGAGTTGCATGGACAACATGAGTGCAAAGGAGATGCAAGGCCTTTCTCTTAGCCCCATCCCAGTCCTTATGCTGCTCTTGACAGCTGTTCTTGAGTTCAGCTGTAACCTCCACAGCAAGGAACTGCTACATGGGAGGCTTGCCATGTGATTTATGACCCTGGAAGATCAAGGTTCTTAATTGCAAGGGAAATCTACATGAACAGAAGGGACATGCATCACAGGGACATGTACTTTAAAGTAAGAAGTGGAAATTTGCAATCTTTTTTCTAGTATGTGAAAGAGAAGGGTAGGGGAGTAGGGAGCCGACTCATTCACATAGCAGGAAACTATGGTTTCCCCCTGTGTCTTTATCAGGTCTCTGCATATTTTAGTGTTTCTAAGGTTATAGTACGAGCTGCTGATGTTGTAGCAGGAGATATCTGTCAGTGTACAGTTTGATAGTTTGAAGAAGTAGTAGCACAGCCATTTGATAAATCGGCTAGGTAACATTGTGGTGAAGATCTTGATGAAGTGTCTGCATAACTCTGCCAAATCTAAACATGTCTAAATGATCCTAATAGCATATAGTACACATTTCTCTGTGAATTCTCTCATGTCAGGGCGAAAGGAAACTAGTAAAAGTGTATCTAGTGGTGCAATTGAAAGAGCAGCTAACATGTTAAAACAGAAAATTGAGCCAGTTATTACAGCACAAGAGCCAGGTAAGAAAAGGCAAAGCTGTCTTGCTTCGTCTTTGAGCACTAACTAGATGTCAGTTTTTTATAAGTGCTATAATTACAGCTTTTGTTTTACCACGTATCAAACCAACATACAGTGTGTTGATGAAGTGCTTTTGAATCCAAGAGAGCTGATGTACTTTAGTCACTAAGACACTGTGCTACAAATCAAAAAGTCCCTATTGCAAACCATGTGTCTATTTAGATCTCACTGGGTGAGTCTCATTCAGATTCAGTCACTTATCTTCAGTACAGGATGATAATACTGACGTGCCCTGCAATGTTGGAAAGTGCCACATGATAAGTATTATTACCAATCTTTAATGGCAAGAATTGCTAATACGTTTAGGGCAGGAGTTTGCCAACCTTGTAAGTGGCAAATCACTGGGGACTCCCCAAATGCTACTGCCTTCCGTAGCAGAGACATGATTGCTAAATGGAAAATTTGCCAGCTCCTTTCCTGAATATCCCAGTAAATTTTCTTCTCCTGCCTCTGATGAGAGGGAATTGGGAAGGGTATTCTGTCCTGAACTATCAGCCTAGAAACTGGAACTGTAGTTTTTGGGTTTCCAGAACTTTTGGCAAATATGTTTAGGAGAGTTTTTAGAGCAGTGTTTCCCAACCGGTGTTCCGCGGCACACGAGTGTGCCGTGAGACATCGGCTGGTGTGCCGCGAGATGCCTGGAGGGAGGCGGGCGAGTCGGGCGGCGAGAGGCGGGGCGGCGGCGGCGAGGAGAGGCCGCGCCTCCTGCTGCTGCCTGGCGCTCCTCCTCGCAGCCGGCAGCGCTGCCTGGGCGCCTCCGTGCGACTCTGCCTCGCTGGGTTTGGTCTCCCAGCAGAGACGGGTCACACGCGCACCTCCCTCCCTCCCTCAGCCTGCGCGGAGGGAGAGCCAGAGAGAGGCATCGCTCCTGCGCGGCGGGAGAGGGAGCAGCCGGAGCGATGCCCCAAACGAGCTGAATTCCGAGCGAGGGACTGAGGGGGGAGGGAAAAAACTTTTACTTTCGTGCGTCCCTCCCGGCGTGACGCTGCGCGCTGACGTCACGGGGCGGGGCTTTAATGGTGGTGTGCCGCGAGATTTTTTTTCAGTAGACAGGTGTGCCGCTGCCCAAAAACGTTTGGGAAACACTGTTTTAGAGGATGGAGGGTGAAAACCTGTATTGTCTCATGGCTTCCTACCACAAACTTTTATGCTAGGAATATTAATGGGAACTAATATCATTGCAGCTACACTTGCAGAGGAAAAACCGGCAACTGTTTTACATGGAAAAGCTGAGCCAGAAATTGCAGTAAAACAGAGAGGTAAGCAAAACAGTGGGCACTTTTCTGTGCTATCTTTGGAAGGTTATCTTTTCATAGCCATTGTTCCTTTGCACCGTAGAGCTTCATGTTTTGCTTTAACCTCTTTTTAAAAAATTCTCTTCCATGTCAACGCCTTCCAGGGTGTAACTTGAAGAGACTGATAGTTAAAGTATTAGCTTACCAGACATAATTATCACAATAGATTTGGAATTTTTTATTCCCCTGCCATATTTGTTGTAAAGAATAGACTCTTTTCAACATAGTTTTTTTCTCTGAAGAAGAAATAGAGACTGATAAGGTCGAAAGCAGCTATTACTAATTAATAGCTTGCTGCCTGGAGCAATTTTGCTGTTTTTTCCCCTAGGGTGAAAATATGGCATCCCAGGACAAACTGAGGGAAACATGTTGTGTTTGATGTGTGTTTGCATTTTCCTGCTCCACTCCCTGAATCGTACACCCTGACCTCACAGAATGTGAGTCTACCTTTCTAGTAGATGTACGGCAACAATCCAGTAATCAAGAAGAGTGTTTTGTGTTGCTGTCCTGCATACAAACAGTGGAGTGTCTAATCCAATTTTTAATTGTTCCTAAGCATGAGGAATAATTAGTATGTATTTATGTTGCAGGTGACTCATCCAGTGATGCAGGTAAAAATTATGCTGAATTTTAACACATAATCATTTAAAAAAAAATTTAAGAGAATTTTAACTATGGTGAAGTAGAGCTTGGAAAGAGACAGCTTTTTCATATTGGTATATGGCTATTAATCTAATGTTAATTTGTTTTTACATTGGAATACAATAAATGTCACATAAGCAGTAAAGGAGAAATAGATTGCCAATTGGCCTTTGTTTCATATGCAATACTGAATTTATCTCTGCAGCATAATAATGGCATCTGTGTGTGCTGGGAGGGGAAGTTCTGCTTATTTCAGTATTAGAAAAGAAATTATTATTATTTATTAAATTTATATATGTTACCAGCATTTGGTATTTATACAGTTTTCAAAATGACAGACTGTTTTGTTTCATAGAAGGAGATGTTTTGAACACTGCTGCCCCTGAAAAAATTGTTGTTTCTGAAAATAGTGAAATTACTAATGAGCTTCCTCCTCAAGTCACCCAAAGGTATGTCTGTATCTTCCCTTTTATTAAAGACTAAAAATTTGGGGTACAATCCAGTTTAAGTTATGCACTTAAATGCTACTTATTTCAGTTAGAAAGATTTGAACATTATTAATTCATTAATTTAAGTCAGTGGTGTGTAAACTTGCTTATTGTTTGGATTGTAACCCCATGAATTTAACCTGACAATGGCTTGATGACACATTAGATAGTAAATTGACCATAATCAGGAAATTCATCAAAGCCTATGAAATTGTAAAAGCTCTGATCAAACTGTAATACAGTGGTACCTCGGGATGCGAATGGGATCCGTTCCGGAGCCCTGTTTGCATCCCGAATGGACCGCAAGGCGCGTCTGCGCACGAGCGGGTCACATTTCGCTGCTTCCGTGCATGTGCGTGATGTCATTTTGAGCGCATGCGCGAGCAGCGAACCTCGGAAGTAACGCGCTCCGTTACTTCCGGGTTGCCATGGAGCGCAACTCGAATGCGCTGAACCCAAAGCACATTCAACTCGAGGTATGACTGTATTACTCAGTAAACTGTGATTTGCTAATTAAGAGGTAGCTAAGAGTTCCCGGCTTCCTTTCCCCCCTTCCCCCAAGAATAATTTCCCCCCTGCCCTTGTTGGCGCTAAACATGGTTTAGAATTGCAAGTGCACAAATGCTAGCCTGAGAATAATAGAACTGTAGAGTTGGAAGGGATCCCAAGAGCCCTTTAGCGTTGCTAACCTTGGTTGTTGTTAATCATAAACAACAATTTGAACCCATGGTTTGAATTCTTCCGAATTTTAGATTGTAGTTACAAGAAAACCAATTTAGGAGTAAACTGTGGTTAGTGTCATGTGTATATGTTCATAAAGTGTCAATAGGACCAATAGCACACAACAATGGAAATTTGCTCTGGAGTGGGAATGTATGTCTCCAAAACTCCTAATTTACAAACAATGGTTTTCAAGGAATCAATGTAACACCTGCACAGGACCACGATGTTGCTGAAATATGACTTACTCCTAAGTGTTGTTTTCTACTGTTTTATCTTTAAAGTTTGTGGCACTTATTCTAATATGCATTATTATGCCTGAATAGAAACAACAAAGAGTAAAATTAACTGTAATACAGTGGTGCCCCGCAAGACGAATGCCTCGCAAGACGGAAAACCCGCTAGACGAAAGGGTTTTCCGTTTTTGAGCTGCTTCGCAAAACGAATTTCCTATGGGCTTGCTTCGCAAAACGAAAATGTCTTGCGAGTTCCTGCGGGGTTTTTCCCCTCCCCCCCCCTTTTCCCCAAGCCGCTTAACAGCTGGTCCGCTAAGCCGCTTATCAGCTGGTCCGCTAAGCCGCTTATCAGCTGATCCGCTAAGCCGCTTATCAGCTGGTCCGCTAAGCCGCTTATCAGCTGGTCCGCTAAGCCGCTAATAGCGCTAAGCCGCTAATGGGCTTGCTTCGCAAGACGAAAAAACCGCAAGACGAAGAGACTCGCGGAACAGATTCTTTTCGTCTTGCGAGGCACCACTGTACATAAATTTCAGATTAGAAACATTTGAGCTCTTACCTCTTTAGATGTAATCCAATTTAAAAGGTCGTCTTCCCCAATATAGCAGTACCTTCTGGCATGGCGTCCTTTGTTGTAGTGAACAGGAGAGCCTGTGTCCAAATCAGGGCACAAGGGCAACTGTCCTTCAGAGACTTACTCTTCCTTCTCTGCATGTGGGCCTAGAACATACCCATTGGACCTTGTAGCCGTTGATTTCTCCATTGATTGCTTTATCCTCCCTAAGTCTGTTTCATTCTCTTTAGAAGCCGTCCAATTTCATGGCCATAACTACTACTTGGGGAAAATGTTGATTTGCATTATTAATATTAAGCTTATTAAATTATGCGAGTTGCATTCAGCAGGAAAAGATCGGCCTCGGGTTAATTTGTTATATCCCTTCAGTCATCTATGTACAGCATTGTACAGCCAATCAGCATTGTTCAATCAAAATGAAATATATTTCAATTCCGTTGATTTCAGTAGAAGTGAAATATGTGTTTTACTGTTTGGCATTGAAATCAGGGTACTGTTCTGTACTTTGGCTGGATTTTGGGGGGAAGGGGGGGTCTGGCTTTGAATCTCCTTGTGTTCTGATTAGAATACAATGAATTAAGAATTAAACAATTCTTTAATTGCATTGTATATTCTTTATTAATGAAGGCACGCCAGTGCTTGATAAGATTTTTGCAAATTGCTCAAAATAAGTGGTTTCACACACTAATTTGTGTTAAGAAAGGAAATGCTCGCTACCTCCCTTTACAGAAGACTTCCACGACCTAGCAGTGCAAGGCCAGCTCCGCCCCGGATAAAACGCCAAGAAAGTGCAGAGGTTTTAGCACCAGAGAGGTCAGGAAATATTTTATATTTCTGCTGAAGTATTGTTCTATAGTTTGTTTTGTTATCAAGTGTGTGTTAAACTTTCTAGGCCTTTAGAAGACTAGAAAATTGTCCTCGACACAATTTTTCCTATTGATGTGGTATATTCATAAATGCAGAAATGTGATAGTTACAGCAAATTAGACTGCAGTCCTACAGCATCCATGATGATGGCATACTCTTGAGTCTCTCCTGTTTCTGCACTAGAATGTTGAGAAACATAAGTGTTTCTAAGCTCAGAGAAGAAAACCTTTATTTTGTTTACAATACAGTGGTGCCTCGCAAGACGAAATTAATTCGTTCCGCAAGTTTCTTCTTCTTGCGAGTTTTTCGTCTTGCGATGCACGGTTTCCCATAGGAATGCATTGAAAATCAATTAATGCGTTCCTAGGGAAACAGACTTCAGACCAGGTCCGGGGACAGTCTGTCCCCCGACCTCTTCTGAAGGCTGGGGGGGGGGGGACAAGGGCTTTTCTTCCCACCCCCAGCATTTTAAAAAACCCCGGGACAGCGGAGGGCTTCTCCGCTGTCCGGGGCGATCTTAAAATGCTGGCGGGCGGCATTTTAAAATCGCCCCGGGACAGCGGAGGACTTCTCCGCTGTCCGGGGCGATTTAAAGGCCCCTGGGAAGGCAGGCAGGGGGGACAAAGACTTTTGCCCCCCGCCAGCCTTCAGAAGAGGTCCTGGACCTCTTCTGAAGGCTGGCGGGGGCGAAAGTCTTTGCTCCCCCCGCCTGCCTTCAAAAGCTGTCCGGCCAAGGCTTCGCGGACCTCTGCCGGCATGCCGAAGCCTGCGCGCGCTGACATTAGCGCGCCCAGGCTTCGCGGAGCGCTCCGCCAGCAGCGGCAGCGCTGCCGCTGCTGGCGGAGACCTGCCCACATGCAGAAGCCTGCGCGCGCTGACATTAGCGCGCCCAGGCTTCGCGGAGCGCTCCGCCAGCAGCGGCAGCGCTGCCGCTGCTGGCGGAGACTTGCCCGCATGCCGAAGCCTGCGCGCGCTGACATTAGCGCACCCAGGCTTCGCGGAGCGCTCCGCCAGCAGCGGCAGCGCTGCCGCTGCTGGCGGAGACTTGCCGGCATGCCTCTCCTGCCTTCAAAAGCCGTCCGGGATAGCGGGAAGCGCTTCCCTGCTATCGCGGACTGCTTTTAAAATGCTGGCGCTGGGGAGCAAAGCCTTTCGGCCCCGCCAGCCTTCCTGGACCTCTTCTGAAGGCGGGGGGGGGGGAAGGCTTTGCTCCCCACCGCTAGCATTTAAAAGAGGTCCCCGGAGATTTCCCTATGGGCTTTCGTCTTGCGAAGCAAGCTCATAGGGAAATTCGTTTTGCGAAGCGCCTCCAAAACGGAAAACCCTTTCGTCTAGCGGGTTTTCCGTCTTGCGAGGCGTTCGTCTTGCGGGGTACCACTGTATTGTCAATAGTTTTCATTTTCATATTTTTCCACATTTTTTGGGAAGTGGCCATACGATAATGTAGACTTTTCTCTGTGTGTCCCCCACCTTCCCCAGCTTTCTGCCCTGACTAGCATCAGATGAGCAGGGCTTTGGGTTTTGCAGTTCTTGTGCCACAGATTATTTTACAACCACACACAACTGCTCTGCTCATAAATCAGTGGAACTTTAAAAATTGTAATACTAAACTGTACAAATTTATGATCTGGTAAGTTAAAAATAATACATCTTGTGTTCTTAAAGTATGTACAGGTTGGATCCAGTTTTGAGTTACGCTTTAGTCACATTAGAATAAATGAGACTTAAGTTAAACGTTACCTACTGGTCCCATAGTTTTCAGTGTGGATCCAACTAAAAGTAAATGTTGTGTACATTTCAGTTCCACCCCTCACCCAGCTTGCCATCTTTATGGGAGTAAATAGCTTGAAAATTCCCAAAACCTTTTTATCTTTAGACACCTTTAGAATACACCTTTTTCTTTTAAAGAAAGGATTCTACAGTATTTTCTGCCTTGAATGATCACTTGTAACGCCATGCCTGAAGTATAGTCCTGATCTTCCTTTCTTTTAGAAATGGCAGTGCCAAAATAGTGACAAATGTCATTATAGACAAAGAGGAGGAAGAAGATGACGATCAGTTCGTTGTGGAGTCAGCACTGCATCTGCCTGAAATGGCAGAAATGGCAACGGTCGGTTAATACATTTTCTCATACAGATGTGAACCAAGCATTAACTTTGTGTTGTCTGCTGCTTCCTTTTGTCTCTTTCTGAATAGAGTTCCAGTGGTATGCTTTATGCTTGATATTGAAGCACGATGAATGGAAGTGAGTCTAAGCTGGAAGCACCCTCCAGCCCCATTAGGAAGTTTGTGTTGTCATAGTGTATGATTAAGGAGAGGAACAGTGAATTAACAGTTACAGGCAGCCTAGAAGCCTAAAGCCCTTGCTTCCATTTCATAATTTTGCCAGAGTATGAGGTGCTCCTGATTACCTTAGAATGGCTGCTGTGGCACAAATCCCATTGATAGTCAAACCACATGTCATCTTGATTGGTCCATGCTCTAAATTGTACAATTGAGCTCCCTTTTTATTTTACAGGGACGGATGATAGAATTGTAAAATACAGTTCTCAAGTTGGCAGATCAGTGGGTGTTTTTGGTGGTAAGGTGGCGGGGAGGCAGTCGCTATTCTTAGAACAGAGAGAAAATGAACGGTCAGCTCTCAAGTATTATTGTCTCCTTACTTGTCTAGTTTTGATTTATTAACTTCCCTTTGATTTCTATTGTTCAGGAGGCAACAGTAGAGTTGGAAGAAGATGAGAAGCATGGCAAGTCTTTTTATTTTCTTAAGGTTTTTCTTTACTTGCTTGTTTGTGATTAAGTCCCTCATAATTTGTCACTTCCAATATCCTTGGTCTTCCTTTCAAGATTCAATACGTATGCAGTCCAATTCATGCTTTCTTGTCAACTGTTTGCTTTGACTTGAGATAACTTCAAAATCCCTTTCCATCCTTTTTGTTCCTTGTTCTTAATGAAACTTGGCACAAGTACAATGATTTTGACACTTGTCAGGTCTTTGATAGATCCAATGTTTGTAATCCAATTAAAAATATGATGCCTTCTCTTGCTGACTTTTATTATACCTTAGTGGCTGTAAGTACATTATAGGAGTTTCAGAAAGAATGTTTCATTTCAATGTTCTATACAGAAGAAACTAGTTGGGTGTATGAACCAAAACTGAGCCACTATAAGCACTTTTTTTGCCTTTTTAGAGAGGTCTTTTGCAGTTAAGAACTATAATTTTTTATCTTCAACAGGTGGGCTTGTTAAAAGAATATTGGAAACAAAGAAAGATTATGAATTGTCCCAGTTGCCAAAATCTGCTGAGAAGGTAATCATGCAATGAACCTCAAAGAATTGAGTGTTCTTAGATGCTTATTCTTCAGTGTTTTCATTCCAACCTCTTTTTCAACGTTGCATTGCTCTGTATCCTACAAAGTTAAACTAATGTTTCCAAAGAAGGAACATTTTTAGTAACCTCTTATAAAATAAAAACACCTAGCACACACCGTCACGCTTTATGAAGCACGTATGTTAAAGGCTGTCTGGTTCAATAAAACCAGGAGCACTTTACTTCCCTCATCACTCCAGCAAACCTCTAGCACAAGTCATGTGTGCATCTGCTATGCTCTTGGAAGAATCTGCCCATTATCCTGTGCTTCCTAACAACAGACTTGTTGATCCTGCGATAAGAAGATCATAAGAAACCCCATCAGCGGTGTTGGGTTAATGGCAGTGTGGGCTAGGCTGCACTGCTGATCTCTTTTCCCAGCATCGCATGTTGCTGCTGTGTTGCAGAGAAGGGGAGAGACGAGGCCGCAGAGAGCTCGGCACAGCAGCAGGGGTGTCAGATTGGCTCTGTTGCTGTGCCACTGCTAAGCTCCCTACTGCCTTGTCCCTCCCTCCCGGTAACTGGCAGCAGTGTACAGTGTTGAGAAGCCTGATCAGCAGCTCCTGTTGGTTGCTACTGTTTGATAGCCAAACAACCATTGCTGTCATCAGGTGACAAAGTGACTTCAATATTCTTGGTTGAGTTTTGGTTATTCGTAACTCTGCTGCTGAACATGCTGTGGCCTCAAGTTACAAACCTTCATATTGACCCAAATGAATCCATCCTAACCCACAAGGCAGGTCCCAAACACAGCAAGTCATACTGGGAGAGAACCAATCATGGTTCTTTTGGACACAATCCTTTCCTCAGGCAGGTCCAAGAGAACTAGCCTCAAAAGCACAGCTCCATCTTCACTCCATACGCAGACATATACCTTCTGTTGCAGGCTGCATCGTACTTATGGCCCACAATCTGTTACTTTTTACCCACATTCATTATATCTTTATTATTTGTTGAAATGTGTACATAAGCACAGTCGTACCTTGGATCCCAAACGCCTTGCGACTTGAACGTTTTGGCTCCCGAATGCCGCACACCCGGAAGTGAGTGTTCTGGTTTGCTAACGTTCTTTGGAAGCCGAAGGTCCGACGCAGCTTCTGCGGCTTCCGATTGCGTGCAAGGAGCTCCTGCAGCCAATCAGAAGCCGTGCCTTGGTTGTCAAACGTTTTTGGAAGTTGAACAGACTTCCGGAACGGATTCCATTCGACAACCAAGGTACGACTGTACATCATTGTTGCATCACTGAATCTCCTTGTGTGCTGGTGTGGATAGATTTTGGATAGATTTTCCCCAGGATTTTGACCTGGATGGATGGATGGATGAGAGGAGTAGTTTATGCCGTCCTTAACTCCTTGAAGAAAGAATGGCATAAGAATCTATTATTATTATTATTATTATTATTATTATTATTATTATTATTATTATATGTATATGCCATCCATCTGACTGGGTTGCCACAGCCACTGTGTAGCTTCCAACAAAATATTCAAACACAAAAAACCTCAATCCTTAAAAGCTTCCCTGTACAGGGCTGCCTTCAGATATCTTCTAAAAGTCAGATAGATTTTAATTTTCTTAACAGCTGATGGGAGGGCATTTCACAGGACGGGCACCACTGCTGAGAAGGCCCTCTACCTGTTTCCCTGTAGCTTCGCTTCTCACAGTGGGGGAACCGCCAGAAGGCCCTCGGAGCTGGACCTCAGTGTCTGGGCTGAATGATGGGAGTGGAGACGCTCCTTCAGGTATACTGGGCTGAGGCCGTTTAGGGCTTGAAAGGTCAGCACCAACACTTTTAATTGCACTCAGAAACTTACTGGGAGCCAGTGTAGATCCTTTGAGACCGGTGTTAATATGGTCCTGGCAGATCATAATGATTTCCTGTAATGGTAGTAGTAGCTAGTGCTACTGAGGAAAAACCTGTTGCACCCCTCTTACAGCTTTGTCATGTCCAGAGCAGGAAGTTCTCTGCTTGGAGAACTTAGTTGGTGGAGATCGCATGTAAGGTGTTTAGTCATATAGTAAGAGAGGCAGTGAACATTACATCCTAAGCCAAACAAGTCAAAAGCAGGATCTTAAATCGGCCTTGAATGTTAATGGGCATACAGTAATGCAAATAATGTAGTTTTGGCTGTGTGTCCTTTTGCATCTCTCTGCTTTAACAGAAAGTGTGCTATCTTTGAGATCATTCTTGACCATTGCACTATTTTCCAATGGCAGAATTGGGCTAAGGTGAGTGATCTTTAATTATTAATTAGTATTGGTTTCATTGATGTGCCTCAGAACACACCTATTTTCTATTTTTATGTTTTGGTTTTCAAATCTATCCCATATATTTAATTCACCCCTTAAACAACAATCCCGTTCCTTCACTATTTGTCTATTTGTGTGTGTGTGTGTTTTTAACAATTAGGAAAAACCACTTTTGTCAGAAGCAGCAAGGAGAAAAGAGAAAGATCTAGTAGCAAAGGAAATAGAGAAGTTCCGTGGATCCATTCAGGCCCTTTGTCGGAGCGCTCTCCCCCTTGGGAAAATCATGGACTATATTCAGGAAGATGTGGATGCCATGAAGAATGAACTCCAGATGTGGCAGAATGAAAATAAACAACTTGAAGAGGCCCTACAGAAAGAACAAAGGTGAGACTATTTGAGAAATTGCACGGTTGCTGCGCAATTGGTTAATCCAAAACATAGAGTTTTGTGATGCTAATCAGGTCTGGGAGGGCCAAGCTGAGGGAGAAGGTGGGGCAAGAAAGGTGTATCCCAGCAGTGAAGGCTTCTACTGCAGTAAAATATAATGGGCGGAGTTAGAAGAATCCCACAAACTTAAACGGTGTGAGCTAAGTCTATTGTCATGGTAGTAGAAGCAAATGCACAGGTGCTGTTGCCTCTGGGGTCATGTCACCGTATTAAGCGAAAGGCAAGTGGGCAACTCAGCAGCCTAACACAAGGCTTCCCACCACTTACGTGTTGACTGGCACCCAGCTGACCAGTCAGCCAAGCTCTAGCTCCAAGGAGGTTGGGCAGGGAGGTTTAAGGAGTACAGCAGCACTGCCTGCCCTCTGCTCAAACCAACCTCCCCTGAAAGTTGTGAGCCAAGGAGCTTCCTAGCTGCTGCCTCCACTGGGAATTGTGAGGAAGGTCCTTCCACCTGTCCTGTGCACGAAGAGGACGTTTGTTTGATTATATATATTTGCCAAGTCATCTCACGCAGTGATCCTCTAAGTAACATACAATATAAACATTGGAACATACAAAATGCAAACAATTCAGAATTGGGTGATTGCACTCAATCAACAATAAAGGACAAGTTATCTGCTCTGGCACAATCATATAAAAATGAAAACCCCTAAAACTTATTTCCAGCAGATTAGAAACTAAAATTGGAGATGCTGAAATAACATTAAATTGTTAACAGGCCTGGGAGCATAAGAAGGCCACTGCCTGGTGCTGAAAAGACATTAAAACAGGTGTTAGGCACATCTCTTTAAGGAGAGGTTTCCAAATACAGGGAAGGGGCCACCACGAAGAAGGCCCTCTCTTTGCCACCTTCCCTGCTTTAGTATGAGATGACATTCATAGGAGAGCCTCTATAGATCCTATGAGAAAAGGTCTTCCATTAGATGCTGGGGGCCCAAGTGGTGTGGAGGTTTAGAAGGTAAAGCCAGCACTTTGAATTGGTCATGGAAATAAATTGGAAGTCACTGGAAGAAGGAAAGGATGTAATATACTCAAAACACTTGTCCCAGTTAGCAATCTTATCACCATATTCTCCACTAGCTAGAGTTTCTAAGCTGTTGTTGTTGGCAACCCTGTGAACAGTACATTGCAGTTGTCCAAATGGAACGTTACTGCTGAAAGATGGACTGGAAACTTTATATATAAATAAATTCCAGTAGGTGGGCCATAAAGCAGTCAGCGAGCTAGCCCTAGGCATAGGTGGGTGAGCAGAAACCTGTCAGGATTTGGGGGGCTAAGACTGAAAATGCTTACCAATCTTCCTAATCTAGCATTTGTAGCTAGAGAACTACCCAAATAGAACAGAGGAAAGGTAGCTATGTCAGTCACCAAACTATACTTCTCTTTCTCTGCCTCCCGCCTCCTCTCTGCCTAGCACGTTCCCTTTATTGCATTCTTAACAAAACTCTGACCAACAAACTTTGGAAGCCCTCCTGAGGCTGCAAAACAGTTCCAAAGCCTCAGAGACAGTTATCACCTTGGACTGTTTGATATCTAAAGCAGTCTTAGATTCTGAGGTGATCTGAATATCTCCAAGATGGGGGTCCTTGACTCCGCATTCCATGGGAATACCCAGCCCCCTTCAAAGGAATTCAGGGTGTTAGCATATGTGGATGATCTTGTTTTATCTGCAGGACAGTCCTTTAATTAGAGATTGTGACTTAACTAAATGCTATTCATAGCAAGAGTATTAAAGCCCCCAGTACTACTCCCCCCACCCTTTTCGCAATGCAACACTGACTCTTCCCACTGGTATTAATGACAGTGGGTAGTACAAAGAAAGTTATGCGGCTGTTTCTCACCCCTGCTAAGTTATATAAAAACACTGTCTTTATGATTAGTATCTGCCTATGATGAGGTGTAAGATAAGGCTTAAGATAGCTATCATTCCTACTCATATCAACTTTGTCAGGCAGATCCCAACTGTTCTTGTTTTCCCGAATAGTAAACAGAGTAAGATGCTTGCCTAAAAGCAATTGAGGGTTTCCCCCCTTTGAACTGGGATTTGAGTGTAGAACTCTCAGAGCTCATTCCAACCTCCTGCTTGACTTCCTCTTCCCCTACCCACTACAGTGGTACCTCGGGTTAAGTACTTAATTCGTTCCAGAGGTCCGTTCTTAACCTGAAACAGTTCTTAACCTGAAGCACCACTTTAGCTAATGGGGCCTCCTGTTGCCACCGCGCCGCCGGAGCACAATTTCTGTTCTCATCCTGAAGCAAAGTTCTTAACCTGAAGCACTATTTCTGGGTTAGTCTGTAACCTGAAGTGTATGTAACCCGAGGTACCACTGTACAGTGGTGCCCCGCAAGTTGAATGCCTCGCAAGACGGAAAACTCGCTAGACGAAAGAGTTTTCCGTTTTGGAGGTGCTTCGCAAAACGAATCTCCTATGGGCTTGCTTCGCAAGACGACAATGTCTTGCGAGTTCCTGCTGGTTCCCCCCCCTTTTTCTAAGCCGCTAAGCCGCTTATCAGCTGATCCGATCAGCAGATAAGCCGCTAAAGCCGCTAATAGCGCTAAGCCGCTTATCAGCTGATCCGATCAGCAGATAAGCCGCTAAAAGCCTCTAAAAGCCGCTAATAGCGCTAATCCGCTAATCCTTCAATGGGCTTGCTTCGCAAGACGAAAAAAACCGCTAGACGAAGAGAATCACAGAACGGATTCTTTTCGTCTTGCGAGGCACCACTGTATAGGCAAACATTAGAGTGTTTGTTTGTTTGTTTGTTTGTAGTATGTACTTTTAGTTTCTCCCCTTACATTTGCTCTCTTTGCTTCAGATGTGTTTGTCTAACCGTAATGGATTTCACAAGAATTTTTGTGTAAGTTCCGTGTTTTGTCTCAACAGTATTACAGACAGTGTTGTGGAACCATTGAAAGTAGAACTTGCGGAGCTGGATCAGTTGATCAAAGACGAACAAGATAAGATTTGTGCTAAAATGGCCAATGTTTTAAAGAATGATGAAAAAATTCAGAAGATGGTTCATAACATCAACTCAAGGAGGTGAACAATGGAACACGCGAGCTGGAATGGATTTTCTTCTAAATAGAAGAAATAAATCTTTGTGTTGAAAGAAATCTGTTGCATACAGCAGCAAATACAGTTTCAAATAAACTTATTCACGTGATGGTATATGGCCTCGGGAGATTTATATTGTGTAGGTGAAATTTGCCATTTATTCAATGTTTGTAAAAAGCTTTAAAAAACAGTCAATGCAAAACATTCGCTATATTTAACCTATATTGTGATAGGTTTTCTATTGTCAGCAGAGCTCACTTTCCTGGATTATTTAATAACAATATACTCTGATCAGGTTTTGTACCCTTCATGTCTGGTATATGTGTGGCATTTTGAGCAATATATAAATATATTGTATGAAATTTTGGGTGTAGCTTGAATTTACTGTTGGAGTAGCTTGAAATATGACCTTTTGTTGGCAAACCCTTTAAGAAGAATTATTTAAAAATTCATGCAGATCAAGAAGCAAAATTGGGTTTATCTGTCTTTCCTTAAGTCATACAAATAAGAAAGATAACAAAATAAGTTTATCTGAACATGTTAATTATACTTGCCTTTATGTAGTTACGTACCTTTCCTCCAACTAAATGGCCAGTCATGTATGTTTTTACTTTAAATCATTCAGAGAGAATTTGAGCAGGGGGTGTATGCATTTTTGCATGGAGGGGTTTTTTTTGGGGGGGGGTTCCAATTTTTTTTTTGAAGAGTACCTGCAATACTTGCACTTGGAGACCCCATAAATCTTGGATGGTCTTGGTAATCAGCCATATTTGTGGCTTCTCGCCTTGCCTAACGGAGTACTGCCTGATGTCATACTGAGTTGTGGAGATGTTCTTAAGTGCCTCTCATTGCAAAGTCAAAAAGAATGCAGCTCTGGAATAGGCCTGAAACTTAACTATTGCATTGCATTTCCAGGGTGCTAGGAACTCCTTCAAGGCATATTGAAGCAACAAATCCCAGCTCTTCTCCCAACACTTGGGACAAAAGAATCCCTGCTGCTGTGCTCTGCTTCTGGGGGTGTCCCAAGCACCTTGGAAGCAAGCACAATACATAGAAGCCTATCCCTCCTCCTGATTTCTTAGTTCAGGAAAGGGATAGTGTGTTTGTGCAGATCTTCTGGAGCATTTGAGTCTTTCTGAAGTGTAGCCCAGCTCCTTCATGGTAATGATTTCCCAGCTTCAAGGGTTGGGACTTGTTCACGTTGCATTGCACTTGCAGAGTGCTTAGAGTGCCTTAGAAACAGCACAACTGCATGAATTTCCCATCCCACTTTACTAGAAGGACACCTGAGACTTGTCATGCTTGGCAAAAGCGGGTAAGGACACACCATGCTGTGTGCGTTTGTGGTCTTGCTTATTGATGTCCCTGTGTCATATAAACACAGACTACATATAATATGAATCTCTTGAAGCTACACCATTATTTAAGTGAATGTGATTCAAGTTTCCATTCCCCACCCCCTCCACCCCCGGTGGATTGGATTTGAGAAATCTCATGGTCTCTTCGTTTGCATATCTACCATCTCTCCATTTTCTCATAAAATTATATTTCTTATGGGTTAAGTATGGCTTACTGGATGTTGCACAGGAGAAACGTAATGTGGGATATGGTTTGAAACCTTGTGCTTATTGACTGAGAAGTCTCAGAAATGTTTAAGGCTTGGAGAAAAATGCCGTGTTGCAATAGTTTAGCAAGCTATTTAATAAATTGTGTGCACTTTATCAGTCTGACACCCTGATCAAAACATTTGGAAGTAATGACATTTACTTCTAATAAATAACACAGCTTAGGATAACAGTCTAAGCCCTTACAGAGGAGTGTATATGATTTGTTTGCTGTCTAGTAGAGTTTTTGACTGAATGGTTCCCGCTGCCTTTATAAAGAAGCCATCCCAAAATTGCTACAACAAATGTTTTTGCATATATTTCAAAGTAACTACAGAGCCTTAGTATATGGTATGATTGTAATATTTGGAAAGGGATATTAGAAGTTAATTTGGGGGAAATGTCTTAAAAAGCATCAGCAGAAGTGCTGAACTGTTTTCAGCTGCAGTCTTTTCAAAATGCATGTAATTGTATATAGGACTGAATTCAGCATTGAAAAAATCCCATCACATTTAAGTGTGGATCTGTATATATGGTTAAAACTGTTTGTGTTAGAAGAATCCAGCATTTTCTGTATGTGAGTAAAAATGTACAGCCGAAAATATAATTTGTATTATAAATTTTATTTTCTTTTTATATATAATAATTAAATGACATATTTTTTCTATGAATAGTGGTGTTTGGATTGTAGTTATTTTTGAAAGCCAATAAAATGAGAAAGAAGACTGTTTATAGAAACAAAGTATATACACAAAGTATCAAATGTGGTGACAATATTAATAATGCAACAAAACAACAACACCACAAACTGGCTTATAAGTATAAAACCAAATTTACTAGAATAATAACTAGAATAGAGATAGACTAGTAACTGTTCAAGCAAGAAACATACTTTTTTTGCCATGTGCAAAAAAAGCCTGGAGATACTGTAAACATGGAGTGGATAAATGTACAACTGTATCGTAACAAGTTACATGTGCAATAAATGTTATACAGTGGTACCTCGGGTTAAGAACTTAATTTGTTCTGGAGGTCTGTTCTTAACCTGAAACTGTTCTTAACCTGAAGCACCACTTTAGCTAATGGGGCCTCCTGCTGCTGCCGCGCCGCCAGAGCACAATTTCTGTTCTCATCCTGAAGCAAAGTTCTTAACCCAAGGTGCTATTTCTGGGTTAGCGGAGTCTGTAACCTGAAGCGTATGTAACCTGAAGCATATGTAACCCGAGGTACCACTGTACAGACTGGATAAATGAACTGTTCAACAAGTAGCATAAGTCCAATCACAGAACGGCAACCCCGTGCTGCCACAATGGCAAGAGTAGCACACTGGAGAATATGAAAAAGTTTTTCAAAGATTGAACTGGATGAGATGTTCTTCAATAGGTCTTGAGTTGGAAACACAAAGCAAGTGGGCAAAAGGAGACCTGTTCTCAGGATATATTACAGGTTTCGCTGCACGCTGTGCCTGTGAATACTTGCTTTATCCTGAGCCAGTTTTGTATGACTGGCCTTTCGGACTGATGAAGCGTGCAGCCCTTGAATGGTTACAAGTCTATCTCTATTCTGGTTATTCTAGTAAATTTGGTTTTATACTTATAAGCCAGTTTGTGGTGGTGTCGTTTTGTTGCATGTTATATAAACAGTCCATGGTGACTGCTGGGGCACTTGCTCCCTGCTGCAAGGTCTTTTCCACCTGGCCTGGAGGGCAAGGCCCAGACTCCAGCTCCTGGGGGCACTCCTCCATCTAAACCGAATGCTGGCCAGTCAGCTTCCTGCATTTATAAATGTGGGGCTTCAATGACACCACACACATGCAGCGGGGTTTTTTTTTGGGGGGGGGTGTCCAGGGGGCATGATCCTACCCTCTCTCTCTCTGTGTGTGAATGGTGTGAGGTCTTCTCAACATCGCTCACACCTCCAACTGAGGCATCTGTTCAAGATCTGTATTATGAGGCATCTGATCAAGTTCTGCATTTTAAAATGAGCTTAAAAAATATATTTGTAAATGTTTTGTATCTCTCATGCCAGGCAGGAAACCAGCTGGGTGCTTTGGCAGATGTTTATCTTCCTAAACAGGGCCCCACTGATCTATAAGCAGGAGACGAGCGCCTCAGGGTTGTAAAAGGAAATTACAGGCTGGGAGCAAAAGGTCACACTGACCATACAAATTACAGAATACAATCAAGCTGCAAAAACCCAAATTAAGAGTTGGTAAATAGTAAGTTTTATTGTTTAACAGAAGACTCGAGTCATATTTTCATAAGGTTAAAGGGCAAATGGGAACAGCAGCTGGCTGGGGAAACTGAAGAGGCTTCTCTTTGAAAAGGCCTTTCCTTCTAAAAATCTATGTTATGTATGAAATATATTGGCTTTAATGTAATTATGCAAAGGATTTAGAAAGTAAGAAATGTTAGATTCTTATGTTAGATTCTTATTTCATTGATGGTGTGTGAGAAGGTGAACCCAAGATCTCTGTTTAAGATAAAAATTAAAAACCATGCACCATCTGTTTTAGCCATCTGTTTTGGAGTGAATAGGGTAATAGGGCAGGAGGGGCAAAAGGTGATCTGGTAATTAAGGTGCCTGGTCGAGGCAAATGTAAGATATATGGCTACTTGTTTGCCATTTATAGATAGAAGGAAATATAGCTCTTTGTCTCCCATAAAAGGTAATAGGAAATAGGTGTATCTTTTATGATTGGTTCTAGCAAACAGCCAATAGGAATTTCGACCAGGCTGATTGGACAGAGGCAGCCAAAGGAGGAGCAAGGGGGCTGGGCTGAGGAAATATAAGTGCTGGCCATCAGGGCTGGAGTGGGCAGAGCTTTGGTATCCATATACCACTGTGTCTCTCATTTATTTATCTGACAAATAAATTATTAATTTCTCTATTGCTGCGTTGAATATTTCATTCCAGCTAAGCGTTAACCACAAGCAGGGTGCTACACAACCAGACATTACCAAGCTATTTGGGCCAATGACACATTTACAAGCCAAATAAACTCATGAGCACCTCGTGTGCTGCAACTAAGCACACATGGCAAGTGTGGTGTAGTGGTCAGAATGTTGGCCTGAGACCTGATAGACCCGGGTTCAAATCCCCGCTGAGCCGCGAAGTTCATTACGTGACCTGGGGCAGTCACTGTCTCTCAACCTACCATATACCTTGCAGGAGAAAGCGGAAAGAGGAGAACCATATGTGCCACTTTGAGCTCCTTGGAGGAAAGCTGGGATATATTTATTCCTATTTATGGAAAAACTTGAGGTGGTCATCGCACAGCCCTGACTGGAGGATCTGTAATGTCGCATCACAATCGACGCAACAACTGAAGGGGGAATTGCCATTTTAAACCAGAAGCAGTTTGACCGCTAGAATGAATGAGGTGACGTTGAGAGGAGGAAAATGGCAGTTTAAAACAAGATTTGTATCTAGTGAGAAGGAAGTTTGGGAAACACTCTGTTGTGTTAGCCTTTTGGTGTGAGCTTCTGTGTTGAATCCATCTCTGCTCTTTCTCTTTGTTCAAACTGGTTGGTTTTTCAGGGGGCATAACTGAGCCTGGTCTAAATTTGAAATGGAATCATCCCACCACTTTTTATGCCCAACTTTTCTTTCACACAAAAGCTGAACAGCTGTTCTGAAGAGAAGAGAAAAGTAAAAGCAAAGCAAGCATTCTCCTACACAAACACACAGAGACAGAAAAAAGCAAGCAGGCCGTCTGCCACACCTGAACAATGCCTGTTCCCCGTCTAAAACAGCCCTCTAGATTTTCCAGATGTTGTTGATGGGCTTGTGGAATGGACCAGCAACCATAGTGAAAGCAAACATTGACAAGAAGCTGTGGATAATGCTGTGTTTACTTTCTCTAAAGTTCTGTGTATTTTGTACAAAACAACAGGTAACAAAAACTTAAGACACGCTTACAGAATTATAAGCTGTGCATATCTGAAGAAGTGTGCATGCACACGAAAGCTCATACCAAGAACTAACTTAGTTGGTCTTTAAGGTGCTACTGGAAGGAATTTTTTTATTTAGCTTATAGAATTGTTAGTCTATTTTTTTAAAAAAAATCTAATATAAATGTTTCAGTGCTACAAAAACATGCAGATTTCTCTTCCGTTTGTCTGGTTTATTTTTTACACAGCATTTTAGTTGTTGGAAGTTTATCATAATTTATTATTTATTACACAGAGCTCTCCAAACAACTTACAACACATTTATTATATTTTGAAAGCATGGCTTGAGGTAATAAGACCCCATATGTATACAGATTTCCTACTGTGCAGGAAAGTATAACCAAAGTTCCCACTTTTTTTCTTAAAAATTATAGACTCCTTTTCATCCATCAGATTGCACAGCAGTGTTTGATAATAAAAATACAATACAGTCAAAACAATATATTCATCTGCTGGCAGAAGGACAGCAAAGAGGGTGGCAGCCAGTCTTGCTTCTCCAGGGTAGGAGTTCCAGAGTCTGGGATCCGCCACCTTCAAATACCGTATTTTCGCTCTATAAGACGCACCAGACCACAAGACGCACCTAGTTTTTGGAGAAGGAAAACAAGAAAAAAAATATATATTCTGAATCTCAGAAGCCAGAACAGCAAGAGGGATCGTTGCGCAGTGAAAGCAGCAATCCCTCTTGCTGTTCTGGCTACTGGGATAGCTGCGCAGCCTGCATTCGCTCCATAAGACGCACATACATTTCCCCTTACTTTTTAGGAGGGAAAAAGTGAGTCTTCTAGAGCAAAAAATACGGTACCTTAAAGGGCTGTCAGGTTTGTTAACCCTGTTGTTTGACAGAGACAGATACACACACACACAGCGCAACTGGCCTTCTGCCAGAGGTGTGCTGCTTCTGAACATGAATGTTCCATTTAGCTACTGCAACCAATTGCCTTCAATCGGCTTCACCTTCACAAATTTGTCAAATCCCCATTAGAACCATTTAACTGTGTAGTCATCACCACATCAGGTGCGAGTGAACTCCATGCATATTGACTGTGTTTCTTTTTACCTGTCCTGAATCAGGAGTGCCAACTTTGCCCTGCGACTGTGGGTGCCATGACACGTGAGTGGCCCTGGCACCAAAATCTGTGGGTGCCCAGCCCCTTCACGGGCAAATTTGTGGGTGCTTGGGCACGCAGGGTTCCTGGCAGCTGGCACCTCTGTCCTGAATCTACCGCCCATCAATCTCACTGGCTTTCTAGTGTTCTGAAAGAGAAATGATTCTGTATTCACGTTATTAATGTTTGTTTTATAAAAGTTATACACTGCTTGATTGTAAAACAAAAGAAAACTTCAAAGCGGTCCCCCCCCAAAAAAGATAAAACAATAAAATTGTCAGAAATTTACAAGCAAACACAGGAGCTAAAATAGACTGACATTCACACCAGCTTTCTAATCATCTGGGCAAGCCTGTCTAAACAGGAATGTGTTTTTAAGCAGGCGCCTCTGGAAAGAGCGCAGCGAGGACATCTGCCTGGTGTCACGAGGCAGGGAGTTCCGCAGGGCAGGCGCAGCCCCGCCAAAAGGCAGAGTTCTTACAACTTGACCGGCCTCTATCCTGTCTCCTCTCGGGCATCTTTTGAAAACGGAAACCTATCGAGCCCCCAAACGCTTTAGCCTTTCATGCTCCGGCCCCAGGCGAAACCCAGAGGGGAAAGACTTCCGCGAACCACCTTAACTCCCGCGAACTCCCGCGAACCACCTTAAGCCGCAGCGGGAAGCCCTGGCGTGGCGGCCTCTCCGCCAATGGGGCGCGAGCGAAGGCGGCGCCGGGAGCAGCAGCCGGAGAGGCCGGCCAGGCCGCGCTCCCTGCGGGGCTGATGGCCGAGGCGAGGCCGGCGGGCGAGGCCGAGGGGAGCCCCGAAGCCCCAGGGGCTCCTCCGGGGGCCGCGCGGGGCCAGGCAGGTAACGTGCGGGCGCCGGGGGGATCTGACACGCGAAAAAGAGTCAGACGCGTGTCTGTGTGTTTGTGTGAATGTGTTCATTCGTGTCAGCTGCTGACATTCAGGCTTCTTTCCAGTAAGTGGTGCATATTTATTCCGATGTTGAATTTTCCACCCGAGTATCTCTCAGGCACCTGGACTTGGAAAAGGCTGAACAAACTAAACCCGACAGGTTTCTGCTTCAATTGACCAGGATCCTCAAGACACTTAAGCGGCTCCCTGCGCATTCGAGGCGCATCCAGTGCACATCTTGCTCCCATTTACAACCTGTTGCTTCTGATCCCTCGCGCTTCTCTTTCGAGGCTCAGCGAGGGAGGGATGGTTTGCGCGTGGTTTGTAGCGGTTATTCACTGATCGTGGAAAATAGCCTCTCTAATATAACTAGTTAGCTTTTTTATCCTCGCCATGATCTACTGGACGGGATTTGATAAAAGTAAGCAGGTTGTATGCAAAAGCCAGTACTTTTTTGTTTTTTGAAGCGCACTGCTGGGGACTGTGGTCACTTTTGGGGGCTGGGACATCAAGTGACCTGTATTCCTAGCTCAGCTGCCAGATGAATCTGGGGGAAATGTTGCTCCGTGTCCCCTGCTATTTGTTTCGGTAAAATAGATATAAAGGTGGTGCCATGGGCGTAGCCAGGAGGGCAGGCTCCCTGCCCCAATCAATCAAAATTAATAAAAATCAATATAAATCCAAGGTTCTGTTCCCCGCTAAGAAAAATCCTGGCTACGCCCATTGGTGGTGCTTTGATTTTCTACAAACATTGAGTGCTGAATGCATATACCAGCAATACAGAAGCCCTTGCCTCTCCTTCTTGGGTTTTACACTCATTGCAATAGTGTTCAGTGTGGTGGAAAGAAAAGATACAAATTTAATAAATTAACTAAGCACAGTTCTTTAATATTCAAAGGGTAAATTGGGAGACATAGTAGTGTGAGTACAGAATCTGCTTCCTCACGCAGTCACCCAAATACAGGAAGCAAGGAATGTCCGATGAGCGTTTGTGTGTGGAAATGCTTCAAACAGGCTTTGCTGTGTATATCTGGGGCTTTGCTGAGATTAACTTTCATGAGCAAATTTAAAGCACTTTACTGTCTTGAACATCTACAGATATTTTCCTTTTTTGAAAAAGGCATCAGCCACTCTCTATAACACCAGCAAAACACACACACACACACACACACACACACACGAGAGAGAGAGAGAGAGAGAGAGAGAGAGAGAGAGAGAATTGTATTATTAGTAGGATATGTTACAGAATACCTTCAGAATATTTAACAGGCAAATATCTCTGAATCTTACACATGCAATTATAATTTAATTTCACCTAATCAGATCACAGTGACTTGTTTGGGGAAGAAATGTAATTGTCTGCTAATGGATTCCCAGGCCGCACAGTTGTTCTCAGTCATTCTAGCAAATGGGTTTGGAGATTGTGGCTTTTAATGCAGCAAGCAATTATTCTTAATTCATGTTTGCTTTACTTCCTGGGATTCCCATAAAATGTTAATAACAGATTTCATCACAGGTTCTTATACATAGTTACTAAACTAACTTTTCATGTTGTTTTCTAGATGATGTGGTGATAGATAAGTCTTTGTATTGCAGTCTGTATGAGTTTGAAGCCCCAACCTGGAGGAAAATACTCCAAACATAGGTTTACAATCTCAGTGAGAGAATTAGGACTCGATTGCTGATGTGTACCGTATTTTTCGCCCTATAGGACGCACCTAGTTTTTTGGGGGGGAAATCAAGGGAAAATTTTTTATTCCCCCCCCCCAGGTTTGCGCAGCCATCCCCAAGCTAGAAGAGGGAGACGGAGCGCTCCGTCTCCCTCTTCTGCCTTCACGGACAGCCTCCCTAGCCTCTGTGGGGCAGCGCACTGTGCTGCCCTGCAGAGGCTTTGCGCAACCATCCCCAAGCTAGAAGAGGGAGACGGAGCGCTCCGTCTCCCTCTTCTGCCTTCAGGGGCAGCTTGCCCCGCTGTCCCCCGAGTTTGTGAGGCTGGCGGGGGGAGAAGCAAGCTTGCTTCTCCCCCCCGCAGCCTGCAGATCAGGTCGGGGAATAGCGGGGTGGCGGCGCTCCGCCTCCCCGCTATCCCCCGAGCTTGTGGGGCTGGCGGGGGGGGGGGAGAAGCAAGCTTGCTTCTCCCCCCCCCCCCGCCAGCCTCCAGATCAGGTCGGGGAATAGTGGGGTGGCGGCGCTGCACCTCCCCGCTGTCCCCCGAGCTTTTGGGCTGCAGGCTGCTGCCCGCAAGCCTTGCGAGCCCGCGGGACATCCCGCCGGGCTTGCAACACTTGCGGATAGCTTCCTGAAGCCTGGAGAGCGAGAGGGGTCGGTGCGCACCGACCCCTCTCGCTCTCCAGGCTTCAGCGAAAGCCTGCATTCTCCCCATAGGACGCACACACATTTCCCCTTCATTTTTGGAGGGGGAAAAGTGCGTCCTATAGGGCGAAAAATACGGTAATTATGTTAGTTTCCCTGTTTTCTCTAGGTAGTTGCCAATATAATTCAACTGAAAATTGGTTTTGTTGAACCTGTTTATTTGTATCTTGATCCTGTAGGGAAGGAGTGCCAGATGATTATGTTCATTTACTTTTGTTCTGAAGCTCCAAGCTAGGTAACAACTCTAAACATCACAAAGCACTTTGTATGTTACAAGTGTCTTTTGTCTGCATTGTGCTGGGTCACATCTCAAGGAGTCCTTGAGCAAAGGAGACTGCTCAGAATATATCTAGGGACATTTTGCCTCATGCCTATTTGGCTGGGTATAATGGAGGAGCCATATTATGAAACATGTTAGGCAACTTTACAAATCTTTGACATTTTTAAATGTGACGGTAAGTGGCTCGAACACCTGTTCGCTGCATGCAAAGGCATTTGTTTTCAGGACATATTGGATGATTGTAAACAATAATTATTTGGACGTTTGGAGACAGTAGGATAGTGCTATGTCCCACAATGGTCTCTTGTCAAGTAGGTTTTGCTGACGTTTTAGCTATTTTCTTCCCAACCTATAAAACCTATGAAAGAACATCTTCTACTTGAGGGCAAAATAGTCCTGCCACATGACCTTCAAATATCTGGAAAAAGCAACAATCAGTCTGTACAGGGTCTCAAAGAGGTTGAAAATATCTCAGGCCCCGCCTGACCCTCTCTGATGCAGGGCTTCTCCACACTTACCGTATTTTTTGCACCATAACACTCACTTTTTTCCTCCTAAAAAGTAAGGGAAAATGTCTGTGCGTGTTATGGAGGGAATGCCTATGGGTGGCATGCCTACGGATTTTCCTCCTCTAAAAACTACGTGCGTGTTATGGTCGGGTGCGTGTTATAGAGCGAAAAATACGGTACCTCTCTTCTGTGCTTTCCAGGCATGGTCTGTGCTTTAAAGCTCTGTGTCTTTACCGCTGAATCAGAGCAAACAGCAATTCACAGAAAACCTGAATTGCCATTGGTTGCGCTTCAGCTTTAAAGAGTGGGTTTTTACAGAGAATGTTTTGGGGTGAAAGAAAGAGCTGTTGGATATGGAGCTTTAAAGCACAGACCTGAGCAAAAGGTAACTGTGGTTAAGGCCTCTCTTGTGGCCCTGCTTCTTTCTCATCCGCAGTGGGTTACTCAGTGACCATAGCAGAACCTCCTGGCCAGGGCTGAGTTTTATGACCTAAAGCAGCAACAATCTCTCCAGCACAGGTCGCAATCTGAAGGAGTGGCTGAAGGAACAATTCTGTGACCACCCCATCGAGCACTGTGAGGACACTCGACTGCATGACGCCGCTTATGTGGGAGACTTGCAAACCATTAAAAACCTGTTGGAGGAAGAGAGCTTCCAAAGGTAGCTCTCAATTTTACTGAAATGGAGCATGGATTCTCATGTGATAAATCAAACACTTTAGCCCTGAGTACATTTTAGCCTCATGCAAATAGTCACTGAGGAGCACTGAGGGTTCAAAGGGATGTATGAAGATAGGGATCTCCTACGGATCCTCCTCCTGGGCTCTGTATGTTCCAGGTTCCATCTGCACATTTATTCCATCTATCAGATCTGTACTGTCCATTTTTGTAGAGTTCAGATTATGGGTAGCCTTCCTTATGAATTATTCAGGCGTACGTAATTCTGGGTGTATGTATCTAAGCTGGGGTTGCATATACCGTATTTTCGCTCTATAAGATGCACCAGACCATAAGACGCAGCTAGTTTTTGGAGGAGGAAAACAAGAAAAGAAATATTCTGAATTTCAGAAGCCAGAACAACAAGAGGTATCGCTGTGCAGCGAAAGCAGCGATCCCTCTTGCTGTTCTGGCTTCTGGGATAGCAGCACAGCCTGCACTCGCTCCATAAGACGCACACACATTTCCCCATACTTTTTAGGAGGGAAAAAGTGAGTCTTCTAGAGCAAAAAATACGGTAGGTTTGGGTGTGCATGTGTGCAGTCAGTGACAGACTGTTTGCATCAAATGGATACTGGGTGGGGCTGATTGGAATCGTTGTCCAAAACAACTGAAGAGTGGCAGGTTAGCAAAGGCTGCATGTGATTGTGCCTTATACATCTATTTAGACGTGATTTTATTCCCACGCTGTCAGAAAATTGTTGTTATGGATAACATAGGACATCCAGGGAAAGAATCCAGAGAGAGAAAAGTTGGTGTTTGTTCTTAATTTTTGCCCCACACTTGCTGAGAACAGGGCATGCTCACAGGGGGAAGCAAGGCAAGATCCAGACACGCTCATGGATTACTTAGTTGTGCTCCTTTTGCTTTCTTCAGCCGCATCAATGAGAAATCCGTGTGGTGTTGTGGTTGGCTGCCTTGTACGCCGCTGCGGATTGCTGCCACGGCAGGACATGGAAACTGTGTGGATTTCCTGATTCAGAAAGGGGCAGAGATTGATCTTGTGGACGTGAAAGGGCAAACTGCCCTGTACGTAGCTGTTGTGAATGGGCATCTGGAATGCGCACAGATCCTTCTGCAAGCCGGAGCTGACCCCAATGGGAGCCGTCACCACCGCAGCACCCCCGTGTATCATGCTGCCCGGGTAGGCAGCACTGACATCCTGAGAGAGCTGATCAGGTAAGTACAGAGTGATTTTGCTTCATCTTTGCCCAGGAGCCAATTGCCGGTCAGCCAAAGAGGGTACGTTTGCTACGGAAAGGATTCTCAGTTGTCCAATTCCAACAGGCAGCAGTTGTCAGTGAGAGAAGATAGGCAGAGTTGGGAGAGGGTCCTCAGAAAATGGAAAGACTTGGGAATTCCATTTTTAGGGTAGGAGAAATTCAGAATCCTTTCAAATATCTACACTTCTTCTTTTTCTTCTCTGCAAAATTTAATGTGTTACCATTCTGACAAAAACGTGCTCAAGAAGGCACACTTTTATTCTTCCCTTCCTGGCCATTCTGAGAATAAGAACATATATGAGTTATTCACACAGCAGCTGCAACATCCCATGCTGATGGCTGGCATGTGGAACAGGGATTGCAGGTCAAAGACCTTCATGTCCCCTCTAGAAGGTCTGGCTTTCCATCTTCTGTCTTGCCAAAGTTAAACATTTAAAGTCCCATTTTGACCCCACCTCTCCACCCTCAAGGCAGCTGGTAATGAACAAGTCATAAAAACATAAAAAATGGTTAAAAATATGTCTCACCACTACAATGAAATTGTAGCCAGCAGAATTCAAAGAGAGAAGCAACAAAGCCAGAAACAATCCCTGGTATGAGAACCAGACAGATTACAGCCTTCACCAATAACACATTGCCTTAACCTGGGGTCTGAAGGCAGATAAAGAGTTGGCATTCTAGGGCAAATACGTCCAGAGCCAAACAAACAGACAAATAACCCCTGGGATTGCCACCTAGTGTGTACTCAAGAGCCACTCACACCACCAGTCCCAAGTCTCTAATAGGTGTGCCTTCCAATAAACTTGTTGAAGGGTGGGAGATAAATACCTACAATAGATAAGATAGATACACATTCTTAAACACCCATTAATTAAAGACCACTTTACTTAGTTAGGTGTACACATAAAATTTTCTGTATACAGACCTGGAAAGCTGATGTTTGAAGTGCCGCAGTGGAGGCAGCTGAGCCATTCAGTTCTGTGAGCCAAACCACATGTGATGGTGACAGACCCACATGTCAGAACCACATCCAAGGTTTCTTGCATCTCCATGATCTGTGGATCAACAGCCCCTTTGGTGTAAGGTGATGGTGTGCAGATTTATACTTCTGCTGCAAGGACTCTTGGCCAGCAATATTAAATGTAGACTTTGGAAAGTTTTCAAGTTTAAAATTAACTGACCCTGGCCAATATCTTCTCATTAAATAATTTCTCTATCATGATGACTATGCTAATACCAGATTGTCAAGTTGAAATACAGCTATTAATCAGTTTAAATTGCTTTGTGGAAAGCTTAAAATATCAGTTATGCCACTCATACTACAGAAAATGCACTCGTCCAGTAAAATACAGATACATACATATGCCCAGCTGCTAAAGCAAGCAAACAAAATTCCACATCCAGTCTAGCTTGACCCTAAGAATTATGACCTAAGCAAATATACTTTTTTGGGGGGGAGGGACTGTCCTATGTTAGAACATCTCTCAAATACATTTTTGACCTGGGTACGTGATAAATCATCCATCTGACACATGCCCTAGTTTAGCAATGCATGCAGCTACACTGAAAGCACACCTGTGTCCCCATTTCCAATTCACAGAGTATGTGGTTTATCTGAGATGGCTTTTCATGTGTCTGTGCGGATTGCAATACAACTTTCCAGGTGCATGTCAGATTCGTCTCCTGACAGCCATTCAGAAGCAGGGACACCATTTTTTTATTTGGGGTGCTGAGAAATAAGGTTCACAGCAAGATTCAGTAGGCCATTCTTGGATATTTTCAAAATTAAATTGCAAAACAAAAACAGTTGGAGCTGAAAAACCAGGTTGAGCAGAAAGCAAATAGCCACTGCCACTGTTTTGCAATTACTTGGGCAAGTGTTGCTCAAACTGATAAGTTCTACAGCAGTTCTTATCTTTCAAACACTCTTTCAAACACTCAGAAAACATCTTAAAGATTTAGCTTCACTTTTCAGCCTTTTCATGGGCAACACTCTGGCATGAGAGGCCATGGATGCTTTAGCTAAGATTCCAGCATTGCATAGGTTTGGACTTGATGACTGGGGTCCCAATCCAGTTCTAGGATTCTATCAGGTAGAGCAGCCTTTTCATGAGTAGGAGGATCTTTCCTCATCATGTGAAAGGGTTCTAGAGAATTCCCTCTCCTGAAAGGCCAAATCAGAAAACAAAAACTGTAAGCAGACCATGTGCCACCCCATGATTTTATGTAGCCTGACTAGTCTCTGAGCCTGCAGATAGTGCTGACTGACTTCACAGGGAATTGTCTGCGTTCTTCAAAGTGGTATTTTCCAGCTTCACAATGACTAGTAAGTTCTACATACAGACATAGCCAGGACTTTCCCCCACAAACCTGGCACAGAATAATATCACCCTTTCCTTATTAACCAGGGAGTGGAGGTAGAATGGAAATATATAATTAGGAAAGCAGAACCTCATTCTTAGACTGTTTGGATGGGAAGGTAAAGTTATTCCAAAGTCATATAATTACTCCATAGGGACATTTGGAGACTCCGCTTAGAGTGGAATCCCCTTCCTGGTTACAGCAGAGCCAAACACAACTGCTCTGCTTCTGGTGACTTTTGCCTTGGCAAGAGCAACTAGTCTGCAGGATTTACATTTCAAACAAACATGTTGCTCTCAGTGATAGCTTTGAAATCTGTCTAGCAATAAACAGAAAACGAATACGTGGCCATTTATTTGACGAGCTGCCATTTCCCGCCTTCCCTGTTTGCTGCTGCTGTCCATGCTTTTCTACTCTGCCGGCCGTTATTATCACAAAAGGTTGGTTTCCTGAAGGTGTGTGCATCTTTGTGTCTGTCAATAGTGAAAGTCATAGGAGGAGATCTCTAGAAGGCAATAAGTTCGGAAATGCTGTTGGTGTTTGTGTGAGCTGACAGCACTGGAACAGTCACATTAAAGGGCCAAAGAGGCAGGACAAGTGGTAAGCGACCAAAAGTGGGGCTACCTCAGTGGCACCCCCAATTCCCCCCCTCTCCCCCTTGAGTTGGTATGGGATAGAGGAGGAAGATCAGCACAGTAATACTACTACTTCATATTAATAGAGTACTTCTAATATTCAAAGTACTTAATATGCATGATCTAAAACAGTCCTCTAGTGTTGTTATTATTATTTGCATACAGCAGGTAGGGGGACTGAAGGCAAAAGGCAGAGAGGCTTGCCTAAAACCATCTTGTGAGTTCATGGCTGTAGTAAGAATTGCACCAGCCATCTCACAGCCCAGTCTCTTAGCCATTGCTCACTTCTAGTTAGGGAAGACGTGTGAGTCCAGCCCAAAGAATCTAGCCAAGGCCTATTGCAGCTCCCGCTGCTGAAAGCTGAGCTGCTCATGTGCTTTGCCTTTTTTATTGACTTAGCAATGACTGCCTTGTGGGAATTCTATGGTTGTGGTCAATATTCAGATATCAGAAGGTAAAGTTAGTGTGTACACTGCAGCCACCAATTTTCCATTTCAACACAGCATCAGCTTGACCACTGCACTCATTTCCAACAAGGCCAGGGAAGGTGTAATATGCCTTTTAACACAGCCTCTTTCCTGAATACTGAGACACTGCATGACTGCAAATTTGTTTTAGGTTGACCCCTGGCCCACACCTATTTTTGGGATTGGGAAGGAATAATAATAATAATAATAATAATAATAATAATAATAATAATAATAATAATTTTATTATTTATACCTTGCCCATCTGACTGGGTTGCCCAGGAAGGATTCAAAATACAGTGATACCTCGGGTTACAGATGCATCAGGTTACAGACACTTCAGGTTACAGACTCCACTAACCCAGAAATAGTACCTCTGTTTAAGAACTTTGCTTCAGGATGAAAACAGAAATTGTGCAGCGGCGGCACAGCGGCAGCGGGAGGCCCCATTAGCTAAAGTGGTGCTTCAGGTTGAGAACAGTTTCAGATTAAGAACGGACCTCTGGAACGAATTAAGTTCTTAATGTGAGGTACCACTGTACATTACAGGGCAGAATCACAAACCTCATGATCTTATCAGTAATAAATGCTGGAGGATTTTGTCAACACTTAACCTAAATTCTTCCGAAATCTCCCTTAAGTTATGGATATGGCATACTATGGCCTGCACTGAGGGGGGTGATCCATGTACTTAACTGAGGCAGGAGATCGGCTGGAATACCTGTAGTAACTTCTGGTTCTGTGCTTCTGCAGTCCAACAGGACTGGCTCTTTTAAGGAATCTGTGTCCCCTCATCCCTCTCCTCTATTGGGCCACATTTTAGACAACCTTTGCTTCCCAAAACAGTCAGGATAGCATATGTGATTCTTCATTTTAGTCGGGGAGAGCTCAGTCCGGGCTTTCCCCCAGTTTTCCCCCAGAGGGCGGCACAATTCTTTCGCACCAGCACATCTCTGGAGTCTTGGCTTTCATAGTTTACATTCTGAATATTGCTAAACACTCTCTGTTTCCATCTTGCCATGTGAAAGCTATCCTAGCAACTAGCAAGCTGGCTACTTGGCAGATATATATTCTTGTCTGTAACCACATGCGGTGAAAGGCAGATTTAATTGGCACTACCTTTAGAGAGGGATTTAACAAAGCCTCTTTGCCTCACCCTGATGCTCATGCGAATTTGTAGCTTCTGAAACTGAAGAGGGAGAGACAGGATTTGTCAGTGCAGTGAGAGGCAAAGAGGGCAAGGTGGCCAGACGGCTAAAGAAAAACCCAGCCTGAACAGGGAGCCAGTATAGCAACCGAGAGCAACATTTGATGATGCAGTTATAGCCAGAGAATGGTAGAACTGTAGAGTAGGAAGGGACTCCAAGGGTCCTCTAGTCCACTCCCTGCAGTGCAGGAATCTCAGCCAAAGCATCCCTGACAGATGGCCATCCAACCTCTGCTTAAAAACCTCCAAGGAAGGAGAGGAAGGAAGGAGATCTCCAAGGAAGGAGAGTCCACCACCTCTCGTGGGAGTCCGTTCCATTGCCAAACAGCTCTTACTGTCTGAAAGTTCTTCCTGATGTTTCAGTAACTTGAATCCAATGGTTCAGTTCCTACTCTCCTGTGCAGAAGAAAATAAGCTTGCTCATCCTCCATGTGACAGACCTTGAGATATTTGAAGACGGCTATCATATCTCCTCAGTCTCCTTTTTTGCAGGCTAGACATACCCAGCTTCTTCAACAGTTCCTCATCAGATTTGGTTGGCAGAGCCTTGATCACCTTGGTCACCCTCCTCTGGTCAATATTCTCCTTAAATTGGGGTAACCAGAACTGGATATAGTATTCCAGGTGTGTTCTGACCAAGGCAGAGTAAAATAAGACTATTACTTCCCTTGATCAGTATCTATGCTATTGTTGATGTAACCTAAAATAACATTAGCTTTTTCTTTTGTTGTTGTTGTTGTTGTTGCTGCATCACACTAACTCATATTAAGCTTGTGTTCTGCTAAGACCTCCTTTTCACATGTACTACTGACTGGGTATCCCCCATCGTATATTGGTACAGCTGGTTCTAAGTGTAGAACTTGTTGTTTGTCCCTATTTTTTTAGCTTGGGTCCAGTTCTCCAATCTGTTAAGGTCACTTTGAATTCTGATTCTGTCTTCTACTGAATTAGCTACCCTTCCCAGTTTGGTGTCATCTGCAAATTTGATGAACACCCCCACAATTCCTTCATCCAAGTCGTTTATAAAGACGTTGAACAACAACAGGCCCAGAACAGAACCCTGAGGAACCTTTAAGGAGCGCTCCTTGGGATCAGTCAGTCAACCAGTTACAAATTCACCTAACAGTTACCTTATTCAACCCACATTTTACCAGCTTCTTCACAAGAATATCATGAAGAACTTTGTCAAAAGCCTTACTGAAATCAAGACGCACTATGTCCACAGCATTCCCCTGACCCACCAAGCTTCTAACTCTATTGTTTTTTTAAAAAAAGATTTGTATGGCATAACTTATTTTTGAGAAACCCATGCTGGGTCTTTGTAACCACAGCATGCATTTCTGAGTGCTAACATACTAAATGTTTAATTATCTTTTCTAGGACCTTTCCAGGTATTGATGTCAAGCTCACTGGTTGGTAGCTACCTGGATCTTCTCTTCCCCTCCCTTTAGAAGATGGGGACAGCATGTGCCCACCTGCAGTCTGCAGGGACCTCACCTGTTCTCCAAGAATTCTCAAAGATTATAGACAGAAGCTCTGAGATTACATCCTCAAACTTCTTTAGTACCCTTCAGTGAAGCTCCTCAGGCCCTGCAGATTTAAGTTCATTTAAAGTAGCTGGGTGTTCCCTTACTACCCTTTTCCGATCTGGGCTGCAGCTCCCTCCTTACATCATTTATTCTGTTATCACCAGGCTGGGCATCGCTTTCCTTTTGGGTGAAGACAGAGGCAAAGTAGGCCTTCACTCTGCCACCCAGTAGCATTTCTCCGTCTTCTCCACGCAGAGGACCTACTACTTGCTTGACTCTCATCTCTTACTTCGGACATAGCCAAAGAAACTTTTATTATTATTTTTAACCTCTCTTGCAAGCCTGAGCTCGTTTTGAGCTTTGACCCACCTGACCTTCCCTGGGCAGCTGTGCTACTTGTGTATAATACTCCTCCTTTGTGATTTCCCCTTTCTTCCATTTCTTCTCCAAGCTCCTTATGCAGCCGCACCAGTTTCTTTAGTGCCTCATGCTTTTCTTTCTTGTTGGAATTGTCTTTATCTGTTGTCTGAGGATTGCACCTCTTATGTTTTTATTGCATTTATATCCTACCTTTTTCTCCAAGGAGCTCAAGGTGGAGTTCTTGGTTTTCCTCCTCCTCCTTTAATCCCCACAGCAACCCAGTGAGGCAGGTGAAGCTGAACCAGTAAGCTCCATATCCAAGTGGGGATTTGAACCTTGACTCCCCAGGACCGAGGCTGACATTGAAATCACTGCACCCCACTGGCTCTCACCTAATGCTAGAGGTACATAATCTGGTGGAGGACGACCACCTCCCGCTCGACTTCACAAGGTTTTATTCCTATCCCGCTTGGTCCAAGGCACATAAAGTCCAACAGGGCAGGATTTTGCAGCTTGCCTAGCCACCATCTCGCCGCCACAAAAGAGCTTAGTGAAGGCAGGGTTGCCAAAGTCTTTCCCAATGAATTTCATTTTCTTTCCTCAGGTATGGCGCTGACGTGGATGTAAATCACCATTTGATCTCGGGGACCCCCAACCCATCTTCCCGGCCGCTCACCTCCCTGGTGGTCTGCCCGTTGTACATTAGCGCAGCCTATCACAACCTGCCGTGCTTCCGTCTGATTCTGCAAGCGGGAGCCAACCCAGATTTTAACTCCTGTGGCCCCGTCAACATCCAGGGCTTCTCCAGGGGCTCTGCGGTGTGTGTCATGGATGCAGTCTTGAGACATGGGTGTGACGTGGCTTTTGTCAACCTCTTGATTGACTTCGGTGCCAACTTGAATCTGGTGAAATGGGAGACTCTGGGAGAAGGAGCTACAGGAAGGATCAAGGTGAACCCAGAAGCCTTGCAAGTGTTCAAAGAAGCCAGGAGTGAGTGGGAAAAGTTATTTTGGCATTCATTTTCTATCCCTGCAAAAGGAGTGCGTAGTGAACTGAAAGTACCTCTATTAGGGTTGTCAGATGGTTTGAATTTTCATTGGGGATTTTTTTAACTGATGAAAATGGGGAAATGTTTTTAATACATGACATGGAAATTTAATAGTATCTGAATATGATTTTCATTTAAATAATTACAGTAATTTATATAGAATTTTCCATATGAATTTCAAAAGCAGCACACAAACAAAAAGCTAATAAAACACCCATAAAATAAAATAATTTAACTAAAACAGGAAAAACAAAAAAGAAACACAGCTACAATCCACATTAGAGCCAGAACAATTAATGAATTCCTTTTCAAAGGCCAACTCAGACAGAAATCTTTTTGCCTATTTTCAGCAAGTTAGCAGGGGGGAAGCTGTAGGAATCTTGTTGTGACCCACAGTACTGGGGTCCCTACAAGGAAGCCCTACTCCTTGTGAACAAGGTTTTAGAGGTTTTACTATGGTCAATTGGTGTATAAAGTTTGTTTACTGTAAACAAACAAATAAATCTAGGCTCCTCATAAGATGGAATTCAGAGGAGGAGCTCATCAGTGCTGCAGAGGTGGGCGTGGCAGGGACAGTGCTATTTTTCTATTAAAAGAAGTGCCAGAACCCACCGTGAACACCTCCCTCACTCTCTTAGAATGGCCATAGCGCCCAGCTGAGAGGGGCCAGAACTGAGCTCTGGTGAGTTCCGGCTGAAAAAAAGCTCTGCGCATGGAAGTCATGCAGGAGGCGATGTTCCCTGAGATAATAAGGATTAAATAATCATCATAAATCATCTGTTTATACCCTGCTCTTCTACTAAAAGTAGAAGAGTGCAGAATACCACATAACAATAAAACCATATAATATTAAATTTGATAGGATGTACAGATACAACTACAATAAAACCTGTTTTAGTCTTTACAAGTAAGAACCAGCCCTTTGAGTTGGGCCTGGGAACAGACAGCTTTCCGTGTCATGTGGCCCGCAGGACTAAACCGCTTCTGGTGCAATGGGACACCGTGACAGAGACCAGAGTGCACGGAAACACTGTTTACCTTCCCACCACAGCGATACCTATTTATCTACTTGCACTGGTGTGCTTTTGAGCTGCTAGGTTGGCAGGAGCTGGGACAGAGCAACAGGAGCTCACCCCATTGTGCGGATTCAAACTGCCAACCTTCTGATTGGCAAGCTCAAGAGGCTCGGTGGTTTAGACCACAGCGCTACCTGCTCCTTTAGGGTGCCTGCCTAATATCAATGGGTAGGGAGTTCCAGCTGTAGGTACTGCTCCACTGAATGATCAATTCCTTGCAAGTCCAGAACAAACCTTATGAAGTATGTGTAAAAGTGCCAGTTCTTCAGATCAAAGCAGTTGTGTAGGCACATACAAAGTAAGGCAATCCTTCAAGTAAACTTGAGCCTAAGCTACTGAGGACTTTTTATATACTAATAGCACCACCTTGAATATGGCCTGGTAACAAATTGGCAGCTAGTGCAGATTTGTGAGCAGCAGTGATATCCAACCAGCTCCTTCCTGCAGAGTCGCTGCTTAGTTCCTACTCTCCCTGCTTATGGCTTTTCCACACTTCCACTTGTCTCGTGCCTAGAAAGCAGGGGACTGAGCGTTTGCTACTCCACTTTCTGGGAAAACCCACTCTTTAGTGCTGAATCGGAGCAATTTGCGGGAAGCCCGATTGACATTCTCTCCAGTTCAGCCCTGCAGAGTGGGTTTTCCCTGGGTGAAAGCGATGAGCCCTAAGTTCTGCTTAGAGCTGGGTCACCTCTCACTTCTGCATGCAGCCTAAAGGTATTAACTAGGCATAGGTGTTTGTGGGACTAGGAGTTGTGGGTCTGCTGTGGTATTCAGTTGTTTCTTTTTCTCTCCTTGTCTCTTTCTCGTGTGTTGCGTTACAGGCTGCCCTAGGAGTCTGATGTCTTTGTGCCGCGTGGCAGTACGAAGGACACTCGGGAAACGTCGTCTGCACCTGATCCATGCTCTTCCAGTGCCAGACCAAATCATAATTTTTTTACTCCATAAACAGTAGTAAGGTCTCCTTGGATGTTTTAGAGGACAATTCCCTTCCTCCATTGTTTCCTCCCCCCCCTTTAATGAGGATTTTGCTTTTTTAAGAGTGAGCAATTGAAAACAGGAAGAACTGTTTGTGTTTGTTTAATGCTATGAAATTATTTTCATGATATTATTTCTGTTAATTATTCTATATACTTTGGGTTTTAGCAAAGCTGCTTCCTGGTGAATTTGATCTGATGTGTTACAGTGCTTCACGTATCATGAAAAAGATAGGACATGGTCCTATAGCTTTAGTGCAGACAGTATTTGCCTTTAGTGGTGTGGATGTGTTTATTTAAAGCATGTGCTGTTATTCCAGAAACAGCTCAAGGTATTTATTTAGCAGCCATTGTGGCAAGGCTGTGCCTCCGGGCTGCCACAGACACCTCACCCTTCTCCATCCTGGGATGAGGCAGCATCTCAGCCAGAGGGAGGCCAGGTGAGCAGTGCTGCTCTTCTGAGGGCTCAGGATGAGTTCTGCAGTCATAGGCAGCAGAAAGTAGTTCAGGGTCGCAATCTACATGGTTTTGGTTCCAAGACTTACCTCATCCCTCGCCATACTGCCAACTCCAACAACCTACATATTCCCAGTCGTGCCTTCCCAATACAAATTACATATATGTTTTGAAATGCACTCATCTGATTTTTTCATGCTATTCAAATAATCACCAGTAAATTATTGTTGCTGTCTTGATGATTAGCTGTTGTGGAATTTATTCCAGTTTCTTTTCAGCACAGTGTAAAGTATACTAAAAATCTTGTCCATCAGTAGCATGAGGGAACCACAGTTCTGAAGCATTTTATCTTGTGTGTATGTGTTTAAGAAATCATGTTGGCTTCAAAAAATCTTCAAGGTAAGGCGAATGCAGCATTTTCTGATGTCCAAAATATGTACCTTTGGCTCCTAATGCTATTCGTATTTATTATTCACAAAGCACCTGCATTTTTCTATGTGCTGTAAAAATATTTAAAATATTGGTTGTATCCAATGTAGTGCAAGTAGAGTTCCTCCTACAGCAGGACTCCAAGCCTTTGGAGCAGATTTTGAGGATGCACAGAGTGGACGCACAGGGTGCAGGAATCATAGAAGAGCTGGAAGGAATCTCAGCCAAAGCATCCGTGACAGGTGCCACCCAACATTTGCTTAAAAACCTCCAAGGAAGGAGAGTCTTTCACCACCCAAGGGAGTCTGTTCCACTGTTGAACAGCTCTTCTCGTTGGAAAGTTCTTCCTGATGTTGAGTCTGACTCTACTTTCTTGTAACTTGAAGCCATGGGTTCGAGTCCTGCCCTCCAGAGCAGGAGAAAACAAGCCTGCTCTGTCTTTCATGTGATAGCCCTTGAGATATTTGAAGATGGCTGGAAGGGAGAGTCTTGTTGTGCATACAGAAGGCGCTTCCACCGGCGCCCTCTTACTGCTGGATACAACCATAGTCCATGACCACAGGTTTACAATCTACCACCAGACTTTTTCTCAGTTAACAGGACTTGAGTCTGATCAGCTGCATTGATCACTGCCATTGCACAAAGAGAAAAGTGAAGGCTCACAGGGAGGGTCGAAATCATTGTTTTGCTTATATAGTCAGAGATATCGCAAACCCAGTGTGTAAACAGAAATTGTACATGCAAATAAATATGTGTGGGCCGGACTGGGATCATGCTTGCAGAAGGAGCTGCATAAATAGGTTTTCTATGCAGGACCTGTACCCTCCCTTTTTGCAGAGCCAAAGTTGCATGTGAGAATCCTACATGTGCTGTGCATTGGGTATAGGCCCCTATGCAAATGAGGTCTTGAACGTGGGCTGATGAATGCTATCCTGGGTCTCCCTCCATGCAGTCCTCTACACTGGATGGCCATCAGCCTGGGGCTTCAGAGTTTGTGGATTCAGTGTGCTGCTGTTGTGAATCAATGCTTTCTAAAAACCACTATAAGGGAATCCCAGGACATTTTACCCACACATCCCATTCTTCACAATCTCCGACTGTTTTCAGGCTATTGTCTTTATCTTCAGTGTCTGTGACTCATCAGAGCTAATATTAATATTTTGTTGGAAGCTACCTAGAGGGTAACCCAGCCAGATGGGCGGGGCAATAATAATAATAATAATAATAATAATAATAATAATAATAATAATAATAATAATAATAATTTATTCAGGATCATTCTTGACAATATTAAACCTGGTATAATTAAAACTCCAAACTGCAGTGGCGGAGGGTTCTTTTCTCTCCTTTCACTCCCATTCAGCATTGAAATGAAACTTTCTGAACTTTCTATGAGCTCATTCATTTAAGAATCTTAAAACAAATCTATTGAACACTGTCAATAGAATCATAGAATCATAGAGTTGGAAGAGACCACAAGGGCCATCGAGTCCAACCCCCTGCCAAGCAGGAAACACCATCAGAGCACTCCTGACATATGGTTGTCTGTAACAAATCCATTTACTAATTGTACTATTAGGGTATAGAAAATCTGGCAACCTAAACTTACACCTATTATTTCATTAATCCCAATATCACACCACCCAGTAAAGGGAGAGATAAGCAATTTGAACATTAGAAATCCATAGGATTATATACATAATGAGATTTGTATAGCAATAATCAACCTATATCTATTAACCAAATAAAAATACCTTTGTCAAATCTTAACAGTAACTGAATCTATTTTAAAACAACATGTAAAACCACAAGCTCTGAAACCCTTAACACAATTAGAAAATTTATTAAATGTAGAGGGGCAAAAGGATTAGATGCTAAATTGTACTCTATATTGCTCAATGTAACTTACGGATCTATGGAACCCCTTTTAAAAATGGGGAAATTATTGCACAGATGGTAACGCACCCCTTTGGAAATGTCAAAAAAAATATTCTACATCACCTAATTGTTGGAGGGGTTTCAATAAACTTGGTACGTACTATCTTTTATGGTGGGAATGTTAGTTGGTGCGAGATTTTTGGAATTTAATTTTGACAAAGATGATAAGTTTCATACCCACCAACATTTCTTTGATGAAAATAGGGCTATCTCTTTCTATACCAGGAAGCTTCTCCCGTGTTTGATCTCCCGCACACATAGACGTCATAGACACATCTACATGGGTCACTTGGAGCCAATTACAGCCTCTCCACTGAACCTACCTTGCAGAATTGTTGCAAAGAAAAAATGTGCGAGGAAAGGGATCGTGTACAACAATGAAATAAACTTGTAGCTGTAAGCTGCTTTGAGTCCCTGACAGGGAAAAAGGTGGGAAATGGTTGTTGTTGTTAGTAGTAATAGTAGTAGTAGTAGTAGTAACAGTAGTAATGATCAGGAACATACCAGACAGTAAATCCTATTGAACTCAGTGGGACTTAGCTCTGAGTAGACACGCTTTGGATTGCAGTGTGACGCTGCCCAGTCTTGACCCAGGTACCTGGGTTTCAGCGCCATTGAATATAGCAGGACTTACTTGTGAGTAGACAGTAGAAGGCTCAACTTACAATAAAGAAATCAAGGCTCCCTGCGTTTCCTAAAAATGGCTGATTGTGAAAGCATTGCAATTAAAGAATTTAAAGTGGATTGGTGAACTTTTCCTTCAAAATCATAGAAAGGGCATTGCTTGCTAGATTCACCTTTTCTTTCACTTCGTGCAACGATCTTATTTTCGGTATAAACAGGACTCTGTTTTTTTGCAGCTACCACCCCCACCCCCACTTGTTCTCTGAGACATGGAGGTGAGGAAAAGGGAAAAGCGGGATATTCCAGGATCAATTCAGAAACCGGGATGATTTCTGTAATTCCAGGACTGTCCCTAGAAAACTGGGACACTTGAAGGGAATGAAATACTACTAAGGAAACTATTGTTTGTTGTCCAAAATTAATATTACTGGACATTTTTTATGATACCAATAGAATTAGTCTTCTATATGATACAGGCAGCACAAACGGGAAGTGCAACTCAATGCAAAACAGCCCAAAATCTTACACTGAACGCTTGGTACCGCTCACTCTGGAATATAGCTGTAATGGAGAAAATAATGTATAATTTGAGATTTCAGCATGGACTAGAACCTCCAGACAGTTTTAATATGATTTGGCATTACTTTATGACATATACAGCAAAACCTTCATTTTCAAAAACCTGGCAAATCTGGAATTATACTTGATGATCTGATAGTCTTTACTTGGACTTTAAGTCATGTGCAACTATTCATTCTGCATGCCTATTTTATAGTTTTGGTTTCCATTTTTGTCTTTATCATTCTGCTTACCTTTACTGGTCAGGCAGCATTGCATGGCAAGGCCTCTCTCCCCACCCTGAGCTGGCAAGGGATGGGGATTTCCCCCAGGCCCAGCACAACTGGGCTTTGTGCTGGCCTGGGAAGTGGATCAAAGGCTGCTGGCTGACTGGCCAATGGCAGGCAAGCCTCTCCGCTGGCTCCATCCCTGGGGCAGCTTGGACTGGGCACTCATCCCCCACTCCAGTCCACCTCAGGAACACTGCTGGCGCCCAGCTCCTCCCTTGGTTGCTTGTGGGATCTCACTGTTGATCATTGCTGGACCTGGTCTTGGGTGGAGGGGAGACTGCAGCCTCTGCCTCTCCAGTCCTAAGGGGATCCAGAAGTAGTTGCTTCTGTCCAGAATCCCACGCGGGGGCCATAGTGCTCCTCAGGGCGGCAACCCTTGGCCTCAGGTTGACCCCTAACAGGCAAGCTGGAGGTCATGTGGCCGTACCCAGTGCCTTTCCAAAGACCATTACTGTACATCTGTCATCAATAAAGTTGTGGCCTGATTTGACCCAATAGCTATGTTGTCCTGTGTATTGCTTGGGTGGAAGTCATGGGTGAGGGGAGGCAACTTGTTCATGAAATTGTTATCTGTTTTCGTACATTATAAAATGAAATAATAATAATATACTTTGCAAAACAACAACAACAACAAACCCCCCAATACTGGCTTATTCTAAAGGGTTGTTGAAAGAATAGAAAGGTTATAACATGCCCTTTATTCATTATCAAGGGGTGTGTGAATGCTGAGCTCTAGTCTTATTTTAACTATGCATGTAATCCAGGCCTTGTTTTTGCTGGACCTGGGATTTTCTGCATGTGCCTCTTTTTGTTTCCAAGCATCAAAAATCTTTTGCCACAGCATTTTACCAGAGATATTGGGAACCATGAGGGCCAGAAACTTATTTCAGTTTGAGATTCTTGCAGCAGTGGAGCTTATTGCTCCTTGACCATCACCACTTAACTTTTCATGGGTTTTGGCCGGCTTGCAGAGCCTCCCTCCCTCCCCCCCACTGGTTTCCTTTGGGACCCAGTTGCTTTTATTTTCATCCTGTGAACCTGGCTCAACATCAAGCAGTGTGATTGCACTGTAGGAAAGTTGTGCCCTCTGGTTTTTGAATTATAAATGGAAAAGCCATACTGTTTTTGGAATAAACAGCACTAGTCATTAGAAGGTCTGGCAAGTTACTATTGCATTACAACAGAATGAGGAATTATTTTAGTGGAGAAAAGCCCCCAGAAGCAGACAGTCAATTGTCACCTTTTCCAGGGTGGAAATCTTTTATTTTCTTTGTTAATGCCATACAGACCATAAATTAGAATTCCAGGTGAAAGGTAAGGCTACATTTCAAAGGCAATTAGTGGAAGTCTTGTGAGTGCTGCCCTGAGACGTTACTGACAGCTCTTCCTCATCAGATGGAGTAAATTGGAAGCCTTCTGAAAGCCTCTCCTAGCACTGATGCTCAATTTCATGCGCATCAAATAAAGATTTTCCTGAAACAACAGTGGCCACATTCCCACAACTAGCTAACCATTTCAGTACAACTTCAATGCACTCCTAAATTATTTTCTCACTGAGGATCAGTTCTGACAAAACACTGATGGTCAATGTGCTCAAATAAATGACTCGGAGGGAACCCTTCTCAGACCAACAGCCTACTTGTATGAGTTGGATAATGTCAGCCAAGTTGCCATTTTTCCAGTTCACGGGAAAAGAACGGGCAATCTTTTTTTGTGGTATTTGTTGCCAGATTACCACCACATAAAAATAAAACTCAAATAAATTGAATGAGTAATCTATAATTGCAAGTATTCCAAAAAGAAACAATTATTTTACGTTGTAATATACAGTTACTGACTCACATTTGTGTGCATGAAAAAGTTAATCTGAACCCTGAGCAAAAGTTGCCAGAGTGGGCATGTCGTCGCAACCTATGCTCCACCCACATCCCAGTCTCTTTTTACATGCATCATTTTATTTGTATTGCCGCCTTTCCACAGTTCAAACCATGCTTAAGGCGGCTTACAACATGGAGTCATAGAACTGTAGAGATGGAAGGGACCCAAGGCTCATCTAGTCCACCCCCTGCAATGCAGGAATCTGAACTCAAGCAGCCATGACAGATGGCCACCCAACCTCTGCTTAAAAACCTCCATGGAAGGAGAGTCCGCCACCTCCTAGTTAGTTTCCAAGCACACTTCAAAGTGTTGGTGCTGACCTCTAAAGCCCTAAACGGCCTCAAAGGCCCAGTATACCCGAAGGAGCGTCTCCACCCCCATCGTTCAGCCTGGACACTGAGGTCCAGCTCCGAGGGCCTTCTGGCGGTTCCCTCATTACGAGAAGTGAGGTTACAGGGAAGCAGGCAGAGGGTCTTCTCGGTAGTGGCGCCCGCCCTGTGGAACACCCTCCCATCAAATGTCAAGGGAATAAACAACTATCTGACTTTTAGAAAACATCTGAAGGCAGCCCTGTTTAGGGAAGTTTTTAATGTTTAATGCTGTATTGTGTTTTTAATATTCTGTTGGGAGCTGCCCAGAGTGGCTGGGGAAACCAGGAGTATAAATAAAATAAAATTAATAATAATAATAATCCCAAGGGAGTCCATTCCACTGTATGAATATACCATAAGCATAAATGCCACCAGCAAACATTAACTTACTAGACTGCCAAACACAAATTGGCCCAGGTGCCAATACTTATTAGTATACAAGATGTTTTTAACTGTGACACAACCTCTTCCTTGGAAGCAAGACCTTGATGGGCCAGTTGGGGTGGTGTGCCAGGGGTGCAGGAACTCACAATGAAAGCCTCCCTCATTCTCTTAGAATGGCAAGGGTGCCCACCTGAGAGGGGCTGAAACTGAGTTCTGGTGAGTTCCAACTGAAAAAAAGCCCAGCCTGGCATGGAGGGAAGTACAGTGGTGCCCTGCAAGACGAATGCCTCGCAAGACGAAAAACTTGCTAGACGAAAGGGTTTTTCGGTTTTGCGTTGCTTCGCTAGACGAATTTCCCTATGGGCTTGCTTCGCAAGACGAAAACGTCTTGCACTTTTTTTTAAAAGCCGCTTGAAGAGGCGCAGTTGCGACGGACTGTGCTTCGCAAGACAAAAAACATCGCAAGACGAAAAGACTGGCGGAACGAATTCTTTTCGTCTTGCGAGGCACCACTGTAGTTATTCAGCAGGATAATGAGGCTTTGAGAGTACAGATGCCGGAAGTCCCAAATCAGGAGGTTCTGTCTCAAGAGATCCTGATCTGATGGGCTCAATCTGTGGGTCAGGCATGGTCCAATCCTGAGGCTTCTCCCTCTGCCTCCAGTACTAGTGGTCTGAGGGATCCAGCTGACCCCTCCTCATTTTAGCTTGAGTCACAGCACAGGCTTCTGGTGGTGGGGATATCTCAGAAGACCGAGATATAAGAGGAGCATGAGAAGCGCTTGGGGTTCTCAACCCTTCTAGCAACTTCCACTGGTGTTTGGAGAACTCAGTCTCATTCTACCTGGAAATCCAGATAGCTTCATGAAGCCTCTCTTTCGGTCCGTCCATCGTTCATGTGATGTTTCATGCACATGACTGGACATAGTGAGGAAGACAAGGAGGCAAAGTCTTCATAGGTTTCACAGTTAGAATCATAGAATAGAATCATAGAATCATAGAGTTGGAAGAGACCACAAGGGCCATCGAGTCCAACCCCCTGCCAAGCAGGAAACACCATCAGAGCATTCCTGACATATGGTTGTCAAGCCTCTGCTTAAAGACCTCCAAGGTAGGAGACTCCACCACACTCCTTGGCAGCAAATTCCACTGTCAAACAGCTCTTACTGTCAGGAAGTTCTTCCTAATGTTTAGGTGGAATCTTCTTTCTTGTAGTTTGGATCCATTGCTCCATGTCCGCTTCTCTGGAGCAGCAGAAAACAACCTTTCTCCCTCCTCTATGTGACATCCTTTTATATATTTGAACATGGCTATCATATCACCCCTTAACCTCCTCTTCTCCAGGCTAAACATGCCCAGCTCCCTTAGCCGTTCCTCATAAGGCATCGTTTCCAGGCCTTGGACCATTTTGGTTGCCCTCCTCTGGACACGTTCCAGTTTGTCAATGTCCTTCTTGAATTGTGGTGCCCAGAACTGGACACAGTACTCCAGGTGAGGTCTGACCAGAGCAGAATACAGTGGCACTATTACTTCCCTTGATCTAGATGCTATACTCCTATTGATGCAGCCCAGAATTGCACTGGCTTTTTTAGCTGCCGCGTCACACTGTTGGCTCATGTCAAGTTTGTGGTCAACCAAGACTCCTAGATCCTTTTCACATGTACTGCTATTATTGAGGTTTTACTTCTGTTAGTTCAATTTATCTCCTGAAAGTTTCACATCTTTTAATTTCTCACTGATTTTTCAGTGAGAGAGTAAATTTAGTTGCACTGTTAATGCTTTTGATTTCACTTGTTTCCAGCAATTACGTGCAATGATTTTTAAAAATGTTTTAATTTCTGAAAGTGAATTTTGCCTCATTATTTGTATATGCATAATATGCAAGATTCTTTCATTTCAAATCTCATTTGAAGCAGGGCTTGCTCTCTATTCTGTCCATTTGCTTCAATACTACACTCCTCCTTATGCATTACTAAAACTCTGTTTTCTATTTTTTCTTCATCAGTTTTGGCCGTTTCCACATCATCTCCTCTCCTGAATCCACCTTATGGAGACAGTTTTCACCACCAACAGCTAAGAGAGATCTATAATGCTGAAGTGCCTCCTGTCAGAGACCCCAACCACTGAAAAATTACCATGCATGTTGGAAGTAGATGTGCTGATGGGACTACGTGCTGACATGGGGCCACCCTTGCCAAGGCCCTTTCTTGTCACCACCTGTGTAGAGCAGCCACAATGCAGATTTGGATAACATGGGACAAGAAAGGCTTCTGAACTGTTTGGAAGAACCATAGGATCTCCCTCTGCTAGTGGAAGAGACTCCTTGGTAGATGGCAGTAGCCTGCCGCCCTTGCCCCGCTTAGTCCTCTGTGTCTGGGTTGGTCTTCCTGCCATAGGACCTGGCCTTTTAGGCAGCTCCTGAAGGCAAGGCGAAAAGGGGCCTGGCTTCCACCTTGCAGTGAAGCTCCCCACCCTGAGGAAAACAGAAATACACCCAGTTTATTTATTTGCTTAAATAAATTTTACACAAGAGAGATAATTCAGCCTTGCTAGCACTGAATTACTCAGCTGAGCCAACCAAGGCTAAATTCTGCTGACGGGCTGAGCAAGAAAGACAAGGGCAGATGAGAACTGTTTTAGCTGCTAGATACAGTTTTTCTGAGTTCCTTGCTGGTTAGAAGAAGCACAAGTCAAGGTCTGTGTCTGACACTGTGCAAGGATGCTTTGAGTCAGGAACAGGGGTTGGGGGGGGGTTATCCTGCTTTCTTTCATTTTTTTTGCCATATGTATGCCCCTCACCCCTGAGCCCACAAACACCTAAATAAAAGTACCACATGGTGTCCTGAGTCGTTCTGCTTCCTCTGTCGGCCAACACCAGTCAGCATTGGAAGTCTGGACTGCAGAACCTGTGGACTGTGGCGTGCAGTGAAAGGCTAGCGGAGCTGTGCTTGGAAGCCCATCTCATCTTGGCGAAAACTGTAGAAGCCCCCTGATTTGAGAGGTACCAGGTTAGGCAGCATAAGTTGGATGAGGCAGCAGGGAGGAAAAAAACTTTCAGATGCATTGGGGTCCTCACACTGGTGCAAGTGTTACTGAATTGACATTTACACTGGTGCGAGGGCCAAGGGAGTGTCCTGCCAGTTTTTGTATAATAGATGAGAATAACTGGCCCCTGTGGAGAAAACGGCCACTGATGCAGGACAATAGCATGGAGCAAAACATGCTTTGAGTTCATTTGGTCTGCTTCTTAGTGTGGAGTGTCTGATGGAGAATTTGGGCAGTTGGGAAATTTGCTATTTAAAAAAACTCCCTATAAAAAGGTAATTGTTAAAATTAATGTACATGTCTCTAGCTGCTTCTGCCCTGGTGCCCTCTCTCTCCTCTTGCCTTCCCTGGCCCATGCCAAGCCACTACAGCTTCCCCTTCTTTTGGGTGCAGATCTTTTGGATTCTGTTATTTCCCAGAGCTTTGTATGTTGTGTCGGCTGCAGTGTGCAGGTGTGTCACAGAAACACTCCTCCCAGGGCTCGAAAGGAGTTAGTTTAACCTCCGGTTTGCTTTGTTGTTGTTTAGTCGTTTAGTCATGTCAGCCTCTTTGTGACCCCCTGGACCAGAGCATGCCAGGCACTCCTGTCTTCCACTGTCTCCAGCAGTTTGGTCAAACTCATGCTGGTAGCTTCAAGAACACTGTCCCACCATCTCGTCCTCTGCCGGTTTGCTAGTAAAACTGAATTACTGTATCATGAAATGATGCACGTCTAAAAAGTGTGTCCCAACACGAAAAATTTGGAAAGCTCTGTTCTTTCCTTTTCAAAGAATTAATCTGTGTAATGCAGCTGCAATTGTTCTTTTATAGAGGTGTTAGGTCTTGGAAAGTTCAAATGGTGCTGATAAGGGGGCCAAATTGAACCGCCTGAGAGGAGAGGTGTTTTCCTTTTTTAATAGCACCGGTCTCTCTCCACATCATGTGCAGCAGCAGGGCTGGAGTTTTATAGGCCTTTATACTAACTAGAGAATTGGGTGTTTTATAATGCATTTGCTTATCCCAGGTTGCGGTAACTGTTCCCCAGCTGCCCTTTGCTTAAGAGAGTGTGTACTTACCCACCTGTCCAGTCATCTCAGCTAAAAGAACAAAAAAACTAAACAGGTTTGGTGCTCGGCTTGGTTGCTGAATGGAACATCTAAATGCAGCATGTGGACAAAATGTTGACAGGGTGGAAGACACTTTAGATTTGTTTTCTAAATACTAGATGGCTCTGATGGCCAAAGGAAGCAAGAAGACGCAGGAGGCCACTCAACAAACCTCCTGTTGTTTTAGATTTAACATAAAAGCAGCTGTGGGACCCCTAAATCAGAGCAGGGGAGCAATGCTGAGAAAAGGGTGGCTTAACTCTTTCATCTCCACACCACTGCCCCAGTCTTAACCACCACTACCCCGGCTGCTATTATCCCACATAGGGCTTGCTCCAGCTTTCTGGGGGTCCTTGGGCAAAGACCATCAGTTGATCTCCTGGCCCTTCCCTCAAACCACACACCTCCCCATTTGCTCTACTCCTTTAAGCAAAATGAAATTTTGCCCAATATGGCAACTTCTCTGTGTAAAGAAAACCATTCCTCATAAAGCTTGGTTTCCAGACCCTTGATCACCTTGGTAACCTTCCTCTGCACACGTTTCAGCTTGTCAACATTCTTCTTAAATTGCAGTGCCCAGAATTGGGTACAGTATTCCAGATGTGGTCTGACCAAGGCAGAATAGAGTGGGACTATTACTTCCCCTAATCTGAACACTATATTTCTGTTCATGCAGCCTAGAATAGTATTAAAAGGTAAAGGGACCCCTGACAATTAAGTCCAGTCACAAACGTCTCTGGGGTTGCGGCGCTCATCTCGCTTTACAGGCTGAGGGAGCCGGCGTTTGTCCGCTTCCACAGACAGTTTTTCAGGGTCATGTGGCCAGCATGACTAAGCCGCTTCTGGCGAAACCAGAGCAGTGTACAGAAATGCCATTTACCTTCCTGCCAGAGAGGTACCTGTTTATCTTGCATTGTGTGCTTTCGAACTGCTAGGTTGGCAGGAGCAGGGACCGTACAACGGGAGCTCACCCCGTCACGGGAATTCAAACCGCCAACCTTTTGATCGGCAAGCCCAAGCGGCACACTGGTTTAACCCACAACACCACCCGTGTCCCTAGAATAGTATTACCTTAGCTTATTTTGCTGCTGCATCACACTGTTGACTCATGTTAAGCTTGTGGTCCACTAAGACTCCCTAGATCCTTTTCACATGTACTGCTAGTAAGACAGGTGTCCCCCATACTATATTTGTGCATCTGGTTCTTCCTGCCTAAGTGCAGAACCTTACATTTGTCCCTATTGAAATTCATTTTGTTAGCTTGCACCCAATTCTACAATCTGTTAAGGTCATTTTGAATTCCAATTCTGTCTTCTGCAGCATTAGCTACCCCTCCCAGTTTGGTGTCATCTGCAAACCTGATGAGCATCCCCTCAATTCCTTCATCTAAGTTGTTTATGAAAATGTTGAAGAACAACGGGCCCAGGAAAGACCATTGCAGCACCCCACTTGGCATTAGGGCGTACTATTTGGTTTCAGTCAGTCAACCTTGACAAACCCACATTTTACCAGCTTCCTCACAGGAGTATCATGGGGGACATCTGAAAAACGTCATGTTGTACTCACATACAACTAAACCAGTTAGTTTGCTTCTCCTGAATTGCCATAGCAAGGCTGTGGATAAATCTCATAAGCACTAAAGCAGAATATGGGATGGGAAAATGTGCCTGTCTTTGTGGAAAGGGCTGGCAAGGGATGTCCTTCCCAAATCCTGCCTGAAGAATTCCCCCTCCTCTCTCCCTTCACAGCCCAGCAAAGAGAATGATTCCTATTCCAGGCTTTCAGGCTTCCACGCTAATTTAACCTGAAACATTTCCTGCTTTGTGAGAGGGAAGCAGGGGCGAACGCTGCCTATTTGAAAGGGGAACTGAAAAGAATATCAGCAATTTTATGGCTGCTCTGTTTCTTGGCAGCACATGGGGGGACAGCCTCCCTGCCCCCAAGGGGAGAAGGTGGAACAATGCAAACATTGGCTCAGGGTTAGTTTGTTTTTATTGCAAGTTTGTCCTCACGGTGTTTCTTTCCCATATTAATTTTATTAATATTCATGCATTCATTCTCAGGCCATTGTTTCTACGCGACACAGCTCCCTCTCATGAAGCCTGAACCACAACAATGTCAAGGCATCTGAAGACAACAGCCATCTTCATGAGGGCCATCCAACCCTTGCTTAAAAACTTCCAATGAAGCTGAGTCCACAACTTCCCAAGGGAGTCTTTTCCACTGTCAAACAACACTTACTGTCAGCACGTTATTCCTGAAGTTTAGTTGGAATCTCCTTTCTTTTAACTTGAATCCATTGGTTCAGTTCCTACTCCCCTGTGCAGGAAAAAATAAGCTTGCGTCATCTTACCCTTTAGATATTTGGAGATGGCTCTCCTATCTCCCCTCAGTCTCCTCTTTTCCAGGCCAAACATACCCAGCTCCTTCAACCGTTTCCCAAACCCTTGATCATCTAGATTGCCCTCCTCTGCACATGTTCCAGCTTGTCAACAACCTTCTTAAATCGTAGTGCCCAGAATTGGTCACAGTATTCCAGGTGTGGTCTGACCAAGGCAGAATAGAGCGGTGCTATTACTTTCCTTGATTGGGACTCTATACTTCTGTCAATGCAGCTGAAAATAGCATTAGCTTTTTTTGCTGCTGCTGTTGTCTCATGTTATTTTTATTTTTAAATAAATTTTATTAATTTCAATTGCTAAAATCCAGTAACAGCCATATTTTATTAGTATCAAATTATAATTCATACCCAAATATATATCAGTTATAAGCCAATTATACAATTTGTGTGATTTCCCGTGTGCTGGGTTTTGGGGTACAAAGTTCTTATTTCTTTCTGCTTCCAAAATCTTGATTAATCCAATTACATTCAGTCCTGATCTTAGTCTCTTATCAATAGCTGCAGAGTTCTTGACTTCCATTCATATTAACACATTTAATAAATTTTATTTCCACAGAAGGAGTTCTATATCCTGTAATTTCCCTGTGTGTGAGAAGTCCCCCCCCCCCCCAATTTGTTTCTTCAGTTTTCCTGTTCTGATCATGTCCTATGCAGCTTCTCTACTCCTGCTTTTTCACTCTTTCTCTTCCTCTGTTTCCATTTAATTTCAGCTGTGTCACACGCCATCTTGGTTTGTTTGAGTATAGATAAGAAGTAATCTGGTGTCCACGCCATAGCTCCGGGCGATTCTCCAGTTTCTCCTCCTCCTCCAACCTTTAAATCACTAACGATCTAGTGTCCTGCCAGAGCTATGGCCAATCTTCTAAGCCCATAGTCCAAATTGCAATAAGTGGAAGTTCAGTGCTTTAAATCATTTCAATGTTCTCACACAGTTCTATTTTCATATTAATTCATAAATATAATCTTGTTCTCTTTTTCTCCTCTTGCTTTTTAGCAGTTTGTTGGCATTCAGGGGGAGGTTTGCCGAATCATTTAAGTAGCAAACATGGGATATATAAAGAAAGGGTAAAGGTTCCCCTCCCTGCTCACATACCATATTTTTCTATGAAGGAAATCATCTTTCCAGTTCGAAACGTTGCAACTCAGTAGCTGATTCACTTGGCAGTTTATAATCTTGTCCCATCCACCCTGCACATGTATGTAAATTAGAGCCAGTTTCATCCTAATAAACAGAAGAGCCTCTGCATCTTAATGGCTGCGTTGGGAGGGTTACCGATAGGCGAAGTGCTTTGGCACCCAGTGTCTTCCTGCCTTGCGCATTCCAGGTATCAAGATGATCTGTGGATGAAGCTTACTCCCCCAGGCCCTAGGGGGAACTTGCAAAGAGAACTACCCTCAAATCATACTTGTTTATCTTCACTAACGATCTCCGCTAATGTGGGAGAGGCACCCATTAAGGCAGGAAGCACTGGAAGTCTGTTGTCTCATGTTAAGCTTGTGGTCTACTAAGACCCCTAGATCATGGGCAGGCAAACTAAGGCCCAGGGGCCAGATCTGGCCCAATCGCCTTCTCAATCCAGCCCGCGGATGGTCCGGGAATCAGCATGTTTTTCTATGAGTAGAATGTGCCCTTTTATTTAAAATGCATCTCTGGATTATTTGTGGGGCATAGGAATTCATTCACCCCCCCCAAATAGTCTGGTCCCCCACAAAGTCTGAGGGACAGTGGACCGGCCCCCTGCTGAAAAAGTTTGCTGACCCCTACCCTAGATCCTTTTCACAAGCCTATATTGGTGCAACTGGCTCTTCCTGCCTAAGCGCAGAACCTTACATTTGTCCCTATAGAAATACATTTTGTTAGTTTGGGCCCAGTCCTGTTAAGGTCATATTGAATACCAATTCTCTCTCCTTCCCGCACTTCTGCAGAATGCGCCTTCCTCCACTACCCACTACTGGGCACAGGTCTCCCCTTCCATCCCCCACCCCACCCTTCCTGGGGGGGGGCGTGTGTTGGCTGCCCAAGGGAGGAAGGGCAGTAACAACTTGCAGAAAATATTGTGGAGCCCCAGCCTCCCTAAATATTTTATTAGGGGGCGAAGGGACTAGGGCCCCATAGAGCTGGTGCCTGTGCCTAGGAAAGTGCCCAACAGAGAGCAGGCAGTAGAGATGAGGATAGTTAGAGGGCTGGGTGAGTTTTCTGCTTGACCAGAGCTCAGAAACAAAATACTACAAACACCCTGTTTTATGCTTGGCTTGTCCTCCTGGTTTGTTTGAAGAGAAATCTCACTTCAGGCTAAGCCAGCATCTGGTTTGTTTCCTTCTGGTGCTGGGAGGAGGGGGCAAGTGCAATGTGAGCAGTGCTGTGCACTAGCTCATTCCTAGCAAACCATAGGCCGTTTAACCATGTTGTTGTTGTTTCATCGTTTAGTCGTGTCCAACTCTTCTTGACCCACTGGACCAGAGCACGCCAGGCATTCCTGTCTTCCACTGCCTCTCGCAGTTTGGTCAGACTCATGCTGGTAGCTTTGAGAACACTGTCCCACCATCTCGTCCTCTGTCGTCCCCTTCTCCTTGTGCCCTCCATCTTTCCCAACCTCAGGGTCTTTTCCAGGGAATCTTTTCTTCTCATGAGGTGGTCAAAGTATTCGAGCCTCAGCTTCAGGATCTGTCCTTCCAGTGAGCACTCAGGGCTGATTTCCTTCAGAATGGATAGGTTTCATCTTCTTGCAGTCCATGGGACTCTCAAGAATCTCCTCCAGCACCCTAATTCAAAAGCATCAATTCTTTGGCGATCAGCCTTCTTTATGGTCCAGTTCTCACTTCCATACATCACTACTGGGAAAACCATGGCTTTAACTATACCAGGAGTCTGCAACCTTTAAGACAAAAAGAGCCACTTGGACCCGTTTCCGAAGAAAAAAACACCTGGGAGCTGCAAAACCATTGCGACATTTAAAGCATGCGCGCCGCTGCCCTCCGATCTGACGGTGGGAAGGTGACATCGGAACGGTGCGTGACTAACGCACGCACTGCCCCCATGCGACGTCACAGCCAGTACAGCGCCCGCCACAGTGGGGAGTGTCGGGGCGCACAATGCGCCTCCTCCCCTCGCTAGGATCCGCGGCAAAGGTGTAAAAGAGCCACTTGTGGCTCCGGAGCCGCGGGTTGCAAACCCCTGAACTATACGGACCTTTATTGGCAAGGTGATGTCTCTGCTTTTTAAGATGCTGTCTATGTTGAACCAAACCACTAGCTGAAAAAAAACAACAGTGCATATTTCCGGGAGCCAAAAGGAGTGCAACTTGAATGCTGGCAAAATGCAATGAATTCACATTGGAAGAATAGTTTAACAAGCAGACATCTGATTTCCATGTAACAAATCTGTGCAATTATAGGATCATGATGCAAATGATGATGATGACTATGATGTGATTGTCTGGAAGGTCCTTAGCAACTGCTGCAAATATTGAAAAGGTGAGAAAAAAACAACAACCTTTGTAAGCTGGGGCTTCTGGATTCATTGCAGATGAAGTTGGGCTCTGGTTATGCATGGCTGAAAACCAGCCACTTTACTTCACAGCACCTAGGAGGCATTTTGTTGCCTCACCCCCCACAGCTACTGTCACAGATGAGGAAGATCAAAGCCTGTGTTGAAAATAGTAGAATGAAGGGAGGGGGCTGGTATTGTACATCTGGAAGCCAGAAGGAGCTCTAAGCAATCCAGGGAAGGAAGCTGGAAATGGCTGCCTAGTCTGCTAAAAAACAACAACAACACCGTGTCCTGCTGCGTGGCACTGGTCTGTATTCTATCTTTGCTTCTTTGCATAAATGATAACTTTAGAAAGCATGTAGAAACAGAACAGGGCTGCAAGTTGGATTCCATGGAACCAGAGTTCTCAAAGTATGACCTAGAGGGTACCTGCTGGGGCGCAGGGGGGACAGGACCCAAACTTGAGCAAGGGCCTCTTTGTCCCATCTCCCCAATCTCTCAGTCACAAACTGTGCCACAAGTGGCAGGCAGCAATCCATGGTGGCCCTTTGGGATCTCCTGTTCAGAAAAGATAACACCTATTCAGAGTCTCCTTTTATCATGTCAAAGAGAGCAAAGTAAACAGTACCAGATATTGATTGCATTACGATCTACAAGGTTTAACAAGATATAATATCTACTATGACAATCACCCTCCTGTCTGCATGGATATCACTGCCTTCACTTGGACAGAATATGTATTACAGTGGTACCTCGGACCCTGTTAACGAACTATTCAGTTTACAAACTCCACACACACACACACACACACACACACACACAAAAATAGTGTTCTGGTTTGCGAACTTTACCTCTCTATGAATGGAAGCCGAACGGTGGAAGGGCACCGGCAGCGAGAGGCCTCATTACGGAAAGCGCACCTTGGTTTAAGAACGGATTTGATTTAAGAACGGACATCAGGAATGGATTAAGTTCGTAAACCGAGGTACCACTGTACTTGTTTTGTTCTGGGGGTTTTATTATGAGCATATTAAAATTCTCCTTTCTCTTAGGGATTGCCCAACTGAGGAATACTGGCTTACCTTTTAGGGCTGCTTTTAAGGATTACAACAAGATTTCAGTATGTCAGAAAGCAACACTATTAAGTCCCATGTTTGTGTAAAGTGAAGCTTTGCTCCAAATACTACAATTTTTTATTTGCAAAATACATTTGGGGAGCATAATTTTTTTAGCTCCTGGGGAAGAAATGGTCACTTTTTATCAATTTTTGGAAAATTGGCCCATTGTTTGAAAATTTGACCAGTGAGACATGCTGAGTATTGCTTCTAAAATGTTGTATGACATCCATTTGCTTATCTTGCTGTTTTTTGTAAGACATGTTAGAAGCTTTACAGTATATCTGAATAAATCAAATTAAAAATCTTTTCATTTGTGCCATTCTTCTGTTTTCAAAATAAAGCTATCTGACTAGCTTGAGGCCTTGCAGGCAGGTGAGAGGGGGGCGGAAGGGAGGAAGGCAGGGCAGACCAAGCGCTCCATAATTTAAAGCATCTTTAGCCAAGTGGTTCAGTGAAAAGGATGTGGCTAAAACAAACTCTTTAAAAAGAATGCAGAAAGGGATCAAAGTGTGTATACAAATTTATTCCTTGTGCCAGAGAAGGCATTTCTTCTCTCATGTCAAAAAATGGTGATGGTTTGACCTGTGATGAAAAATTAATAAATATCCACAATAAATAAACACACTGCATGCTTTTTGACATAAGCATCTGAGCAAGGCTGCTGTAAATCTTGAATTTTTATTTTAATCTGACAGCACACTTGATCTTGCACTGAATGTAGTATTACTAGTCTCAGATCAATAGATAAAATGCCTACAGTAACCTAACTGGTATACAACTCATGAAACTTGAGTTTTTTGAGTGGTTTAGGGTTGGCATCGTGCCTTTTACAGCTGTGCAGGAGCCATAAATTCAACAGGTTAAGCCTTTTCTAATATGGAAATACATTTATGGGGAAAGCTTTCTGTCATTCAGACTTGCAGGTCCAGGCATCGTGCTCCCCAGTCCCCAACCCCAGAGAATTAAAAGACCACTGAGATTGGTTTGGATCAAAGCAGGTCACAACTTTATTGAATACAGATGAAAGAGGTTTGGCTTGGGCAGGGGGCAATTAAACACTTCCAGCCCAACTGCCGGAAGTGACGCATAGGTAAATCTGGGCAGGGGGTCCTAAGATTTGCATCAAATAGGGTGACCCCCACAGGGACCGCCGTCTGGGGGAGTGTCATTGGCCCTGGCCCCTGGCTGGGTGTGAGGACATGGCGACTCCCCCCGGATCCCATTAACAGGATACCCCAGCGCTTCCTCCCCTCCAGCCAAGGCATGAACCAAGGGTGGGGGTGGGGAACCCCACAAAGGAGAAGCAGGTGGGCCCCCAGGTGTGGGCTGTTGAAAGGGCCTGGGAGAAGACCCCATGGAAGCCTCCTCATTCTGTTGACTTGGCTTCCTTGCCCAGCCCATGTCTGAGCCTGCACCCCATTTGTCAATCCTGGGTGCAGGCTAGGATCCTGCTCCTGTTGGCAGTGGGGGCTCATGCCCCATATCAAGATAGGAAGCCGATGCTGCCATTCCCTCCCTGGGGCCTTGGGGGAGCATCTGCCGCCCCAAAAGAGGGTGAGCGAGATTTGACATCTTTCCGCAGGGCCTGCAAGACGGAGCTGTTCCACCTGGCCTTCGGTTTGGACTCACTCTGACCCCTTATATGGGATTTGGTATATAAATTTTCCCTTGGCTTTTTTGCTGGCCCATGTAGGACCAGCATGGATAGCTGGCTTGGGTGAATATCTGATGTTTCCTCCCATTATGGTCTTGATTTATGGGCTACTACTAAAATGAGGCTGCATTTTATGCTGTATTTAAATTAACTGTGTGTCCCCCCCATTATGTTTTATTGTAATTTATATTTGGTTTTAGCTGCCCTGAGCCCAGCCCTAGCTGGGGAGGGTGGGGTATAAATAAAAATTTATTATTATTTATTATTACTTATTACTTATGTGTGGCCACTGAATTTATTTTAGCCTCCCACAATAGAGGGCAGAAATGTGTACAGTATATACATAATGCAGTGCTTTTTTCCTGGGGGTGCGCAGGGGTACACATACCCTTAAACATTTTGTGAATCTAAGTTTGGCCTCATTGAGGGGCAGTATTTCAATATGAATAGGAAAATGAGAGCGCCCCTAAACATTTGTTTAGAAAAAAAAGCACTGGTACAATGCTTATGCAAATTCTATGCAAATATGTGCCCTCTCTTGCGAGTGGAGTAGGTGGGGGGCACAATCCACATACAGTGTGGATGGTGCACTGTCCAGAAAAGCCTGTTGGCAGCCCTGAACATCTCCATCTTTGAGGTCCACTGAGCAGGGAAATGTCCTTCCTTTTAACCTGAATAGTAATTGGTCATCACTTTCATTTCAACAGCGGTATGATATCTATGTAAGGGGGGGGGAAACCAAATTATGAGAGGGTCCCCTTCATATGTACTGGTTATACTGGTTTATTTGAAGAACTTACTTAAGTTTATTTTACTGTTAGGAAAAGCTGCCAGCATTTATGTCAACAGAATTATTGAGTTAATCATGAGATTTATTTATGTTGGTCCTGAAAGACAGTTCCATCTGGGAAGGAGATCAGTCACAGAATATACTTGGATATGTTTTAACCCCAACTGCTCAGGCACTGCTTGAGGAAGCAGCAGAGGACCTCTGCCCTGCCACATCCCTCAGTCTAGCTCACCAGTCTGTCCCAGCTATCTCTGCCCACCTGCCAACCATCCCATTGTTTCATCGGTTTATGGTTTTTACCATTACCGTGATGAATGGGTTAATTAGCGTCTATTGCCTATTTGGGGAAATGGTTTGTCTGTTTGTTTTCTATAGGTTTAGTCACCTCTTGAGATATCACCATCACAAAACTTGGGTTCCCATTTTGAGAGAGGCGGTCTTTGTTGATGTTTGAAACAAGAGGGTTGACTGAAACATCACTTTGGTGGAATTATGTCGATTTTGGGAGAAGGATTGTCCGCCTCTTGAGATATCATTGCCAAACTCAGTATGAGGGTTCCCAAGTTGGGGTTGAGGGTCTGTGTTGACATTTGGGTGCCAGGTGTCACTTTGAATCAAGACAGTGGGCCAAAACTTGACATCGGCAGCATGACTTCACTTGCTCTTTTGGCATGGATCCTACCACTTCTTAGTATGTTGCAAAAATCAACATGATGATTCCTGGGGTGGGGAGCCATTTTGATTCAAGATGGCAGACCAAACTATGACTGTGGCGTGACTTCGCCCATTTTTTGGCATAGATTTAGCCAACTCTCAATATATCATTGTCAAACTTGGCACAAGAGTTCCCAAGGTGGGAGCAGCAGTTTTCATTGACGTTTGAATCCTGGGCTTCGTTTTGAATCAAGAAGGTGGAACAAAATGTCACTTAGGACTGACTTCACCTAGATCCAAACTCACAAATTTAAAAATCACAATAGCTTTTGGTTTCTAAAAATACTAGGGCAGTTCTGGGCTCTCTCTGCTAGTATTACTATAGATTAGAATTATCAGTAGATTGGAGATAAGACTTAAAGATCAAGGAGGGGGATCTGTCTGCTCTTTGAGAACGAAATGCATGATTTCCACACACCCTGGCACTACCTTTTAATATTATGTTCAGTTGCTGAGATGCTTGCACTATTGTATGTGGTGGTACCATTAGTGTGGGTGAAGAAATCACATGAAGGCTGTTTATATGAGAGGGAGAGATATGATAGCCATGTTCAAATATATAAAAGGATGTCACATAGAGGAGGGAGAAAGGTTGTTTTCTGCTGCTCCAGAGAAGCGGACACGGAGCAATGGATCCAAACTACAAGAAAGAAGATTCCACCTAAACATTAGGAAGAACTCCTGACAGTAAGAGCTGTTTGACAGTGGAATTTGCTGCCAAGGAGTGTGGTGGAGTCTCCTACTTTGGAGGTCTTTAAGCAGAGGCTTGACAACCATATGTCAGGAGTGCTCTGATGGTGTTTCCTGCTTGGCAGGGGGTTGGACTCGATGGCCCTTGTGGTCTCTTCCAACTCTATGATTCTATGAGAGAGGGGAGGCAGATTCATTTTTCCCACCCAATTTCTTCTACTTCTTGGTAGGGGAGCCTTAAGGAGTCTAACAAGTAGAGTTCCTAGGTGGCAAGCCTGCCGCGCTCCGCAGGGAGTGTAACATGTAGCCTGGATCTCAGAGATCATTAGTCCTCACAGAATTACAGTTCCTAAGGTTTCTTTGGGGACATGAGAGTTTGCAGTGTGGCTGAAGAATGTGTTTAGAGTAGCCATACCTTCCTCCCAGCAGAGGTTACCCCCCAAAATTCTTCAAATATAACATAGCCTTCTTGAGAATTATTGGCCTGAACAGCTGTCTCCACTATATGGAAGTATCCATAGGTAAACTGGCTATCAGGGGAATTCTCTGTCTGGGCATCAAATGTCTATTAGCCTTCTTGTTCCTTGTTTGGCAGTACTGCATTTTGGCTCCAACTTTGCGGTTCCACAGTTCGAACTCAAACATGTTCAGACATGGGGGAAATGTCATTGTCTTCATTATATTGGTAGGGAACAAAAGTCTCATGGAGTAACAAGAGAGGTATATAATTCGGACAAAAAAACTGGTTTCCAGGTGGAAAAATCAAAGTTAGAAACAGAATTGTTAGAACCCAATGTAAAGACACTTTCGAGAATGTATAATCTGCTGTTGAAATGGAATACTGAGGAAGAAACAGTAAAATCGGCAATGATAAAATGGGCACAAGACATAGGCCATAACATTATGTTTGCTGACTGGGAGAAGTTGTGGACCACCAGGATTAAATTTACGGCATGTAATGCCTTAAGAGAGAATATTATGAAAATGATGTATAGGTGGTACATGACCCCAGTCAAGCTTGCAAAAATCTATCATTTGCCCGATAACAAATGTTGGAAATGCAAAGAGATTGAAGGTACATTCTTTCACCTTTGGTGGACGTGCCCAAGGATCAAGGCCTTCTGGGAAATGATATATAATGAACTAAAAAAGGTATTTAAATATACTTTCCCGAAGAAACCAGAGGCCTTCCTCCTGGGCATAGTGGACCAATCGGTGTTAAAGAAGGATAGAACCTTTTTTATGTATGCTACAGCAGCAGCAAGAATTCTCATCGCAAAGCATTGGAAGACACAAGAACTACCCACCTTGGAAGATTGGCAGATGCAACTAATAGACTATATGGAGATGGCGGAAATGACTGGCAGAATCCGAGACCAGGGAGAGGAGTCAGTGGAGGAAGATTGGAATAAATTTAAAATTTATTTGCAGAAATATTGTAAATTTTTTGAATGTTGAGGACATTGAAATGAATTGCAGGGGCTTTAGCAACAAAGTAAAATGTAAGATTGGATTAATAACAGATAAATTAATAGGATATGAATTTGCTGAATTAATTTCTAAAAGTGATACAAGAACGGGAGACGTGAGGAAGTCGGGAAAATAAGTTAATTGAAGATGAGAAATTAAGAAAGAGGGAATTTTTGTTTTTTGTTATTATATGTGTGTTTATCTCTTTTTTCTTTTTCTTTTGATGTGTTCAATGTTTGTATTTTTGTATTGTATTGTTTTTTGTGATTTTGTATTTTCTTTGTCTTGGTATATTTTCTTGAATGCTTTTCTATTGTGAAAACTTAATAAAATATTTATAAAAACTAATAATAAAAAGAAACGTCTCATGGAACCTGGAACAAGGCTAATCTCTTGAAGCCAACTTGGATGCTGCACTGAAATAATCAGACCAAGTAAATTCTGAACAAAGGTAGAAATATATTTATTTGCACCAGCTACCAGCCTCTACAGTGTGTATACAAAGTGCAAATGTAAGTAATATTACCAAATCAAATTAAAATTCATGCCATGTAAAACTCAGAGAGGATCATCACCCTTATCTCAGTGGTACCCTGCTAGACATTTTGTGGTCTTGGCTGCCACCAGCTTAACTTGATTGGAAAGGAGAAACAAAATAATAATAATCAGAAGCAATGGCTGTGTGTACACTTCCATTTACTCAGCACCCAGTGTGCTTCCACTACTAGTTTGTGATGTGCACATGATGTGAACCACAATCCATGTACCCATACTATCATTTCTTATGAAATACTGTGGGGTGTTTTACAGGAAAATTGTTCTGATGTTCAAAATCAAACAGGTATTTCCTCCACAGGACTTTTGCTTTACTGAGGCCTAAACATAGTAACTGCTGTGGTGAAAAGCCAAGAAAGCATAATCTTAAACGAATGGCTTTCATCCAACTGTTTTCATTCAAATTAAGCAGAACTAAGGCAACCAAGCCAGTAGGAGCTAAATTCAACGGAGGCAAACAGTTAAATGTCCTGACCCAGACATGTGTAAAAATGGAGGGGAGACTGACTCTGAATCACAAAGCAGCATTAGAAACACGTTCTAGTACAGAGAAAAAAATGTCTAAGGGATTTAAGATTGCACAATCTTTAGTGGGCTTAAATTGGCATCAGCCCAATTTTGAATTTCATAAAACAATTAAGCTAAGGCTTTAGCTCTAACATTTTCACACACAGCAGGTATAAAAATTATGAAGAAACATGCTTTGAGTTTCCTAATTTGCACAACTCTTTCTACCACGTATTCTTTTTCAGCTGATCATGTTCTAGACCAGAGTCAACCTTTTGACTAACGACATTCTTTCGCGGCTCCCCTGAGCCTCAGAAGCCCAGTTATGTCACCCCTTGCCGACAGAGCCTTTACAAACACCCTCCCTGGGGGAGTGTTCCCTCAGCCTCCTCTCCTATCTCCTTGGCAGCACCTTACTCACCTTGCGAAGCAGCAGTGGCAGCAGCGGGTACCCCCGGGACAGCCTGGCGGAAAGGCCACCCTTCGGCACCAGACACTCTGCACAGGCGCAGGCACTGCACACAGCAAGCACAAGAAAGGCCCGTGTGGCCCCTGCCTGGCCTCCCACTTCCCAACAGCGAGGGCTGGCAGGCAGGCTGGCTGGGTTCCTTCACCTACTTGCTTGCTTACTCCAAGCACCCTCGGGCCAGCGCCAGAGGCACCATTCGCCTGGGGAGCTTGTAGCCAGGGCTGCTGCAACAAACAGACGCAAACAGAAGCCTTTGGGAGGCAGAGACGCAAAAGGGCATCAGAGGAGGGAGGGAAGGGAAAAGGGGCAGAGGCCAGTGTTGCCCGTGGCACCCCTGACTATCATTCAAGGCACCCCAGCTGCCATGGCACACTGGTTGAAAGCCACTCTTTTAGACTATTGAAAAGTGATACCCAAATATTTTAAAACTCTTACTTATCCAATGAGCTGTTTACCCAAACACCATTTTGCATCATTTAGAGAATAGTATTACCTGGCTATAATTCACCATAAGGTGATTTCTTTATTTTTACAAAATTCCCCCAGCAATGTTCTCAAATCCACTTTTGTCTTGGATGTCATCTGTATACAATAAAACAGATACAGGACTTAGGGACATGATCATTTGGAGATGACAAAAACATCTGTGAGCTCATACAATTTCGCTTGTCCTGTGCCCAGAAACTGTGGGTCTGAGAGGTTTTCCACTCGCCCCCTGCTTTCCTGGCATGGGTCCAAGTCGTTTTCCATTTGGGAGAAAGCAATGTGACAAGTGGAAGTGTGGATGAGCCCCATGGCAAGAGTGGGAAACCTCCACTGCACTTGCCAGTCTTTCCCTTATGGCCCACAAAATTGGGCAAGCCCACCCACCCTACAGGTAAGGCTGGGGCTTGCCCCCTGGCTTGAGGATTTTTTATCTAACCAGGACTATTTTTCTAGAAAAGAGGTGCTGGAACTCACCATGAACGCCTCCCTCATTCTCTTAGAATGGCAATGGCGCCCACCTGAGAGGGGCTGGAACCCACCTGAGAGGTACAGGAACAGAGTTCTTGTGAGTTCCCCCTGAAAAAAACTGTGCCAATACCTATTAGTACTAATTTTCTTCTGTCAAATATCTGAGGCCATTTGCTTCCATGTCATGACAAAAGCGGAGGGGTGGGCAAAGTCGTGCTCACCTTGGAGTCTATTTCATTACGGTGATTTTCTGTTCAGGCAGGTGCCCACAAGAAGGGGCCAAACTAGATGGGCAAGAATTGCATGAATATCTACACTTGTTGTGTAAATAACAGCTGTGGGGAGTCTGGACTGCTGGGGTGGCGATGAGAAGTATAACTCTTTCTCTTTCTGCCATGCTCTGGCAAAAAAGTTGCAGCTCCCTGAAGCTGCTGTTCACATTTAAAGGGAAGCCACACTTGGCAGCAATAGTGGCTTCCTTGGGAGAGCAAGTGGAGAGATTCTTTTAGGCACAGTGGAGAGAGAGAGAGAGAGAGAGAGAGAGAGAGAGAGAGAGAGAAAGAAAGAAAGAAAGAAAGAAAGAAAGAAAGAAAGAAAGAAAGAAAGAAAGAAAGAAAGAAAGAAAGAAAGAAAGAAAGAAAGAAAGATTTCTCATCTTTCTCATGCCTACTGTTTCCAAAACAAAAATCATGCACATTAATTGCGAAAATGTCTAGTTTGGCCCTGAAATAAATATGCACAACGACATTGTAGAGGAGCACTTTGTAAGGTGTGAGCTGTTTCAGAGAAGTATCCCAAGGAGCTGCTCTTCAGTTCCCTGTAAGTGGCGGCACATGAGGTCAAAGTGCCTTTACTTCAATTTTCAATCTTCTCTCCTGCCTCCCCAAACCAGCCACTGAGCTCCTTACTGAGCCTCTTTTTGTGCACACAAAAGACATGTTGAACTCATTTAAAATGGGCTCAGAGTACAAACATGAATGCAACCCATCTGAACTCACCGAAGTTTGAGCCTGCAACCTGGTTTCCCTGGTTTCCTTTCTTTTCTGGTAAATTACAATGGCATGGCAACACAAACATTTGCTTCCATCTAGCAAACAGATTTAAATGAATCATAAAACAATTATTACCACCATTACACAAAGTCTTTGTGACTTTTTAAAAAAAAAATCCTATGATAATTGCACAATGGTCCAGTTCCCCTAATGAGATTAACAGGCAACATGGATGCCTCAGGGCAAAGTGTTGTTGTTGTTATTGTTATTGTTATTGTTATTGTTATTGTTATTGATGATGCTGATGCTGCTCTTGTGTGGTGGCAGCAGTCAAGACCAGGAGGGCAGCGTCCTTAAAGTTATTCAGATTTGATCCCCAATTTTCCCTTTATAATATGGAATCAGTGCTGACAAATGTAAAATTCTTCCATTTTTATGTGTTAGCCGAGTGTCTTGTTGCATCATTGGACATATTTTTAGATGCCATAACATTGTCCAGCTAACATAACTTGTTTCATTGGATTCAGAACTCTACAGTATAGTCACATCAAAGTGTACCCGGTTTGTTGGTCTTTGATCCTCATAATGGAAATAGTGGTTTCAGAAGTCCAATCCAGGATGTTTCACAAGATTCACTTTTTCAAGTCTGCTCCATATTGATGCCTGACCATGGGACGGAGTCACCCTTGGTCATCCTGATGGATGACTTTTATGGAGAGCCAGACAGGGGGATGCAGTCTTGCTCCTGCTTCTCAATCTTTCTGCAGCTTTTGATACCACTTGACCACAGAATCTTCTTGGACCAGCTCCATGGAATGGCAGTGGGGGCCCTGTGTTACACTGGTTCCAGTCCCACTTGCAGGACTGAGTAGCACTGGGAGAGAGATTTTCAGCCCCCTGGCAGTAACACAGGGCACTTTTTAAAATCCTCCATGTTATTTAGTATCCATATGAAGCTGCTGGAGTGGTCTTTAGGAGTGTTTAAAATCACAAAATAAGTAGCAAAGTAAAGCATGGAAATATAGGCTGTTAGACCTTTAAAATACAATCTTCCAATTTTCTTCCCAAGTTTCCCACTTCCCCTGGTGTAGAAAAAGACCACATGTTTGGTAAATTAAATATGGTTTATTTACAAACTCTCCCAATGTCAGATTCATGTGCTTTTCCATACAGCATTCAGAAAAAGTTGTGTAGGCAGCAAAACTTGGCTTAATTACAATGGTGAAAGTTCCTAAATTATTTGGATAGGAACTCAAGAGAGTCTTGTTAGAGCCAATGGGAAGGAGGGATTATTTGATATTTTCATAGACTCATAGAACTGTAGAGTTGGAAGGGACTCCAAGGGTCATCTAGTCCAACCCCCTGCAGTGCAGGAATAAGTATTTTCTGATAAGTACTTACATTGCTGTTTTGCCGCTTTTGATCCTCCATCTCAAGGGCAACTATGTTGATGATAAAGAGAATTAATGGCGGCTGCACTCGCTGGGGGCAGATTGAATGTGGGGAATGTGTTGACTTTGAGTGAGTTCATCTAATAGCACCCAGAATTACAAGCATGTGAACTGTGGCAGATTTGCAAAAAGTACTTGATGGGCAGAGAAAACAATCATGAATAAAATGCAGAAGATAATAATGAGCAAATCTCTGAATAAAGGGAAGGCTGGTGAAGAAGAGCAGCCCCTGAGAAACAAATATTGGAGATGATTTATTAGACCAGGAAGAAGGTCTCACAGAGTTCTCTGAAGAGTCACAGCCATGCCTAGAGGATGGCTCAGTGCCACTGGCAGTTCAATCTGGAATTATTTTAGAAGAAAAAGCGACTAAGCTTCCCGCAGTTGCAGGAATGCTGGAGGGAGACAATCAATGTAATGATGGAGCCAGGATGTTTAGAGCCAAGATGTTGAGGAAGGAGATGGAATTAATGGAATGGGGACTCTGTGTACAATCTGAAATTATCTCAGAAGAAATGGCCATGCCCCCCATAATACCGTTGAAAAGAGAATGTAAATTCAGAAAGTGGAAGATTAAGCTTTCTAATTGACAAGGATGGAAGGTCAAGGTAACAGGAAGCATAGAGTGTGAATGAATGTCTACATAACTTGTAATTAACAATGGATATTGTCCTATTATATAAACACAGCAAAGAAATTCATGAGAAAGTTGTGAGGCTGGATTGGGGGAAGTTCAAGGCTGAATTTTATATTTAATAATAATTGAAGAACCTCTCTTTTATTCTTTTATTCTTCCAGCTCTTTTTCTTTTCTCCCCTTCTTTCTGTCTTTTTTATTATTTTCTGTTTAGAAATAGTTTGCTTTTTATTGTATTGTGAAAAGTCTTAATAAAACTTTATTAAAAAATGAAAACTGGAAAACTGAAATGGGGGGTGGCTTGTTAGAGCCCTGTGGTCTGAGCTTGGAGCAGCCATCTCACACCTCTTGACAAGCTGAGCTTCTCTGGTAGGCCCTAAGTCCACTTACCCTTCTTGGTACAGTGGCGTTGCAGGCTGGTACAGCAAAAACCTTGATTACCGTCCTCCCCAAATGAGGGGAAGTGACCAAGCTAAGCTTCATAGGACAGCTTACTCTATGTCATTAACCCCTCCATGCATCAATTAGACTTAAGCACGTTGCTTTTATGAGGCTGATGATTGCACAGTCACCATGTAGAGCCTCTGCTCAGAGGTCTGCACTGCCTGCCAATCTCCTGCAGGGCCAAATTCATGGTCTTACAATTGGCATTGTCAGTATTTTCACTGCCACTATTGCGGAGGGTCACGTGATCGGATGATTCCATTTCTTATCACTGTGTGTGTGCGCGCGGAGGTCAGGTTGACAAACTTCTGCTCTTTGTTCTCTCTCCACATAGAGAGGATGTGTGAGGAGTCGCTCACACAGCATGCTGTGTTTCTTTTGCTTTCTTTGCTGTAAATAATAAAATGCTTGATGCCACAATTCCTACACAATTTTGCTTTTGCTTATTCTGCTGACACGTCTTATACGGATGTGCACATGTCTTACGGATGTGTGCCGATGCTTTATACGCGACTCCGCCAAGGGATCATCCTGGGAGGCATATGGTTCTTAATGTCTTGGGACCAGCTTATTTGAGGAATCAACCACTCAATGGGCAGAACTGGCACTTTTGCACTTTAGTTGTTCTGCAGTTGTAAGAAAATTTGCATTCTACTCCTTTTGGCACCAGCTTAAAAACTTTTCGTAAGGCAAACCAATTTAAAGATGAAGGTAGTTCACATGTCTTTTTAGCTTACTGCTCTTTTTAATTATATTTGGAATGTTTCTAATACCTGTTTTTAAGTGTATGTCATTGGTAATTTTAATGTTTTATTATTTTTGTAAACCACTTATCACATGCAAGCAGTATATATATATATATAAAATGATACACACTGCGCCTTGAAATTGTGGCTGCATGCAGAAGCATACATTTTAACCCTTGTTTCCCTCCTAAAGAATTATTGGAACAGTAGTTTGTTAAGGGTGCTGGAAATTTTAGCTCTGTGGTCCCCAGGATTCTTCAGGGCTGGGAATGTGCTTTGAATGTATGGTGTCTATGCAGCCCATGAACTGAGACCTTATTACCGTAAGTCCACTTAACCTTCTTGGTACAGTGGCGTTGCAGGCTGGTAACACCTCCTTCCACTGCAGTTGCCAGGGTCTGCCTGGCTGGTGAGGGGGCTTTTTGCTCTCCTCTCTGGCTGAGAAAATTGATCCAAGCCTGCCTGCAAGATTGACCAATGGCAGGCAGGCTTGGAGGCTGGGCCCTGATTGGGGGTGGGCATGACGGAGCAGGTAGACTTCCCTCAGGTCTGCTCCCAGGGTATTTAAGAGGACCATCTTGGACCATCTTGGATGGAGAGGAGGTTGCAGTCCCTGCCTGCCTCTCCAGAGGTAGGTTATCCCGCTAAAGGGACCCAGGAGTCCATACACCCAGGTAGGGATGGGGGCCTCAGCATTCCTGCCGCGATCCCCCCATTTATAGGAATCTTCCGCTGCCGGGTTGACCCTTGGTGTCACTTTTGGCAAGTCAGCCAGAGGTTCACGGTTGCCCAAGGCCTATGCCCAACCACTTTCATCTGTAAATCAATTCCAGATGTGTTGTGTCCATTATCCATGTTCAGTCAGGGGAGGTGGGGAGGGCAGAGTCTGGGCATGCAAGTTTTCCCATAATTAGATTTCATGGTTTCCTCTTCAGCTCTAGAAGGCCAGTTCCCTATGGAAACTGATGGCATTTTGGGGGTAATGTTTATTTAGAACAATATGGGTTGAGCAGGTAGCAACCAAGTAGGCAGTCAGGCAGTCATATGCCATTCCCAAATCACCATCACCCCAAAGCAACTGGCCCAACATCAAAGTGGGGGAAATCAAGGATGTTCAGGGAATCTAGATCTAGAATCTTTTATTGTAACCTTTCACCATTCAGCAGGTATTTTAGTTTCATAAATCTGTGGCAGTGATGGGTCATGGTGCTGAGGACCAGCTCAGGAGATTTTCCTTGCACAGCCAATAGTTGCTGCCCCCTGTCCTGTCCGCTGCTTTGCTGGAGAAAGAAAGTGCAGCAAGCAGGTCATACGAAGTAAAAGAGAAACAGTAAAATTGATTGATTCTGTGCATTATAGAAAACGAAATAGATGCAATGGTGTGTTGTTCTTTTCAAAAGAGAGACATTTTTAAAAATGCACAGTGTAATGGAGAGGTCAAACAAGCAACAGAAACACGCGTTTCCCCAGTGACTCACAAAAGAGCATTGATCTCATTGTAGTGGCAAGAAGTTCCTACTAAAATAATGTGACCTTTGCATAATAAAACCTCAAAGAGAGGTGGGGTGTGTGTGTTTTCCTTCAATTTGGCCAGTTTGGCTCAGGTTTACCAAAGGCTTGGTAAGAGACTGTTCTATTGCTGCTGACTCTGAGCCAGGCTTTAAGCAACCTTCCCAGAACGACATGCTGGCTATGAACCAAGCTGAGTTCAGCTCCGCAGATTCATTACTTTGATCTGGAAAATAGCCAGACTCTCATAATCTGGATTAGCAATATTTGTGTTTTAGTTAAGGGTGGGGAAGAAATGCTGCTCCAGAGTTTCTGGGTCAATTTCTGTTTCTTATTTGAAGACCTGCAGTTATATTGTCACGTATCTGCATTTTGATTATGGTCTTAACAACTATATGGTGCCAGCAAATTGTTTCAGGAAAGATTGGGTAGCTCTCTTGCCCAGGGGCCAGGGGTCCTCCTGCATTTTAGTAGGAATGCTAACAGAACCACCCACCTCAGTTGGACTCAGATTGTCAGGTTCCACTTTACTAGATAGATAGGTTTGTTTCCCCCAGAAGTATATTATTTAGAGAATTTTGCAAACTGGGAGAGGAGGAACTCGTGATCCCCATTCAGTTTTTTAAAGCCGGTTATAAACATACCAAAATGCATAAAAAATATTTTCCCAACCGAAGGCATCTGAAATCATTTTTGTTGCAGAATTGCGCAGCTGCTGGTTTGTTTGTTTTTTATCTATTAAAGTTATTATTTATTTATTTATTTATTCATTCATTCATTCAACTTATACACCCAGAGGTCTCAGGGCTGTTCACAACAAGATCACAACATATAAAATCAAACCGAAAGCAGTAACCCAACCCACCCACCCACCCAAAGCCACATTCGTAAAGGGTGTTGGATGTCAGTAAGAACAACCAAAGACTTGGTTAAAAAGGAACATTTTTGCCATGCGCCTAAAGGTGTATAATGAAGGCACCAGGCGAACTTCCCTGGGGAGAGCGTTGCACAAACAGGGAACCACTACAGAAAAGACCCATTCTCGTGTTGCCACCCTCCAGAGCTCTCGAGGAGGAAGCACACGAAGGAGGACCTCAGAAGATATGCTAAACATTTGTTACTGTAGTCAAGGCCCTTAACCCAATGAGGCCGCTTTGAGTATGACTTAGTTGGATGTTCCTCACTGTGTGGCATAAGTTTTCATAGGCTTCTGAAGCCCACAGGCAAGGTGGGCTTCACAGCAGTGGTTTTGCTGTGGGTACCCGTCACAGCAAAGCTCATGCCAGCATATGTTTATTAGTTTTTAAGGTTCCACAAGACTCTGCTGCTTCTATGGAGTCAGTGCAGATTCTACTGCACACACTTGAGTTATTTTCGGGGTAAACACAACTGACCAGTTACATGTTGAATCAGCTTCAGCCATACACATCTCAAAACAGTATAGCCCAATATGTAAACTTGGAACATACCAAGAGACTGCCTTCTTCTTTATTTCCCATTTTGATCTGCCATGTAGACCCAAAGTGCTCTGGATATTTTTTTAACCTTGTGGGGCAGAGTCATTTTGCTTGGCCAGGTATTAAAGAGCTAATCTCTCGGACATTCATCAAAAGTGATGTAGAGCATCTTCCAGAGGGGCTCCCATCTAAAAAAAAATTGGGCCTGAGCTTTGGTGACTGAGGCCTGGTAAATGGGGATGGGTAAACTACTGGGGTTTGTTGGTTTAATGTGATTTTAACTGGATATTTTAATTGTGTGGCACTAAAATTGTGCGGGAGAGGCTGGAAAAAAATGGGATATAATGTGTGCAATAACCTTGTAAGTTACATTTTACAAATATAGTTTACACTGTATGAATCTAGCTTCATCTGAGACTATGATGAGAGCCAAAACAGGCCTCCAATTCGTCTGACTGTTGGTGCTTTCTGCATTAAAGATACCATCTCTCATTCCATGTATTATTTTCTCAGATTCAGTGTTACGAAGAGGCAATCCATTTATTCTTCAAAAGTGCCTGCTAAAAAAGAAAACTTGCGTGCTTAAAAAAATCTGGGACAGTTCTTGGCTGAAGCAAGAAAAAAAAATCTTAGAATGATTTCATAATCTGAAAAACGTGGCTGGAAAACAAATGTTTATTCCAAATGTACTAATGCCACAGTAATTAATAATTGTTTAATATTAACAACATTGCTGTTGAATCAAAGAAAATACATTGGCGATAGTTGCAAGAAAAACTGACTACAAAAATGCAGATTCCCTCAAATATATACAGGTCGCTTCCAACTCCCCCCTGCCCTCTGCCCCTTTTCTAAAAATATCCTTAGTAATAACCTACTTCTAATACAAGGCAGTTTGTTAGTTACAATGAATGCTGGAAATTTAGTGAATGTCAACATTTGCATGTGCATATTTTGAATCACAGCTGAACAGGGGCGCAAACTTGAATAAAATATTGGCAAGGTAAAATATTGGCATAATTGATCACACAAAACAGCCAACGAACACCATTTGAATAGCAATGCCTATCAGCTTGGGAGGGGGAACGCCCTCTCAGATATTTCTTTGGAAGGGGGCTGAGCCCCCAGGATAAGGTTACCAGATTTTTTTGAATGAATCTGGGGACACTTTTCAACTTCAGTGGATTCTGTATGGGGACTGATTGAGGCAGCCATCTTAATTCATGGGGGGGGGGGGGAATCCAAAAGTAACAGTCGGGCAATACCTTTATCAGGACCAACGTAAAAAGCCACAAAACAGTGAGCAAGCTTCGACATTCCCCAGTGCTCAATTTTGGCTGAGGGGGGGGGGGGGGTTGAAGGAAAGAGGGAATCCGGTATGTCACAGAAAAAAATGTGCAGGTGTTTAATTTCCTCCAACAGTGACATGAAAGAATAGGTTTCCAGGCATCTATATTTATCTTTCTGGATGGGGTGGAATCACAAGATATACCTGGCAATTACGACCAGAAGACAACTACATATGGAGGGGTTGGTTTTTTAAAAAATGAAACGACTCTTCCACATGGCTGTTATCAAAACATTACAAAGTCTCATCTCACTGCTGCTGTGGAGTAGAAGGCTCGGGTTCTAATTTGAGTCTCTTTTTAGAAAGCCAGGCAAATGGCAGGGGAGGCTGGCTCTTTAAATATTTTATTTTTATATTATCAATATTTTTATATTATCAATATTTTTTAAAAAATCTTAATTCAAACATGTCAATCAATAAAAAGCTGCTTGAAACACTATTATATGAATGCTTTTAATCGCCAGTTTAATCCTCCAACCTTCCCTTGAACACTGACTTAATTTTTCTTAAACATCCATGCCAGTTCCTCTCTGATTTTGCATCTTGTTGTGAAGCATTGCTACAATCATACTCTCACTCACATAGATGCAACACACACAAAAGCAAAAGGAACAGAAAGAAAGAATGAAAAGGCGGGAAGGAGGAGGGAGTGAAACAAACACTACCAGGCGGCCCTCTTCTTTGTTGTTTAGTCGTTTTGTAGCACCCTGCTTGTGGTTAACGCTTAGCTGGAATGAAATATTCAACGCAGCAATAGAGAATTTAAAATAATTATTTATTTGTCAGACAAATAAATGAGAGGCACAGTGGTATATGGTTACCAAGCTCTGGCCTGGCCTCCTGCCATTATGGCCAGCACTTATATTCCCTTAATCCAGCCCCCTTTGCTCCTCCTTGGGCTGCCTCTGTCCAATCAGCCTGGTTGGATTTCCTATTGGCTGATTGCTATAACCAATCACAAAAAGATACACCCATATCCTTCTGTCCTTATAAGGAACACAAACAGCTATATATTGTTACATCTATAAATGACAAATAAGTAGTAATATATCTTACATGTGTCTCAACAAGGAATCTTAATTACCAGCTCACCTCTTGCCCTCCCTGCCCTATTGCCTTCTAAAACAAATGGTTAATCTTAAATTTTTATCTTAAACATATGTCAAGGATCTTGAGTTTCACATCAACATTGAAAGATATCCTTCATTTGAAGGTTTCTAAACAAATGTCTGGCAGCTAATATATCAGGACAGCATTTGATGGCGTCTTCTTGTCTGGCAAGAGGCTGGACTGGTGGCTGACTTAATTTCAAGATAAATACAACTCTTCTAGCATTTGTTAAATCCTTTGCATAATTACATTTAAGCCAACATATTTAATACACAACACAGATAGCCTCTTAAAAGGAATAAGGCCTTTTTAAAGTAGAGAGAGAAAGAAAGAAAAGGACTCAGTTTAAAACAGTTTCAAAAGAAGGCTCTTCAGTTCACATCCCCCCCCTTTAGCAAGCTGCTTTTCCCATTATCTGTTTAAGGAAGAAACAGCTTTAAAAAGACTTCCCAGCTAGATGCTTTAAAAAGACTTCCCAGCTAGATGTTTTAAAAAGACTTCCCAGCTAGATGTTTTTTCTCCCATTTACCTCTAGCCTTAGAAAATACAGCTCAAGGTTTTAAGAGAGGCCCATGGTATCATTTTACTATTTGCCCATTCCTAATTATATTTATCTCTGCCTTTGTTATCTTCTGTAACATGTAGGGTCAATGTCCTGCTTTTAGTCTGTAATTTCAGCTTTTATGACTTTGAGAATTGTTTTCTGCTATCAATCAAAAAGGGGGCCCCTTGTCTTAGGAGAATGGCCAAGGTTTTCTCTGCCTGGCATTGAAACATTTGAAAATCTTTTAGGCTCTCTCTAATATACAAGTCCTGATCAAACATTAATAAAATGCAGGCTTATGCCTGATGCCTCATTCCCCCCTTTCAAGCTCAAGGACCTTCGTCCCAAGTGTCCTTGATAGCTTGACCTTCATCATATTCCTGAGGTAAAGCTCTGTATAGGGCCATGATATGAGGTAGAGTTTCATTTGAAACCATCTTGCTAATTGTACTTCTAAAACATGAAATGATACATGGCATCATACATAAAACCATTACCACTACTGTCAAGAAAAACAAGCAAGACAATAGTATCCCTTTGAGTCCTGTGACATTAGGTAACCAATTGGTGAGCCATCCCATATCCCATCCTTCCCATGTTTGTACTGGGACATGTGCTATATTCTCCATCTTTGTGGCCAACACACGGATTGCCTCACCATTATCTGAAATGTTAAAGCAACAGGCATTCCCTGTCAAGTTCAAGACTCCACATAGGCCTCCCTGCTTGGCAAGTACATAATCCATTCCCATTTTCAGCTGCAAAATGGCGGCTCTACTTTCATCCAATTGTTGTGCAATAAGTCTCAAACTCCGGGCCGTTGCATTGGTTACAAGTTCCACTACTGCTTGCAATCGAATTATTCTGTTTAGATTATAAATAGGATCCCGTGCCCCTTGTATGAGCTCACCAGGATTCCAGGAGGCAGGATCATAATAGGCTATAATGCGCTCTGGTGGCCAATCATCAGTACCGCTCCAACTTTGGGTACTTCCTCCTGCTATATGAGAAATATCAGCGTTTCTTCGTGTACGCTTGGGCAAATTAGTAGGCATAATCCACATTGGTGGTAATACCCATCCCAGGAAACAAGTCCCACTCCATTTGGAGGGGAGTTTCTTGTATGCCCATTCTCCACATATCCACCACAACCATCGTGTCTGAGGTCTTTGGTACGTGGAGTACAGAAGGCGAAATAGCAAAAGAGGTAGAGAGTTCACAGTGCAGTATGTTAGATTGCCTTTTTCTGTCACAGTTATGTTCCATACCACTTTCCATGCATGAATAAAAGGAGGTGCACAGGGCAAGGCATCCCGAGTTCGATAGGTAGTATCGTGTGCCCAGGTATTCTTAATATTATCCCAAGTATAGTGACAATGAGAAGAGCCTATCATGGTAGAATCAGCTGCATCTGATGATTTATGTACACAGAATTCCCCTTGTACAGGTATAACTCGTAATGGTTTAGTTGAGTTCCATCCGGGGAAATTCTGTACTTCTGTCTGGTGTGGTATTTCGCTTACCATACCAATGGCATCTAATGGTATCGGTAATAAGGGCATACCTCCCTCTGAATCATCTGGCCCGAGAGAGCAAACAAGGCAATTGGTCCTATTTGCAACATTGGCTACCATTTCAGCTAAACCTACCCACATATTGTGGTCATGGTGGAATCCATATTTAGTCAATTTGGCCAGATTCAAGGACCCTTCCCCTTCCCAAGGGATCAGGATTAATAATAGAATCATGTTGATATCTAGCATATGCATTCCTTCCACAAAAGATTACCTTATAGTGATAGCAAATAAATATTAGTCCCAATATAATTCCCCCAGTGACAGAAGTGGGGAACCACCAAGACCAAAACATATATCCCGAGGATCCCCAATGAGTAATATCTCTGATAATTGTTCCACAAGGGGGTGGGCAGTCAATTAATTGTATAAGAGAATCTTTCCTTTCACAATCGCTGGTTCAGATGCTCCTCAAGCTTCAGGCGTGCGCAGGTCAGCCAGCTTCCAGGTTGTGGCTGCAGCAGGCCGGTCGTCTAATGTTGCCCGTGACCTAGCCCGTTCCCGGTAGGGCTAGATACAGGGGTTTTTGGAGAGAGTCAGTTTAAGAGGATTAGAGGGGTCACCTTTGCACGTCCAACTGCCTTCGGACTTCTTCAAACGGGAGTGATGAATCCAGGGGGTCACCTCAGCTACCTTCACCGCTGTTGGAGTAGAGAGCAAGACGGTGTAAGGTCCACGCCACTTAGGTGCAAGTGGATCACGTTTCCACTCTTTCACCCATACGCTATCGCCAGCCTGGAACTGATGAATCGGCTCGGCAATGCTGCACGGCGTGCGCTCGAGGACCCACCTGTTAAGAGAAACAAAAACACGGGAGAGAGATTGCACTTGTCCCTGTGTCACATGGTCTCCTATTTGTTTAAGATCAGCTGGAATATCCTGAACAAAGGAGGGCGGTCTCCCATACAGGAGCTCAAAAGGTGACAACTTAAGTCTTTTTGTGGGTGCACACCGAACACGAAACAGTGTTATGGGTAACACATCTACCCATCCCAATCCCGTTTCCTGGGTTAATTTTGCCAATTGGGTTTTCAGAGTCCGATTCATTCTTTCAGTTTTCCCTGAACTCTGAGGCCTATAGGCTGCATGCAGTCTCCATTTCACTTGTAGGACTCGACATACTTCTTGTACTACTTGATCAATGAACGCTGGCCCATTGTCACTTCCAATGCATCTAGGTAATCCAAACCTCGGGATCAATTCAGTGAGGAGTCTCTTAGTTACCTCTCGTGCCTTTTCAGTTCGGGTGGGAAAAGCTTCAACCCATCCGGTAAGAGTATCTACAAACACAAGGAGATACTTGAATCCCTTAGAAGGGACCAGCTCTGTGAAGTCCACAATTAGGCTTTCCATGGGGACATATCCCACATGTTGGATTCCAGGAGGTTGTACCGGTCCCTGCCTGGGATTGTTTTTAGCACAAAGAACACATTTCTGTGAAATGCAAGTTGCTAATTGTGATAGGTTAATAATATACAACTTCCGACTGAGACTTTCTCTGGTTGCAGTACCGCCAAGGTGAGTAGATTCATGATAATTTCTTACAATTGTGCCTGCTAGATGATGAGGTACATAAATCCTATTGTCTGGCAGGATCATCCAACCGTCCTTCACAACTGCTCCTTCCTGTTCAGCCCACTTCCTCTCTTCTGGGGTATAGTGAGGTTTAACTTCTTCTGGAGCTACCTCTGGTATGAGGGCTGCTATAAATCCTCCCACAGGCTTTTGGGCTGCCTCTCGGGCTGCTTTGTCAGCAGCATGATTTCCTCTGGTTATTGGATCCCTTCCTCGTCCATGACCTTTGCAGTGCATTACAGCAATCTGTTCTGGAGCCCATACTGCTTCTAACAGGATTTCTACTTCAGGTCCATATTTCAAGGCCTTCCCGTGGGCTCCTATTAGACCTCTTTCTTTCCATAGAGCACCATGTGCATGCAGGGTTAAGAAGGCATATTTAGAATCAGTATAGATGTTTGCCTTACATCCGGCTGCCAATTGCAGAGCTCTAGTTAAACCTATAAGTTCAGCTTTTTGTGCTGAGGTGCCAGCAGGCAAAGCTTCAGCTTCCACAACTTCCTCATTGGTGACCACAGCATATCCTGCTCGTCTGGCACCTTCATGCAGGTAACTGCTACCATCAGTATAATATACAACATCTGGATTTTTCAATGGTTCATCTTTCAGATCGGGTCTACTGGAATAAACTTCATCCATTATTTGGAGACAATCATGTGATTCTTCATCATCTACCTCTGGTAGGGGCAGCAAAGTCGCTGGATTGAGCATATTCACTACTCGTAGATGAATCCTGGGATTTTCACACAATAGGCCTTGGTACCTAGCCATCCTTGGGTTCGTTAGCCAATAACTACCCTTATATTCCATGAGTGTCAGAACAGCATGAGGTACATTCACATACATCGTCTGGCCGAAGGTAAATTTATCAGCTTCTTTGACAAGGCTTGCAGTGGCCGCTACTGCCCTTAGGCATGGAGGCCATCCTTTTGCTACTGAGTCCAATTGTTTTGACAAATAAGCTACTGGACGGTTCCAACTTCCTAATCTCTGGGTCAGGACTGCCGCTGCAATCCCATTCTGTTCATGTACATACAGCTGAAAGGGTTTTTCCGAATTAGGCAGTCCAAGGGCTGGGGCCTCCATAAGTCGTTGTTTGATAACTAAAAAGGCTTGTTGCTGCTCAGGTCCCCATACGAATGGGTCCTTTTCTGCACCTCGAGTGCTTTCATGTAAGGGCTTGGCCAGACTGCTGAAATCAGGTATCCATAGTCTACAAAACCCTGCTGTTCCCAGGAATCCTCTGAGTTGTTTCCTTGTGGTAGGTTCCTTGATAAGGCAAATAGCTTCTTTCCTCTCTGGCCTCAATGCTCGTTGTTGGTGTGAGATGTCAAAGCCCAAATATTTGACCTTTTCTAAACATAACTGTGCCTTTTTCTGGGAAACTCGGTAGCCAGCTTGCCAGAGCAAGTGGAGCAGTTCCTCTGTACCTTCTTTACAGGTATCAAAATCCTTTGCTGCTAGTATAAGGTCATCTACATATTGCAGAACCACCTTTTCTCCAGGTATTGAGGGGTAACTTGTTAGATCCTTCGCCAAGGCAGTGCCAAATAAAGTTGGGGAATTTTTGAATCCCTGGGGCAATCTCGTCCAAGTTAGCTGGCCTTTTGTTCCTGTTAAAGGGTCTTCCCACTGGAAGGCAAATATAGGTTGGCTCTGTGGTGCCAGCCGGCAACAGAAGAATGCATCTTTCAAGTCCAATACAGTAAAAAATGTTGCTTCTGGTGGGATCAAACTCAGCAGGGTGTATGGGTTTGGTACATTTGGGTGCAAGGTCTCGATAGCCTGGTTTACGAGCCTCAAGTCCTGCACTGGCCTGTATTCATCTGTCCCAGGTTTTCGAACAGGCAAAAGGGGTGTGTTCCATTCTGATTGGCAGGGCTTAAGCAGACCATATTTTAATAGGCGGTCCAAATGTTTCTGGATGCCCTCTGCTGCTCGCCGGGGTAAAGGATATTGCTTTACAGATACAGGGGTAGCCATAGGTTTTAAGGTTACTACAATTGGAGCTATATTCTTGGCCATTCCTGGTGGGCTATTTTCGGCCCATACTCCTGGTGGCACCTGTAGAGTTCGGAGGAGCTTGTTTAACTCTGTATCCAATGTGGGTTGGACTTGCAGGGCTGACATTAGGCGCCATGATTGTTCCTTAGGTACGGAGAGGGAAATTATTCCTGCTGCCTTTGATGGCAGTTTCATTTCTGGACCTCGAGGAGTGAAGGTGATTTGGGCCTGCAATTTGGACAGCATATCTCTACCTAAGAGAGGTATTGGACACTCAGGTATATACAAAAACTGATGGGTTAAACGATGTCCCCCAATCTGGCATTCCAAAGGTTGGAGGAAAGACCTCTTAGCTGACTGACCAGTGGCACTTTTAATGACTACACTTTTGGATGCCTTTTTCTGCAATAGTTCTGGGAGTACTGAGTATTCAGCCCCAGTATCAATCATAAAGTCTATTAAATGGCTTCCTAATTGGATCGTGACCGTGGGCTCCTGGAAGCCTAACTTTATGGAGTCCGGTCTTTCCTAGTCTTGGGTAAAATCCTCCTCTGCCAGTCCAATGACATTGTCCCTACTCCGTCCTTGTCCAGGTCTCTGATATCTTCCATCTCGAATCATTCCCCGTCCCCGTCCCTGGTTTCTTGGGCCGGAGCCTGGGCCTGGGCCTGGGCCTGGGCGTACTTCTTCCAACCTCAGGGGTTCAGGACACTCCCGCTTCCAATGACCCTCCTTCTTGCAATTTGCACATTGATTCCTTCCCAGTGGTGGATTCCTTCCCCGCCCTCTTCCTCCATTTAAGGGGCGGTAGTCTTGCTTCACTGCTGTGGCTAGCATTACCATCTTTTCCTTCTGCCACTTCTTCTTCTCTTGTTTCTCAGCCTCATCCCTATTCCGATAAACTCGGCGTGCAATGGCCATAATTTGGCTCATCAGCATCCCTTCCCATCCTTCTGATTTCTGAATTTTCTTACGAATGTCAGAAGCGCACTGGGCCACAAATGTAGCAGTAATCATTCTGCTGTTTTCAGGGGCTTCAGGGTCAAAAGGAGTCCATATACGATAGGCTTCTTGCAGCCTCTCTAAAAAGTCTCCTGGACTCTCATTTGGTTTCTGTTCTACTTCTGAGACTTTAGACATATTAGTGGGCTTCTGGCATGCCCTGCGGATACCTTGCACAAGCGTCTGGCGGTAGGTGGTAAGTCTGGCCAGGTGAATTACATTGTTTGGATCCCAATTAGGATCTTCCAAGGGAAAGTTGTCTTGGAGATGACGGTCAATATTAAAAATATTTCCCACTCTGGCCTGCTCACGCAAATATATCTGTGCCTTTTCAATTATGTCTCTCCTTTCCTCAGTGGTGAACAGAGTATTCAGGAGCTGGCGGCAATCTGTCCAAGTAGGACTATGAGTATTTATTATTGAAGTCACCAAGTCCATCATAGCCTGAGGTTTTTCTGCAAAAGATGGGGTGTGTGTTTTCCAATTCATCAGATCCGTAGTTGTGAATGGAATATATTGCAGAGTCGACGTTCGAGGTGGCCTTGGTCCAGGTAGCCCGTTAACCAGCACAGGCTCCTCAAGTGCATCAAATACTCTTCTGAGAGGGGCTACTACGTGATCTTTCTCTTCGCTTTGCTCTAGGGGCCTCAAATCATAGGGGATGGTATTTGTCCCAAGGCGTTCTTTTAGCAGCTTTATACGCCTGGCTGTATTGCTTGCTGACCGATTAAGGTCTCCCTGTAACTTCTGTAATAATTCTCTAGGACTTGGATGTACAGGAGTTTGGGGTAGGCAATCAGTTGTTTCACTAAAAGAGACTGTAGATGGAGTTCTACTGGGACTCACAGATGGAATAACCACTTCTGCTTGGGCTTTATTATAGGCCTCCAATGCCTCCTGAAGATATTTATCATAATCTATCAAGGAATCAAGTTCTGTGACTCCAGCCCCATTATTCATTCCACTTTCTTGCCTTGGGGTTACAACTGGTGGAGTGTTTGGATTAGGCTCCCTTCGATGTGGAGCATAGGGTGGAGGTGGAAGCAGCTCTTCCTCTGGTCCCTCAAAAATGGGTTTGAGTTTATTTGGCAAAATTCCTTTCCTGGCTTCGGCTTTTACAGCCAATAATTTGCATCGTTGGACTTTGCATTCCCTTATCCATGGAGGATTTTTATTTAATGTGCTCAGCCAGGAATCTATATATGAAAATTGTTCTGGGCACCCTCCAATTTCTTTGGCGATGTTAGACCAAAGTTTGCTTACTAAATTTATATCAAAGGTTCCTTGAGATGGCCATTCAGTATTTTCTTTTGGCCACTCTAGTTCACATAACGTTCTCAAGCGTTCTGGCGTCATTTTGACTCCATATGCCCCTGAGAAGGCTTTCTTAAAATTATTTAACATACATTCAAGAGGTGTATTTTCCCCTTTTGAACCCCCAACTCCCATTGTATGGCCCTGTGAAGTATCCACTCAGTCACTCACACACACGCTTCGTGGGGTTTCTTGCCCAGATGGAGTCGCCTCACTGGGAACCGAAGTACTACCCACTCCACACTCAGGTCAGCTACAGATTGCTCTGTACTTTCTCACACATACAATGCGCTGGATACTTCACCACACACTACCTCCCAACTTTCCCTTTTCCCCCACCAGACCACCATCTGATATACCCAACCACCTAGCGTACTCAGTTCCCACTTACTGAGACGCAGAAGTTTGATCAAGACTTCTCTTCCTCCCAATTAATTGGAGGGCCAAAAATCCCTTTGTGCACTTACCCCTGGTTGGTTCCGTTTCCCCCCGGTCCGCCGCCGCCAGTGAGCAGGGTATCAGACAGACGAGACTTCTGCGTTCCCCCTGGAAAAATTTACCAGTGCGCGCTTGGGTAAGCAGTTTAGAGATCCTCTCTCTTGTACCCTGCTCAGTAGAGCGAAGGGGCTGCGTTCCAGCAGACCACTTATCCGAGTCACAGGGCACCATAAAATGTAGCACCCTGCTTGTGGTTAACGCTTAGCTGGAATGAAATATTCAACGCAGCAATAGAGAATTTAAAATAATTATTTATTTGTCAGACAAATAAATGAGAGGCACAGTGGTATATGGTTACCAAGCTCTGGCCTGGCCTCCTGCCATTATGGCCAGCACTTATATTCCCTTAATCCAGCCCCCTTTGCTCCTCCTTGGGCTGCCTCTGTCCAATCAGCCTGGTTGGATTTCCTATTGGCTGATTGCTATAACCAATCACAAAAAGATACACCCATATCCTTCTGTCCTTATAAGGAACACAAACAGCTATATATTGTTACATCTATAAATGACAAATAAGTAGTAATATATCTTACATGTGTCTCAACAAGGAATCTTAATTACCAGCTCACCTCTTGCCCTCCCTGCCCTATTGCCTTCTAAAACAAATGGTTAATCTTAAATTTTTATCTTAAACATATGTCAAGGATCTTGAGTTTCACATCAACATTGAAAGATATCCTTCATTTGAAGGTTTCTAAACAAATGTCTGGCAGCTAATATATCAGGACAGCATTTGATGGCGTCTTCTTGTCTGGCAAGAGGCTGGACTGGTGGCTGACTTAATTTCAAGATAAATACAACTCTTCTAGCATTTGTTAAATCCTTTGCATAATTACATTTAAGCCAACATATTTAATACACAACACAGATAGCCTCTTAAAAGGAATAAGGCCTTTTTAAAGTAGAGAGAGAAAGAAAGAAAAGGACTCAGTTTAAAACAGTTTCAAAAGAAGGCTCTTCAGTTCACATCCCCCCCCTTTAGCAAGCTGCTTTTCCCATTATCTGTTTAAGGAAGAAACAGCTTTAAAAAGACTTCCCAGCTAGATGCTTTAAAAAGACTTCCCAGCTAGATGTTTTAAAAAGACTTCCCAGCTAGATGTTTTTTCTCCCATTTACCTCTAGCCTTAGAAAATACAGCTCAAGGTTTTAAGAGAGGCCCATGGTATCATTTTACTATTTGCCCATTCCTAATTATATTTATCTCTGCCTTTGTTATCTTCTGTAACATGTAGGGTCAATGTCCTGCTTTTAGTCTGTAATTTCAGCTTTTATGACTTTGAGAATTGTTTTCTGCTATCAATCAAAAAGGGGGCCCCTTGTCTTAGGAGAATGGCCAAGGTTTTCTCTGCCTGGCATTGAAACATTTGAAAATCTTTTAGGCTCTCTCTAATATACAAGTCCTGATCAAACATTAATAAAATGCAGGCTTATGCCTGATGCCTCAGTTTAGTCGTGTCCGACTCTTCGTGACCCCCTGGACCAGAGCATGCCAGGCACTCCTGTCTTCCACTGCCTCCCGCAGTTTGGTCAGACTCATGTTCGTAGCTTCGAGAACACTGTCCCAACCATCTCATCCTCTGTCGTCCCCCTCTCCTTGAGCCCTCCATCTTTCCCAACATCAGGGCCTTTTCCAGGGAGTCTTCTCTTCTCATGAGATGGCCAAAGTATTGGAGTCTCAGCTTCACAATCTGTCCTTCCAGTGGAGAGGTTTGATCTTCTTGCAGTCCATGGGACTCTCAAGAGTCTCCTCCAGCACCATAATTCAAAAGCATCAATTCTTCGGCGATTCTTTACACTGCTTTGCATTCATAACATTTCTCACAAAGCTCTTGCACAGTTAGGCTGGCCATGCAAACTGCCGGCTTACCCAAAGAAGGCCTTGGTCACATCCCTTCAGGGTTCAAGTATGCAGTCTAGTATCCTTAGGAGAAAGGGAGGGGTTTTTAGGATGAATGAGTGTTATAACACAGAATCATAGAGTTGGAAGGGACCCTGAGGATCATCTAGTCCAACTTAAATATCCAGCTGTCCCATACAGGGATCAAACTTGCAACCTGGACATTATCAGCATCACAATCTAACCAACTGAGGTGTCCTTAGGGCAGTGTTTCCCAACCTTGGGGCTCCAGCTGTTTTTGGACTACAACTCCCATCATCCCTAGGTAGCAAGACCAGTGGCCATGGATGATGGGAATTGTAGTCTGAAAACAGCTGGAGACCAGATGTTGGGAAACACTGCCTTAGGGTATTTATTCCTTTGCACAATTTTTTATATCCTATAAGTTACTGTCTATTTGCTATTTTGTTTACTTTGCCCAGTTTGTAGTTGAAAGGACATGACCCTTGTGAGAAATGACTAACTGGTTATCTTGTATATTTCCTGAATGATGACCTTACTTTGAAGGAAGATTCCATAGTATGTAGAAAACTCCATTCTTTCCTACCAGAGATGATAATTAAAGTTTTCTGGCATCCCAACATTAGTGTGCTGATCATTAATTACTAGGATGTCAGGTCACATTTTAAGATAAGTGATAGTACCAGCATCAACATAGTTCTTTGAGAGTTATATTTATATCAAATTATGGACGCGGGTGGCACTGTGGGTAAAACCTCAGTGCCTAGGACTTGCTAATCGTAAGGTCGGCGGTTCGAATCCCCGCGGCGGGGTGAGCTCCCGTCATTCAGTCCCAGCTCCTGCCCACCTAGCAGTTCGAAAGCATGTCAAAGTGCAAGTAGATAAATAGGTACCGCTTTATAGCGGGAAGGTAAACAGCGTGTCCGTGTGCTGCGCTGGTGCCAGCTTGCCAGCTGCAGCTTCATCACGCTGGCCACGTGACCCGGAAGTGTCTTTGGATGGCGCCGGCTCCCGGCCTCTTGAGCGAGATGAGCGTGCAACCCTAGAGTCGGACACGACTGGCCCGGATGGGCAAGGGTACCTTTACCTTTTATGCCATCTTGACTCATGTCATGATTTACAGGAATAAACCATATAAAAAGTTCAGATTGGCACACACCATTAGGGTTAGGGTGCTGGACCTGGGAGACTAAACTCCAAATCCCTACTCAACTATGAAGCACACTGGGTAACCTTAGGCCAGGGACTGTCTCTTAGCCTAACCTGCCTTTATTTGTAATAAAAATATAAATATACATACCCAATTACCATATTTTTCGTCCTATAGGGCGCACCGGCCCATAGGACGCACCTCGTTTTTTGGGGGGGAAATGAATAAAAAAAAATTATTTCCCCCCCCCCTCCGCCCTGGCTGCCGCCCCAAGCCTTGCGCTCACCTGCCCGAAGCACGGGGCACCCTCCGGAGGGCTCCCCGTGCTTCGGGCAACAGGCTGCCGCCCCAAGCCTCTCGCACCCGGCGAGACCTCCTGCCGGGAGCGCAAGGCTTGCGGACACTCGCGGGGGCTGCAGGCTGCTGCCCGCAAGCCTTGTGAGCCCGCGGGAACTCCCACTGGGCTTGCAAGGCTTACGGATAGCTTCCTGAAGCCTGGAGAGCGAGAGGGGTCAGTGCGCACCGATGCCCCTCGCTCTCCAGGCTTCAGCGAAAGCCTGCATTCGCCCCATAGGACGCACACACATTTCCCCTTCATTTTTGGAGGGGAAAAAGTGCGTCCTATGGGGCGAAAAATACGGTACATATTTTTAAAAGATTTTTATATACAGTGGTACCTTGGTTTACAACCACAATCCGTTCCGGAGGTCCGTTTGTAAAACAAAACAGGTTGTAACCCAAGGCGCGCTTTCGCCAATGGGGCCTCCCAAAAAAATTTTTTTCGTAACCCCCCCCCCAAAAAAAGGGTTGTAATCCAAAAAAAAAGGTTGCAAACTGGGACATGCACTTCCGGGTTTGATGTGTTTGTAATCCAAAACGTATGCAAACCAAGGTACCACTGTACTGCTAAATCACAAAACATATCAAAGCAGTTTACAACATTAAAATGTTAAAAACTATACAACCAAAGCGTAAAATTTTAAAAACAAATTACATCGTGTACTGTATTTACACTTTTATGTCTTCCTCTGCAAATACATTAATTTTCTTAGTAGTTCAGTCCGTGCATTTATAGAGAATAAAGCACATAACATACATTTCTTGTGCATACAGGCAGTGGCCATTTTGTGTGGCAGTTCCTTTCTTGGTGCCTGCACCTCTCAGTGGAATGTGCATAAGCGCCCCCCCTCCTCCCCATTGCACCCCTGTTCTGCCCTCTTCTGGGTCCAAAAGGACCCACACGTCGGAGACTGCGCATCAGTTGGACACACTTACAATGGTTGCCACCTGTATACATTTTTATATTCTTTGAGTGATGTGGTAAGAACCAAACAGGATATTATGACTATTATCTTAGGAAATACAAAAAATCTGCATCTGAAAATTCCATAATTACTATTTGACTAAACAGAATCAAATAATGGAAAGTTCATGAAATATTTCTTTGCTCTCCTTTTTTCATTTAAAGTAGTGGGCTTGTATGCTTTTAATAAAACTCTATTTTATCTCTCAGAAGAACTTCAAATAATTTTTACTATAATCAAAAGAATGCAGAGAATTGTAAAAGTTTATAGAATTGTTTTCCCCCCTTCTGATTGGGCCGTGCATCATAAAATCCAGTCTGATGTACTATATTTTATAGGCATACAAAGCAGGGATTTCCCACATTTACATTGGCTGTTAATGTTGTAATGATGCTGACAAATGAAATACAGATGGAGGGCTCAATTTGCAATTTAACGCAAAGCCTGGATATATAAGAATGCTGTCATTTTATGTGAGTATATTTAAATTATCCTAAGTAAAAAGATTAAGGAACATCGCAGCGTGGCAAAAACTGCATTGGGTGGAAACACTGTCTTTGATGTGTCTCTCATGTACTGAGTGGGGTGTGTGTGCGCGCGTTTTATTTGTAGTGCAGCTTCATTTTTATTTTATATCTCCCCTCTAATTATGGAATTTCTCATTAAAATAAGAAGAACCACATCTAGCCAAATGTCCTGCATGTGTTTTCGCTTTCTGAAACCAATGCAAACGATATTTCCTTCCCCTTTGCAAAAATGGTGGTATAAAGTCATGCTAACCTTCATGCTTACTATAGCACCAGCAACGATGGCATCATAGGCCTCAACCCAGGTCATGTTAGTTACATTTAAGACATGGGACAAGTTGATTGTGACAAACTTGCTCCATTGGTTTCAGTGGGAATCAGTGGCAATTGTAGCTGGATCAGGGCCACCGGATTGAAAAGAGAATCATTGGTCATCTATTCCCTCTGCCTACAAAAGCAGGACTGCCCAGGACTGAAGCGATCTTTTCTCATCATCCACTCTCCAGATATTAAATGATTTCACCCTTCATTTGGGCAACTTGTTTTATTTCCCTAGAGCTTTTCACAGCCACATACTTTCTCACTAACATTTTAGATTTCTTCTGCTCTGCCTTAATTATTAGACCACACACAAAGCCACCACAGCAAAGTGGAGGTGGTATCTTAATAGCAGCAGAGCCTGGTGGCTAAGGGAGCTGGGCATGTTTAGCCTGGAGAAGAGGAGGTTAAGGGGTGATATGATAGCCATGTTCAAATATATAAAAGGATGTCACATAGAGGAGGGAGAAAGGTTGTTTTCTGCTGCTCCAAAGAAGCGGACACGGAGCAATGGATCCAAACTACGAGAAAGAAGATTCCACCTAAACATTAGGAAGAACTTCCTGACAGTAAGAGCTGTTTGACAGTGGGATTTGCTGCCAAGGAGTGTGGTGGAGTCTCCTACTTTGGAGGTCTTTAAGCAGAGGCTTGACAACCATCTGTCAGGAGTGCTCTGATGGTGTTTCCTGCTTGGCAGGGGGTTGGACTCGATGGCCCTTGTGGTCTCTTCCAACTCTAGGATTCTATGATTCTATGACTTCAATTCTTGAACAATATGTCTGATATATCAGCACAATGGAATATAGCTGAGAGGAGTGGCTGTACCTGCCTATCCCTGCTGCAGTTGTGGCCATATGGGAAAGGAGCAAGAAACTTCATAGCAGGAACCCTTTGCAGAATCATCTCAGACTGAGAGCCAATGTGGTCCAGGGGTTGAAGTGTTGGACTAGGAGCTGGGAGGCCAGGTTTGAACCCCCTCAGCCACGGAGCTCGCTGGGTGACCTTGGGCTCTCAGCCCAACCTACCTCACAGGGTGGTTGTGGGGATTAATTGAGGAGGGGGAGAACTATGTCTGCCACCTGGAGCTCCTTGGAGGAGAAGGTGGGATATAAATGCAACAAATAATAAAATAAATAAGAAATGTTGATATGCCCCCAATTGTATACTAAGTGCTTTCCTGCAGCTAAAATATAAACAAGGCCTAGCCTGCAGGCATGTGCATAACTTTAGTGCATATTTGTTTGGATTTTATTTCCAGTAAATAATGGGGTTGTGTTTATATTTGCTGAATACTTTGGAGAACACGTTTTGCTTAGATGCTCAAATGTTTAAGAGGGAATATTGCAAATTTGGTATAATCTGTTTCATTTTCCAGGGCATTTTCTTATTGGAGTCATTTTTCCCCCAGTTGTACATTCAACATAGCTAAAAACAGACCTGCTCAGATTATTTACAAAAACTCTTTAGATGCCAAAATGCTCTGAACAATCATTTCCTTTCAGTTTACAGGAACATTCAAAGTGCTCTGAAGCATATTTTCAGTGTAACTCATCACTTTGAAGATTTGTCCAAGCTTTTGTTCATTTCTTGACAGGAAGTTGTTTTCCATTGCTCAAATCTAAAAGGGGAGCTTTGTAGCTCAACAGTATTCTTCAAAAGATGACATGCAATCTAGGCTCATGCATTCTCATCCACCAGAGCTTTTAAAATTATTATTTAGTGACAGAAGCATTGATCTTGCCTTATTTCAATTGACTTATTTCTGATTTTTGAAACATCCAATAAGATATGGATTCATATCCTCAAAGTGCATTGATGGTATATAAGCCATCACATCCTGGAGCGTCAGAGTCCATGTGGGACTGAACTGTCCCCAGAGGACACAGCAGCCAACCCCCTCCATATACTTGAGAACCACCACGGGTTATCTTTTGGTTTTTGTGTAGACTTAGATACTTAGATACTTTTGTGTAAACTTAGATACTTAGAGACTCTAAGAGAATGTGATGAAAATGATATATAGATGGTACGTAACACCAGTAAAATTAGCAAAAATGTATAAAGTAAGTAATAAGTGTTGGAAGTGTAAAGAAAAAGAGGGAACATTTTATCATATGTGGTGGGAGTGTAAAAAGGTGAAATGCTTCTGGGAAATGATATATAATGAGTTTAAAAAAATGTTGAAATATACATTTGTTAAGAAACCAGAAGCATTTCTATTAGGAATAAGAGGAAATGAAATTAACATGAAGGAACGGAAGTTGTTTTTGTATGCAGTAACAGCAGCAAGAATATTATTGGCCCAAAAACGGAAACAAGAAGAGTTACCTACGATTGAAGAGTGGAGAATGAAATTAACGGACTACGCAGAACTTGATAAATTAACAGGAAGGATCCGGAACCGATCAGACCAGAAATTCACTGAAGACTGGATTAAATTTACAGAATATATGAAAAGTATATGTGATGATCAGACGTTTGTAAGCTTTCAGGAAGCTCTGTGAAAATCAACAGTAGAAATATTGTATAAAAATAAAGGTAGACTATGACATTATTACAGTGCAGTATTAATGAGGGAATGTGAATGAAGTGATTAAAACGGAAAATTATCAGACGAGTTGATGGAAGTCCAAAAAGATGAAGTTGGTGATAAATTGGATGTTTTGTTTTTATAATTTTATATTGGAAAATCAATAATATATATATATATATATATATATATATATTAAAAAAGATACTTAGAGACTCAGGCAGAAGTTGAGCAAGAAAGATTTATTGTATAGAACAAGTTGGCAAAACAAAAGATGTGTCAGGAGATAAAGTTCTTCCAGGAAACAGTTAACGTATTAATAATTATACTAAATGTAGTGGATGCTTCTAAACAAGGTAGCTGTGGGTCCCTACAGTAGTAAAGATTCAGCTTCTTTTTAACTTTAGTTGCCTATATTCAGATATTATCCTTCAGTTAGATGCTACAAGTTTCTAGGCAAGATGGTAAATGCTCCTCGTATTTCCAGTTATTTCACTTCCTTTCTTTAGCTTAATTGCATAGGTGTTGCAGCTTAATATTTTGGTTCTTAAACCCAGTGCTGCTTTCTGTCAGTTTCCCAACATTCTGTCAATCACACTCTTGAGGTGCTTCAAGCAGCAGAGCGGATTCAGGGGTTCCCCACGCACCCCTTTTGCCTGGTTTCTAGCAAGTCTTCTCTTTCTAGCAGATCTCTCCTCCCCTGCCTGAAATGAGACCCAATGAGACTTTTCCCTCACAGCTTCTACTTCTCCTGGCTCAAATTCAGCCCTCCAGCCAACTCCTGCCTGAATACTCTCAGAAGAAACTCAACACTGTCTTTCTACCTAAGCTCAGAGGCTCCTTTCTCTAGCTATATATATTTTCCTCAGCCTGTTACACAAAGATCAGAACAAATTCCCTCCCCTTCCTCCTCAAACTGTCTTGCTCTCTCAGAAACGGCTCCTTTTATTCTCCCTCCCCAAATGCTGGCTCCGCCCCCTCTGGCTGGCTGTCTTGGTGGCCAGTCAGAGAGAGGGTCCAGCCCTCTGGTGGGATTCTGAGGGACTGCATCACCAGATCTGATGGGGAAACAGGGAAAACCCGCCATAAATAATTAGATTGTTATAAGAACAGAAAGAAATCCCTATGGAAAGCCACGTTTTATAATTTCCTGCTCTCTGGCGCCATCTGGTGTTGCATGTTTATAGCGCACTCAAATGGCTGTTTCTTTATTAATGTAGCTGAGTCCCTAGCCTGGCTCTGCTGTCCATCACAGCCTCATGGAGGAGGAGGAGGAACTGATTGAGGGGCAACAGACCAGAAGAACTGGCAGCACCAGTGAGGTCAAGTTCCAGCTCTGAAAGTGGGGAAGAGGAGGAGGATGGTGAGCAGGATGAGCAACCCACCTTTTTGGCGCACTGAAGCACAAGAAGGAAATCATTTCCCAGCATGACCCCTGCGTGGAAGGCAGGCTGAAGAGCCAGTGTGCACTTGCCGGCAGGGTGCAGCTGGACAGAGAGATGTTTGACCAGATGAAGAGGCAAATGCGCCAGCCACCCACCACCAAGTTCCTCCGCAAATCACCACCACCACCAGCAAGTGCATCTGACCCACAGCCAAGCACATCAGGGTCCTGGTCTACCCACCTTGTCATTCTTTCCACATCAGGAGTATAGCATCTAGATCAAGGGAAGTAATAGTGCCACTGTATTCTGCTCTGGTCAGACCTCACCTGGAGTACTGTGTCCAGTTCTGGGCACCACAGTTCAAGAAGGACACTGACAAATTGGAACGTGTCCAAAGGAGGGCAACCAAAATGGTCAAAGGCCTGGAAACGATGCCTTATGAGGAACGGCTGAGGGAGCTGGGCATGTTTAGCCTGGAGAAGAGGAGGTTAAGGGGTGATATGATAGCCATGTTCAAATATATAAAAGGATGTCACATAGAGGAGGGAGAAAGGTTGTTTTCTGCTGCTCCAGAGAAGCGGACACGGAGCAATGGATCCAAACTACAAGAAAGAAGATTCCATCTAAACATTAGGAAGAACTTCCTGACAGTAAGAGCTGTTTGACAGTGGAATTTGCTGCCAAGGAGTGTGGTGGAGTCTCCTACTTTGGAGGTCTTTAAGCAGAGGCTTGACAACCATATGTCAGGAGTGCTCTGATGGTGTTTCCTGCTTGGCAGGGGGTTGGACTCGATGGCCCTTGTGGTCTCTTCCAACTCTAGGATTCTATGATTCTATGATTCCTCCTCCAGCGATGAGGAAGACTGAGAGCCACCATTGCCACCATTCATATCTCTCTGGGAAACTGCTGCTGGCTTTTTAAAGGGTTTCCCAAGGGTTTCCTGAGGTTTAGAGGGTGTTTACAGGCTTCTTTGATGGTGTTGCCCACTAGTGCACACGGTGCCTCAGAACGCAACCCCCGTGTAAATTGGGAGGTGCCAGTATATAAATATCATTGCATTGCTTGTTATATAAATTAACTTGTTGCAGTATAAAATACACTTTAAATTGTGGTTATTGTAAGTTTTATTTACAGTATTCAGTTAAATGGACTCCTCTTTCCTCCCCAAAAAACATCCTTCCATTGTCTTCCTTCCTTTTCCCCTTGCATAATGTGTTACTTTTGCTGTTAACTCAAATTCACTGATTTTATCAGTTCATTAATTTACCTGTAATCCCCATTTCCTTGTATATAATATACATGCTGCTTTCAATGTATACCAAAAAAATGCTCTTTTTTCACTTAACTGTCTAAATAATTAATTAAGAAGTTTATTTTATTCTATTCCCTCACAATTTTTACTATTGAAATTTTGCTTCCCGCCCCCAATATTTATTTGCAATTTTTGGCCTTTCATTCCTGTAATTGGATACTTTTTATTTTATAGATTACCTTTGGTGTTATATACTACCTCGTCACTGTTTTAAAACAGTTTTCGCTTGTGATAATATTCAAATAGAACCTGTGTGTCTTTCCCCACAACTTTTCACATACTGTGGTATCGTCCCTATTTCTGGCTCCCATTTTATTGACTAAATATTTGTACTGGGTAGGAATTCTTCTATTCATTAAGCCCCCAACTTAAGCACATTTAATTTGTGCACATTCAACTTTATGCACGTGGCAAAAAATGAAAAATAAAAAGGGGACAGAAAGGGGGTGGTCATCTAGGGAAAAAGACTTTGGCAATCCCACCTGCCCTTGCACCCAGTGTGTTTTGACTATATGTGATTTTGGCTTTAGGCGCAATCTCCAGGACATAACCCACACCTAAGTTGGGAGCTTACTGTACTGCCTTGGAAGGGACCTAGCACACGGTTAAGAGCCCAAATAAGGTGTTCTGCTTGAACAGAACTTCACTGAGGAAATTTTGATGACCACTCAACATCTTTTAGCCTATCTACCTTGCAGGGTTGGTGTGATGATTACAAAATGCATATTGCTTTAAGTTTGTGATATGCTGCTCTGGGTTTGTAGATTCTAAGTTTTGTTTGGTCATAGGCATGCAAAATGGGCTAACAGATCCTGCCCCCAGCACCCAAGTCTGCGTTCACAATGATCTATGTGAGACTGGATCTCTATGCATGCCAGCCAAATGGGTGATCAGCCAAATAGGAGAAAGGCAGTTAGCTTTGAAAGGGCTAATTGGCAGGGAAAGGAGGTCTAAATCCAGTCTCTCCCTTCTCCTCCTGCCTTGAACAGATGATCAGTACCCCTATGCCAAAAAAGGCACCTTACATTTACCACATCCCATCTGTAAAAATGAAAATGATCATGAATCCCCCCCCCCTTGGTTCCATTGGCTCATGGTTTTGGTGAATTCCCTTAAAAGAGAACACAGACTTTGTGGATCATATTGATGATGCTTTTGGAAGAGAAATCAATCAGCCTTTAGGTTATTCGGGTGAATAGGTGGTTCTGTGCTACAAATATTGCAGTAAGGATTGATTTCAGCAGTGATCTTGTTCTCGTTGGTGAAGACGATGGCAGCCCACTTCTGCTCAGCTGGTAAAAGCATCATCTAAATACCATCTGCTCCCTCAGCTAGGAGGCTCAAGGGAAATAATGGAAACTGAAAACAAAGCTGAGTGTGATACGAAGAGCCTAGAGGCAACTTTCATCATGCTACGCATCATAAGATGTTGAAAATTGCCTCTAGGCTCCTCACGTCACATGTGGCTATTTGGAAGCTGGGAGATTCTCTGCTTTTAGTTAACAACCTAACTTTGAATTGTGTAACTGTTCTGCATTTCAAAAGCATAAACAATTCTTGGCAACTATTACGGTGTCATCTTTTATAAGTTTGTGACCTACATTCAACTTTACTGCTGGGTTTTTTTGGGGGGGGGGCGGTACTACTGGATCTGGCCCCTAGCATGGTAGGATGCCATGACTGGAATGTTGGAACTTTATTCTGTAATTGCCATTCTTGTCCCTAATGTACCTAGCAGTGGGGATGGTGACAGGAAATTCTCACTTTGGGCACAGAGTTACCTCCTCTCCTTTTCCTTGGTCTCTGAAAGGAAAAGCAAAATATGACCAAAATATGGGTTAGCCATTAATCCACCGAGTTTCAGAAATGCAGGCCCCACGGATACAACCCTTCAGAAGCACCATAAACAGACAGTGAACTACAAACGGAACAAAACGAAAATTGTTCATTGCAATTGATGTAAATCGGCAATCAAACTTCTTTTGGGTCCAATAAAGAGAAGTTCCAGAGGCACTCTGTTATTTCTACACTCTCTGAATGAGAGACCCTTAAAAGTTAAAATCCAGTAGAGTTACCGCTATTGAAAGATCATCCCTCATCTGAAGTTAAAATGTTTGTTGTTAACTTTTTAACCTGTTGCAGCCTAAGTCCACTCCCCTCCCTCAGTGGGCACTGTTGCAGCCAGGCCCTGGGCCACATGGGTGATCTGGCAGGTGGCAGGCTGGATCAACCAGCTGCTGCCTAACTGGCCCTTGCCAGCAGACTTGGGTCGGGCATTCCCCTGTAGCGGGCCCAACCAGCCAGTCAGGATGCTAGGGCTTGCTCCCAGGGGTCACTAAATCGCAGCCTGGCCAGAGCTCCATCGTGCTTTTGGCCAGATCTTCTGCCCTCCCTTCCTTTACCTGTTGCTTTCTTGTGCTATGACCTGGCTATGGACCAAGTTGCCCACCATATTCGGGACCAGGCAGGATTTTTTCCATTTGGCAAATAGGCACTAGCCATTTGGTTTTTGCCTACCTTGTAGCAATTGTCACAACTTTGTAAGGCGGTTAGGCATTGGGTGAGCCTAGATCTTAGCTGGAGGGGAGGTTGTAGCCTCCGCCTGCCCCTCCTTTGGAAAAGGGTATCCTGTTAGAAGGATCTGGGAGGAGTGGCTTCTGTCTGACACCCAGGCAGGGGCTAAGGCCAGACCACTCCTCCAACAGGAACCCCACGGGGGTACCCTTATTTGATGTACCATGTTTTTTCATGTATAAGATGCCCAAATGTATAAGACAACCCCTATTTTTTAAACCAAAAATTAAGAAATCAATATTTTAAACATCAAACAGAACAACTTTGATATTTTATTAAATATTCAAAGCACTGGCACTGGCGTAGCAACCCCTGCCTTCTAATAACATTGTTTTAAACAAGGAAACATCCCCTCCCCCCCCCCTGGAAAATATGGTAAGTCACAGGGCATCCCCCATGGGTGTGGTTGACCTTCACAGAGGGGCTGGAGTGGAATAACAATGGCTTGACCCAATGCCTACACCAACCCATTCTCTACTGTAACCAACAAAGTTGTGGCCTTATTCAAGCCCAAACCCAAAATTCTGCTGTCCCGTGTGGTTATTCATTTCCCTAGGGAACTGTGGGGGTCACAAGGTCTTGGCACACAAATGGATTAAGGTCCACATCAAACCCTCCTCCTGCTCCTTGAGGGAGAACTTGCACACCTGGGCTGCACACTCCCCCCCCCTCTGTTCAGACGAGTTACCAATAAAAGACACCACACCATCCAAATGGGATCAAATCAGGCCACAACTTTATTGACTACAGATTGGCATAGGCAACGGGTAACCATTTATTTCTGGCCCACCTGCCAGAAATATCATCAAGGGTCAAGCCAGCAGCAGGGATTCCCAGCACTTACATCAAATGGGGGGATCCCCGCAGGGATCGCCCCCTAGAGGAGCACTGAGGCCCAAGCCCCCATCTGGGCATATGGACAGAAGCAACTCCTCCCAGGATCCCTTTAACTGAATACCCTATATCTGGAGGGAAAGGCGAGGGTACAACCCCCTCTCCATCCAAAACTAAGGTTACCCAATGCCTAAACCACCCAAGTTGTGATGACTGTTATGAGGTAGCAATCTTAACCTTAACCAAAACAAGGGTTCTGTTCTTGGGACCATGGAAGGACCAAGAGGAAGGTGGTACTGGGCCTGAGGGAAAGAGAACAGGAAGTGGGCAAGATCCGAAGGCTGAGGGTTTAGGCCTTCAGAGTGTAGGTGGGGCAGAACAGGGTAAAACGTTCTTCACATACCCTGCCAAAAAGAAGCCCTCATATAGTTGCCACAGAGAGAAAGGTTAGCCTACGCTTTTCTTTGGCATGCTGGTTTTTGTGTGGAGGAGACAGAGCCATCTCCAACAACTACAGCTGCTGGGCTATTTGAATCCTTTTGTCCCCGTTGGACAATAAATGTTCTCTTTTCACAAATCTGGGCACTGTCATCTCTCAGGAAATGGCTGAGCTGCTGGGGTCAGCTGTAATGTTACAGGAATTTTAACACTATATAAAAGAAAGTATTTTGTCAATCTTATAAAGTGACATGAAATGAAAGGCATGCCCATGGAATTCAACAGTCCAGCAGGTAGTGGCTGACATTATCACTTGCCTCGTTAATGGAATACGGGAACATAACACTCAAAGGTCACACAGTCAAGATGTCATCCCTTTTTAAATGCTCCATAATTATTTAGGCCAAGATCCTGAAAATAGTGTCTCAACTCTTACATTTGAATATTGACAGCTGGCACTCCTACCCCAAGTGACTAAAATGAGGTGCAAGTGATATGGTGACTGACAGAGCTGGGACTTTCAGACTGGGTAAAAGTATATGGAGAGGTCATCCCCTACTTGAGAGTTGACTGTGACTGATATATCTTGAAAAATCTTCTCTGTAGCTATTGCACACTATTTTTGAAAGCCTCCCCTGATGGCACTGCTATTCCTCTCCTGAGCTGACACTTCAAAGGCTTTGAGATTTTCAGCCATTTCCCCTCTGCCCTTTCTTAGTCAGTCAGGTGCAACTGCTATAAAGAAAGAGAAGGGGCGGGAGGGAGGGAAATAGAAGAATATGGCTGGCCCCATGATCAGAGACATCTGCTGCCTGACTTACTTAGGACATGATGCAGCCACACAGTTCCTTTTTATTGCAAACATTCCTCATGAGTTAGCACAATTTTATTTTCTTCCTCCAGACTTCAGATGCCCCACAGGAATCTCATAATACCAAGGGGATTGGCTCTGCCTTTGCGATTGACTCCCATACTATTTCGGATCTCTGTCCACTTTACCTATGTGTAAAGACAGCCAGTTGGGACAGAGTGAGTGGCCTAATTCCATTCCATTTCAAGTATTTCAGGTGTTCAGTCGTAGGTCCATTCTGCCTGGTTTTGGGTTTTTTAAAAAAATTGTTTCGAAATAACTCAGGAAAAGGTTACATTTAAATTGTAATTTTGTACTCACATTTTACACAAAAGAAGAACTTTACATGTAAAATAGGATTTTTTCCAGTGTTTTTCAATGCATTTCCCCATAAAATAGACAGGAAGACCATATGGTAACTGCCCCAATAAAACTGTAAAATAGGTGTTTTGTATGCATTCTTATGTACAATACTATTTTTGTGTGCACTGAAACTGAAATTCCCAAATCTGGATAACTGTGTAAGCTGACTAGGAGTTGCATTCTGTCAGGGATTGGTCTGAAGACAAGGACTGGGAATGCGTTCTATGGCAGACCAGCTTTTCTCCGATGGAGAGCTGGAGGGGGGAGAGTCGCCCCCCTTGTCCACAGCGTCTTCAGAAGGAGAGAGAGAGAGAGAGAGAGAGAGAGAGAGAGAGAGAGAGAGAGAGAAGCCGAACAGCTTAGGGAGGAGTTACCCAGTTTCAAGATAATGACAACAGAACCAGAAAGGAGAGAGCAGCTAGTTGAGACATCTCTTCCTGTTGGCGCCCAAAATGCTGTGGAAGCTTGAAGGAGGATTAGACTAGCCAACTGCCCTCCTTGCGTAGAGCTGTGTATTTGTGCTTGCAGCATGATGCTGTAACAGAAGGGCTATAAATCTATCAACTGCTCGTTAATTCTTATCTGTGAAGTTACCAAAGGGAGGGGAGGACTCTCCATGCATGACACATTCCAATCCATAAACAAATTCAGGATCAGGTTGATCTGCTGTGAAAAGCAGGCTGAACTACTGTATTTTTCGCTCTATAACACGCACCCGACCATAACACGCACGTAGGTTTTAGAGGAGGAAAATCCGTAGGCATGCCACCTGTAGGCATTCCCTCCATAACATGCACAGACATTTCCCCTTACTTTCTAGGAGGAAAAAAGTGAGTGTTATGGTGCAAAAAATACGGTATTTCATCTAGTTCTGATAGTGCAGAATTCAGCGGCCAGGCTACTCACCAGAGCAAGACAGTTTGAGGATATTACACTTGGTCAAACTGCAGTGGCTACCAATTAGTTGCTGTTGGGCAACTTCAAGATCCCGGCTTGGATTTGGATTTGATATCCCGCTTTATCACTACCCCAAGAAGTCTCAAAGGGGCTAACAATCTCATTTCCCTTCCTCCCCCACAACAAACACTCTATGAGGTGAGTGAGGCTGAGAGACTTCAGAGAAGTGTGACTGGCCCAAGGTCACCCAGCCGCTGCATGTGGAGGAGTCGGGAATCAAACCCGGTTCACCAGATTACGAGTCCACCGCTCTTAACCACTACGCCACACTGCTGCTCTCCCATCTTCCAGTTCTTTATCTTAGCACCAGATATGGACCAGAGGTTTCTGCAAATACTTGTTGAAATAGAGAACTGTCCTCTGAAACCTATTCAAATAGAGGGCTGTCTTCTTTGATGTCGGACACATGGCCACCTGTCTCCAGGAAAAGGTTTGATGAGAAATTTGCCATTTACTTTGCCCTGAGGCACTCTGGCACTCCAAATAGACAAGGGTTAACCCCTGTGCCCTAATCACATCCACTAAGCTCCACCCCTGCCCTATCAGGCTCCACCCCTGACCGGCCAGGCAGCCGCCTTGACCACAGTACATTCCCTGTCAGCTTGCTATCCTTCTTTTATAAGGAACTCAAGGAAAAAAGGAGAGGAGAATAAGACCGTTTACATGTCATTCTCCTGCCCCAGGGCTTTTGTGAATGAGATCATGGGGGAAATGTTTCAAAAGGGCCGTTCTTTGTACTGTGCGGGGACACAGGAAAATGCTTTAAAAGGCATGTCTGAAAAACACAGGGCTATGGTTTTCTGTTGATGTAAATCAACATTTATTTCATTGCAGTCATTTTGACACTCACTAGCTAAGGAGTTACCCCAAATGCTTCCTGTGCTCTGTGGTTATGCTTTATGCTTTAAACCGTTTTCAGCTGTGGTTTATAGGAAAGAAATAATTAAATGCAGCCCATCACAGTAAGACTCCATTTCCGTCACTCTTGAAGTCAGAACATTTCTTACTTTTATGCTTTGGTTTATTTCTGTGATACCACCTGGGTAATTTCAACTGGATTAATTAACATTTTTGACAGGACTTTAGATGTGGAAAGAGGAGGGAGGAATAACCTCCCTGTCTTGTTAGCGTCTGCTTGCTATAATGATGTCTAGAACCACAAGCCTGAGCTCTAGTCCCTGCAGTGATCTCTCCGAAAATGTAGCCTTGTTGCTTCTTGCCATTGCCAGCGGAAATGTGGCACGTACCACACACAGTTGACTGGGTGACAAAGGATATATTCAAGTTGCAGAATGGGGTACCAGGCTCTTCTTCAAATACATCTTCATCTATGAATTATGCCAACAGGGTTTCCTTTTTTATTCTGTGCTGATGAATAAAGGATTAGGATATGTACTACTATGGCCTTCCCAAATGTGTTTTCCTTGAGATGTTGCTGGAGAAGAGGAGGTTAAGGGGTGATATGATAGCCATGGTCAAATATATAAAAGGATGTCACATAGAGGAGGGAGAAAGGTTGTTTTCTGCTGCTCCAGAGAAGCGGACACGGAGCAATGGATCCAAACTACAAGAAAGAAGATTCCACCTAAACATGAGGAAGAACTTCCTGACAGTAAGAGCTGTTTGACAGTGGAATTTGCTGCCAAGGAGTGTGGTGGAGTCTCCTACTTTGGAGGTCTTTAAGCAGAGGCTTGACAACCATATGTCAGGAGTGCTCTGATGGTGTTTCCTGCTTGGCAGGCGGTTGGACTCGATGGCCCTTGTGGTCTCTTCCAACTCTATGATTCTATGACTACAATTCCTATCATTCCTGACCACCAGCCACATTGGCTGGACTGAAGCTGGAGTCCTACAGCATCTGGAGTAAACTGGGTTGGGAAAGACTGGCCTAATATTTATCGGATCATCACCAGCCACAACATTATCACAGCTTTACTGAGATGCTACACTAGAGCATAAATTCAGGATCTGACCAGTTGGCAACTGCAGTCACTTATTGTCCATTTGTATTAGGAATGCATGAAACAGGCCCCTCTATTTCTGCTGTGTTCTCCTTTTCCATCCATCGTTTTGGATGCCTGTTGACGAGGTGCAGGTGCAGAATCTTGCTCAACTTTCTCAAGCAGGCAAGAACCTACAAGGGAAATGGTTGTCCATGCAGACTAGTTTCATCAATAACCCATCCAAGAAATTTTGAAGTGAATTGTTTACAAAGAGGTATTTAGAATATGATTTGAATACTCATATTTAGTGAAATATACTCAGAGTCGCAAAGTGATTTCATGCTCTTTATTCAGCTCATAGTGGTGAGGAGGAATGAATGAAAGTCCCCTCAAAGTATCTGCTTTATATACATTATTTACACAATGGGCTGCACATGATTGGTTAATTCTGGAATTCTACTGTAAGCCAATCAGGTTGTGGATTCACTTATATCTGGAGCATGATTGGGTGGTTCCTGCCAACCAATCATACTGCTGCATTGTTCTTGGACCAATCAGACTGCTGCAATTTGGATCCTATTGTTCTAGGACCAATCAGACTGCTGCAGTTTGGATCCTATTCAACTCAGTACATAACATTTAGAAATGTGGACGTGAGGCTGGTTTGCACGTGCAGCCACAGGTACTCACGACAAGATTGTTCATGTGTGCTTGTGACCATATGGGGTAGTCATAGTTGGAAGTAACAGTAATATTTCTTATTTATTCAGCACCTGAAGATCCACTAAGCACCAGATAAGCTTGCAGTCTAATGACTGGAGATACCTACATGGAATTGCCACGTTTACGCCAGGTTCAAGGACAATCATGTGGAGGGAATTCAGCCCTTCCCCTGCCTGAACTGGCCCAGAGCATCCCTACGGCTTCAAGTGGGCTGCACACAATTCAAAGCCCGAGGGACTGTTTGGCTGAAGAGCAGAGGGGGCGGGGAATGCTTCAAATAAGTAAGCAAAAAAGCTAATTGGGTGATGAGCCATCAGGTGCTGTATATTTCATTGACTCTACAAATCCAATATAACTGGGAGCTCCCTGTTCCAACAATCTTTCAAGATCTCCAAACTGAATTTATTCAAATCAAGGATAGGTCTACTTTCATCCATTTTATAACTTGCTTGACCTTCCTTCAGGGGTTGTTGTAAAGCTGGTGCTGCAAAAGGAGAAAACAGACAGATCCACCAGTGAATCAAACTGGAACCATATGGAAGGAACATATTAGTGAAAAATCCAGCATTAACCTCACTCCTGCCTGGAATGAGCCGTCCCTTCATTTCTCTTTGTATTCCCCCCATATGGCTTATTTCATCAGGGATTTCTTTCAGATGCACAAACTAAAAACTGTTGCATGTCACTCAGAAGTGAAATGTAAAAAAAAAATACATATTAACACAAATATTTAGTCTGTTTACTAATAATTGCTGATTTTTCTCCTCTGTCTCTGAAGCTTCTTCCTGTCCCCCCATCCAACTTCCCCAAGACTCTGCCCACTTTCCTCCAGGGAGCACAGCGCACAATTTTGGTGCCAAGTGAAATACACAGAATCAGCCCACAAATTTCCTTACATATTTAGTATATTTACACCCCACCTCTGAAAAGCTATTGCCCAGCTAAAAACTACTATTTATTCCTTTGCTATGAAGATCAAAAATTAAACAAATAGAGAAACTAAAACAAATTTTAAAAATCCTGACATCCACCTTGGTGGGCTCCTCCAAGGTCATAGGCATTCGCATTTGCCCAACCCTGCCAGGGACTGACCCTAATCCTGACTAATGGATTGATGGGTGTCTAATGGACAAAAGGAAATGCTAAAGAGTTGGCTTTATTTGAATTTCCTACAAGAACTGCTACAGTTCTTTTTGTGAAGTTATTTTTCTGGAAAACAGATGTGAGCATGCTACAAGTTTTTAGAGGATTTGTCATTTGAGACATAAATATGGGAGCTCTGGATGTAGAAATCCCGGGTTCAATCCTTTAAGCTAAATGACAAGATTTCTAGGGTGGTGGCTGTTAACAGATTCATGTCCTTAGGGGAGGCGGGGAGAGAGAGAGTGGCTTAAAAAATTGTGCTATGTTTCCAAAACCATCAAACATTTTGCAGAAGACTGTACACATGTTACTTTTTATTCTGCCTCAGCTGTGCTCCCACCACTGGTTTTTTTAATCTGTGTTCACATGATGTACTGGCAATCAAGAAGCAGCCTGTACTTTCATGCATTTTACCCATGCCTGCCCATTCTGCTGCCCACTGCCAAAGTCTCACTTAGCAGGGTCACGTGGCAGCTTCCAGTGAGATTGTGCCTAACTCTCCCAAGATCTCCTTGGAAGCAGTTGCAGCCGCGCAACCCTGGTGGAAGAGGCAGGCTTCTTCACCTCATGTGTGTCCTGGCCCTGCTTTTACTCCATGTCAGCTTGAAGCCAAATTTGGAATGGCAGCTGTAGTCCATTCAGAGTTAAGCCCAGGTTTCCTAAGGGCATGTCTGGCGTGGGTGTTCACCATGGAAGACCAGCCCACTTCCCACAGAACCTCCATGTGTCCTATTTTCCAGGGACAAGCCCGGATTTACAGAAGCCAAATTGGTTTCTGATTTGATCCCATAATGTCCTGCTTTTCCTTAGGATGTCCCTATTTTCATGGAGAAATGTTGGAGGGTGTGGAGTTATGCAACCCACTAGCCAAGGAGATAAGCAGCTACACAACCTTTAGAAGACATCTGGACGCAGCCCTGTATAGGGAAGTTTTTAAATGTTTCATGTTTTATTATGTTTTTATACATGTTGGAAACCGCCCATAGTGGCTGGGGCAACAAAGTCAGATGGGCAGGGTATAAATATTATTATTATTGAATAGGTTGTCCCTATTTTCATTGGAGAAATGTTGGAGGGTATGTTCCCACCTGCTCTCTGCCTGCCACCTATGTCAAAGCGGTGCCAAAGAGGAGATCTTTGCACAACCTCCTCATTTCACAACCATCACTAGAAAGTTGTGGATTTTGCTAGCAGCTCCAACACTAAATTTAGCTGTGTCTTTATATATGCATAAGCTGTAAGTACCCAAGAAGCTCAGCCTCCACAGGAGAAATGGCAAAACTCCTGGGACCTGAATGAGGTGAACCCAAGCAAGCTGGACAATTCAAGAAATTCCCGCTTGGAGCACTTCTTTACACTTTCTTTTTAATTCCTCCAGGCACTTTCTGTCAACTTCTTTCTCTTCCTTTTTTAAAAAACGCCTTACACTTTATGGCCTCCCTTCCATCTGCTTCTTATTATCACCTCCAGTTCTAATCCCCTCCTTAGCTGTTCACATAATCACCCATTTATTTGAAAACCTGTGTTTGCACCCTTTGATCCAGGGGTTGCCTTTGACTCTCTAGTACTCTCCAGTCCCTTCTTATCCAGCAACTCTTAGCCTGGGTCTTCCTTGTCTGCCTCCCATTGTATCCCATAGGCTATTATTGCTCTGTGGCATCACTCCCAAGCCCACTGTACTATCTATGAATGTATGAGAAGAGAGGAATGCACCTATCTCCTGCTTCCTGCAGAATATAACTGAAACTGTTTTGCTACTTCTGTTTCCTCCCTCAATATGGCATGAACATACCTAGCAAATGAAGAACTGTGCACTGGACTGATACACACAGTCACTTTTGTTTCCTCTGTAGTACAGATCTGGTGAATAGAAATCTTTTTTTACAGTTTGATTTTCCTACACACACCCTTTCAGTTATAGCCAGCTATTGACTTTTGATTGTTTTTGGCTTTTAAAGGATTACAGGTTATGGGCATGGATGGTCCAACCTTTTTCTTCGTCATTTTAAAAAAGTGTTTGCATTTGCACATGTGGTGGTGGAATAATCAACAGCAGCAGAGATGACTTGCTGCTAGAAGGTCTTCAGCTTGGCATCAGAAGGACATAAGATTTGGCTTCAGGTGAGCCTTCCTGAAGAAGACTTGAAGGAGGACCTCTGATGACAATCTTAGCATTTGGAAAGACTAGTTGAGGTTCTTTAGATCATTGGATCCTGAGCCATTTAGGGCTTTAAAGGTACCATATTTTTCTCTCTATAACACGCACCAGACCATAACACGCACATAGTTTTTAGAGGAGGAAAACAAGAAAAAAAAATTCTAAATGAAATAGTGGATATATGATTTTTGTGGTTCATGCTGTGGCCACAGACATGTGATCTGACAGTGAGTTTGGAGAAGCCCAATGCAAAAATCCTGAGGATCCATGTGGATCCATGCTTTGTAACCACGGAGGAGGGAAGGAAGGGGAACCATGGATCCTCTGCTCACGACTGCAGCAGATCCCCCCCTGCCACCCGCAGGCATTCGCTCCATAACACGCACAGACATTTCCCCTTACTTTCTAGGAGGAAAAAAGTGAGTGTTATGGTGCAAAAAATACGGTAAGTTCCAACACGTTGCATTGTGCTCTGAAACAGACTGGCAGGTCTTTAACCACTGGTAAGAGTACCAAATTCTGCTTTTGTTTTTTGCCTTGAACATTTTCACTCCTGGCAAAAGAGGCATTCTTTTTTGTGAAGAGGAACAGGACCTTGCAAAGAAGGTTTCTGCTTATGCTGATGCAGACGCGCCATGTTTTTTCTTTCTTCCTGCGCTCCTCCCAGCGGTCATTCCTCCTCTGGTGACTTCTACAGATGCGCAACCTGACTGCCTGGCTCCAGGCGATGCTGTCGCCTGCAAGGAAGAGCGCATAGGGAGAGAAACCAGGGTCCCACAACTTTTCTCCCAGTAGAGAAGCAACTGTGACAGCAGGGACCCTCCTGAACCAAACGAAGACATTTTTCCATTTAGTTAGGCAAAACTAGCTAAATCACAAAATGCTTATAGGCAATACAGTACAATAATGATTTCTGTTAGAAACAGAGTAGCAATTTTGCTTTTAACAAAGAGCACCATGGAAGCACCAGGAGTGATGGCCGCAAAGAGAGTAGATGGAAAAGAACAAAAGAAGACATTAAGAAGTGGAGATTAAGGCGTGAGCCAACTGCTGCTGAAGAGCCATAACCATCCTACAAAATAAAGGAAATTTTCCAATTTCAATTGCTTTTGAACTGATTTATTTATAAACGCAGAAGTGGCATCTGGAAGTGTTTTGCTGCAGTGCAAGCAGTGTGCTTTCGCTTAGTTTTTCAACCTTGTAGGCCCATCATTTTCTCCTATTGTTGTGGTATCTGTAGAGTATTTTTAGAAAATTGGAACAATCTCTGCTATCCCAAGAGCAGGAAACTCTGTTCCTCTGATCTGAGAGAAAGCTATTGAAAGAGACCGACAAGCAGGGAGAAATTATCTTTCTACATTCCTTTTTTCCAGGCAACATTTCATGTTTTTTTACTGCCATGAGGAAGCCTTCAGAGACACAGCTTCGAGTTTGCGAACTGGTAGTCTTCGGAATAGATTCAGTAAGGAACGTTGTGCAAATTCAAAACCTTTGCACTGACTTTCATAGAAACAGTGGATAGTTTACAAACGTTAACATTATGATTTCATTCCCATATATATCTATGCACGTATGTTTTATGTCTCAATCGATCCCATTGATTTGACATGGTAGCTGGTTGTCTTCAGGGCAGCATATTATGCACCCAAAGGGAAGGCACAGAACCAAGTTACCTGGCATGGAAAGTGTGTCGGGGGGGGGGGGGGGGAGAATGGCAGAAGCCTCAACCCCCACAGGCAACTGCGTGGAAAAGAGCAGAGATTTTGTGGAACACACATGAGTGCACACAAGCCAAGTGGCAACAATCCAGCCCACCCATGTATGTCATTACAAACCATGGCCATGTGCAGAACACATGCACAGCAATGTGGGCCATGATCATGACAGGCTAAAATAAATCAAAGTTCCTATTCGTGATGTGTCAGAAGGCTTTTTTTCTGCATTAGAAACTGGAGAGACCAAACTGGAGAGACACTTTCATTTGATTGCCTTTCTTGGAACATCTAAAACGGCAACAACCAGCCGCTGTTTTTCTTCCTTTTCTGTTAAGCTCTGTTTTCCTTCTATGGGTATGTTTCATTACTTGAAATTAAAAATCAAATTTTAAAAAACCCCATAAAAAGCTATGAAGAATAGAAATGTTCTCACTGCTTCCCTAAAGACCATTAGGGGTGTGGTTGGTCCTTTGGGAAAGACTTCCATACCTGGGGCTACCACAGAAAAAGCCCTGTCTCACATTCCCATTAACTGAGCTTTGTAGTGCGCCATATAACAGGGGTGTCTGTTATAGTTCTTTAGCCTGCAGTTTTACACATAGACTTACCCAAGAGTAAGTTTCACTGAAGTTAATGGGATACACTTCTGAGGAGACGGGTTGTTTTGCCTATGTGAGGTAAAAAGAAGAGAATGACATTGGGTTGTATCCAAACACTTAATAGAACTGAGCAGTATGAGAAAAGCAAGATTGTTTTAATTTTTCTTTTTCCCTCAGTTCAGTTCATAAAGCTCTCTGGTGTTCTGTAGTGCTCCCAGTGTTGATAGCTGTACTCCATTTCACCCTCTCCTCTTGAGTGCTGTCTTCCTGGTCCCTCTAGTGAATTCTGGTGCTGGAGGAGACTCTTGAGAGTCCCATGGACTACAAGAAGATCAAACCTCTCCATTCTGAAGGAAATCAGCCCTGAGTGCTCACTGGAAGGACAGATCCAGAAGCTGAGACTCCAATACTTTGGCCACCTCATGAGAAGAGAAGACTCCCTGGAAAAGACCCTCATGTTGGGAAAGATGGAGGGCACAAGGAGAAGGGGACGACAGAGGACGAGATGGTTGGATAGTGTTGTTGAAGCTACCAGCATGAGTTTGACCAAACTGCGGAAGGCAGTGGAAGACAGGAGTGCCTGGCGTGCTCTGGTCCAGGGGGTCACGAAGAGTCGGACATGACTAAACGACTAAACAACAACTAGAGAAGGCCCCTCTAACTCTCTAAAATAAACACAAAGTTAAAGAGTTTTTAATGCATTCACTAAACTATGCATCTTATCTTATGTTCTATGTTCACAGCCTATTGTGTGTACAGTGCGATGTAAATAAATGTGATAGATTTTTGTTTTTTGAAAAAATGAGAATCAAATCTGTAAGTTGACTTTAGAAATATTAATCCTAACAGCTGCATCAGCTGAAATACAGCCACAGAACTGAGAGTGGAGCTGCATGCAGGTACCTTGGAAGGTGGTGGAGGTTTCTAAGCAAAGGTTGGATGGCCATTTGTCATGGATTCCTGCATTGCAGGGGGTGGACTAGATGACCCTTGGGTCTCTTCCATCTCTATAACCCTAGGCTTCTATGAACACTTGACTGCCACTAAACATTGTAGTCCTTTTTTCTCCTTTTTCTACCTATATTTGGTTAGATTAGCTGTATGTGGAGAAGGAGTGTATGGGATGTTTGGGGGGGGGGGAAGCTCTGGTGGAGGCCACACCATGCTCCTTCTGGGGTAGTTTGTTCACCTTTAGTCCCCACCATGTACTCAGCTCTCACCTGTGGCTCCTAGAACCTATCAGTATGCGCCAGTGACCACACCCTGGGAACGGCTTCAACTCTCTGGCCAAACCAGGTGATGGTAGCTGACGGGTTTCAAAGCCTTGGTGAGTTAGAGACTTCCCCTGCATGTGAAGACAGGCTCTGGCAGATTAAGTGGACAAAACCAACAGTGCGTCCAATGGTCAAGAAGGTGGTTTCTGCTCATGCTGTAGGTGGAAATAAGGGGCAGGTGGGGCTTGTCAACCTGGGAAGGTAACCCACCCAGGGGAAGGAAAACTCTGATCTTGTATCTCTGCTGCCTCGCAGGGTATCTTTGGGAGAAGAGACGGCTAAGGAGTAAACTACAAAATCTGGAGCAGAGTCCCTAAGACAGTTGCATGGCACCTTGTACTCCTCTTTCCGGCAACTCCTTTTTTTTTTTATAAAATTTTTATTGGTTTTACAACATTTTTAAGAAAAACAAACAAACACTAAAAAAGACAAACATACACGTATAATTTCAAACATATTTTCATAAACCTCTTTTCTTGGACTTCCCCATACCCCCCCTCTCTGCATCCCAATGTCCATAATTCAACTAGCAACTCCCAATTGTTACTTTCCAATCTCTATCATCTTAGTCCTCTTTTATAGTCTAACCTTATATCCCTGTACCCTTTTGCTTCTGGAAACCACAACATTTTAGCATTCATTAAGTTTATAGTAGTCCTTAAGGTAGCTTTTAAATTTTTTCCACTCCTCTTCCACCGTCTCTTTTCGTTGGTCACGGATTCTGCCTGTCATCTCGGCCAATGTCTTATAGTCCATCACTTTCATCTGCCATTCTTCCACAGTGGGTAAATCTTGTGTCTTCCAATACTTTGCGATGAGTATTCTTGCTGCTGTTGTGGCGTACATAAAAAAAGTTCTATCTTTCTTTGTCATCAATTGGCCGACAATGCCCAAGAGAAAGGCCTCTGGTTTTTTAGGAAAGGTACATTTAAGTACCTTTTTCATTTCATTGTAGATCATTTCCCAGAAGGCCTTAATCTTCGGGCATGTCCACCAAAGGTGATAAAAGGTACCTTCAGTCTCTTTACACTTCCAACATTTATTATCGGGCAAATGATAGATTTTTGCCAGCTTGACTGGGGTCATGTACCACCTGTATACCATTTTCATAATGTTTTCCTTTAAGACATTACATGCCGTAAATTTAATACCGGTGTTCCATAACCATTCCCAGTCAGCTGACATAATGTTATGTCCAACATCCTGAGCCCACTTAATCATAGCCGATTTAACTGTTTCATCCTGTGTGTTCCATTTCAACAGCAAGTTGTACATTCTAGATAAATTCTTAGTATTGGGTTCTAACAGTTCGGTTTCTAATTTTGATTTTTCCACCTGGAAACCGATTTTCCTGTCCTGTTTAAAAAATTCCATTATTTGACGATATTGGAACCAATTTTCTACTTTATGCTTCAATTTCTCCTGACTTTGTAGTTTGAACTTATCTCCATCCTGTTCTAAAATTTCCCAATACTTCGGCCATCCGACCTCCATATTGAGTTTCTTCACTGCTTTAGCCTCCACTGGTGAGACCCATCTAGGGGTTTTGTTTTCCAATAGATCTTTATATCTTATCTTTCCGGCAACTCCTGAAGCCAAGCTGGTGCCAAACCTATTGCTCTGCTTTCTTTTGGACCCCATTAGTGAGGGAGCCCAGGACACACACTGCCCAGGCTTGCGACCCAAGGAGGTCACTACTGCTAACGGTTTGACTTCAATTCCAGAGGCACACTCCGTTGTCTCTCAAGACAGATGGATGCCAACAACAACAATGTAGAGAAGGGATGTGCTGCTGCATGTGTCATGCCACCCTTATGCATACAGAATAATGCCCTTATCTTTCTCTAGATCTCACCCTAGGAGAAGCTAATCTGGGAGTGAAAATGGCATGGAGGATGTCAGAAGAACCTATTGGCATGGCTTTCACATTTCTCCAGAGTTTTTCAGGAAAGCATTGATAAGTCTATACAAACAGGCAGTTACTAGTGCTGACTAATGCATAATGTCTTACTTTTCTGTTGCCAGGAAATGTTACGGCTTTGAACATTCATTGCAAAGTGTATTTTGGAAGGATTTCCATTAGCCGTCTCTTATGTTAGAAATTGAAACAGACCCATGCTGGGGAAAAGATCTAGTCTTGTAATCCTTACACCTTGAACATTTAGAGTGAGCAAATCATATTCATATTGTCCTGTTCTTTTCTTGAAAAGTCATTTTGAAAATGTTTTGCTACTCTGTTCTTAGAAATCATAAACATAACTGTGCAGGAGGAATGCTGTAAATGTAATACACAAGGCTTCAGCTGACCAGCATTCCATGACTTCAGGATAAAGAAGAAACTGGGAGGGAAAGAACACCTCTGAGAAGTGCAAGAATTTTTAAAGAAGGTTTTTAAAGATCCTGGTAAAAATCAAGATTTCCCCTTTCTCCAGATGTTCTTCGTCCTTATGCTGACGCCTCTCGCTTAGTTTTAGGCATGATGTTGCATTGATTCTGAAGAGGTTCATGGGACCCCAAATCCGCTGTTCTTCATCTGGGGGCAGAAAAAGGGGAGAAGGCAAAGAAACAAACATCTGGAGAGCAGAGCTGCCAAGTGTGTGTGTTTTCACTGTTTTCCAGCTTTCCAATTCTTTGTTTTCTGCATTTGACACATGCACAAAGAGCTGCAGGGCAAAGATTGCAATCAGTGCAGAGTGTGATCTACTACTTCATTACTCTGAATATACATCAGTTAAGACCAAGCTAATGTTGAGTCCCTTGTCCACAGACTTGCTCTGTTCTTTTGTCCAATGCTGAGGTAATTGTGAGCATTGGCACTCACTTTCCCGGGAAGTGGATGGGGGCTGAAGTTTGTTAACAGCAGTGCTCATGTCATGGACATCTGCCAAACCGTGTACTTCTCATTTTTAATAAAGTGTAGTGGTTGGAAAATAACTTTATGGATGCTCTGCTCAGCATATCAGAGCACCAGATGGTCTTGCACCAACAAGAATAACAGAGTGTTAGTAAGCAAACACTGGTGAAAGGGAATAGAAACCTGAAATAGAAATCTTTCTGGAAAGATTAGGAACACCCTCGTTGGTTGGTTTTGTCACAGGAACATTGAAAGTGTGTGAGAGGGGTGCATTTAATGGAGTAGACATTAGAGAGGCAAACAGATCTGAAAATCTCTGTAACAGCTACTACACAAGCTATTCAGCCCAAGTTCAGTTTACGCCTATTGTGAGGAGTGTTTTGATTATTCCCTTGATTTTCCCATCTTCCATCTGGGAAACTCTAATTATGAGTGTCTGACTGCAGGAACTCTGGAGGGACAAATTCCAAATGTTTAAGAGGGGGAAATCTGTCACTATTAGTTCACAAGGGAGGAGGAATAATAATAATAATAATAATAATAATAATAATAATAATAATAATAATAATATAGTAATGGCATAAGGACATAATTGAAGGGCATAATAGTCAGAGTTTGGCCATTGCCAAACAGTTATTGGATATGCCACACACACTCATTGTTCAGTACAGCTTATTCCCAAATATGCCAAGAATTGCAGCCAAGAATTGCCTATACAGTGGTACCTCTGGTTAAGAACTTAATTCGTTCTGGAGGTCCGTTCTTAACCTGAAACTGTTCTTAACCTGAGGTACCACTTTAGCTAATGGGGCCTCCCGCTGCCACCACTGTGTGATTTCTGTTCTCATCCTAAAGCAAAGTTCTTAACCCGAGGTACTATTTCTGGATTAGCGGAGTCTGTAACCTGAAGCGTCTGTAACCCAAGGTACCATTGTATGGCAGTTTCTCCTACTCTTGGTTCAGTGCTTTAGCATGAGGGAAAAGTGAAATATGGAAGCCCTGGGGAAAAGCAAGTACTATATAGAAAAGGAAGGAAGGAAGGAAGGAAGGAAGGAAGGAAGGAAGGAAGGAAGGAAGGAAGGAAGGAAGGAAGGAGTATAGAAACACATCAATGTCACAGTGTTCTGGGTTGCTTGGAGAACAATATGGTTCACTATCAGCCATACCTTGTATGTAGACAAGAGAAAGACCACCACACAGAGAATAAACTCATGGTGTATGCAGCTGGCTGGCATCAAGGATGGAGAACTCCTGGCCCTCTGAATGTTATTGGAGCCCAGCCAGCATGGGCAGCAGGCAGGAATGGTGGCAGTTGTAAGGTTCCCCGTGTCTGGCCTGCATGAATGGCTCCAATTCCCTTCTCTCAAGAGGCTCAAGTGCAGTGGGGCTTAGGTGGTCCTGGACTAGAAATACTGACGAAGATTGTAGATAAAAGGCTTTCAACGTGATTTTTCATATTCTTTTTATTAAAAGCTGGCACTCTTACCCTTAAACCAACTCATTCATAGCTGAAGAGAATTGCAAAAATTGCAAGCTCCTAAGCAGAGACATCACCTTGCCAACAAAGGTCCATATAGTTAAAGCCATGGTTTTCCCAGTAGTGCTGTATGGAAGTGAGAGCTGGACCATAAAGAAGGCTGATCGCCGAAGAATTGATGCTTTTGAATTATGTTTCTGGAGGAGACTCTTGAGAGTCCCATGGACTGCAAGAAGATGTAACCTATCCATTCTTAAGGAAATTAGCCCTGAGTGCTTACTGGAAGGACAGATCGTGAAGCTGAGGCTCCAATACTTTGGCCACCTCATGAGAAGAGAAGACTCCCTGGAAAAGACCCTGATGTTGGGAAAGATGGAGGGCACAAGGAGAAGGGGACGACAGAGGACGAGATGGTTGGACAGTGTTCTCGAAGCTCCCAGCATGAGTTTGACCAAACTGCGGGAGGCAGTGGAAGACAGGAGTGCCTGGCGTGCTCTGGTCCATGGGGTCACAAAGAGTCGGCCACAACTAAATGACTAAACAACAACAAGTACTATGTGCTGATTTAGAACTCTGGGGAGCAGGGAGCGATTTCCCTTGTTTCCAGAGGAAGCTTGTGCAGTAAGTCATGCACCCTGAGCCTGGACTGTGGCCTAGTTCTCACTAAGGTGCTATACTTTATGGCTGAATGTAACAAGTCAGATCACTGACTGTTCCTCCATACAGCCCCAAAGTCCCTACACAACAGAAAACTCACATGCCTGGTAAACACTCCTTCTCAATGTCTAGTTCACATCCACCCACCCCTATGGCAGGAGTTTATCAATAAAGGGCGTCTGAAGTGTTCTGGTATAGGTTTTCTGCTGTAATGAGAACTAGGTCTAAAAGAAGCTGTCCAAGGAAAATAAGATAAGAATAGACCGAGCAATTGGGAAAGCCGCATGTCAGAGACAAAGGAGCAGCTGGTGAAATGAGTAATACCAGGCCATATTCTCTCCCTTTCCCCAACTATCTTTTCCTGCCTGTGATATTTTCAAAACAATTGTTCTTGTTTTATAGTGTGAACATGTGCTGTGTTTTTTCCATAAAGCTGCAAACAAGTGTCAATCACATAGATATCACCCTGTAAATCTGCTTTAAGAACTTGGTTTTGAAATCTAGGGCCCCAGGGCAGGTTTATGAGATACTCTGCAGGTGCAGGATAAAGAAGGGAGCAAGGAACAGGGTCGAGAACACAAGTCATAAAATGAAGTGCTTTTGACTTTCAGTTTGAGGCTTTCATAAGTTCATATTATTTAGGTTAAAAAAGAGGAATGCAGTTTTCTAGCATAGGTATGAGTCTACTAGGCATGTGCAACTTGAAGTAGGCTGTGATCTATGATCCAATATAAAAACTGGCAGTGATCTACCACCCAGGGATGGGTCCAGGGAGGGCAGGTGCTGGCTGCTTCCCCTGAGGGGGCAGGGATGGGGGCAGGGTGGGTGGGTGTGCACTGCTTGCTTCCCCCAACACCGGCCTCTTCCCCCGACATGGCAGGGGTGGGGGGTGCAGGGTGGGTGGGCGTCGATGGGGCAGGCCTGGGAGCACGCACAACATCAAAACAGCCCCTCCCAATGTCTCCAGTGGTTGGTGGGTGGCGATCAACCAGCATTCATCGCAGGATCTACTTGTCGATCGCGATTGACGCATTGGACACGTACTATAGACTCTACAGTAACATTCAGGTGAGGTTGCAGGGTGTGTAGAGCAAAAGGCAATTAATTTTAATCTATATACTCCAGGTTATGATGTGTGTGTGTGTGTGTGTGTGTGTGTAAGTTCAAAAGCATGTCAAGTGCAAGTAGATAAATAGGTACCGGCGGGAAGGTAAACAGCGTTTCCGTGTGCTGCGCTGGTTCGCCAGAAGCGGCTTAGTCATGCTGGCCACATGACCTGGAAGCTGTACGCCGGCTCCCTCGGCCAGTAAAGCGAGATGAGCGCCACAACCCCAGAGTCGTCCACGACTGGACCTAACCGTCAGGGATACCTTTACCTTTATGATGAGTAAAGTTTGTCTTGAGAAGAATTCCAGTGTTCCAGACTCATTTCTTCACGGAAGTTTAATTTTATAATTTTATATGGTGGTCTTTTCCAGTATTTAATGCTGTTATGATTGAATTTGCAAGACTGAGGGACCTACCTGTGTCACTTAGCTTTTTCAATTGGACATGTATTTGTAGCGTGATGAATGCACCTCTGAGTCTAAATCGATTCGTGGTGTGTGGCCTTGGAAAACCCCAGTATCCCAAGATGCAATGCCATGCATTTGAACTTATGGAATACAGTGAAGCACTTCGGGCAATATTCAGATGTCTAGGTATTTCTCGTCTTTGTTCAAGACCTCCAGGTGCAAAGGATATGACTGCTGTGTCAAATGAATGCTCAGCTGCCGGCTGGAACACAAAGCACTGATAAATGTTACCTTCTTTTGCCACTCAGGGTTTCCACTCTTTTCTGAACACTTATTGTAGGAGAAATGTGGTTGTCAGCATGAGTAGGAGCTGACAGAGCCAACATTTTGCATTCCCTCGATTTCTGGCTTGGTACTGGCATTTGCTGATAATCAAATTCTGCAGTACAATTATAACATAACCTGTTTTACATATAATTATAGTGCGATCATATTTTAGAACAGCAGACCTCTTCCAAAAAGAAATATGGGCCTCATCTGCAGTGGAGTGTAATGAGCATTCGAAGGGACTTTTATCTCTTCCTCGTTTTCCTTTTAGGTGTCCATAATCGAAGCAGGCAGACCTCACTCTCCCCTCAGATTTTCCTGATCCATGGATAATCCAGTGAAATTGCATGTTAGCAGACTGTGGATGTACATTGTGTGGGTGGGCTTTTTATTTTTAACTTGTGAGGTGACATTTTTGCTGGGTGCTGTCTATCGCCAAAGCTCCACCTCCATTTTGTTGACTTCAGCCCAAGTGAAGAGCTGCAACTTGTCTCTTTCTACCAGTTGTTGCCGAGGGCATTTGTGGACTCATTTTTTACGCAGCTCTTTTGTGTAGAACTGCTCCTGCAAAAAAATGACTGTATTAAAAACAAAAGCAAAATACTGCCCTTGCAGGTTCAAGGGTGGGAAGGAAAATGGGGAGGAAAGAAAGCAGTATTTCATGTCAACCACCCAGAGATATTATGATAAAGGGCGATATATAAGGTAATGGGCCCTTTATATGTCCAGCTGTCCTTCGTCAACAACAAATTGTTGCTGTTTTTTGTGTTGAATATATGCTATATGGTAATTTATGGACCTAATAGGTATCTGTCTTATCTGTCTTTGTAAAGAAGCTATCTAATTTTGGTAATTTGCTAAGCTCTTCTTCAGCTTTCTGTTCTCCTTCCTCTTTTGAGCTCTAATTTTGTAACTTCTGGTTGACATTTTAGAAACCGTAAGTAAAATATTTAATATAATATTTATATATGGTATTATAGTAGCAAGTGGGGGTAACAGGGAACTGTACTAGTAAATAATAATATAAGCCTACTAAATAATAAAGATGAATATTTTTCTAAAGTAATTTTATAATGGGATCAAAATAAATAAAATATGTATTACAGTGGTACCTCGGGTTACATACGCTTCAGGTTACATACGCTTCAGGTTACAGACTCCGCTAAACCAGAAATATTGCTTCAGGTTAAGAACTTTGCTTGAGGATGAGAACAGAAATTGTGCTCCGGCGGTGTGGCAGCAGCAGGAGGCTCCATTAGCTAAAGTGGTGCTTCAGGTTAAGAACAGTTTCAGGTTAAGTACAGACCTCTGGAACGAATTAAGTACTTAACCCGAGGTACCACTGTACATGAAATCAATCAGTAGGCATAAGACTCATACCCTTAGTCTATGCTGCCTGATCGCCAGTCTACAAGCACTCTTTAGTATTAGATAACAGGTACAACAGCTTGACCTACATTCAACTGTGCTGCACTGCAGTCTGCAGCTGCCTGCTACATGTTGCCACGCCACCAGTCCATGTCGGCACTCTATATATAGAAATGAGCAAAGCAGTGATATTTTAGGGAGCAGGCTAGCAGGCGGGGCCCATGACTTACATCATAGGAGCCAACACAACACAAAACACTGTTGCTGTATCTAGGTTTTATTTCATTTGTTTTTTTCTCTTATATTTTGGAAATGTAGATCCAGTGTTTTTTCCCCTTTAAATTTTTTTTTGGGGGGGGCTCCAAGAGAGTGGGGCCCAGAGCTCTAGCTTATTTAGCTTATACGTAAATCCGGCACTGTGGTGGATGAAGGTGCACATGGAAACAGTGACACATATATGTATTAATGCTCTAGTGTGGACACATCCATAGTCTAGAATGCTGTGATTCTAGGAGATTCTGCTTCTCACACTAGATCAGCCATGAACCTGCTGACTCGCTTTGAACTGTTTGTTATTTGCGTGGACAGGCGGAGTCCCCAGATCCCGAGCGGTCCCCCCCCCCCCCGTCATGTGGAATAACAACTCAAGACAACGTGCTATGGGATTGAATTGGCCACAACTTTATTAAATTTCAAATGTGGGTAGACCTTGGCTCAGGCAGTGGGCATTATCCCTTCCCAGTCCCCAGCCGGGGACCTAGGGAGCATCAGGGTTATCCAGTGTGTGGGGGGGGGGATGGGCCGGCTCTGGAGAACATATGTTCAAGCAGAGATGGCCGCCCCCATTACGCTGCCGCCGCAGGGGAGAGCAATGACGACCTTTCGGCTTACGGTCAAAGCCTCCCTTCAGAAACCCCTTTAACGGGGAACCCTGGTATCGCCGCTGCAAAGAGGAAGATGGGCTAAAGGCTTCCGCCCAAGGCCTGATACCGCCAAAGATGTGATGTTTTGCTACGGGAAAGGCGAAACCTGCCAATGCAGGGAAATTCCTTTCCGGCCCTTTAACAGCGACCTTAACGTAGCAGTGCCCGCATACCTGTGAAGAAAAGTTAACCTGCAAAACCTGTGAAGATAAATAAGACATTAACTGAGGGTGGATAGGGTGGGAGAAGCTCTGGAGCCAAGTGAGGATTCCCAGGTAAGATCCTCCCTCTATTGTGTGGGCAGGTAATCCCTCCCCTACCTGGCCTGGTCTCCTTGGCAACGCTTCCCCCAGGTGGGATTGGACAACTGACTGAGGTAGGCGAAGACCTCCAGGTATCCCACCTGAGGGAAGGCAAAGCCCAGCCTATGCTGATGGAGCCACTCCAGATCCAGGGGCTGCGCGCATCCATGCAAAGGGCGCCCCCCGTTTTATGCGGGGAGCGGTAATTGCAAACCTCTCTTCTCAAACTGCCTAAGTAATGACAGTGACCTGCCTCATATGGTTGTGGCGTTACCAAGTAAGATGAAATGTAGCTATCTGGTCAGACCACCAAACCAGGGCAAGCTGTGGATTTAAGCATATAATGAAATGGAACATTTGATGTTCTCAATGCTATTTTCTTTCTGCAGGTGAATGAACTTACTACATCTTCTAAGGATGGTATTACTGAGAAGATCATAGATACATACTATATACCATGAGATAGTAGGTTTACATTAACCTTCCCAAATGGCTAAATAATCAAGCACTTGGTGAGAGCATGGTTTAGGAATGGATTCCTGCCCAGAAAAACAAGCAAATTGTTTCCCTAAATTAGCACTGCTGATTCAGGCAACTCTTTCTACTGAGCTCAGTGAAATGACACACAGAATGTATGTATGAGCAAAACATTCCTAGGAGAACTGAATTAAATTAGGTAATATTTCTTTAGAAGAGCTTTCAGTGTCTTTGTCATTAAATCACAAAAACTACCAACTAGCAAGGTTCCCAGCACCTAAATCACCCACCCCAAAGAGATTTTTTTGCAGTTCCTTCAGAGGAAAACTGTTCCATTGTCCAATTTTGTGCTCACATGATGATTTTCCTGACAACCCTCCTGAATCTGCTCCATTGTAATTTCAAACTGAAAAATCAAACAACAGGTAATGTATAATAAAAAGAAGAAAACTATAGATATAGCTAGGTAGATATATCTATAGGATCCACCAGTCAATTAAGAATGTAAGAATATGTATTAAATCTTACGTTTTTTCTGCAAGTGATCATGTTAGATTTGGTTTTGCCTTCTTTATTCTTTACTGCATCTGAAAAAACAACATTTGGTAAATGAGCAAAAGCAATAACTGAGTAAAAATAGATTCCTGGCAAATAAATTACTTTTCTTTTCTTTTTTTGAAAATTTTTTATTGGTTTTTCACAATTTATATAAACACGAAACAATACAAACAAACAAACACATAAACAAACATGTATAATTTCAGATCCTTTTTTCTTAAACCTTACTTCAGCGACTTCCCCGTACCTTCCCTTTCTGCATCCCAGTTTCCAAATTTGTTTCAACAAATCCTCACCCTTAAATTTATCTAATTTTCACCTTGTTCTTTTCTTTTACTTAATCTTAATAATGGAGGTTTATAAACAGGACAGGAAAATTGGCCTCCAGGTGGAGAAATCAAAACTAGAAACAGAACTGTTAGAACCCAATGCTAAGAATTTGTCAAGAATGTATAACTTGTTGCTGAAATGGAATACACAAGATGAAACAGTTAAATCAGCTATGATTAAGTGGGCACAGGACATTGGTCATAACATTATGTTTGCTGACTGGGAACAGTTGTGGACCACCGGTATAAAATTTACGGCATGTAATGCCTTAAGAGAGAATATTATGAAAATGATCTATAGGTGATACATGACCCCAGTCAAGCTAGCAAAAATCTACCACTTGCCTGATAATAAGTGTTGGAAATGTAAAGAAACTGAAGGTACTTTTTATCACCTTTGGTGGACGTGCCCGAAGATTAAGGCTTTCTGGGAAATGATATATAATGAAATGAAAAAGGTACTTAAATGTACTTTCCTTAAGAAACCAGAGACCTTTCTCTTGGGCATTGTCGGCCAACTGGTGCCAAAGAAAGACAGAATTTTTTTTATGTATGCTACAACAGCAGCAAGAATACTCATCGCAAAGTATTGGAAGACACAAGATCTACCCACTCTGGAAGAATGGCAGATGAAGGTGATAGACTACATGGGACTGGCTGAAATGACTGGCAGAATCCGTGACCAGGGGAAAGAGACGGCGGATGAAGACTGGAAGAAATTTAAAATTTATTTTAAGAAACATTGTAAAATTAATGAATGCTAAAATGTTGAGGTTTTAGAAATATGGGGATTACGGCTGTAGAAGATCAAATAAATTACTTTTCATAGTTATTTTGATCTGTTCTCTAATACATCAAGTTGTAATAACAAGATGTAGTACTGGTATAAAAATTATTTTATTAAATATATAATTATATTACAACCGATTGCATGGTACCTTTCTATACTGATAGGTACAGTGCTTTTTTCTGGAGATACACAGGGGTACACACACCCCTAAACATTTTGTGAATCTCTGTACTTTTGTCCATTTACTGTATTTATTTTTCCTGATTTGAACTATAAAATGGTGATTTTTTTCAGTCAAAATGAGAGTACACCTAAACATTTTTTAAAGAAAAAAACCACTGGATGTAGATACCGTATTTTTCGCCCTATAGGACGCACTTTTTCCCCTCCAAAAATGAAGGGGAAATCTGTGTGCATCCTATGGGGTGAATGCAGGCTTTCGCTGAAGCTTGGAGAGCGAGAGGGGTCAGTGCGCACCGACCCCTCTCGCTCTCCAGGCTTGAGGAAGCTATCAGCAAGCCTGGGGAGCCCATGGGAGTTCCCGCAGGGCTCCCTAGGCTGTGGATAGCAGCCTGCCACCCGGCGCGCGAGGCGCCCTGAAGCAGAGCGCCCCGCGCTTCAGGCAGACATCGGGCAGCCCCACAAGCTCGGGGGCAGCGGGGAGGCGCAGCGCCGCCATCCCACTGTTCCCCGACCTGGCTTGGAGGCTGGCGCTGGGGAGGAGCGCAGTTCTCCCCAGCGCCAGCCCCACAAGCTTGGGGGACAGTGGGGAGGCGGAGCGCCGCCATCCCGCTGTTCCCCGACCTGGTTTGGATTCCCTGACCTGGTTTTGGGGGGAAAATAAAGGGAATTTTTTTCCCCTTTATTTCCCCCCCAAAAAACTAGGTGCATCCTATGGGTCGGTGCGTCCTATGGGGCGAAAAATATGGTATATGCCGTGGTGGAGGAAATTGCTCGGGCACCCGGAGCGGCAAACATGATGTGCACCAGGAGGCGTGCCGTTCTTCCTGGGGGTGCCATCGGTGGCGCCCAATTCTCCCAGGGGTACCAGTGCTGCCCGCTGATCACACAAATACGCCTGGTGTGCGGTGCTGCCTGCCAGGGATGCATGCTCCGCCCACTGGGGGGTGCATCCCTGGCAGCCAGCGCTGCCCGCCAGGCATGTTTGCACGATCAGCAGGCGGATATTTGCTGCAACGATTGCGCCAATCACGAAAATCTGCCCGCCGGGGATGCGAGCGCCGCCACACCAATCCACCCGGGGGGATTTTGTCACCCCCCGGCATGACACCCAGGGTGGACCACACCCCCCACACCCTTCTTGCGACACCCCTGGATATATGAAGCATCAGTAACAGCTAAGCACTCAGCCTGAAGGCTCTATAAAGCACAATTGTCCTAACATGCCATCTAATCATAAAATGAAAGTCACACAAACCTCCTCCAGAAGACAGCTCCGTTAGCATTATCTCCAAGAAGCCCCTGCCTTGTGTAAATTCCCACAGCATATCAGATGGTGGAGGTACATGAAGTAGGGTCTCTAGTGGTGATAACCAGCTGTGAGTTAGTAGAGTCTATGCAAGAAGGTGCTCCTAAAATTTTCCTGTTACAGATCAAATTACCTACTCACAAATATTTTTTTTAATGTCGTTGTAGAAAATAATGTATCCTCTAAATATCAAATATTATGTCTAATTTGAGGTGGATCATTGTTTTAAAAAACAAAACAGTTCCTGCTGCAGGCTGGTCTTTTTCATACAGCCGTGCCTTTAAATTAAGGCGAGTCCTTGGGTGTCATATAGACTGAAGAATGACTTCAGTAGGCGCCTTGGGTGTCTCTTGCTGGCCATCCCTCTCCGTCTAGAAGCTCTTATTCTCTTTAGCACTTCTCCTACTTCACTGCTGGGCACTTCAGTTTTCCTTGAACGTAATAGAAGAACTGGGAGAAACTGGGTGACTCTTTATGTTCCAGTTGCCCAGCTCCCTTCCAGCACCCCTTGCTTCTGTTGGAGGCCGTATTCTGAACTGTTTTTAAAGGCAGTCCCATATAAGGGGCATTGCAGTAGCCTAGTCTCTCTGTAACGAGTGCAGGGGAAGTTGACAACAGTAGACTGGCAAGGAAAAGAGACTTGTTTGGAAACAGAGGTAGGCCTTCTTCGGATAACCTTTAGAGGAGTCAGGAGTAGGGAAGCTTTGGCCCTTCAGGTATTTCTAAACTGCAATACCCATCAGCTCTAGCAAGCATGACCAATGACCAAGAATGATGGGAGATCAGCAACCTCTGGGGGGTCAACTCACCTTAAGACTTTACAAACTTTAAAGCCAATAGAAGGAACCATGGTTAGGATGCAGATCAACATGGCTCTTTTTATATATAGGCTTTGTTCTCTGTGCAGGGATGTAGCATTCCAAATATGGCTTGTTCTTTTTATCCACAACCCACTTAACCTTAAACAGTGGCCTATTTTGACTTAATTAGATATTAACAATTTCTGTGCTAACGTATCTGTACTTTATACTATCTAGACTAGATCAGTGGATATTGTGATAAAATCTGCTACTTCAGTTCAGAATTCCAGACTTTTAGAAAATGTAATGTAATTTTTTAAAACATAGACTAAAATAAAACCGTATTGGTTTAACTAGCTATTATGAGACTGCAACAGTATCAGATATTTGTATTCCAGTTCAACACAGCAGGTCTGCATTGATCCTTCTTCCCACTCACTTCACTTGTTCCTTATTTAAAAATAAAAATCAGAGGATCCAAGTGGTCTTGTTTCATCAAAGGGGCAGGCATCATATGTTTCTGACACCATTATAATGGGATAAATTCTGTTCTTTTTCAATCAGCTGCACAACATTTTGTTAACCTCTTTAAAAGGATAAAAAGAAGCACTTTATTCTCTTTCTACAAAAACAAGTGTTTTTAGAGTATGTTCCACAAATAGGAGGCAAAGAGTAAGGTGAATGATCTTGCAGAGAAACTTGGGAATGACATCAATGGGTTTTCAATCTGGAAGTCAATAGAAAGTAGTTGTTTGTTATCACAGGACAGCCAAGAGCAGTTTCTTTTGAAGGTTTCATGTATTTAAAGCTTCAATTCCATCTAGCTCTGGATTAAAATTTTATAGGTGTTTGCAGCAATAACAAGCTGATGTTATTCTGATTCTTGAGATTTTGTCAAGCCAAGAGTTAGACCACCAGATAATTTTTCCTAGTTTTCACCTGCAATCAGTTTGTTAGTTTTCAACTGGATTAAGTACAATTCAAAGGCAAACAGGATGGAATTGTCTTGTTTTAATTTTGAAGAAGATTCAGTATCAGATTTTCAATTCTGGGTCAATGTGGATTCTACTGATCAACTCTCCTCTCAGCCAGATCATTTTCTGCTTGACCGTTCTACTCCAACAGGTGAAGGCTCTTCTTGGCCACCTTTTTCTTGTCAGTCATGGTTTCCTGATGTGCAGATACCACTCCCAGACCCAGGTGGGCAGATTCGGCAGTTTGAGGCTGGTGCTGAATTGGACAGCTCCTTGTTGGTTCAATCTGATGATAGTGACCTGCCGTTTAAATATCACCGATTCATTCCTGCTCACCCTTACAAGACGCAGAGACACGCTGCCAACATTAGGGAGAGGAAAAGGATGCTCAGCATCAACTCTGCTTTTGATGAACTTAGAGGCCATGTCCCAACCTTCCCTTATGAAAAGCGTCTCTCCAAAATTGACACTCTCAGACTGGCCATAGCATACATCGCATTGCTTAGTGATATCCTGACTTCAGGATCTGACCCCAAATCCTATGTGCAGAAATGTATGAAAAACGGATATAAAGGCCATCAGAATGCAATCTGGAACACAAGTGGTAAGTGTACAGAATTTGCTTTGTTTCATTTTAAAATTTTGTTTCTTTTTTTTTCTTTTTTCTAATACTATATTAAAATCTGGCTTTCATTGCAAAAAAATGAAACCAGTAAAACAATAGTATCTAAACCAAACTGAAATGACATAGTATTCTCCCTTGTTCACAGACTGGTCAGGTCTGAAAGGATAGTCAATCTTTTTTGTGATTCATGCTCGGTGTAAATAGTTTGGGGGCCATTTTAGACAGGTCCCTTTAAAAATATTATATTGCTTAATATGTCCTTGTGCTTTAACATTTTCTAGATCTTGCTTATTTGGTAACTATTCAGTTTGCAATATAGCAAAGTAAACCTGTAAATCATGGGCTTCCCTGACTGAATAATTGTTTCCTACTCTTACACTGGTCACTAAAGCACGGAGACCTTTTATCTGTTTTGTAACCGCATAAGCCTATAAAAAAGAAAAACAAACAAACCCAGATCAACAACAATAACTTAAGAAAACCACTAGAAACAGTGAAAGTCATAGAAATGTGCTGAAGTTTAAATCAATAAAAGCAAATGGCCACAATTCAACCAGTACCCTGAATTTAATTATATAATTATTTATTATACATCTATATAATAAATGTGGAAATGAAATGGTAACTAGCTGGCTAGACAGGTGGATAAAATTTTATGTGTAATGAATCAGGATGTCTGACATAGTTTATTCAAATATGTAGCTGGACAAATTTTGGGCAGTGGGGGAAAACTGTGCAGAGTGCAGTGGTAATCAAACCCTTGAGCATATGCAGCTTAATAAGAAGCTAGGTTTTTTCGTTAAAAGAAATGGATGAAAGGGGAAAAGATAAAAAATGAATAGGAAAAAAACTGAATAAAGTTTTCTTTAGATTTACATAAGCTTACACGAAGAATATATAAGAGCCACCTTCTACTCATCAATTCATTACCTCTTCCTTCCTCTCTGTTTTTTACTTTTGTTTTCCTTTCCTTCCCCCCCCCCCATCTGCCCTTTCTATTTTTCTGTGGGGAGCGTTGTTGGTTGTCCATTTGTCTAGCCTGTAACAGACTTTAACATTGCAGGTTCAAATTATGCCTTTATAAAATTAGTAGGTGACCCTATGGATACTATGGGAAGAATAATAGACATTTACTCAACAGGAGCTCTTGTAATGGTGACATTTTGAAAACTAAGTAAGTGCTATATAAAATTGTCTTCATCAACAACAATTCTTCTCTGATGTCCTTTCTGCGTTATGAGATTGCTTGTTGTTGTTTAGTCGTTTAGTCGTGTCCGACTCTTCGTGACTCCATGGACCAGAGCACGCCAGGCACTTATATGCCTGTTGTCTTTGTCCATGGAGTTTTCTTGGCAGGGATACTGGAGTGGCTTGCCAGTTCCTCCTCATGAGATTGCTATTCAAGGCAAAACTTAACCTATCCATACTGTTGATGCTAAATGAATATTAAATTAAATATATTAAAGTGTTGGTGGCAGTGTGAGCTTGCTTTGGAAAGGAGTGTGCTAAGTTCTGAGAATGACTATAAACTACTCAAATATTACAATTATGGATATGATGGAGCAAAGCCAAGTGACTATAAGATCAAATGGTTTTTACTGAAGAGTCTAGCATATGCTTAGATCCTTCCGAGCAAAAACAGACTTTAAAGGCAACAAAACTGCACAAACACAGGCTGTTTAAATCCAAATTCTGTGCAGGAGTACAGGCATTGTGCATTAACTGTGGTTAATTTATGCCTGATATTAACCACTTATCATCACTGTTTGCATTTATTAATAACAATGCTTAGGTTCTATGTCACATTTTTTAATGTTAACTTCACATATGTTATCTCACCATTCCGGGGTGGGTGAGGAGAGATAAAGTGTTCCTAAAATCAACCGATTCTCTCATTGAGGATCTTCCTTCTTGATGGCTCAGCTGCAACACCAGCTTTCCTAGCCGTTCCTTTATTGATATCAGTCAGTCAGTATGTAAAAAGCAAACTCTCACTGAAAAGAGGGAAACAGACCTGAAATGTTCAGTCTCTGTGCAAATCAAAATAGCCCCTCCTGACCAAACTGTCACTAACACACTGAGTTGCTTAATTAAAAGGAAAGCGTACTGCACATTAATTAAGTCTTTTAATTCAATTAGTTCCAACAAACATATGGTAGCACTGGGGAAAGTAATTGTGAGATAACAATTTAACACATTCCTGTCTTTATAAATTAAAATACCTTGTCCAGAAGTGCACGTGTTTTCATTGCACTCTTAGCTAACTGTTTTGCTCAAGAGGGGCATAAATAATGGAATTACTTTTTTCAAAGAGATGGAAGTATGACTTGCTAACTTCTTGTGCACATTTGAGTCATTGTGCATCTTCTTCACTAGATTTACTATTTCCCCCCTCTCTCTACAGATTTGACAGCCCGCTTGTCCTGGATAAAATGGGATTAAAAGATGCTGCTTGACACCAGCCGTTAAGTTCTCACCGCAGCAAACATAAGCTATTACATTGAAATGAAATAACAACAATAAACACATACTCAAGATTGATTTGAAGACCCAGTTTCTATTAAAATCCACTGGAATTAGACATCAAGATTAGACAACAACCAGTGCTTTCATTAGTGATAATACACATGTACACCAAGTTTTCTTTTAAAAAAGAAACACTTAGAATGTTGCAAAATCTTGACTCATTCTTTTTTATATAGAATCTTAGACTTGGAAGGGGACCAAGGGTCATCTAGCCCAGTGTTTCCCAACCTTTTTTGGGCAAAGGCACACTTGTTTCATGAAAAAAATCTCGAGGCACACCACCATTACAGCCCCGTGACGTCAGCGCGCAGCGTCACGCCGGGAGGGACATGAATTGCTAGCAAATTACATAATCACCTCCTTGAGGGCTGGCTCATCTTCTCCGAAGGCAGAACCCCATTAATTAACAGCACAGACTCACACCATAGCCAAGATGAGGGGGGAAAACCTCAGTCATGCACAGTCATGCACATGTGGGGGCTAAATGAGGACGAAGACCGGGCAGAGAGCAGGGTTCAAATCACCCCACCTGGCCAGGACAATCCCTGGGTGCTCCCTTGGGCCACTCGCCTGACCCACCTCGCAGGGCTGTTGTTGCGAGGATAACACGGGGAGAACCACGCACGCCCCCGGGAGCTCCTTGGAGGAGAAAGCGGGCGATGAATGCAATGCACGAAATATATGAGAGGCGACCAGGTTTTGCAGGTGAGGGCCCCCCGCCAGCCTCCGCTTCCAACACCCGGCGCAACGACGCCGAAGTTTCCCCCCGGGCTCAGCTCGGGGAGCAGCGCTGCTCCCCCTGGCTCCCCTTCGCCCTCCCGGCTCTCTCTGCCGCCCACTGGGGACCCCCCTCACCTGCCAAGTCCGGAGTGCCGGTGGAAGTTGCATGCATGCATGCAGGGCGCCGCGTTGCCATTGCATTGCACTGCACTCCATGCAACGCCTGCACGCATGCATTGCCTTGCACGCCCGCCAAGGGGTCTCCCCGCGGTCCGATGCGTCCCCTCCGGCGCAGATACAGCATTGCAAAAATAAAAAAACCCCGACGCAGCCCTACCTGGGGGGCAGCCTCCGCCTCCGCCGCTCCGCCTCCGCGGGGATCCCCGGGCTCCATCCTGCCACCCGATCTCCGCGGGGGCGCAGGCAGGCTGCACGGGGTCTGCGCGGAAGAGCCCCTGCCCGCCCGGTCGCCGCCGCTGCGCTCATTCCATGGCCGGGAGAAGAGCGCTTCAAACAAAACGCCCGGCCCGCCAGGCCATGCTGGGAAACGTAGTTCGCGCACCCTGCGCGGGCGCGGAGCCCAAGGGCGAGGGGACTACGGATCCCGGCAGCCCCCGCGCCGGGGACGGAGGGGGAGAGGCCGGGCGCAGGGATGGAGGGACGGGTGGGCGAGTGAGTGAGTGAGTGGCAGCCGCCAAGCCTTGGCCGAGAGCCAGGAAGGGCCTCCCCGGAGGAGGAGGAGGAGGAGGGAGGCGCAGAGCGGGAGGGAGGGAGGGAACCCCAGGGGTCATCTAGTGACGGCGCCCCAATCGAAAATTTGACTTTTTTAAAAATATAAAAATCTTTCGAATTTTTTAATTTTTCCCGCGGCACACCTGGCAACATCTCGCGGCACACTAGTGTGCCGCGGAACAGTGGTTGGGAAACACTGATCTAGCCCAACCCCCTGGAATGCAGGAATATCGGCTAAAGCATCCATGACAGACGGCCATCCAACTTCTGCTTAAAAACCTCCAAGGAAGGAGAGTCCACCATCTCCTGAGGGAGATTGTTCCACTGTCAAACAGCTCTTGCTGTCAAAAGGTTTTCCTGTATCTCCTTTCTTGTAACTTGAAGCCATTGGTTTGAGTCCTACCTACCAGAGCAGACGAAAACAAGCTGGCTCCATCTTCCATGTGTCAACCCTTGAGATATTTGAAGATGGCTCTCATATCTCCTCTCAGTCTCCTCTTTTCCAGGCTAAACATACCCAGCTCCTTCAACCGTTCCTCATCAGGCTTGGTTTCTAGTCCCTTGATCATCTTGGTCGCCCTCCTCTGCACACCTTCCAGCTTGTCAACATCCTTTTTAAATTGTGGGGCCCAAAATTGGACACTATATTCCATGTGTGGATGTGTGACCAAGGCAGAACAGAGTGGTGGTGGTACTACTGCTTCCCTTGATCTGGACACTAGACTTCTGTTGATGCAGCCTAGAATACAATTCACTTTTTTGCTGCTGCATCACCCCTAGATCCTTTTCACATGTACTGCTAGTAAGCCAGGTGTTCCCCATCCTATATTTCTGCATCTGGTTCTTTCTGCCCAAGTGCAGAACCTTACATTTATCCTACTGAAATTCATTTTGTTAGCTTTCACCCAGTTCTCCAATCTGTTACGGTCATTTTGAATTTTGATTCTGTCTTCTGCAGCATTAGCAAAGCCACTTCCGGCTTGCCCAGGAGGTGGGGTTGCGGGCTTCACGCCCACCCCACGTGAGCGGGGGCTGGTCGCAGCCACCGCGAGAGCAGGGGAATCCCGGCCGGGCCTGCCCCCCCCCAGCCGGCCAATCAGCCGGCTGGGGGGGGCATGGCCTGTCCTATTTAGGGCCGGCGCAGAAGGGACTCGCCCTCTTTTCGCCGGCTAGCCCTCACGTTTTTCCCACCCTCCCTCCCTCCCTTTAAGTGGGCTTTAGGTAGGTCTTTGACTTTGCTATGGACTTCGGTCTGTCGCCGCAAGGGGCATGGTAGGAATTTTTCCCAATTGGCGATTTCTAGCCTTTTGGTTTTTCGCCTACCTCGTAGCAACTCGTCACAACTTCTCGGCATTGGCGGTAGGCATTAGTAAGAAGGGGTTAAGAGGATGTGGGGGGGGGAGGAACGCCATCACCTCCCCCCAGTGAGCGAAGGGTGGTCCGTTAAAGGACTCCGGGGGGCGTGGCCCTGTCCGAAGCCTATGGAGGTGAGGGCCAAAGGCACGCCCCCGAGCGGTGACCCGGGGGAGCTCCTAGTCAACGTGCCTCGGCAGGAGACTCCCCCGATATAGTGTTAACCCTTCCCCGTGTCTCCAGCAAATGGGCTGGAGCCGGATAGTCGTTAGGACCAATGCCTAAGCCAATGCCTCTCATTCCTGAATTCAATAAAGTTGTGGCCTAATTCGCCCAATTAACCTTATATTGTGGTGTCTCGTGTCTTTATTTATCCTGGTGGGGGGCGGGAACTCGCCACGCAACCCCTCCCACTTTCATGTCATCTGCAGATTTGATGTTCATCTCCTCAATTCCTTAATCCTAGTCATTAATTCTATTTTAAAAGATTGTTGCAAAATCTTCTAAAGTATATAGTTAACTGAAATAGGTTTTGCAGCATAGGCCAATTGGCTGTTCCTCAATTTGTGGGCTCTTTGTTTTGGAGGAGGGAGCTCTTCCATGAAATTACATGAAGTAGGAATTAATTAACACACGATAGTTGAAAAAGTACCCCATCTTTGATGGTATAAATATTCACATATCAGAGCAAGACTGTAAAAAATCATGGATTACGTGGTGTAAAATGAGTTACATGATCCTTCAAGCATGCTGTGTAAAGAACTTGACTGTATTTTCAGAGCATGATAGACGTGCTGAGATTAGATACAAACCTGTTGCAGCTTCATTAAGAAAAATTTTGATAGCATCCAATTCTGACATTTAAGAGCATTTAAAGAGCTCTGCCAGATCAATCAAGGTCTCCACTCCAGCAACCCTGTTCTCAAGGGTGACCGACCAGATGCTTATGAGCAGCCCAAGCACAGGACGTGAAGGCAAAAACTCTCCCCTGTTGTTTGTCCAGCAACAACTGGTATTCAAATGCACTGCTTCAGAGCACAGAGGTGGTTCCATATTCCTGGGATAATTTGATATTTATTTGGGCAATTTCATTTTCATAGCTAAACTTGATATTACATGATAAACTGCCATGCAGCTTTTTTCCTTATGGATTTATAGCTTACTTCTATGAGAAACAGTCTTGTTCAAAGTGATAAAATAGTAACACTAATAGAATTCAGAAAGACTTTATTATGTACAGTACTGAAATAACTATGCAAATTTAGCTGCTTAGCACTGCCCTCTAGTGGCAGATCGTGCAAGCTTTTGCCTTTGGGTTGGGAACAAAACAAGCCAATTAAGGCTGCAATTCTGTACACACTTACCTGGGAGAAAATGAAAGCTAACATTTAAAAACAAATAAAAGCAATGCAAGAATAACATGGGGAGGTAAAACTAATATCAGCAGCGGCTTAAGAACCCAGGAAAACAAAAGGGATTTGCCTGGAGATGAAAATAGATAGATGTAGCCTTCCTGCGTGTCTCCCTGGGCAGTGTAATAACACCAGGTGTAAACCACTGAGCCACTTGGGCTTGCCGATCGGCGGTTCAAATCCCCACAACAGGGTGAGCTCCCACTGCTCTGTCCAACTTCTTCCAACCTAGCAGTTCAAAACACACCAGTGCAAGTAGATAAATAAGTACCACTTCATTTCCGTGCGCTCTGGCACTCGTCACGGTGTCCCGTTGCACCAGAAGAAGCTTAGTCCTGCTGGCCACATGACCTGGACAAACTGTCTGTGGACAAACACCTGCTCCCTCAGCCTGAAAAGCGTGATGATCGCCACACCCCATAGACGCCTTTAACTGGACTTTACATTTTACCTATAACACTGGAAAGCAGCCCTAAAGACCTTATCCCACATATAGCGACCTCATCTGTACCTTGCCTTGGACAGCAGGGGCGCCAGAGGAGGACCTCCAAAGATGACATTAGTGCATGTAAGAGCATGGACAGGTTTGTGTGTTCCATGGAGCTTCTTGCTATGAAAATAGCCAACCAAATAGCCTGGCTGACTTGTTAGGCTAACATCACCCGACTAACCAGAGGTGGAAGGATACCATTAGAGCTGAAGCCAAAATGTGCGGGTGAGGGAGGTGATGCTGCAGTTCCATGTTAGCAGACCCCGTCTTATTTTTCTCAAGAGCACCTTTATCGCTAGACAGCTCACTGGCTCTGGGACCTGATCAACAATTGTTATACTGCATTTAATGGGCTCCGAGGACAGTTGCCATGCTGGCTGGTCAGATGCAAAAGAGGTCAAGGCTTCTGCACCAGTAATTGTGCAAAAGAAGGGATTTCAGAAGATGCAGCCTGTCATGCAAGTTGAAAATGCTATTCTGCACAACTATTAAAGATGCGCTCTTTTGCATCTGACCACTCTAAAGCCAAAGTACTCATCTCTGTTTCACACACACACACGCAAACATGGTACCCATCTTTTGTTGACAACGCTTTAAATTATTTTAATTACTTTGAGGAAAACAAGCACATAATGTATTCTTAAAATCTACTGCTCCCCACCATTTAGACATAAATGCAGCCAAGATCATGCCATTGCTTCTTGCAAGCACTTACTGAAAGAGGAACTTAACACAGCCTTCTAGTGTAGTTTATTCTGCACGCTTACAGGTTCTTGGGAGGGGGCAGTGCTGGGTGAGAGCGCATAAGACAGGCCAGAGCTATGGCTGGAGCTCATTTGGATTCTCAGTCAAAGATTCTCTAAACCGCTCAGATTGCAGTAAAGGTCAGTCTACTTCAATTGCCCCCGCAGACCTCTGCTCAGGCTAAATTTGGCACTCAGCAGCATGCAGAAGACGCACTCCACGGACTTGAATGGAGGCTAACTGCGCTTTTTAATATTATAAAATGCACTTGAAGTAAGAGCAGGGACTCCTGCCTTTAACAGCTGCAGGCACACACCAGAGACACACAGCAACACTTTGATGTGCGCCTCCATTTGTGTACACAGCCAAGTGTCAGATCTGAGTGCTGCGACGCGCCGTACCTTTATTATGTGGCATTTTGAATTGGGAGCTTTTTCTTATGGGCAAACATAGCTGAGTTTGGTTTTTATGGAGCTTGTGTGTGTGACCAACCCCAGCATACAAAAATTGAGTTTTTGGTCTTAGGGAAAGAGCAAGAGCTGATAATGATGAACAAAACATTCCTCCTTTTCCTGGTTTCCAGTTCCTCTGCTAAAGGAACACACATCCAGTAGATCCAATATTCCTAGATTCATCCAGTGCTTCCTAAAACAAATGTATTTTGAAAAGACCTTCAATTACCACACATTCACTAGAATTCTTTGAAAATCTCTTAATTGACTGGGTCCTTGTGATCAGACCCAGCTGTAACTACATTGGCTCTTCACCAAAGATGTTCTCACACAGCAACTGGCTGTGAACTTGCTACAATGGACTAAGTTTCAGCATCAACTTCTCTAATAAAATTGTTGGCTCGGGGGGGGGGGGGACTGGACATAAACCCAATTCAAATGTCACAAGCCAGGTGTGCTTCCAAAGCAGACATACTTTCCTGGTTTGTTTCAGATGGGCATGCTCAGATTTTGCACATGCCCTCAGAGCTGTGGGAACAATTTATACATGAGGGGAAGCCTTGGGACTTGTGGGACTGTGAATGCATGTGTTGATCCACTACTTATTTTATGCACGTTTACGTATTAAGCCAAGTCTCCATGATCAGAAGGTGTATTATTATCTCAGTAGGGCTTTAAAAATATTTACATTTGCCTTAAAGATATAGACGTTTGATTGAAGGATAAATAATATGTAGCTTATGTTCATCTCAATTATAACATGATCCATAACTGGAGATCAGACATAATTTACAAGAGAAACACCATTATAGAAGGAAAATCCTTTCCTAGATCCATTGTCTTGTGGTTACAATGAAGCACGCTGATATTTTCCCATCAGTATAATATCATGAAGTATACAATATTGGTATTATAACCATGTTATGCCAGCATTACATATGTTTAGGCTCGGGATGCAGATCACCATAACCACATACAAACTTTCTCCTTCACAGACAAAAAAGAAAGCACTGCCCTAAGGAAAGCTACCCAAATAGAGTCAATGACAGACAAAACAAAGATTTTGTCTGAGATCCGGTTTGTTTACAGCTTTTTGCGGGGAGGACTTTATTTCTGCTTTGTGGCTCTTGGTGGTTCTGAGCTCCTCCCTTTTTTAATTTTTAAAAGTAGTATTTTTAAACCATGTACTTTTAACATATCCACCCCAATAACACTAAAAGAACACATAAAATTCTAAATACATACACTATAAAGTGTACATTAATAACACCAACTGTAGTAAATATATACAACTAATAAATTCATCCATGAGCAAGACTATGGCTGGCAGCAAAACCCTATGTATGCTTACTCAGAAGTAAATCTCACTGCGTTCAGTGGGACTTACTCCAAGGTAAGTGGGTATAAGATTGCAATCAAGTAGATGTATAGCACTGCACTGCTAATCTGAATTCAACAAGTATTCATTTCAGTTAACCAAAAAGCATATTTATTAATATTTTGATTAAACCAATAGGTTATAGTGTTATATGGCCCCATTTGTCCTTCATGAAATCTCACCAGAGATGTAAGTTTAAACCTATATAATTTCATTTGAAAAATTGTTTGGATTCATTAGGAGGAAAACACCTGCCTTTGAAAGAATACAGGGGTGTTTATTTTTCAAGTCAATTGATTTTTATATTGTTTTATCCATTGGCATTTACAGAAATTTACGGCAAATGCTAACAAGTACAGACCAACAGGACTTGGAACTTTAAATAATAGGGTATACTATAAAGTATGAAATATGGGGTTTTATTTTAAAAGAAAAGAAACATAGACAAACTTTAGAATCACAGTGCTTACGATGAAGCCATGCCTCTGAATTTTGTGCAAAGTGGCGCTGTGGGTTAAACCACAGAGCCTAGGACTTGTCGATCAGAAGGTTGGCGGTTCGAATCCCCGCAATGGGGTGCGCTCCCATTGCTCGGTCCCTGCTCCTGCCAACCTAGCAGTTCAAAAGCACATCAAAGTGCAAGTAGATAAATAGGTACCGCTCCGGCGGGAAGGTAAACGGCGTTTCCGTGCGCTGCTCTGGTTTCCCAGAAGTGGCTTAGTCCTGCTGGCCACACGACCCGGAAGCTGTACGCCGGCTTCATTGGCCAATAAAGCGAGATGAGCACCGCAACCCCAGAGTCGGTCACGACTGGACCTAATGGTCAGGGGTCCCTTTACCTTTACCTTACTCATAACTCACCCTGATCCAGAACGGGGGGTGTCAGTGTGCACAAATGATGCAAATGTCAGCATCTGTACAGATGCAGAGACAGGTGGGACTGCTCATCTGGGAGCCCCCTGAACTGGCACATTGTTTATTATTGTTGTTGTTGTTGTTGTTGTTGTTGTTGTTGTTGTTGTTGTATTATTATTAATATATACTGTCACAGAAATGTGGTAAAATATAAAACCATCCCCAGCACTGTCCTGTGAATCAAAACAACTTACAAGCACGCATGCATGCAATAACACTCTTAATATAGCTAATTTTTAATTATTCCTTATATTCATTTCAGCCTTCACTCCCAGCATTTGCATTTAATGTTAAGACTTAACCCTTCACTAAAGGAAGTAAAAATAAATGAAAGTGTCCCTGAGAACTTGTAATGTTCTCCTCCCTCAGGAACTAGGTAGAAAGTCTTCAGGATGACACAAGCTATTGCGTCTCTTCTTTCTAGATAGCAAACACTGTTTAAGCTACAAACATTTGTCTTTCCACAGAAGGACTATAGCCAGCCTTCTGCATAAATCCTAGGAAACTAAGTTTGGTGGGATTTACTTCCAGGGAAACAGGCACAGGCTTCTCCAATTCCTTGTCAGGCTTCAAAGAAATGAACAGAAAATCAGTTTCCGCATAACCAACTAGAATCCTATTGCCACATGCACAAGCAGTTTATTTTCCACAAGCAGCGACCTTTTAAAACTTATCTTGCCCTGTACACTTTATGCAGCCGGCCATGCTCACAATCGTAGTTGCTAATTGTGAATTTCTTATCCTGGATGTTTTTAAGTATGATGTGAGTAACAGCAGGGCTTTCCCCCCAGCTGGAACTCACAGGAACTCAGTTCCGGCCCCTCTCAAGGCGGGTGCCATTGCCATCATAAGAGAACAAGGGAGGCGTTCATGGTGAGTTCTGGCACCTCTGATCGTGTGCTAGTGGGAATCTTAGGTGGGCAGTTTGAAACACTACCACTTTGCAAGAAGGGAGGATTACCAGTGTGACCCTTATTATTTTTAACCAGAAATGTTGCTTCTTGTTCTAAAAACATGCTGTCGTTCTTCAGATGGAATCTATTGCTTCTTACAGAGAATTTAATAATATAAAATTCTAATTTTATTATTTATACCCCACCCATCTGGCTGGGTTTCCCCAGCCACTCTGAGCAGCTTCCAGTATTTGTACAGCTTTGGGTATGGGCTTCTTCCACAGCCCTAGTATGGATCCTTTTTGAACACCATTGCAGTGGCAGAGCGAAGGCTAATTTCTGGTGTGAAAAGTGGTTCCATTGTAAGAGCAGGATTGGACCTCTTTCTCATGTGCCATCATGGGAGAAGTGGCAGCCTCTCTTCTTTATGACCTTCAGAACATGAACAAAGTTGCTGCTGAGCTTTTCCTATTTTGCCTCTAAAATCCTACACCGTTTTCAGTATTTAAGTCTTTTGTTTGCCTTTTGTCTTTCACTGTTTTTATAGGACAAAGGGCAGGATATAAATGCATAAATCAAACTAAGCAAGCCTCAGATAAAATGGTCACATGCCTGGTGGTGTCCATGTTTCTGGGAGGTGAAATGAGGGAAAGGAAGGGTTCTCCCCTTAAGGGCATGGGGCAAAGTGCCTGTTCTGTCGCCACGTCACAGTGCCCACTTGCACAATGGCAAAAAGAGGAAATACATCACACACACAAAACATAGATTTACATAAAATGTGTGCATGTGTGTGCAAGTTTACATATAATTACTATAATTCAGACAATGCAATCTATCTCACTATAGTGAGGAAGCCTGGTGGGCTCCGTTTCTGCTGAGTCTGTTCTGCCCAAGGGCTGTTGATGGGCAGCTTCAAGGCCCTGCTGCCCTTCCTTCTTATGGCTCTGTATTTTAAAACAAAACTTGGACTAGAGAGCCCTTCAAACAGAGGCCTGTCCCCTAAAAAGTAAGGCATTTGGCCACTTTGCTTCATCACCTTCTTTGTCTTTCTCCTCCTACCTCTCATTGCTCCAGATTTGCACTTATCCCAGGGAAGGAGGGAGGGAAACCTGCAAAATCAGTCTTTTCATCCCAGCTGGTTCTGTGGCAGTGGGTCCAGTTGGGTGATTCATCAGGCCTGCCAGCTGCCAGTCAGAGTGCCACTCACTGTCCCTGATTTTGCCTGGTCCTTGCTCGTGAGTTGCTGGCCTCAGAGCGGCTTGCTTTGCCCACAGACACTGCCAACTTAAACTCCCCTTCTCCATGGGCCCTGTGCACTTTGCATTTAAGCACCGGCTAATGTATCCCTGTCTATTACATTGTGCCATCACTCCCCAATATTAGTAGATGAATAGGACACACAAAGAGAACATCATTGTAGGAACAGAATCACCAGGCTCTCACTGTTTCTTCTTCTTTGACTTCAAGTGTGCAAGTGTGGCTGGCAAAATGGAAGATAATGTGAAACACTTGCTAACAGTATGCATGATTGCAGTACAGAAAACCACTATGCCGCTTGGTGTGCAGATGTTGAAGTACAAATGAAAAAAGCAAGTTTCTATTTCTGTATTTAATTAACTCTTAATTGTGCCACCAACAGTGTTCAAAACAACTATTTTATATGAATTGTAGGAATGCTGCACTCAGATTGGCTGCAGAGATTGTGAATCTACATAATTATCTTTACACACACACACACACACACACACACACACACTTCACCAGCAAAACTATTATGGTGAAGCACACAATTAAAAATAAATCCATATAAAAAAAATCAAGGATTTAGGAAGGACTATTAAACAGGAACATACTCTTTAGATTAAATTTTTGCCTATTTGAACCCACTGGATGCCTTTCCAGAAAGATCAAGGCATTTTGGTTGGACCCGTATAGCTGTGCATTTCCCTTTTCTGGCACAGGAAAGCAATGGGACTGTAATATGACCAAGCTGCTCTAATTTAATTCTTCCGCCAGCAGTGCACCAGCTGATCATGAGAATGAAGAAGGTAGGGATTTCAGGAAGCAGCCTGCCACTCTCCTCTATAGGACCTCTCATAGAATCATAGAGTTGGAAGAGACCACAAGGGCCATCGAGTCCAACCCCCTGCCAAGCAGGAAACACCATCAGAGCACTCCTGACATATGGTTGTCAAGCCTCTGCTTAAAGACCTCCAAAGTAGGAGACTCCACCACACTCCTGGGCAGCAAATTCCACTGTCAAACAGCTCTTACTGTCAGGAAGTTCTTCCTAATGTTTAGGTGGAATCTTCTTTCTTGTAGTTTGGCTCCATTGCTCCGTGTCTGCTTCTCTGGAGCAGCAGAAAACAACCTTTCTCCCTCCTCTATGTGACATCCTTTTATATATTTGAACATGGCTATCATATCACCCCTTAACCTCCTCTTCTCCGGGCTAAACATGCCCAGCTCCCTTAGCCGTTCCTCATAAGGCATCGTTTCCAGGCCGTTGACCATTTTGGTTGCCCTCCTCTGGACACGTTCCAGTTTGTCAGTGTCCTTCTTGAATTGTGGTGCCCAGAACTGGACACAGTACTCCAGGTGAGGTCTGACCAGAGCAGAATACAGTGGCACTATTACTTCCCTTGATCTAGATGCTATACTCCTATTGATGAGGCCCAGAATTGCATTGGCTTTTTTAGCTGCCGCGTCACACTGTTGGCTCATGTCAAGTTTGTGGTCAACCACGACTCCTAGATCCTTTTCACATGTACTGCTCTCAAGCCAGGTGTCACCCATCTTGTATTTGTGCCTCTCATTTTTTTTGCCCAAGTGCAATACTTTACATTTCTCCCTGTTAAAGTTCATCTTGTTTGTTTTGGCCCAGTTTTCTAATCTGTCAAGGTCGTTTTGAAGTGTGATCCTGTCCTCTGGGGTGTTAGCCACCCCTCCCAGTTTGGTGTCATCTGCAAATTTGATCAGGATGCCCTTGAGTCCATCATCCAAGTCGTTGATAAAGATGTTGAATAAGACCGGGCCCAAGACAGAACCCTGTGGCACCCCACTAGTCACTCTTCTCCAGGATGAAGAGGAACCATTGATGAGCACCCTTTGGGTTCGGTCAGTCAGCCAGTTACAAATCCACTGAGTGGTAGCATAGTCAAGACCGCATTTTACCAGCTTCTTTACAAGAATATCATGGGGCACCTTGTCAAATGCCTTACTGAAATCAAGGTAGGCTATATCCACTGAGTTCCCTTCATCTACCAGGCTTGTAATTCTGTCAAAAAACGAGATCAGGTTAGTCTGACATGACTTATTTTTCAGCACAGTTGCCTGACACCCCAATCTCTGAGCAAGGCAGGATTCCAGGGGTTCCAGGCCCAGGTTCATATTTCCTTTCGGAAAGGAGGCACAGCAGAGACTGTGGTGTCTGTATAACATATGGTTTCATTCCAGATAAATACAACCTGAGCCAACGATGGAGGGGCTCACAGCATCAGCACTCCAAAAGGGTCTCACCAGGAGGCTAGCCTGGTTATTCCAAGCATTAGAACCCTTTATTAGAATTTAACACTTGCTGGATCCAGCAATTAGAAGGGTCTCGGCAGACACCCCCCCAACTCCTAACAGTACTTTTGCTGTTGCCCCACTTCTTTGCCCACTAATTTCTCCCTCTCCCAGATGCAGACATCAGCCCACTTGAAAGAGGCAAAGTCACCTTGTGATAAGGTTACTACTACAATTTCTCCACAATTTTCTTTTGTGAAAACATATTAACTTGCAAAATAGATATCACAATAAAACCTTGGTTCTTGCCTTTTTTTGTAGACCATTCAAATGAATTCTAAAATATATTAGCAAGTAGCCAAATTTGCATAGCTTCTCAGTACCACTCAATAGGTTTGCACAAAAATAACCACAAAACTTCTTATCAGGAGTTTTAACTGGATGTTTGGAAAAGTACCGTAAGTCTTCTTTTTCACAGACAACAAGCAGGCAAGAAGCTTTACCTTCCCTGTTCTTCAGTCAAATCAGACAGGCACAGCCATGTCTTAATTCATCAAAAGGTAATGGCTTTTCAATAAAGGAAAGCACATTGACCAGAGGTCTGGGGGGAGGCAGGCAAAATAAAGATTCCCATAGCTCACATCGCGGTCCTGAGCCAATGACAGTCTCTGTGGCAAATGGTTTTTGAGAGGGAATGCTGGCATGTGGAATTTTGGAAACTGGTCTTTCTCTCTCCCTTTCTGTCTCTGTTTCTTCCAAGCCAAAAATAACTCCTATTACCTTTATTGCTTTTGCAGAAAACCTGCCCTGAAATTATATGTCTGTTTCTGTAAAAAGGAGAACGCAGTGCAAGTGCTCATGTTTGCAGCAGATTCCAGAAAATCCCTTTGTAGCAGTTTCCCCTATATATTTCCTGGAGTTTTTATTCTAAGCAAACATGCAAGCAAGGTTTTGCACCTTATTGAATAACTTCTTTGGTGGATGGTGGGAAGGAGGCTCCATTTCAATGGTGCAACGCTTTATTTGTTTGTTTAAAATTTAATATCCTGTTTAACTTGTCCTATTTGGCTCTCAAACTGACTCTGCTATCAGAAGCTAAAAAAAGAGAACAACTTTATAATAACAGAATCTGTAAGGAAAAAACCATGAGAAGCTGGAGTGAAGCCCCACCCACCACGAAGAGAGGGAAAGGGCCACAGATTTCTGAAAAGCTGGGAGATAATCTGCCAAACAGGCCTCTCAATGGAGGAAGTTTCCCGGAGACGGGAAAAGCTCTAGATCTCCTTGCAACAGTCCACACCGTCAGCAGTGATGGCATGGATACAATCTTCAAAAGGAAAAGGAAACAAAAGGGGGGGTTGGCTTAAAGATTGAACAGTTACGAAAACATTGAATGGGGCATTTATGTGACAAGTAGAGGTGAGGGAGACATTTGATTCAGTCTATATTTAAAGGCAAACGAAACTAATTTGTGCTGTTTTAAAACCAGATGGTAACCGAAAGACAATCAGCCTGTTTGTAATGTGTACAAAAATGCAAACACCAGTGTAAAATGTGCATATAAATGCATATATTAGTAGATAAACTCCAATGCAACATTGCACTGCGCTAATGAAGGGGGTGTGGTAGCTTCTCATTTTTCTTGTTTATTATCTTAATTATTCATAGAAAATCTTTAATAAAAAGAGTTTAAAATGCATATTGTTGTTGCTGGCATCCATCTGTCTCGGGAGACAATGAAGGAGTGTGCCTTTGTGGGGTGAACTCAAACTGTTGGAGAGTTACAGTGTCTGCTGTGGCTGTAGAGACCGATACGGGAGAGGCATGTTCTGTTGCAGCCAGGGCAGAGGAAGGCATCTGGTTGTGCTGCTGCAGATCAAGCGTAGTGTTTCTTCTCTCTGCACAGAGAGAAAATTCATATATTGCGCAAAATTACATACAAAAATTGACATAAAGTAGGAGAAATTCACACTAAAATTCTGGGGAAATTTCATGAGGGCATTTAATAATAATAATAATAATAATAATAATAATAATAATAATAATTGCAAACTAATGTGGAAATGTGGTGAACAGATTGGAAAAATGAGAAACAGAGAAAGTGAAATTGACATATTAGCCCATCTTTAGTAAGAAGTTTGCAGCTTCAAAGTTGCCCCCTTTGGCTTCAGGTGGAAATTGAAACCTGTAAACCCCACAGGTGCTGTAAGAGCCTCTCCTGCATCACTGCAAAGGCCAGTTTTGCAGTTTTCATTACAAGAGGCGAATGTGTGAGATGAACCATGGATCTGTGGCTGAGGTGCAGCAAGAAGCACAGACTTCCTGCCTTACGGATCACACAACGTGCGCTCCCAGGAGCAAGATGCTTAGAGTACTTGAGAACTTAGTCATCACCAGAGGTGAAATGTTATAGCTGATGGATTGGCAAAATGCCTTAAATATCATCCAATTTAATTGATAACAAATTCTCTCTCTCTCTCTCTCTTTCTCTGGGGTAAGGAAGGAAAATAATTAACTACGATGGGATAAGAAGGAAACAAACTACAATAGCCAGACAGGCTGCAGAGGAAGATATAGAAATTTCAATCAATAGGAAACCTTTGATTTTGAGCTGAGTGACATACTTATGCTTAATGCTTCACACACTCACTAATGACACGTTTCTGCCAAACTTAGCACAATTTCAACATTCCTTTATAGCTGTCTTTCTCTAACTTGGGTTCCCAGGTGTTCTTGAACTATACCTCCCACCATCCTTGACCGCTGGCTATGCTGGCTATGCATGATGGGCGTTGTAGTCCAGGAACATCTAAGAATCAGATGTTGGGAAAGGCTGCTCTGTAGGGACATCATGGCCGGTGCGTCCCATGATGTGTTAAGTGGTCAACTTGCTTCTGAGCCAATATTTTGGTCTCATCTTATAACTTTCAAAACAGTGAAGTCAGAAATACATTTTGTTGCTTAACTACTACTGTGCCTGCCATTGCACATGCAGCCTGCTTTTGGTTCAGATTGCTTAAGGATAACTCCTTTAGAGCTACCTTTTGTAGAACAACAAATGACCAGTTTAAGCAAATTTATGGACGTGGCTGTTGAATTAGGCGGCAGCCTTTTTGCATGCTCCTTGCACAGGCCACCACAACACAATGAAGCAGGTCCATGGGTCTCAAAAGCAGGTTTAAATCTGGCAAATCTTTGATGCTTTTTAACTTTTGTGCTGACTGCTGAGCCTGAAAACATTTCCTTCTGAAAGTGATGCTTTCTCTTGAATAATAGTCAGCTGGTTGCAGCAGGGAATTCCAGCTCTCCAATCAATCTAGCAGACAACAGGTTGTGGTTGCTTCTAGCCATGTTGCTGGTGATAATTCTCCATTGGAAAATGCCAGTTTTAGAGGCTGTAGCTAAGTTTCCTCCTTTCTCTTCTTTTATTTCAAAAAGTTGGCTTATTAAAAGTTGCTCTTAAGTCCTGATCAAAACATTAGTAATTTGCCATTCATTAACTGTTCTCACCTGTAATGTGTGGAACCAAAATAGATTGTATCAAATAAAGATTTGGGGTTCATTGTTGAATTACGAACTGCTTTAAAAAGAAAACATGAATAGTGGGCATTCCCTCTATGTATTAGGAATAAAATAGCTGGGGAGGGGGCTGTGAAAGAGGAATCTGTAAAATAGTAATGAGGAAATGTGATGGTTGTTAATAACCTTCAAAATAATTGGGGTGTTGTTTTTTCCATGTCCCAATAAGCGAGGGCCCGTCTACACTTCCTATTGCCCTGTGCCTAGAAAGCAGCTCTCCTGGACGTTTTCCACTTGCCCCGTGCTTTAGAGATCCAGGTCCAGGTGGTTTTTTATTTGTCCCCCTGCTTTACCTGGGCAAACCCACTGCTTACCGCTGAATCAAAACAAACATCAATCCTCAGAAAAGCCGAATTACGTTTGTTCTGATTCAGTGGTAAACTGCAGGTTTTCCAGTGGGAAAACAGTGTGACAAGCGGAAGTGTGGATGAGCGGTAAACCTTCAACTTATATTTCACAGTTTGGAGCTTCAGTTGACATTCTTCTTTACAGGCTTGCAGACACATGTCAGCAAATAAACAAACAGTTCCTTTCTGATTAGCTTAATTCGGAGGGTTTGACATAGCCACAGATATATACATACAAAATTTGGGATGTGGGGAGAAGGTTGTAGTTGTATCTTACTGGAGGTGCACGTCCAGGATTTTGCTAAGTGTAACACAAAACTGTAAAAGTTTAGCTGAGGGAAATGCCTTCCTCCCACTGGCCTGCTTGTCCAATCAGGAACCAGCCCTGCATCTCCCTCATTTCTGACAACTATTTAGCAACTGAGCTCAGCTAAAGTTTCCAAAAAAGTTAGAATAACTTCCTCTCTCCAAGACCTCAATTTTTGCACAGCCTGGTCCTTGAAATTAGATCCCTTCAAGAGACCTGGAAAACGTTTGCTCAGCAAAATCCTCCTGTTTTTCCAAAGGCTCTGTCTCAGGAATTTAAAGCACACTTTTAAAAAACACAGAGACACCCACCACTTGAGGAGGGGGGAGAATTCCTTTCCCTCTCTCCCTCCCCTCCTTACAGAAAGAATGGAAGAAAGTTCTAGCCCTCCTGCTTCTCCTGTGGACAGCCTGGGGACCAGTGAAGAGGAGCTGGAGAGGCAGCCAAAGAGGCTGGGAAGGAAGAGGAGATACAGCAAAAAATCCAGCGAAGATGGAAGCCCAAACCCAGGCAAGCGGGGGAAGAAGTCCAGCCCCAGCGCACAGTCCTACGAGGAGCTCCAAAGCCAGCGGATCCTTGCCAATGTCCGAGAGAGGCAGAGGACTCAGTCCCTCAATGAAGCTTTTGCAGCCTTGAGGAAAATCATTCCCACCCTGCCTTCCGACAAACTCAGTAAAATCCAGACTCTCAAGCTTGCTGCCAGGTACATAGACTTCCTCTACCAGGTCCTGCAGAGCGATGAGATGGACAATAAGATGACCAGCTGCAGCTATGTGGCTCACGAGCGGCTCAGCTACGCCTTTTCTGTGTGGAGGATGGAAGGAGCCTGGTCAATGTCTGCCTCACACTAGCCAACATCAGGGTAAAACCAAGGATGACTGCCAAAGTGGTATGTGGCTCATTCTTTTCACTCTGGGCAAAGCTTGTAGGCTTGGGTGGCATGCCGTACTTTGGAAATATTTGGGGAGGTGGGGATGGCAAATGAGTAATGCAGCAAATGTGTTGGATGGAGATGTGGAGTCATGATCCCAGCTGGAATGATTTGATAGCCTTTAGGCATGTTGCTATTTGCCTAGCCTAGATTTATTGTCTGTAAGTCTGTAAGCTGGGAATGACAGGGCTTTCACATGGCAAAATCCATAAAGAACTCTCCTTGTGTGATACTATCCTGCAGGCTAGGAAGGCTACTTATTTTTGTGTGTGGTTAAAGCTTAGTCCCAAGATAGGTTCAACAATTCAAAAACCAATTACTGCATGGGAATAATTTGCTTCTGATCCTAATAGGATCTTAAAACAAAGTAAAAGAAAACTCATTTTCAATCATAACATCCCTCGGATGGCCCTCCAGAGTCATGTCCAAGTCACTTTTCATTTGTTTTGCATCTTATATGAGAGAACTGTGATATTTGCCATACCAGATAAAAACGTCTATGCACAGAGCGATGGAATGCAGCTGTTATTCAAAAGGTTTGGTTCCAGAAGGAGTGGCAAAACTGTGTGGTCCTCATTCTGAACTTTGCAGGTCTGCATTTGTTACAAAGGATTTTAAAAGTGGGGGAAGAGATTGTGAGGCGCTGGTGCTTCTTTAAACAACCAACTCCATTCTGGTCGTAGCACAATTTTGTAGCTTAAACAGATGTTCAGTATTTGTTTTGCTGGGCTGTGCCCCCCCCCCCCGCACTGCATATTCAAAGTAAACACAGAACCAGCCTTTTTTGCCAGCTTCTGGTTCAGTTCGCTTCTCTTGACCACAACTTAATGTCACTTACTTGAAGATCTGGCTCCTAGTCCAGCCTGCTGCCTTAAATGCAGCCCCCAAGGCTCATTCAACCCCCCCCCCTTGATCTATTACAAGACAAAATAATCCTTTCTTATTTCATTTTTTTCCAGGGGTAGAATATTTTAGGCATTTTGAGAGACAGAGAGAGAGAGAGAGAGATGAACATTATCTGAGCACTTCATAACTTGACATTGTTTCAGAACAATGTGAACACTTTCCCTCAGCTATGTAAATCACAACTTTATTTTATATGTCCTAATGCACACATGAAATATGTAAAAGGCTTTGTACATTGTGGGCACCCAATGAAACACCAATGGACAACAATAGCAAAGCTATTTTGCAGAAAATACTATAAAGATACAAATGCAGACTGTAAACCTGTAATGACACGTATAATTTGTAGAGTGCAGAAAATGTGGGGAAAGATACATTCATTATTTTAAGACAACAATATTTTTAGGTTTCCTGCTTATAAGTAAGATTATAAGATTTACAGGTAAAGACCAGAATGCAACTGGCAGCCTACGATCTCAACTCAGGCCATCACAGGCATCAGTCATTACAGAGAAAATTTTAAAATGCACCATTTTAAACCGTTTTGGAAATGAATGTTCATGCTTTATTTGTATTTAGAAGAAAAAATGAATAAATTTCTTTAAACCGACTTGTTCATTAAATATACAAGTGGATGCATAAGTAATAATTAAGAGAAACTATGTCTCCACCTCATTGCCCTGGGTACTTTATATCATAAAAAGTATACATTAATTAGGACTAGTTTTGTGTGGCTTTGCTTTAGTATCAGCTGCAAAGTTACATGTAAAAAATGAAACAAAATCCATTGGCTTCCCATTTATAAATATGACTTGTAAAGCCTAAGTAAGGAGGGCCGGGGGGTGGGGGGGGTGTCTTCCCGCTTTGTGGGAATATTCTGCTGCTTTTGCCCAAAGCAGATGTAAAATGTCTCAGACACATAGTTTGCTAGAGTTTAGATTCTGCTTTAATTATTCAGTCATAGAAACAATAAATTCACTATGTCTGCAATTACTTAGCAGTTCTTTGGCTACAATCCACAACTTTTTACTCTGAAGAAGTCCTATTAAATCTAACTTTGCTAGTCCAGAGGAAGTAAATTATAGAAGCCTTCATTTGTTAATCTCCTCTATGCCATTCTTTAGACATGTCCATTTGAAAACATGTTAAGAGACAGAATGTGTATTTCATTTTCACATTTTAAAAACTGTTTTTGGATTATAAAATTAACATGTTTCCCTGAGTATAAAAATACCAAAAGTGAAGTCACAGTATGGGACTTCTGTAAGTAACGCATCATGCCTCAGATAATAATTATTCTTTTCCAAACATTCTTTTCAGAAGCATTTTTACATATACTCACTTCTAGCTTGTGGCATTTGTAGAGAAATTTAAATTTTGAGTATTATTCAAACCTAATTTATGGTCTGAACAAATAAAATGAGCACAAATGATCAGGACAGAGAGTGATAAGCTAGAATTCCACCTCACAATACTATCTGGGACTTGGCACACAGAGAGAGGGATTCTTAGCCATTGTAGCTTTTACATTAATACAAATTACCTTCTAGAGGCCCTGCCATGTTTCAGAAGCAATGTAAGAGCTTTTTGGTGGAACAAGAATGTGCAGGTCAATGCTAAAGAAGTCAGGGGATGCAGTGCTTATAACAGTTTCTAGATATTATGTAGCAACACAATAACTGTTATTTTAGCTTATTATTCTTAAATATTACTTTTAATAATATGTTGTTCTTTGCTCCAGACCCAGATTATGACAAAACAGGGCACTTGTATAAAAAAGAAATAAAGCAAATGAGAATGGAAGCCCCACACATTTGTAGAAATCAAACATGGAAAGGCCAAACTAGAATTCTTCTGTAGGAATATATGCTCCAATTATACTATGTAATTACCCTATCTATTTTCATGTTATCAACACAAAAGGTACTTCTGGAAGGGGGCATAATTTGCAAATGGGTCATTAAGATATTGCAAACTGGTCGTTGACGATGGTTGTGGTGGGGATTTCCCCCAGAAGGGATGAATCCAGATTAAATTGCAGGGACAGAGCAGGGACAGGTTGGCATCATCATGTGAATGCTGCCCCCCTCCCCCCCCCCAAAAAAACCCACCTGCATATATGAGAAGCATCCATCCCACAAGAAGCACCCATTTGGAAGCTCCCAAATGTTGGTGTCTAATGAATTTCTGTTATAACTGATATACATTCTTACTGTACAGTGGTACCTCAGGTTACATACGCTTCAGGTTACATACGCTTCAGGTTACAGACTCTGCTAACCCAGAAATAGTGCTTCAGGTTAAAAACTTTGCTTCAGGATGAGAACAGAAATCGTGTTCCGGTGGCACGGCAGCAGCAGGAGGCCCCATTAGCTAAAGTGGTGCTTCAGGTTAAGAACAGTTTCAGGTTAAGTACGGACCTCCGGAACGAATTAAGTACTTAACCTGAGGTACCACTGTATTTCTTTCAGATGGCACATTAATGTCTGATATGTGCAGATTGGCTCACTGTACATCTGAAGTTAATTGATACCACCGGACTTGTTCCTTTAGCTTGCACATTCTCATACTGTGAATCTTCTCTTCACTTAATGTAGAACAGGTTTAGCAGATCAGTGTGCCTCTTACTCCTTGTCCTGTAAAATGTGAGTGAAAATTGACATGACGGAAGATGGGCGAATGCACCATTTGAAGCAGGGGGAATTATGTGGTTTGCAGTGTGAGAACAATAACTGGGCATTGTTAAAAGCTCTCCTTGTGGGTACTCTGAAGTTGTGCATTTTGCTGCATTAATTCTTAAGAAGAAGTCTCTTGGATCAGGCCAGGGGCCCACCCTCTTCTCACAGTGCCCAACCAGATTTCCATGGGGAAAGCCCGAAGGCAAAAGCCCTCTCCTCAGCTGGGATTCAGAGGCCTTCACACCTAATAGATACCTAATAGTTGCCCATCCAAGTTAAAAGCTGAGATGAAAGGAGAAAGTCCCAAAATAAAATACGCAATTTGGAAACTAAGGTACAGCCTTCAGATGTCTTCTATAAGTCTGATAGATGTTTATTTCTTGGACATCTGATGGGATGGCGTTCCATGGGGTGAGCATGACTACCAAGAAGGCCCTCTGAATGGTTCCCTGTAATCTCCCTTCTCTCAATGCCCCCCCCCCCCGGTTGGATTTAATTAGAACTGTGGATGCCAGTAGAAGAGAGAAGAAAATTCAACACTAGCATTAGAATATGCCAAAAATACGCCCATCCTTTTTCTGTTGCCCAGGTTATTTTTTGCATTTTTGGTAAAAGGTAAAGGTAAAGGTACCCCTGACCATTAGGTCCAGTCTTGACTGACTCTGGAGTTGCGATGCTCATCTCGCTTTATTGGCCGAGGGAGCCGGCGTACAGCTTCCGGGTCATGTGGCCAGCAGGACTAAGCCGCTTCTGGCGAACCAGAGCAGCGCACGGAAACGCCGTTTACCTTCCCGCCAGTGTGGTACCTATTTATCTACTTGCACTTTTGACGTGCTTACAAACTGCTAGGTTGGCAGGAGCAGGGACTGAGCAACAGGAGCTCACCCCGTCGCGGGGATTCGAACCTCCGACCTTCTGATCGGCAAGTCCTAGGCTCTGTGGTTTAACCCACAGTGCCACCCGCGTCCCAATTTGGAAACTAGTACAAAGCAAAATCTTGGTAAGATCCAATAGGTTAGCCGATGCCGATGGGTCCCATTCACACCCCACCATGATTCAAAATAGTAAACAAAGTTATTTGTCCGAACAATCAGTCTCTTGAGAAAAATACACTAAAGTAAATCTGAGGATTGATCCAGCCGGGGTTTCTCTGTCTCATAGATGTCAACACAAAACCCAGAGAAGTCTTTTAAAAACCGAACTGTGATAAGTGGGTTGGTAATGATGAGGAAGGGGTACCACTTAGCTTCAAAACTGCCACCTGCTGAGTACTGCAAAAGTATTCCATTATCACACATTTCCCCACATTGCCATGCTATTCAAGGAAGCTTTTAGGATAACATAGCCAACTTGAGTAGTTGAACTGCATTTTTGCAAATCTGAATTTTGCAAATCACCAGTCCATCACCCCAAACCCCCTCTGTTTTCCCCTCTGTTTCCTAGTCTTTACTGCTATGTAAGAGAATCAATAACACTTCACAATTTTAAGAGGATTTATTTATATTGCACAGATACATTTAATTCCTGAGGATTTAAATAGAAGAGTTCAGCACTCATTTAAAATCAGTGACACATAACCCAGTACATAGTTACTTGCGAGTAAGTTACACTGAACTCTATAAAACTTACTTTTAACCAAAAATGTATAGGGCCGTGTTTAACATTAACACAATCTTGTTGTTTTGCTAAGTGTGGATGCTGTTAAAATGAGGACATGTTGAAGAATAAAGGGAGTAAGGCTAAAACAGTACTGTTATTTACATGCTAGGTTAACTACACAGCACTATGTGGATTTTGAGTATCCTTCAGCGCAGGCATTCCCATTTGAAATCTCAGTTAATAATTGTGGAGGAGTCAACTAGTTTCTTCATGGGTTATATTGGTGCTGAGCAAAAGGTAATCTCCATGTTTGTTCAATATACTAATATTTTAAGTTTATAAATAATTTTAATATACAATTAACAAAATATTGTTGATCTATAGTCTTCATGCCTTGTATGCAGAGGGGGCTTTGGGGAAATGCCGGACAGAGTCTATAACCGATATCTAAAAATATATTCTGTTCCTCCCCCACCCAGCTTATCTTTAAGAAAATCTTTCATAAATCCATTAATTTAGTTCATGCAGTTATATTTTAAAAATATTCATGGACTGATTAGTTCATATAATTATATATTTATAAACTTCTAAAATGAAATTTTCTGAATAAGTATTAACAAACACTAGTATGCATTACATCATTACCTACTTCAATATCTATTTAAGTTTCTAAACAATTAATAAACTAAGTTAGATATTCTTGGCTTGAAATAGTGTACGTGAAGTTCTGTTTCTTCAGATATGAACAGACTTTTGCTTTAATGACTCAGGGCATCATCTCCACAAAGTTAAGGATGTTCAACTTATTGCAACTGAAATCAATAAGTATTATGGATTTCCAGTCTGGATTGCACCTAGGCATTTTTGAATTGGGGTGCAAAGAAAAGGGGTGCCTAGAAATCTCTTGAGCAAGAAATGTTAGGCTCACTTACTTTTCTCAGTCACGTCTTAAAGTAAATGGAACCATTTCCCTCCCTGTTGAAAGGGAAGAGCTACGCATGTTCACTTCTCATAACGTTATAAAAGAAGAAGATGCTTCATGATTTTCTGCCAATACAAACAATTATTTTCTGATTAGATGGAAAACTTTTTACACAACAATAAATGGTCTTTTGGATTTGTTTAGAATTCTATTTTTAGTCATTCGTTCATGAGATTTACACACACACACACACACACACACACTTTATTATTATTATTTCAAACATTTTCACAATACCTTTTTAATCAGATAATTACATTGTTTCATAAGTTGACTTCCCACCCTCGCCTCCTCGGTGTTTGTATTCAAACCTTTTCTGATCTATTATACCTTTATCTATTACAAAAAGTTTCTCTATTATAGTTATTTTGTCATTTTTCTTCCGCTGTTTTTTTCTCAAATCCTGCCTGCAATTTCATTTGACTGTAATATTTTTTAAAATAGTCTGCAAATGGCCTCCATTCTTCTATAAATTTTGCATTTCTGCATAGTCCATTACTTTCAGAAGCCCCTCCTCCTTCATCGGAACCGTCTCTCCTTTCCATTTCTGTGCATAATATTCTAGCTGCTCTTGTCACATACACGCATAATTTAGTCATCTTCTATAGAACCTCCATCCCTATTATACCTATAAGGAAAGCTTCTGGTCTTTTGGGAACAGCCCATATAAAGATGTGCTTCATTTCATCATATATCATTTCCCAAAAGCATTTTGCTTTTTCACGTGTCCACCACATATGGAAGAATGACTCACCTATCTGCTCATATTTCCAACATTTACTTGACACACTTTTGTACGTCTTAGCCAGGTTATTTGATGTTAAATACTACCTGTACATCATTTTAAGATAGTTTTCTTTAAGTGTATAACAAGCAGTAAATTTTATATCATTTCCCCATAACTTCTCCCAAGAAGCCATATCAATAAGTCTTTAGCCCATTATATCATTGTTGACTTAACCATTTCATCTTTATTCTAGTGATTTTAGAAATTTTAGAAATCAGTTTTTCATTACTCTCAAGCAACCCCATTTTTAAGTCAGATCTTTTTTCCATAAAACCATTTAACACATCCTTCTTAAGTAGCTCATTTACTTGATGATACTGAAACCAACTTGATACCAGGTCTTGAATTTCTTCTAATTTTTAAAAGTTTTTACCCATGTTCTGTGTAACTTAATATATCTCTATACGGTCCTCAAGAATTGAAAATAATTTATTCCAAATGATTTAATTTGGGGGCATATCCACACTGAAAGAAAAAAGTTTGTGTGCTGGGTTTTACTCTGGAAACTCATACAATAACTTCAATGGATATGAAAGTCTTAATATTTGAAAATCTGAACTTGAAGGCACAACATTACCAAATAGGCAGAAGTGGGTACTGGCCTATGGACCCCACAGCTTTTAGGGGCCCCATGACAAAATAATATCGATTTGATCTTGAAAGAATATTACAATCAAGTTTACTTCATTCAATGTTATCCCACATGGTTTTTAAAACAAAAACAAAAATCCTTGTAAAAGCACTAGTCCAGATTCATAGCCATGGGTATCAACATCTGTGATTTCCACTAGTTCTCAACTAGCAGTTCCTTATATCCTAAAATGTTATGGGATTCAGTGGCGTAGCGTGGGGGGTGCAGGGGGGGCCGGCCGCACCGGGCGCAACATCTGGGGGTTAGGGTTAGTGGGCGCAAATCCACAGGTTAGGGGGCGCAAATCCACGGGTTAGGGGGTGCAAATCCACGGGTTAGGGGGTGCAAATTACTTGCCTTGCCCCGGGTGCTGACAACCCACGCTACGCCACTGATGGGATTATGATGTCTTCTTTATGCAGGAATATTTTACCAGCGATTGAACTATTTCCCAAAGTGTCTTCAATTCCCACTGCGCTAAAGCCATGCCAGCAAATCTGAACAGATAAATCCCAGTATTTTGTAGAAGGCATTCCCTCAAGTCAATAATAGTAGGTCGGGACTTGATCCTCCTCCAGCTGGCATGAGTAGGAGTTTTGTCATTTGTAAATGACTTTTGTTTGCTCCGCCTAAACACAGCGAGAGGGGAAGGAGTCCCAGGGAACCCAAAGGGAAGCTTCACAGGCACTTAGGATTGTGCTGCAAGGAGTTTGTGCAGCAAACCATGTTGAGCTGTCAACTAATCGTTCCAAACAATTGCTTTTAAGCCTGTCTCTAGCTGTTTGTAGTATATGCTTGTAATTCACTTTGAGAATGGCAATGCAACAACAAGTGATCGTATTTGGCATAGGTTGACCAGGCTAGCCAGGAGCTCTGCTTCCGAGGGTCTTGGAACAGAACCTGATTGTATTTTACACAAATAGAATCTGGAATAACTTTTGGATAATAAAATGATTTTCACCATCTTCCAAGAGCCTATTATATTATTGTAGGCAATTGATTTGCACGGGGATATATTCCCCACCTCCTTTCTCTTCACTTGCCCCGGCTCTTTTAGCACAGAAAATGGAATGGGAAATGTTAATTTAATGGTGGTTTACTGGAGAAATGGAAGGGTTTAGCATTGCTATTAAGGGTGAAATCACACAAAAGCTTGTTTTTAAAACTTGCCATTGCAGGAAACAACTGCAGAGACAGTTGCCTCCAGTCTGGCTTTAGTCACATGCACCAAAATGTGGAGAGGCACATTTGAATGTAAAACTGAACAGTAATGCAGAGAGACTGGGTGTTATTCACATTCAGATGTACATGAATGTACCTCCAGTTTATGCCTCTGGGTCCTCATGGGAGCCAGGGGGCCACAGTACACATTAAGAAGTATTATGGATTAATGAACAGCAAAACAAAAATATCTGCATAAAATTGAGCAGCATTTTTTCCACAAATATTGGCCCATGTAAATGAACAGCTCTATTGTGAATTGGAACATCAAAAAGCAAAAATTGTAGGCTATGCTGAGATGAGCAGTAATTTTCAGATAATACAGTACAAGCCATTTGGACTGGATTTTGAGTCAAAGAAGTTGCAAAAGACTGAAACTTAGACAGTTGTAAAAATTATGGAACAGGACAGAGAAATCATACTTTGGAAATGTATAAATTACTTGCAAATAATACAGTGGTACCTTGGGTTAAGTACTTAATTCGTTCCGGAGGTCCGTTCTTAACCTGAAGCACCACTTTAGCTAATGGGACCTCCTGCTGCTGCCGTGCCGCCAGAGCCCGATTTCTGTTCTTATCCTGAAGCAACGTTCTTAACCTGAAGCATTATTTCTGGGTTAGCGGAGTGTGTAACTTGAAGCGTATGTAACCCGAGGTACCACTGTATATGAATTACTTGAGGGGGGAATTCTCATTTTAAGATTTGTATTAGGTACAATACATCAACAGAAACACAGCTTTCTTTGAAATCCACACATCTTCAAATTTTGCAATGCAGTTCTGCAACCAAATATGTGAATAAAAATGTGTATATTACGGGAAATTATGCACAAAATGTGAAAATAGCTTTCAAAATGTGTTATGCTAGAGAAAATTGCATTAAAAATGTGTGTATCGTGAGAAATGCACACTAAAATGCTAAATAATTTTCATTGCTTAAAAAAGTTAGCAAACTGATGCAGAAATGTGACAACACGCACAGCAAAATCACAGTGCCATTCTGTAACAAGTCACAATATACCTAGAAACAAGTTTAACAAAATTCAGCAATCCCTTTTGCTTATAACATTACAAGATAATAACATTTCAGCAAACAATAAAACAAAATCACACTCCTCAGTTGCAACAAATGAATAATTCTGAACAACCAAGTCACTTGCAAAAATACAATACATGAAATGCCAGATACACACACCAAGAAAGATAAAAACTTAGCAGCTAAGACTTCATCTTTCCTTCCTTGTCCTGAGGGACTTGTCCACCCACAGGAAACAAGGAAAGCTCTTAAGAGAAAGGGGGGAAGAAACAATTAGCATAGTCTGATTTATCATCTATGATGTCCATAACTTTGGCTGGATTTTTCGTTCATTTTGAATAATTTAACTGTTCCTTCTACTCACGCAATCCAACTCTCCCTGTTTGCCAGGGATACACCCGATTTCCTGGAATCTGTCCCAGCAGTAAATAATTGTCCATTTTTTATCACTATTGTTGCTTTTGGGGATTGCCTTGTTTATAAAAGTTATAAAAGCTCAACTTCTTCCTTGGGGTCTCTAGAAAATGTTGGAGTGAGGGAGATGCATTTTGCCTCTGACATGCAGGTAAACACCCCCCCCCCCCAAAAAAAAAGTTTAGGTAGCATAGCATGCAGGCTCTCGTTTCACAAGCTGCTAAAGCTCCATTTGCCCTTTTGACAACAGACAACTCTGGTATGATGCTCTAGTGTCACTTTTAGCAAAACCTTCTTGCCTTTCAAGCCAGTGTTGGATAAGTGATTACTAAGCATACAGAATACAGAACAGAGCCTTCTGAAATCGGTAACGAAGAAATTAGGGAGGTCTCAGGTACTAATACAGTGGTACCTCGGGTTAAGTACTTAATTTGTTCCGGAGGTCCGTACATAACCTGAAACTGTTCTTAACCTGAAGCACCACTTTAGCTAATGGGGCCTCCTGCTGCTGTCACACCGCCAGAGCACAATTTCTGTTCACATCCTGAAGCAAAGTTCTTAACCTGAAGCACTATTTCTGGGTTAGCGGATTCTGTAACCTGAAGCGTATGTAACCTGAGGTACCACTGTATTGGTATTATGATAGGTATGTTCAGTGCTTTTTTCTTAAAAAAATGTTTAGGGGTACTCTCATTTTGATTCAAGAAAATCACTATTTTATAGTTCAAATCAGGAAAAATAAATACAGTAAATGGACAGAAGTACAAAGATTCACAAAATGTTTAGGGGTATGTGTACCCCTGCGTAGCAACCAGAAAAGAAGCACTGGGTATGTTAGAGGGGTCTCCCTAGTATGTGAAATCTTAGGGGCTACGTGCAACTACTACTGTTAATATAATTGCCTGTGGTTGCCAACAGAAATTAATTATATTGTACTCAGAAGAGCTGTTGAGTTAGAGAAGAGATTGGCAGTTGCACAGCCTCCATTTCAAGCTGCAGGGCCGCCACTATTTCTGCTCAACATGTTCATTTCACATACAGAAAGTAAATATTGTCTCCTTCTCTGAAATAGTATCCTTTGCCTCAAAACCAGAAATAGGGAACCGGTGGCCTTTCAGATGTTGCTAGACTCCAACTCCCATCATCCCCAACAGCCTAACCAATGGGAGTTGTAGTCCAGCAACTTCTAGAGGGCCCCAGGCTCCCCACCACAACTCTAAATGATTCTGTATATCTTTAACACTTGGAATTATATTCCTGAGACTGAGAGAAAGTCAGTACATTTTACTCTTCCAGTATTTTATCTGTCATGCCATTGGGGACATGTTGGCACCTACTGAAGACCCTCCTCTTTCAACAAAACTTTTAAGTCTTGAAAAGCTTTTCTGGGGAGTAAAGGACCTTTCTGAACAATATGAGGGGGGCGGCTGATGGAGGAGCAACCTACCCAAAATTGGGCTTGGATCCTAAAATAAGAGAGCTTCAATAAAAATAGCCTTGCCATTTCGCTTCCCTTCCTCCCCCTGCTCAGCATTGCCTATGCCTCTATCCCATATTGTTCAACGGCTCAGGTGTCCTGACTCTTGGCTGGCTGCACAAACCCGGAGCATGCTGTCCTGGTATTAGAACGTTTTGGAAGGAAAGGGCTCTCAAGTTGGGCTTTCCTCAGTTGACTGTGGGAGGCCTGTATGCACCTCTGTTTGGGCTCACTGTACTATTTGCTTGCAGCTCAATCTAACATACCACCATTCCCAGAGCTACGTGGGGCTACCTTTGAAGGTGACCCGGAAACTACAACTAAGCCAGAACGCGGCAGCTAGACTGGTGACTGGGAGCAGCCGCCAAGACCACATAACACCGGTCTTGAAAGACCTACACTGGCTCCCAGTACGTTTCTGAGCACCATTCAAAGTGTTGGTGCTGACCTTTAAAGCCCTAACGGCCTCGGTCTACTATACCTGAAGGAGCATTGTTCAGCCGGGACACTGAGGTCCAGCTCTGAGGGCCTTCTGGCGGTTCCCTCACTGCGAGAGGCCAAGTTACAGGGAACCAGGCAGAGGGCCTTCTCGGTAGTGGCGCCTTCCCTGTGGAACACCCTCCCACCAGATGTCAAAGAGAACAACAACTACCAGGCTTTTAGAAGACATCTGAAGGCAGCCCTGTTTCGGGAAGCTTTTAATGTTTGATGTATTATAGTATTTTAATATTCTTTTGGAAGCCGCCCAGAGTGGCTGGGGAAGCCCAGCCAGATGGGCGGGGTATAAATAAGAAATTATTATTATTATTATTATTATTATTATTATTATTATTATTATTAATTATTTTTTATTATTATTATTTCGGAATTTAATTATACCAGCTTATTATTTTTACAGTAGTTGTGCTACCTTTTACCCATGTCTACAAAAGAAGACCTCCCCCACCAACCCAAGAGTTCTCTGCTAGTATGATTACACCCCCCACCCCACCCCAGACACACTTTGTGTAAAACAGATGCATAAATATAGGGTGGGGGACGATGACACCTGGCTTACTAGCAGTACATGTGAAAAGGATCTAGGGCTCCTGGTGAACCACAAGCTTAACACGAGTCAACAGTGTGATGCAGAAGCAAAAGAAAGCTAATGCTATTCTAGGCTGCATCAACAGAAATCTAGTGTCCAGATCAAGGGAAGTAATAGCCCCACTCTCTTCTGCCTTGGTCACACATCCACACATGGAATATTGTGTCCAATTCTGGGCACCACAATTTAAGAAGGATATTGACAAGCTGCAACGTGTGCAGAGGAGGGCAACCTAGATGATCAAGGTCTGGAAACCAAGCCTTATGAGGAGCACATGAAGGAGCTGGGTATATTTAGCCTGGAAAAGAGGAGACTGAGAGGAGATATGATTGCAATTTTAAAATATCTTAAGGGCTGTCACAACGAAGATGGAGCAAGCTTGTTTTCTCCTGCTCTGGAGGGTAGGACGTGAACCAATGGCTCCAAGTTACAAGAAAGGAGATTCCGACTAAACATATGGAAACACTTTCGGACAGCAAGAGCTGTTTGACAGTGAAGCAGTCTCCTTCAGGAAGTTTTGGTCTCTCCTTCCTTGTAGGTTTTTAAGCAGAGGTGGGAGGGCCATCTGTCATGGATGCCTTAGCTGAGATCCCTGCATTGCGGGGGGTTGGACTAGATGACCACTTGGGTTCCTTCCAACTCTAAGATTCTATGATCATCCCATGAGTTATATGGTAAATCACAGAATTTTCAAATTATCATTTCTTAAATTTGTGTACCAGCCTTCATCCGAAGGTCTCAGGGCAGTTCACAGCATACAAATATAAAATGAAAACACTAAATACCTAATAAGAACAAAAGCAAAACAAACCCATACCTCCCCCATTGCTAGGATTTTAAAGACTTAAAAATTATATAGTCCAGCTCCATCTGAAGAGGAAGGATACTTTATTCTAACATCCACTGACACCACTTCTCACAAGAAATGTTTTTTGTTTTGTTTCCCTGGTGGGTGTCGGCTGAAGAATGTAATAATGGGTCAGATGAAGGGCCCATTTATTCTGGCATCCTGCTTTTCACAAAAGCCTCTGTGAGCCCCAAAAGCCTATCCTCCCAAGAGGCTTCCTCCTCTGAACATGAGGGTTCCATGCACCATCAGGCCAGTAGCCAGTGGCAGATTCAGCCTCCATTCATTTGTCATTTGTAAGCCAGTGGCTGCCCATTATATCCTGTAGCAGTGAGTTCCATAGTTCGTAATTCTCCCTCAGCTTTGGTTGCCAGACCTGGAGATTCAAGTAATGACAAGTGTAGCACAAAGACATAAAAGAGAGTCCCATGGACTGCAAGAAGATCAAACCTATCCATTCTGAAGGAAATCAGCCCTGAGTGCTCACGGGAAGGACAGATCCTGAAGCTGAGGCTCCAATACTTTGGCCACCTCATGAGAAGAGAAGACTCCCTGGAAAAGACCCTGATGTTGGGAAAGATGGAGGGCACAAGAAGAAGGGGACGACAGAGGACGAGATGGTGGGACAGTGTTCTCGAAGCTACCAGCATGTGTTTGACCAAACTGTGGGAGGCAGTGGAAGTCAGGAGTGCCTGGCATGTTCTGGTCCATGGGGTCACGAAGAGTCGGACACAACTAAATGACTAAACAACAACAACAATATCAATGTTTTTGGATGATGCCACAGCCTTTGGCTAGTGCAATAAGGTTTATGATAATGATGAATAACACAGAAGCCTCACTCCCTCTCATTCCCAATCTCAGCTGCTCCAAAACACACACTCACAGGGTTTCAAAGGATGCTAGCTACTTCAATGGGTTGCAGATAAAAGCTTTCTTATAGGCAAGGATGTTCTAGTGGGATAATTCATTAAGCAGAGCATTTCTTTCACTGGGATTCTCATAATCAATGAACATACAAAACGCCACCACTATTCTTATTTTATTTTCACAGTGTTTCAGAAATGCTGTGGACTCACAATCCAAAAGGCCTTGCCATTTTACCTTTGCTCACACCTGGTGGCTCTTTCCTGGCACTGCTCAGCCACTCTAGGGCCCTGGTCCTGCTTAGCTGAAGGCAGCAAGGCTGGTCCCACCTTGGAAGGAGCTGGAGGGCGGCAGCAGCTGAGCCCACCCACCAAGGGATCAGGTCTCACATGGCTTCCCTGCCTCACTGTTTTGAGAAAGGTATCAAAAGATACTGGTTAGAACAGAAGAATGTCCTTTCTCCTTTCATTCAAGTCTGGCAGGGGTCCTGAGCAGCCCAATGTCAGTGCCCCATCACTTCCTTTCACCAAATAAAATATTCCAGCAAACATTTAAAATTCACATCCCAAAGAATATTCTAATTCATTTGCTATTTTGTCAGCTGCGTGACCCTGGGGCAGGAGTTTCTAAAGACCTGCGTGTGCTGTTAGCTGAAATTTCACTGTACTTGGAAAGACTGCAGTCATCTTTGATCTGCTGGAGTGTGTAGGACGTCAGGGGATGCACTTTCTGAGTGTGTGCAAAAGCAACAAATTAGCTGATAGAAAATGGAATCTGAAAAGTGGAAATTGGAACAGAGCATGTAAGGTTTTCATTATACAATTCTATTTGAATTTTTGCTCATTGCTATTCAGGGAAGGGCCACACACTATATGATTGGTAATAATAGGGTTTTATCTAATGAGGCTTTCTGACTTTGGAAGAAATGCTTTGAACAATTCACTCTGCTAATAAAAGCATAACAGTATATGTGCAATCTCCAGTTTGGCCCTTAAAAGCGTTTCATAGTGGAAGAGAAGAAGCAACATGGGAGGATATGGGAGGATATGGGAGGAGCCTAATTGCCCAATATTGTGCAAGGGCTTCAGAAGAAAATAAAACAACCCTTTGAAGGAGAGCTTTAAATGTCAGAGTAAACCTACACTGGCTCAAAGAGTCAATTGATTTTCTTCTTCTGAAGCCCTTCTCTCTCATTAGTGGTGTTCATACGTGACACACAAAACATGCAAGAGCAACCCCTCAAGCATCATGCGCTGCCTCTCCTCTGTTTTCACAGTTGCCACAGTCTGGACCATTCTAAAATCAAAAGACTTTCAACAGCATTTCAAGACGCCCCTTTGGATGAAGAGGAGCTCCATAATCTAAGATATGAAGAGCTTGCATACTTCTTGTAATCCACCAAGTCTTAAAATCAGTTTGTGATCTTCTAGAACAAAATACGTCAGACACAAGACAATCATCTCATAGGATTTTAAAGTGAAAATAGTTTCAGGCAGATGCAAACCTTAATGTAAGTTTCTTCAGACATCAATTTTGCAAGAAAGGAATTTCAAACTTCCTTGTCTCTTGAGAGTCTAAAGCCTCATTCCTCACAACCTGATTATGTTGTTTTTAATTGTCTCTTTGTGGGAATGTTAGGGACGCGGGTGGCGCTGTGGGTTAAACCACAGTGCGTAGGACTTGCCAATCAGAAGGTCAGCGGTTCGAATCCCCGCGACAGGGTGAGCTCCTGTTGCTCGGTCCCTGCTCCTGCCAACCTAGCAGTTCGAAAGCACGTCAAAGTTCAAGTAGATAAATAGGTACCACTCCAGCGGGAAGGTAAACAGTGTTTCCGTGCGCTGCTCTGGTTCGCCAGAAGCAGCTTAGACATGCTGGCCACATGACCCAGAAGCTGTACGCCAGCTCCCTCGGCCAACAAAGCGAGATGAGCGCCGCAACCCCAGAGTCGGTCACGCCTGGACTTAATGGTGAGGGGTCCCTTTACCCTTTACCTTGTGGGAATGTTAAGGATAGTAGGAAAGATATATTGAAAAAGTATTATCCTCCCTTCACTCACGCTAGTAAGTGACGAAGCAGAGCAGATTCCCCTCAATATAGCAGGAAGCTAGTTTGCAGATTCATTTGAATCTCTTAATTAAGATTTTTCCTGGTGTCCCCTTTCAATCCCTCTTAAAAGAATAAAGATCCAAGAGTCTTTCTGAGTAAAGTAACAAAATGTTTACTCACATTTCAGTTCACAATTTGATCCCTGAAAGGCAGGCTTTACTTGATAGCTACACAAAGAAACAGTTCATCTCATATGGAGATTGAGCCCACGGGCTGCTGGCTGAGAGCCAGCAGACAGCAACATTACATTTAGATAACAAAATGGCTGCAGGAGAGCAGAATGGCAGCAAAAGAACAGTAACAAGACAATAGAAAGACAAAAGCAAACTGGATGAGAGAAAATGGCTGCGTGACTCGGCCTTTTTGTGGAGTCAGCCAGAGCCATGCCCATCTCCCAGGTCACATGCAGGGGGCGGATGCTCCAGACCAGTGGAAGAGGACGTTACACTGACTGGATGTCCCCCTGCCTGTGCCCACGCTAGGGAAATAAGGAACGCACCAATGGATTACATCTCACACTCTTTAAGTTATACTCTTGGTTTAATATCAATTAGTTTTACATTCTATACTTTCTCATATTTTGTATGCAGGCTCTACAATTCTATGATTCTAAGTTGCTAAGTGGTCCAGAAGGAAAGGCCACTGAGAGGTCCAGCAGAACCAACAGGAACAAGCTCTTTGTTACTTCAGTTCCACCATGTGGTCAGAGTCTGTCAGGGACTGGCAGGGCTCTGATGTGTGGGTGGCAGAGGCAAGGGCACCAGCAATTTATGGGGTTTGGTGCCACCTGCCAGGCTGTGCCAGGGCAAGGGGGAGAGGAAGAGTCTGAGCAGTCAGAGGCAGAAGAAGGGGCACAGGATGTGTCAGAAGCAGAGAACAAGGCTGTTCAGGTGGGAAGAGGGAAGAGGAGTGATGACTTCCAGGCAGAAGTATCGGGTTGGGTGCATGCACTCCGTCAGACGAGGGTACATCAGCCGGGGAGAACGGTGTGGTCCCACTGTTGCTTCAGTTGCTCCCCAGGGACAAACCTGGAAAAGGGAAGGCCAGCTAAGTGGGCACTAGAAGCATTTGCGTGTGTGGATCCAGGACACCTTGGGAGCTGTTGTGTTTGTCGGCAAAGAATTAACTATTGGCTATTTGCCTTCATTGGCTGGGTGGGCGCAGGACAGAGTCAGAAAGAGCATCTCCTCCAAGTGTCCCTGTTTTCCAGGGACAGTTCCAGAACTATGAAAGCCACCCTGGCTTCCGACTGGATTCCAGAATGTCCATATTTCCCCCGCCAGCACTGCCAGCGCTGCCAAGCTCAGCAGGGAGGACGAGCCAGCGCTTGTCCTGAGCGGTGGCAGCAGTGGCAGTGATGGCTGTGAGGGACCCCCTGGCCTCCCCATGGCTGCCGCTGCCAGGCTCCTCCCTGGGGCTGCTGGAGAGCCGAGGAGGAGGAGGAGGAGAGGCTGGGGCTGCTGAGGCCCATTGAGGCAGGAAGAAAGAGGGCAAGGAGTCTTGATTGTAAAAAATAATGGTTTGCATTTCCATGTCTAATTTTGCCTCTTTCTAAAATTAATTTATTGGGGGGGGGTTGATAAATATACCAAAGAATAAATAACATTTAACCACCCATAAGTAGCCTTAGTTACTTCACAAGATTAGCACTATTTCATTTCTTTGCCAATATATAAATAGATTTGAAAGCATTCATAGAAGGACCGTGGATTAAAAGTGAATGACATTCCAAAGTTGGAGCAGCAGTGACTTACCCTCTTACAGCAGCTGTTTCTGGTGAAAAATCTGTTGAGTTAGTTCTGTATTGCTGTTTTGCTGTATGGCAGCCGTGTGCCCGTTCTCAAGAAAGCATGTCTTTATTTTGTAGTTATCTACATTCAAATTGCAGTACATTGTTGGTGGGAAAATATCAAATGTGTGAAAAATCTGAAGAGAGATTTCGCTTAATCAAGCTTCAGTTCAGCAATAAAAAAAAAGTATGTTAGGGCACTAACAAACTGCCTGGTCTTGTACCTTTTGTAAAATATTTCACGGAGCTGTAACAGAGAGAGGAAACAGAAGGGAGCGATGCTATTTCACTTGGTCTCAGGCTGCATCTTAACTCTGCAGGCCTTAAGAAAGGTGTGGACTTCCTTTCCACAAACACAAGCCCAAAGCCTCTTCTACATTTTCAGGTGGATTTTATTTAACAAAAACTATACACTGCTACTAGGAGATCTCTATGTGGTTTGAAATAAAGTCTTAAAACATGGTTTAAAATACTAATAAAAACCAAGATTAAAATTAATGTACATAATGCATTTAAAAAATCAAAAAGGTAAAATAAAATCAGTAATTTTAAGACTTAAACTTACTAAATCTGCTCATCAATATTATATGTTACCATTAAATGCCTGGATATGCTTGTCGAACAAAAAAAAAAGTTCCGGGGAACAAGTTAAGGTGGTGGTGTGGGTGTGTTTAATCATTTTTATTTACTGTATTTTTTGCACCATAACACTCACTTTTTTCCTCCTAAAAAGTAAGAGGAAATGTCTGTGCGTGTTATGGAGGGAATGCCTATGGGTGGCATGCCTACGGATTTTCCTCCTCTAAAAACTACGTGCGTGTTATGGTCGGGTGCGTGTTATAGAGCGAAAAATACGGTAGTTTTAACTATCTGCAGGCCTATGGCCAGGTGAACTTTAAAATATTAGGAGGCTGCCTTACAGACCCTCCCATATTACAGGATTACCCAGTGTCCTATTTTCCAGGGACAGTCCCAGATTTACAGAAGCCGTCCTGGTTTCTGATCTGATCCCAGAATGTCCCACTTTTTCTTAGGAAGTCCCTGTTTTCATTGGAACAATATTCGAAGATATGGTATAGGGCTGCCATATGTCCGGATTTTCCTGGACATTACTGAGGCGGAATTGATGCCTGGGAGGAATATCCGAAAGGCACTACTTTGTTCTGGATGTCAGGCAAGTTAATCAGAAAAAATATAGCTCAACAACTTTTGGGGTGTCCTGGTTTTTACTTTTTGAAATATTTTTCTTCTTTTTCGGCGATCACTCGTAGCCGAGTAAGATTGTCTTCCATAAACACAGTTTTAACAGTAAGTCCGTAAGTGACTGTGGAGGCCAGTTCTGGATCCACAAATCCTTCCACAGTGGGGACATTAGTTTCCGGGCGGGAGTTGATCACGGTGTGGATTTGCCAAGCGTGCCATCCTTAGCAAGTTTCTCCCTTGCGCCCTGAGTTTGAACATCTTCAAAGCCCATGACACCTTTGGTAAAGGCTGTTCTCCAACTGGAGCGCTCACAGGCCAGTGTTTCCCAGTTGTCAGTGTTTATACTACATTTTTAAAGATTTGCCTTGAGAGAGTCTTTGAACCTCTGTTGTTGACCACCAGCATTATGCTTTCCATTTTTAAGTTTGGAATAGAGCAGTTGCTTTGGCAGACGATCATCCGGCATCTGCACAACATGACCAGTCCAACAAAGTTGATGTTGAAGAATCATTGCTTCAACACTGGTGATCTTTGCTTCTTCCAGTACACTGATATTAGTTTGCCTGTCTTCCCAAGTGATGTGTAAAATTTTTCAGAGACACCGTTGATGGAATCTTTCGAGGAGTTGGAGATGGCGTTTATAAGTGGTCCATGTTTCACAAGCATATAGTAAGGTTGGTAGTACAATAGATTTGTAAACAAGCATTTTGGTTTCCCTGCGAATGTCCTGGTCCTCAAACACTCTGCACTTCAATCGGGAGAAAGCCGCACTCACAGAGCTCAGGCGATGCTGGATTTCGGCACCAGTGTTGGCCCTTGTGGAAAGATAACTGCCTAGGTAGGAGAAGTGATCGACATTTTCCAATGTTACACCACTGAGTTGGATTTGTGGCGCTGCAGAGGGGTTATTTTGTACTTGCTGGTGCAGCACTTTGGTTTTTTGTATGTTGAGTGATAGGCCAAGCTTTTTGTAAGTATTCAAAGATAATATGCAAAGACAGTATGGTAGGACGTCCCTATTTTCATCAGAGAAGTGTATAGCCTTATGCCAACTAAGTCCATTGGTCCATCTAGCTCAGTATTGTTTAGAGTGACTGGCATCAGCTCTGCAGGGTTTCAGACATGAGTCTCTCTTGGCTGAGCCTGGGGGTCTTCTGGGACCCCCCATGCAAGTCCTGGAATATGGCCAACTAGGCCTACTTGTTGCTGGTGGGAAGCAGGAACAAGAGAAACAGTGTGATGAATTTTACATTTTGCTTTAAAATACCCAGCAGAGTCTTTACACACAAAAATGTATATTTTACATCACTTTTTATAATTTCTTAAATCTTCTTTAAAGCAGCCAGCCCAAGCATCAGACATCAACACTGATCCATTTAAGCTTAGAATAAAAGGAGAGCTTTTCTGAGCACATGGGATACAGATTGCAGAACTGATTATAGTTTGGGATGTGTGTGTGTGTGTGTTTTCTTTTTGCTGATGCCTTTTGCAATAGTTGCATCTGTATTTGAGCTCACTGCTCTGCATAGGCACTGCCAAGCTTTGAAGATCTTCAAAGTACTGCAGGGCTGAATGCCAAGCCCTGGCTTTTCTGCAGAATGTCACTGTAATTAGATAAATAATATCTGAGATGCGGGGGTGGGGTGGGGATCTGAGTGGGGAAGGAGCCGGAATGGAAGCTTTCCTTTGTGGGAGGAAGTGATTGTACATATTTACCATTGAGCTGAGTCAGTCCGGCCCTGCCCTTAAAAGGAGGTTTCATGTCATGTCTGAAAGGCTTATGCACTAATAAATTATCCTCCCAGGATGGGCAGAGCTGCGTGTGCATTCCAGGATTCCATGCAACTAGGGACAGGAGTGCAGAATGTGGACCAGGCACCCAATCCAGCCTCTTTAGACTCTCTGACGGCATGGGCAGCAATGCCAGGAGAAAAAAGTCTGTGGGTGGCCAACCAGAATTCCCAGTATGTGAGGATGGACAGGAATTCAGGGTCCTTTGGTGGCAGCGGCTCCTCCTCCTTGACTTGTCATGTGAACAGCAGAGACAAGGGGTTCAGCTGCCTTTATGAGTGAAGCACATGCACACACGAGGCTTACCTGACTCCCCTTCCCACCTGTCGCACTTGCAAGTCTTTCCTCGGGAAAAGTGCCCCTCCCACTTGAAAGAGGAGCAATTTAGGATGGAAACCCACGTAAATTATGCCATTCAAGAATACGATAGTTGCTGTGATTTGCATCAGCTTTTTTCTAGTTTTGCCCAAAGTTGTTGAACTTTTTTTTTTCAAGATCTCAAAAAAAGGAGGAAATTTTAAGGAAATTTGCCAAAATCTACACTTCCAAAATGGCGCCTGCCATATGTTTGGAATTTCCCAGATGTTTAAGCGATTTCTGCCCGGAAATAGCAACTCTACTACTACAGGGAGCAGAATTCTGCTTTTCTGGTCTAATAATTTAGATCTCCTTGGGATAGAGAGCCAGCATGGTGTAGTGGTTAGAGTGTCAGACTAGGAGCTGGGAGACCAAGGTTCGAATCTCTGCTTAGCTGTGAAGCTCCCTGGGTGACCTTGGACCAGTCACTTCCTCTCAGCTTAACCTACTTCACAGGGTTATTGTGGGGATTAAATGAGGAAGGGAAGAAGCATGCAAACCACCTTGAGCTTGTTGGAGAAGGTGGGATATACATGCAAGAAGCAACACAGGCTGTAGGGCGGGGGGGGGCAGCCTGGTGGCCTCTAGAAGCTGCTCAGCTGCACCTCCCATCCTCGTTGGCCACCGGTCATGCTGGCTGGGACTGATGGGAGCTGGAGTCCAACAGCAAGCACAGGTTCCTTAGCCCTGCTTCAGGATTTGCCTGATGAGGAACTGCATAGCCTGGCTCAGATTAATGAGCTCCCCCAAATATGAGATCCGTGCACTGAGATGCTTCCTGCTGATGAGGACACAAATCTGGTTTGCGTTCTGAATTTGCAAGCTGCCAGCAGACAGCAGAAAACAGAAATCCTGTTAAGCATTATGCAAGTGATTACAGGATTACCCAGTACCAAGTTGTGCAGAATTTGTGCAATCTCACGGAATCCCTGCAAACTCAAATGCCTATGTGGATTATTTATTTTATTTAGAAGCATTTAGAACCTGCTCTTGGGTGAGAAAGGCTCCAAGAGCAGCTTATATGCAGTCAATTGAAACAAGGCGGTCCCTGGCTGCACATTTACAATCTTTAAAAAAAGGGCAGAAAAGGACAGAGGGACTGAGAGGGACTAAGAAAAAAGCAAACAGAAAAAGTATTACAGATGATGATGATCTTCATCATTAGCATGATTATATATTTTATATTATTATATCAATCAAAATAACTTTACTGTACTAGCCAATTACCATGACAAATCTGAATCAAAATAGATAGAAGCAAAAGGGGTACCCTGTTCTATCATCTGTCCAGGACGGAGGAGGGAATAGCTTGAAAACACAGCTCAGTAAAAGCAAATCTTAGTCTGGCTGCCGATTCGACAGGTAACTGGCTCTAAAATGGACCATTTTTAGACGGGGGGAACCAAGGAGATCATTTAAAGGATTTGATCAGTTGCCGATCACGTAGTGATTCTGTCCAGTGGCGCCAATCCCTTAACTGGTGTTTGTCTGTGGATATAATCACCTCTAGTTTATGGAAAGAATAAGCGTTCAAATAACATTGGTTATTTAATGATAAATTAAGGTAAGATGGGGAATATGGAGGAGGAATGATTTTGAGGAAATGTGGAATATATTTGTAGAATTTGAACTGTTAAAACAGAAAAGGGTTAAACCATCGCAAGAGGAGTTGAAATTTTGAGAGACTGGATAGTTACGATGGATAGTGGTCTCGGGGCGGGGTGCACATTTATAGTTTTATTTCTACTTGTGTTATTATTACTTTGTTTAAAATAATAATAAAAAATAGAATAAAAAGAGTCAAGTCCAGTACAGACTCCCAGTGGGGGGAGAGGGTTAAGCAGGTAATTTCCTCTGCCTCCCAGAGTTCCTTAACTTTGATTTTTATTTTTATTTAAAAAGATCAGTAGGTGTAGATACAGTGGTACCTCAGATTAGGAACTTAATTCATTCCAGAGGTTCATTCTTAACCTGAAACAGTTCTTAACCTGAGGCATGCCTTCGCTAATGGGGCTCCTGCTGCCACTGCCGCGCGATTTCCGTTCTTATCCTAGGGCAAAGTTCTTAACCTGGAACAACCACTTCCTGGTTAGCGGAGTCTGTAACCCGAAGTGTCTGTAACCCGAGGTACCACTGTACTTTCTTATACTTCCTAATTTTCATTGAAATACTCTGGTGTCCCTTTCTGGCTCGTCTCCATATTTCTTTTTTGTGTGACTGATGCAGTTTGGAGGGAAGCGGTGCTATTAGTCGCATGTCTTCTCTGTGACAAGTGTGTTAATGCAATTCTAACAGCATTTCCCTTCCCCCTTTTGTAGGCACAACCGTGTCCTACTGTTGAATTGTGACCTTAGGAAGGAAAGGAGGAACCAGAGAACACAACACTGGGATGCATCCAACAGTAATATATTTTTCTTTCTTTTCCCTAGACTGTCCACTTCTGGAGACTGGAGTGGAGCTGAAATGCATCCACGTTTGTAGCTTGTGAAACCTTAACAACCTCAAGAGAACTGGTCTAAAGGAACCACTTGATTTCGCGCTCCCCTCCTGCAGAGCATTTAGAGAGACCAGAAACGCAGCACCAAAGCTAATGGGTTTGAAATGTTGCAACATCTCTCCCCAAGAGACAAAACTAAAACACAAAGAGGCTATTCAACTTTGTGTTTACTTGCTGGAGCTTGTGTGTGTGTGTGTGTGTGTGTGAGAGAGAGAGAGAGAGAGAGAGAGAGAGAGAGAGAGACCATGTGTGTTTTACATTTTTTTTAAAAAAAATCAGGAACACATTAATGAGGAATCCATTGATTTGGATTTCAAATTATCTCTGTATTTTTGTGTGAATAGTTTAATTAAAATCATGTTGTATAAAGTAATGTCAAAAACTGGACCAAGGCTCTTTAGAAAAGCAAACTTCCTAAATTCTGCACATTTCTTTTTCATCAAGGAAGCCTGGAATACACCTTTTTTCTCTTTTTGCATCCTTATTGTTTTGCTTTAACCGGCCTCTTCCTTATTGTTTATTGTTTGTTTTATTTATTGAGAAATCTTTAAACAAAAGACTGCAAAGGACCTGGTTTGTGTATAATGCTTCTCCAGCTCAAAAAAATTAAAAGAAAATGATGCAGTTAATAGCAAGACATTTGATTTATTTGTGAGTTTCACAATCTTAACAAAAAAATAGACAGAAAACATACCCAGTTTTAAAAGGAATCAGTATGCTTTACCAAATTATGTGTACTCTTTATTTATTTGGGACTTTTTGTACAACATTTTAACAGGTATACTAAGAGCACAAAACAGACAAAACTAAGCAATTCCACGTCCCAGGTTAGGTTAGCCACTTGAAAGTAGTTTGTTTCCTTAAACCTACCTTTTCCAGTGTTGCTCATTACTGTTTGCAGCCCCTGCCAGCCCATAGTGCAGCTTCAGTGGCCATTTCGTCTGTGTTTTAATCCTCAACAAGTGATCCCAGTCAGTTGGGAATCTTGGATGTAATGACATTATCAACTGTGTCATGTGGCCATCCAGACCTGGCTGCTTATGGATGCTGATAAGGACAGGTAAAGACCATTTAGCATCAAGCTGTGCTTCCTGTCCAGGTCATTTGTGCCATCCCAGCCAATCAGAAGTAACAAAACACTTTTGCGATGATCCATGAAAAAATAGTTTTGGAGAAAGGTTGGGAATGCAATATTTTAACAAAATGCCACCCCCCTTGTGGCTTATTCATTGTTAAATATGGCCTCAACTTTACTTAAATGAGTAGGTTTTCAGAAATTGGGAGTTATAGCCAGTGCAGCTCACCTTCCAGTGCAGCAGACTTCTATTTGCACAGCAGAGATTCCCTGACCTCTCCTCATAGTCACCTCAAAATCTGTTTCAAAGGGATGGAGCAGATTTTGACTGTGGGGAGAGGAGAGGGAGAGGAAGTCCCATTGCATGAGAGAACTCCTTTGTGTGTAGCATTTGACACAAGCAAAAGAATGTTGTTGTGCTATTTTAATTAATGGCACAATAATGTCTACAGTGGTGCCTCGCAAGACGAAATTAATCCGTTCCGCGAGTCTCTTTGTCTTGCGGTTTTTTCGTCTTGCGAAACACGGCTATTAGCAGCTTAGCGGCTATTAACGGCTTAGCGGCTTTAAGAAAAAGGAAACAAACTCGCAAGAACTCACAAGACCTTTCGTCTTGCAAAGCAAGCCCATAGGGAAATTCGTCTTGCAGAACGACTCAAAAAACGGAAAACTCTTTTGTCTTGCACGTTTTTCGTCTTGCGAGGCATTCATTTTGCGAGGTACCACTGTATTCAAAAGTAAGTCCCATTTAGTTCAATGTGGCCTCCTCTCAGGTAATAGGATTGCATCTTATATTCTGGCACACTGTACAGCGAGAAAGGGAAAGAGCTCAAATACAGGTTAAATTCGAAACATTAAAAGAAAGCTAAAAGTTTAATGTAATCTTACTGAGGTTGAAGCAACAGGCCTGCCAATCTCTGACATGTGGAGCTGGGTTTGTGGTACTGGGTTTTACTTATTACATGGAGTGCTTCAGAAAACGGGCTAATACTGTTCTGATCTTCTATGCCCCCCAACATTTCTCCAGTGAAAATACAGACATCCTATTAGAAGAGGAAGAAGAAGAAGACAATGACTCCGCCCATCTCACTGTGTTGCCCTGGCCACTCTGGGTGGCTTCCAACATGTATAAAAACATAATAAAACATTAAACATTAAAAAAACTTCCTCATTCATCGCTGCCTTCAGATGTCTTCTTAAAGTTGTATAGTTACTTATCTCCTTGGCTCGGGGTTGCATAACTCCATACCCTCCAACATTTATCCAATGAAATTGTTCATTCCTTAGGGATGTCCTAAGGAAAACTGCGACATTCCAGGATGAAATCAGACACTGGGGCGGCTTCTGTAAATCTGGGAGTTTCCCTGGAAAAGAGGGACACTTGGAGGGTCTGGCATTGTAAAACTAGATGGCACGAAAGGAAAGAAGTCTTCGGCCCTGTCTCATCCTATGTCTTCCAGATGCAAAGAATGACTGAATATAAAGATCAGGATTAAGGTGGCAAGAACTTCCTTGCTCACAATTACTCCTAGTTTGCCAACAGCACCCCAATTTTTTAGTGTTGCAAGACTCCAGGAGTTCCAGATGCTAACCAGGGTTTGGTTTCCTTCGGATGAGGGACAATGGTGGCTGTGGCGTCTTTAGGGTTTTTTTATTTATACATATACAACCTGAGTCTACGATGGAGACTCACAGCATTAACACCCCAGAAGGTATGAGTTCTCCCACAGTCACAGCCTTGGGTTCAAGCAGAAATCAAGTGTGGCTCTCTGGCTTCTGCCTGCTTCTTGCCCAGCCCTGGACTGTCTCAGGGATAGCTCAGTTGGTTAGAGCATGGTGTTGATAGCGCCAAAGTTGTAGGTTTGATCCCCGCATGGGGCTGCTGCATATTCCTGCTTTGCAGGGGGTTGGGATTAGATGATCCTCAGGATATCTTCCAACCCTACAATTCTATGATTTCATGACTACCAGCCAGGTGAGGGAGGCCTACCCATTTGGTGTCTGGCACAAAGCCACTTCCTTTGTTATGTTATACTAAGGAGCAGGCTTAGGCCCATTAACTCACCAATAAGCTGGCCTGGATACTTCAACAATTGAATCCTCCATTAGATCCAGTAATAACCCAATAATTACGATGGACTCAGGCATCACCCACCAAACTCACAACACTATTTTTAGAAGCAGTGTAATAAAGAACATTGGCCATTGCCAAGTCTCTTGTACCAGTCATGGCCTTTTGGGTGGCTTTGGAGAAGCAACCCATTCTCTCTGCCCCAGTTAGAATCATAGAATCTTGGAGCTAGAAGGGACCCCCGGGGTCATCTAGTCCAGCCCCCTGCAATGCAGGAATCTCAGCTAAAACATCTGCGGCAGATGGCAGTCCCCAAACATAATATGCACACCTAAAAGGTCCAGGGTTGTTGCAAGGCTAAACGGAAGAAGAATTGCAATATAATTTGACTATAACAAAAGTCTGCTCTAGGAAAAGTTCATGTCCAAGTCCAAGCCTTTTCTCTTTCAAGAAATATATTTCGGTCTCCCAGCCAGCTTGAGTCCCTTTGGAACAGCTGGGGAATGCTGCTGACAGAGAAGGGAGCTGGAGGAGGGGGGGCTGGCAATTGCCCAGAGATGTTTGTAAGCTTGTAACTCAGGGGCCACCCAAGTGCAATTTCTGGAAAGAGCCGGCTCATATTAAATGGTGTCGTGAACACTAAGCATCAGTTCTCAAGTTCACAGCAAAAGAGGGGAAGTTTGTTTTAGTTTGAACCCTCAGAATGCAAATTGTCTACTTTGGGCATTTAAGAAGCAAAATTAATTGTATTTAAATCTTTACCAAATGGTGTTAAGTGGGATTTATTAGCCCTATCAGGAGAGTTAAACTGTGTATTCAAAACCATCATGGCTGGGCATGGGATGTTCAGCTGAATGTCTGCTAGGAATGGAAGGGTCTGTCAATTTCACTTATCTAAGTTTCTCACTTTTCCAGTCTTAAATTCAGTTCTCCACATTTCTGCAGCAATTTATGATTTTTTTCCTTTTTTAAAAAAAACATCCCTATGAAAATTCTCCAGCATTTTAGTGCAAATGTCTCATACGAAACATATTTTCATATACAGTTTTGACTGTATATGTTCTCATATTGTTTCAGTTCTCATATTGTTTCAGAAACTGCAAAATTGATTGCTTCAGCTTCAAATGGGATCTGCATTGAAATGCTCCACCATCCCTAATGTCAGCATGGAGTCGGGATTTGGGCAACTGTGAATGTGTAGAGTTCCTTCCCTGAGGTTGGGAGCTTCACTTTTCAAGGGTTAACAACCACAACAGCCTCAATCCAGGCCTTCAAAAGAACATGTGAGGAGGACAGACACTGTGTACATGAGGAATACAGGCCCTTCCCCACCACCACTCTGTAGGCTGCTCACATCCCCTCTTTCGCCCACTTCCCATACACTGAGCACAATCGTCTGAAGAGAGATTTGAAGCATGTTCAGCAGAATACGCACAGAATCCTCCCCACAACCAGGTTTCCTCAGCTGGAAGAAGGTTTCTAAATATTGTTGTAGACAGGATGAACCTGAAGGAGCTCTTCTCTGTGCACAGTGGGCCACATTCTGGCCACAGAAAATGCATCTCCATCCATCCAAGCAAGCAAGAGGCATTGTCCTAGTTCAAGGGCCTATTCCGGCCAGGCTTAAGCGCTCAAGGAGGACACAGAGCGTGGCTGCGGAGGGGTGTGGTCCTGGGAGAATCCAAAGAGCCAAGTAGAGATGACAGGAGGTCCACATTTGGCCTCCAGGCCTGAAGTCCCCATCCTGCACTACACAGTTAGCGCTGTGTGCGTTTTTCTGAAGGCCTGAACATGGCCAAGGAAGTTTGTGGAAGTGTGAGAAGAGGAGGAGGAGGAGGAGCAAAGGGGAAGCAGCAGCTCAGAGGGTTGGGGGCACAAAGCCATGGCGAATTGAAGTGAAATTCAGAGGGATGAAGGTGGAAACTTGGCTCCCAATTGCTCAGGAATTTTTCAAATTAAGAGGGTTTGATTCTAAGCCTTTCCATTTCCAAATTTCTTCTGCATTTTTATTGTATTTCTATCAAAAGAAGAAAAGGAGTTGGAATGGGAACACATTTAGTATTCTAACCATGTTGTCATTTTGAGGGGCTTTGAATTGATACCTCCATGGAGACCTAACCATAATCTCAGTTTTTCAGGAAGAACAGTGATGTTGTGTGAAGAAAGGGATTCTGTATCACAACCATTCAATACAGCACATGCTGCAGTATTTACCCCACACTGCTGGGTGCTCAGGGCCAGGCTGTGAACCTTATCTAGTGCTGAAGTCAGAAGAGCACTGGCCTGCTTGCCTCAACTTCCTATCTTCCTGAGTTGGTCAAGTGTTGGAGATATTTTGTTCCTTCCAGGCAAAGGGAAGGAGAGCAGTCCTCTGGCCCATCAAATTACAGCCCAGTATAAATGCCTGGTATAACTTGGGTTTCTCCCATGATATGACAAATAGAGCTTACTTCACTTTGGCCATTATTGCAGAGAGAGTGAGGAAATGAAAAAATGGTCATCATTTTTCTCTGATTTTAAGTACAATGAATGAGGTACCCAGTGCGCTACAAATCCCCTGCCAGCCATGCTGGTTGGGGTGAGTTATAGTATTCCCATCTCTGTTTTAGCCTCCCGTTTCCCATGACGACTAGTGTGTTGCCTCCAGGAGCTCCAGGAACAGGTCCTGAGGCACCAGCTCCTCCTATCCCTCCCTTGAATGTAGGGTTCAGAAGGTGCACTGCCTTGGGGAATGAATGAATGAACTTTATTTATGTTAGCCATCGGCCATAGCAACAACAGAGCATTACAACATACACAAAACAAAAGTCGATTATTGGTGTATTATTAAGTTATCCTGGCTTAGCATCATTAAGGTCAGCCCAGATGCTATGTGCATAGAATCATAGAATCATAGAGTTGGAATAGACCACAAGGGCCATCGAGTCCAACCCCCTGCCAAGCAGGAAACACCATCAGAGCACTCCTGACATATGGTTGTCAAGCCTCTGCTTAAAGACCTCCAAAGTAGGAGACTCCACCACACTCCTTGGCAGCAAATTCCACTGTCGAACAGCTCTTACTGTCCGGAAGTTCTTCCTAATGTTTAGGTGGAATCTTCTTTCTTGTAGTTTGGATCCATTGCTCCGTGTCCGCTTCTCTGGAGCAGCAGAAAACAACCTTTCTCCCTCCTCTATGTGACATCCTTTTATATATTTGAACATGGCTATCATATCACCCCTTAACCTCCTCTTCTCCAGGCTAAACATGCCCAGCTCCCTTAGCCGTTCCTCATAAGGCATCGTTTCCAGGCCTTTGACCATTTTGGTTGCCCTCCTCTGGACACGTTCCAGTTTGTCAGTGTCCTTCTTGAATTGTGGTGCCCAGAACTGGACACAGTACTCCAGGTGAGGTCTGACCAGAGCAGAATACAGTGGCACTATTACTTCCCTTGATCTAGATGCTATACTCCTATTGATGCAGCCCAGAATTGCATTGGCTTTTTTAGCTGCCGCGTCACACTGTTGGCTCATGTCAAGTTTGTGGTCAACCAAGACTCCTAGATCCTTTTCACATGTACTGCTCTCAAGCCAGGTGTCCCCCATCTTGTATTTGTGCCTCTCATTTTTTTTGCCCAAGTTATTTTTTTTTACCCTGTTAAAGTTCATCTTGTTTGTTTTGGCCCAGTTCTCTAATCTGTCAAGGTCATTTTGAAGTGTGATCCTGTCCTCTGGGGTGTTAGCCACCCCTTCCAGTTTGGTGTCATCTGCAAATTTGATCAGGATGCCCTTGAGTCCATCATCCAAGTCGTTGATAAAGATGTTGAATAAGACCGGGCCCAAGACAGAACCCTGTGGCACCCCACTAGTCACTCTTCTCCAGGATGCATAAGCAGCTCTCAAACCAGCAAGGGCAACTGCATGCAACCTCTGTGCTATGGCCGCCCTTGCTGGATCAAGGCAAATGGATGTAGAAGGTTCTAGCTGGTGTGCAAACCCATCCACCCCCACCCCGAAAAATTTCATGCCTAATGCATTTCCTTTGGCTCCTGAGAAGATCTCCACATTTGCTTGGGCCAAATCCAATGACAACCTTAAGAGGCACAAAACCCCATCTGAGAAACTGCATTACTCTTATTGAAATATCTTGGCTTCCCTCAAAATTCCTCATATGTTTGGTCCCATGAGAAACCCTTCAATTCAAAGTTTAATATTACCAGGTCTGTGACTATAGAATAAAAGTTGTTGATGACGACGAATTTCAGTTCAGATGAAATTTTGGCAGCAGGCCTGTCTTCAGGCACAGGGCATTTTTGTCTTTTTGACTCTGGAATAAATGAACTTTGCCATGAACACAGAGCCACCACCCTTTTTAAAGAGACCAAGGAAGGGATGAGATGGCTTTATATAACATTATAAACTGGAGTGTGACTGGCAGGGTGCAGGTTAGGGAGGAAAGAACAGTAGAGAGGGGCTCAAATTGTCCAGATGTTAGTTTTTCCTGCCTTGAAATGTGTAGAATATACTTGGATTAATTTTAGTGATCTACACTAAAGCTATGCTTCTGAGTCCCAGTGTGCTAATTAATAAGAAGAGGTGGACAGTGACCTCATATTGGAAGCAGACCAGCATTGACAAGAGGAGGATCAGAATTCAAGGAATTGAAAACACTCCAAGCAGAGATGACCTTGGGGCATGTGGTGAAAGTGTGTGTGTGTGTGTGTGTGTGTGTGTGTGTATAGCGAGGGAGTCAGGGTTATATAGGCATGGCTGGGCCTGGGAGGTGTGGTAATACATCTGTTAGGAGGATTTCAATTATATTTCCACTCCACCCTTTCTCTTAAGGGTCAGGGTGCACTGCAACCTTTTTACAGACAAATGTAATTTGGTATATAAAACAGCAAGCACAACACCTTCCCCACCTATCCCCAAGTCCCCTTTGCTTGTGCAAACATCTAGTGCATGACTGTTGGGAAATTTGGGAGTGGCAATGAAGAATATAATTCTGCTTTGCCATTTGCTTTTGGTGAGCAGAGGGTGCTATTGAGGCAAAAAGAAAAGAGAAAAAGATGACTAGGGACTCAGCTACACTCGTCACAATAACACAATTTGAATGCATTTTAAACATGCAACATTAGATGGCATCAGAGAGCAAAAATTGTTTAAAACGGGCTTTCTCATTGGAATTTGTTTGTCTGGTAAAAAGAATCTAATTTCTGACCAGTTTACAGTGTTGTGTTCCTGTGTTTAGATCCATCCCAGGGCAATAAAGAATGCTACCATGAAGAACCCAATGCTAACAAAACATCTTACATAGATTGTGAGCAAGGTGTATGAAAAAACATAGTATTGTGCATTAAAATGTCCAGTTTTCAACAAATTATGCATGGCATCTGATCAAAGCACCACGGATACACCTTTTGAGCTCTTGGACCCATGCAAATGTGTGTGTGTGTTCTTCAAAGGACAAGCAAGAGAATCCGCTACATGACATCAAATGTAAAACATACATGGTGGGCCTGTTATACCAGTCCCAGGCAAATATTTTTCTCTGCAGCTTTTGCTTTTCTTCAGACCGTGATGAGCTTCTCCTCTTCCCAGAGCAGAGAGAAGTTGCAGCAGGAAGGCACCCTTGGCTGACCAGAACATCCCAAGGCTCATTGGATGATAGACTGGCAGATGCCACACTGCAAGGGGAGGTCAAGGAGAATCCAGGCTGCCAGAGAGGATGATCCACATCACCACTTGGCGCAGGGCGACTTCTTGAAAAGCTGCACAAACTGGTTGCGAGTGACATGCACCCCCTGCACCAGGCCAGATTAAGCTTTTGGGTGCCATTTTAAAGCATTCATCTCCCCAAACTGTCACCCTGTGCCTGGCAGCTTCAACAAGCCAGTTGGCGTGAGCAGGGAACTGACATATATTGCAAAATGCCGTCCTGAAAGGTCATCAGGAGGAACCAACAGCAGACACACACCTGTCAATTATAAGATTTATTAACTCATTCATGTGAAACATTTAAGCCCCAGTTTCCTATGGGAGGCTCCACCCTCAGCATTGCAGGAAAAGGCAGAGCAGCCCCTGGCAGCTATAAAAGTGTCCCATTTTGAAAAGGCTGCCTACTTTAACTTCCAAATTAAATACTGTGATCTCTTTTCAGGGATTTCAAATTCTATCCACTAGGGGGAGCTAGAGTTACTTGTCACCCAATAATTGTGATAAAGTGTGATAAATAATATGGGCATTTTAACACAGGACACCCTGCATTTCTAAAAAGTTCTCAGCAACATGGAATTTGCATTAGAAGATTCATTATTTATCTGAAAAGTGATAGTACCCAGAAGACTCAATAAAGATCACCATGATAAGTATCATTTAAAAAACAAAGTGCTTCAAGGACATTCTGTCTAAATTTCAGAGCACTCTTTATCCTCTGATCTAGAGTGGTGACTGTGCTTCAGGGTAAACATCCCTGTGGAGGTGGCTATTTAGATATTTATTTACATTGTACCAGATTACTTTTCTTCCAGTTGTCTGGGGCTCCCAGAAATCAAGTGACAACAAATATATATACAGTGGTGCCTCGCAAGACAAAATTAATTCGTTCCGCAAGTTTTTTCTTCTTGCGAGTTTTTCGTCTTGCGATGCACGGTTTCCCATAGGAATGCATTGAAAATCAATTAATGCGTTCCTATGGAAACCGACTTCAGACCAGGTCCGGGGACAATCTGTCCCCCGACCTCTTCTGAAGGCTGGGGGGGGGGGCCAAAGTCTTTGCTCCCCCCCCCCACGGCAGCATTTTAAAATCGCCCCGGACAGCGGAGGACTTCTCCGCTGTCCGGGGCGATTTAAAAGCCCTCCCGGGAAGGCAGCCAGGGGGGACAAAGATTTTCGCCCCCGGACAGCCTTCAGAAGAGGTCCAGGACTTCTTCTGAAGGCTGTCGGGGGGCGAAAATCTTTGTCCCCCCTGCCTGCCTGCCTTTAAAAGCCCTCCCGGGAGAGCGGAGAAACGCAGCGCGTTTCTCCGCTCCCCCGGGAGGGCTTTTAAAGGCAGGCAGGCAGGCAGGCAGGCAGGGGGGACAAAGATTTTCGCCCCCCGCCAGCCTTCAGAAGGCTGGGGGGCGAAAGTCTTTGCTCCCCCCCCCCACGGCAGCATTTTAAAATCGCCCCGGACAGCGGAGGACTTCTCCGCTGTCCGGGGCGATTTAAAAGCCCTCCCGGGAAGGCAGCCAGGGGGGACAAAGATTTTCGCCCCCCGACAGCCTTCAGAAGAGGTCCAGGACCTCTTCTGAAGGCTGTCGGGGGGCGAAAATCTTTGTCCCCCCTGCCTGCCTGCCTTTAAAAGCCCTCCCGGGAGAGCGGAGAAACGCAGCGCGTTTCTCCGCTCCCCCGGGAGGGCTTTTAAAGGCAGGCAGGCAGGCAGGCAGGCAGGGGGGACAAAGATTTTCGCCCCCCGCCAGCCTTCAGAAGGCTGGGGGGCGAAAGTCTTTGCTCCCCCCCCCCACGGCAGCATTTTAAAATCGCCCCGGACAGCGGAGGACTTCTCCGCTGTCCGGGGCGATTTAAAAGCCCTCCCGGGAAGGCAGCCAGGGGGGACAAAGATTTTCGCCCCCCGACAGCCTTCAGAAGAGGTCCAGGACCTCTTCTGAAGGCTGTCGGGGGGCGAAAATCTTTGTCCCCCCTGCCTGCCTGCCTTTAAAAGCCCTCCCGGGAGAGCGGAGAAACGCAGCGCGTTTCTCCGCTCCCCCGGGAGGGCTTTTAAAGGCAGGCAGGCAGGCAGGCAGGCAGGGGGGACAAAGATTTTCGCCCCCCGACAGCCTTCAGAAGGCTGGGGGGCGAAAGTCTTTGCTCCCCCCCCCCACGGCAGCATTTTAAAATCGCCCCGGACAGCGGGGGACTTCTCCGCTGTCCGGGGCGAATTTAAAATGCTGGCGGGCGGCAGCGAAGCCTTCGCTGCCGCCCGCCAGCATTTTAAAAAACCTCGGGACAAAGGAGAAGTCCCCCGCTGTCCCAGGGTTTTTTTAAATGTTGCTGGGCGGTAGCGCTGCCGCCCGCCAGCATTTTAAAATCGCCCCGGACAGTGGAGAAGTCCTCCGCTGTCCCGGGGTTTTTAAAAAACCTCTCCGCCCCCCGCCAGGCTTCAGAGCAGCCTTCCGAAGCCTGGCGGCGGGAGGAGGTCCGAGGACAGTGGGCAAGACGCCCTGTCCCGGAGATTTCCCTATGGGCTTTCGTCTTGCGAAGGAAGCCCATAGGGAAATTCGTTTTGCGAAGCGTCTCCAAAACGGAAAAACCTTTCGTCTAGCGGGTTTTCCGTCTTGCGAGGCGTTCGTCTTGCGGGGTACCACTGTATATAAAACAATAAAGGAGCTAATAAGCAGCAACTGAGTATGTGGTCATTATCTGAACATCAGAGTGCTGGTGCAGAGTACAACTTCAGCTACCTTCCATAGATCTAGGGTTAGGGATACCCATTTCTGGAGAGGGTGGTTACCTAAAAAGTCAAGTTATCTTCTACTTGTGTATCCCAGGGCCTGAGATGGGTAGCCATGTCCCACTAATATAAAACATACGATTTTCCTATTCCAAAGGTTTACACAGATTGATATAAAATCACAGGAGACAAACACAAAGAAAAATAAATTCTGAAGGCACCACCACCCTTTTTAGTGTCTTAGCTCCTACTCTTTCCACATCACCCCAAACACTCCTAAATTGAACACACAGGGGAAAGCCCAGCTGACGTTTCCCAACATTTTCAAAAAACAAGCAAGACCCTCATCATATTCTTTCAGTCCACTCCCACCCCAGAGACATGACTTCCAAATCCACCTCACCTGCCTTAGATGGCCATATGCCTACCCTCCAAGCGAGCCACTCCAGACTCCAACTGCCTATTTTGCAAGGCAACAAACTTATACTATGCACAGACCCTGTAGCTTCAAACAGTTGCGAGGCAAGCCCCATGTAAGGAGAACACAGTTCTTGAGGACCATCCCCAGAGGACCTGAAGGTCCACCACAGGCCAGATGGGCTTGCGCTGATGGAAGTGCAGGTGGAACAATAGCCACCTGTACCTATAGGGCCATGTTGTCTCAGACACCTTTGCCATAAAGCTAAGGCCCAAACACAGTGCTGTCATGGCACTGCCTCTCCTAGGAGGCATGACGCAAATTCATGGAGGATGGTCTGTCAATAGCCAATAGCCATGAATGGTTAAACAGAGCCTCTATCTGCCGAGGCAGTGGACCTGCAAAGATCAGTTGCTAGGAGAAACACAGCCGGACAGGACCCCTGGGCTCACGTTCCGTATGGGACCTTCCTGGAAGCATCTGACTATTCCCCTTGTTGGAAACAAACTACTCAACCAGGAGAAGAGGCTGGTGCGATCCAGCTGGGCTTTTTCAGAGGAAACTCTCATTCTTTTCCCAAAGGATCTATTCACATGATGGCCATTTGTCACCATGAAATTATGATACCAGCAAACTCTCCCACAATCCCCACCCCACCTTCTTGGCTAGTGCTGAGCAAGTGCTGATGTCCTATCAATTTCCTCATGTCTTGGGCTGAAAGCACCAGCACTGTTTTATAGAAGGTTTTGGGAATCAACTTTCTATCTGCTAACACCAACAGAGGTGAATTCAAGAAACAAAGAGCACAGTTACAAGGTTCTAGACACATAAATGTTGCTCCCACTTGTGTTTGTAGAAAAGGGTGCTGGTCTATTTGTAACTAAAAGTGTTTTTAATAGTGAAACATTGGAAAATCTCAAGACCTAAGAGACAGTTGCTGAAGGAGGAGTGATCTGGACATCTACTCTTCCATTTTTGCTGTCATTTGGGAAAGGGGCAGCTTTTGCAGCTCAACTGCTCTGAGGCTTGTGAGCTCCAGGTGATGCTTGGAGGTCATAAATCACATTACAGGTGAGGTAAATTATACAGTAGAAAAGGGGTATTATGAGCAAGTCATTTCCTTATACTTTTGATTTTCCTGGTTTCTCTGTAATGTGTGTGAGTTTTAAGGGATTTGAAAGCTAATGGACAACGCACAGTCCTGTGACCGCATGTCAAGGTCACTCTGGATAATATGGATTAAGGCCTTGTGAAATCTAGAGATGCACTGTTGCTGCCACCCTTCCCACTTCCTGCCTAAAAAAGTGGAGGCTTGGCTAGTCTTCAATCCTTAAACTCGCCATTTTATACTCAAAAAGAAATACAGGAGATGAATTTGGAATGTTACTTTAAATGGGAACAGTGTTCTCATAGCTACTAACATGAGTTTGACCAAACTGCGGGAGGCAGTGGAAGACAGGAGTGCCTGGCATGCTCTGGTCCAGGGGGTCACGAAGAGTTGGACACGGCTAAACACCACCACCACTAAAGCTTTTAGATCAGGGGTGGCTAAACTCTGGCCCTCCCATTTGCAACTTCCATCCCCATCCCTGACCACTGGTCATGTTGTCTGGGGCTGATGGGTGTCCAACAACATTGCAAGGGCCACAGGTTTTCTATGCCAGGTTGGGGGGGGGGCTGCTATGAGGGCAAAATTGAAAAGTTGCTCTATGTGTGCAGATTCAGTGACGCAAATCTCTTGATTTTGGCCTGATTAGCACATTTTATACATTGTGCTTAGAATGTAATGTATGCTTTATCCACCTCTCTAATAATCTGGTTTTGCATGCATTTGGACTGAAATGCTACTGCCCTAGCAGAGACCATTTTGTTAGCCCGAGGGATAGTTTGGGAAATGCTAATGAATAATAGTGAGTTCCAGTGTTTCAACAGAAGTCTCGTCATCACTGAAGGAGTCTACTTGCGTCTGGGCTGCACGACTTCAGACCTTAGGTGATGATGGAGTGCTATTCCATACAAACAAATACAAACCCTCTACACAGAAAACTAGAAGGAAAAACGAAGACAAAACACTTATCTGCAACATCTAGTTTTGCATGTGTTTTTGGGTGGTGGTAGGTTTGTTAGGTGTATTCAGTCATGTGAGCCCCAACTTGCTGTCTGAAATTGTGCAATCCAGAAACAAGTCTTCCCCTCACTAGAACAAAGCCTTGACATAGGCTTGCTTCTTTAGAGAGACGTATCTGCAGAAGCTTTTCTGCTCCAGAGCTCTGAAGGCAACATATGCCAGATCTCCAAGTCATAGTCAGGAGACGGCAACGCTAGTGTAGGAGTACAAGAATGAGTCAAACAACGGAAGACAAGAGATATGAAGATCAGCAACTGCAACAGAGATGGTACTATAATTCACTTTATCTTTTTATTTACACCACAAGAATAACAAGTTGTCATAATGTGGTACAAAATACTGGACTTCTATTAAAGTTGAAAGTGAAGTTGGTATTGTCAGAGAAAGACACCATTGGCCAGTAAAAAACAAGTGAAACAAAACAACAAAAACAGGAATGAGAGAGAGATATATAGAGCTAGGAAAAATAACCCAAAACCTTCAACCCCACCAAGTAAAGGAAAAAGGTGGTAAGAAAATTGAAGTACAAAGAATATGCTACCATCACTTAAAGGGTTCATACAGTTAAGAGTGAAACTGTGTCTAAATTACAGAATAAACTGGTAGCTGCTACCAATGGTGACAACATACTGAGCATGTATAGGTATAAAGCAGAATATAATAAGAGTTACAACTTTTGGTACTACATATTTGTAATAAGCTCTTGGGTGAATAGATTTCCATCCCATATACATAGCATCTCCAATGTAGAGCACCAGAAGTGTTAGATTCTTTGTTTTTCCTATTTTTTCTTTCTATCAATAGGATTTTTCATCAATATCAAATACACGGTGAAGCTCAACTATCACTATGAAGAAACTTCATTTCCTGCTGATATAAAGTTTGTTTGAAACCACAGTGTTTGCACATCACTGCTTAAAAGTGAAATCTATTGATACATCTTTCAAAATAAAAATGTTAACACAGCTGTGCTGAAGAGTTAACTCTTAAAAGTTCTTGACATTTTTATCTGAGCATTAATATAAAAAGAAGTTGGCATATGTTTGTGCCTGCCTTATCCCTTTCCTGCCTAAATGAAAAACAAAAACAAAAAACTCCTCCCCCCTTAAAGAAAAATGACACAGGCAGTTACTTGTGTGTTCTGTACAGTTTCCCCTAGAACATTATTTCCACATAAATACAATAAACTCTATTATTGGTTTGTCACAAGTGCTAGATATTTTTTTCTCTTAAAATGACAAATGTTTAAGTAGTCCTTTGTATTTTTAAAATTTTACAATAAAAAGCACAGGTCCTTAATAAGTTCAGTAAGACAAACTTCTCCCCCTTCATGCTCCTCACTTTAATTTGCATGACAGAAAACACCCCAACAGTTTATCTGTTGCTAATGCCATTAGAGGGGATTTCTCTTTCCAAAGCTGCCACGGGTGGCGTGCAAAATCTGTATACAATATAAAGACATGCCAACCTAACAGACCATGCAACCTCAAGGTGTAGGAAACTTAAAAAAATATATTCATATATATATTTTTATGTATATATATATATATTTATATATATATATCAATGCCCATAAAATGTGGGCCCAAAAGTTTACAAAAGGAAGAATGGAATGAGTACATGACTAATAAAAAGGAATGTTTGTGTACTGAAAGTAAAATAAACCCCAAATACTCAACGATTAGTACTTTGTACTACAACCTGGGTCTTGCTTCTGGGTAATACAGCTTCAAGATATTCCTTTGTTTCTAAATTGCTACAAGAGAAGAGTTGTAATAAGCCACCCAATACCTTGGAGGCTGAGTTAGCAAAAGCCTCGAGTATCTTGCTGGTGGAACTCAGGTACCTCATATGTTCATAGTCTATAAAAATGTGGGAAGCATAGGCATGTTGCCCAAATCAGCTTGGATTCTTAGTTTAGCCACAGGGCTCACAAGCAGGTCCATGTTAAGTGGGGGGAACAAGGCTACGGTGGTACCTTCCCAACAGCCACGATGCTCATTGTTTGCCTTGTGCTACTGGAGCAAGGTTAGGCAACGGCAATTTTAAAAAGATCTCAGAATTCTGGATTATGGAACAGACTGAAGTATAACAAAATAGTTTGTGACTTTAGAAAGGCAATGATGTAGCAACACTTGTTTGTAAGAAACAAAGTAAGAGTCCTAAAATTAACAACATTGAGAGCAGTTACCAAATACTCCAGGCCAACATGTCAACACCGTTGAGTTGTGTGTACCAGCAATTTCTTGCAATGAAAAAGTACCGTATTTACTCGAATGTAATGTGCACCTTTTCTGGCCAAATTACATTGCGAAAATTAGGGCGCGTATTAGATTTGATGCTGCATTTACAGTCGCCAGCAAATACTTTTTTGGTTGCAAGGTTTTGAAAATTGAGGTGCGCGTTAAATTTCATGGCGCATTAGACTCATGTAAATACAGTAAGTATTTTGAAAACATGTAGAGTGGTGTTGAAAATAAAATGTATTTTAGACTGAAGTAATTGTGGATGCATCACTTTTATCAACAGTCATAAAGGGCTAAACTAACAAAATATGAAATCAGATGATTCCACAGCAAAAATCTTTAAAGATCACAGCAGCAAGGTAGTCATTTTATAAAATATACATTTTATCTTTACTGTCAAACTTTACTCTTAGAGTATGCTCTCGGCAATTCTAATGCCAAAAAGTATTCATCAATTTGCACGTATTTGGGTTAGCAATAACTCAAATATTGTAGTGTGTCTTAAAAATTGCATATCAAGCATTAAATAAAAACCTCAAACTCTCTCCAGCACTCAGTCGGATTTATAATTAAATTCTCACAATTCTGATTTTAATGGAATGAAGAAAACCAAAACTTTTCAGAACCAGAAAATAAGTTACTACAAAGTGAACCTGTCAGTTATCATAACAAAAATATTAAAAAAGGAAAATACCACTGGTTATTCGGATGAGGGGCATGTAATATCCTACACTGCTTGAAAAAGAACACATGAATTCAGTCTCCTCCAGATATCTAATTTCACCACTAAAAGTTTAGTTACTTATTCTGAGGGTCAACTCCCTTCACCTCAAAAGGCAATTGGGGGGATAGGAAATAGTGACCAAGATTAGCAGTCTCCCAGCCAAAAAGAAGATATTAATATTACGATTCACTGTGAAATAGTCTTTTAGAGGACTAACTCAACCAGAGTGGTTTAAGAAAAGTTCTGTGTGTATGTGTTAGCATTAACTGCATGAGAGTTTGGCAGACCTTCAACATGGTCACTAAATTTATTAATGCCTTTAATAATCCTTGTCACACTCTATACTGAGGATATAGGATACATCGCTCTTTGTAATATTAATATATTTTTAAGGTTAAGAAAGCTCCTTATTTTTTTAAATGTAGCATAGCAACTATGACTGCAGAACTGATAAAATATACAATCAGTTTCCTGATATAAAAAAGACCTTGGGATCCTTCCTTTTGTGAAAAGGGCTTTCTAAAAACAAAGCCTAACCATTTGCAACTGTCCCACATGACCATGAAAACTCTTGATGGTGCGAAAGGCCAAACACAAATAAAACTCCAGTGTGGAAAGTGACACAGGTCAAGAAAATGGTTACTGTTTAGAAACACAGCTGTCCAATGGAAAATAAAATGAAAATTCATGCAATAAGGCTGTTTTAAGGATTTTTGGAAAAACCAATATAAAATAAAGCAACAGCAAATACATATTTACTAAAAAACTCATTTTGTTAAAAGAAGATCAAAATTAAAAATCTTAAATTAAAATAGTGATGTTAGGGTAGTTGCCTAGCGGCTAAAATGTTGGCATTCTGAAAGCATTCCAAACTACAGTTTGAAAATGGTCAAGTTTCAAACAAGATCCCTTTTCTAAAAACCCTTACACTCCAATTCACAAATAAATCTTTTGCAAGGGAACTTCCAATGGCTACCATTGTAATCTGCATTTATTTATATATTTTGTATAAATGCATTATAAATATTTTATCAATAATTTGTAAGAGTCGCATTTCTAAGCTTGGAATACATTTGGAATATACATTATACATATACATTTATATAATTATACCTAAAATATTAAGCAGTATATCATGCTAGTTGCTTTTAATAAAAAGCATTCCAATTTTTTAAAATTTGCAGTTGTATCTGACGCATGCTTTTACAACCAAATTGATAGTTAAAATGGTTATACATAATGTGTAGGAGAAGATGTTGGGATTTTTTAATCAATCATTGAATTTTAGAAACCCAACAGTATTTGCCACATTACTGGCAACTACCTTAATTTTCATTTTAAACAGCAATAAAAGAAAAGAAAACAAAACAAAATCCAAACTTGTCAACTGTTTGGGAGAAGCTCCGGCCATTACTTGCCAGCAGAAATCCTAGAGCCTTTCTTGCTGATTGCAGTTCTCAGCTGCCCGCCCTTCCAGAAGAATCACTGCAGAGTTCTTTTCTTTAAGGCATTGTTCATCAAAACGTCAGAAAAAACCAGCTGCCCAAAATCAATCCAATCTTTTTTTTAAAGGCACAAACTCTTCAGATGGCTTTGGAGATGCTAAAGCCAATCCCCTTTCTGGGCTTTCTTCCTTGGTTTACGTTCTTCCTCGCCACACATATATAGTCTGTCTGCATGTATATTAGGTATAAAAAAAGCTTAGTTCTCTTTTCACCCTTCATATAAAGGAAAAAAAAAGACTTCTCATATTGTTTGGGTTTTGAAGAGAGTGTCTGGATCACAGGTAGGCAAGAGCCACAAAAATAAAACATAAAACACAAAACTACAATATGGTCTGAGTGGTCTGAACAGAGGATAATCAAACTTTAAGCACCAGTTTTAAATGAAAGTTGTCATATCTGTGTTTAATCTTTGATTTCTTTCTTTTTAAAAAGTTGGCAACTTTGCCAAATACTTCACTGGCTTCTTGCCTCTCAAACTTCCATTTAGGAAAAGAGGAAGAACGCTCAGCGCATATGTCTTTAATATTCCTGCTCTTCACCTGCACTTTTTCTTTTCCGCAAGCATATTCTGTACAGATACAGAGAGATTTAGCTTTCTTTTACGCATGGCTGCCTTTCTGTAGTCTGGAAGAAAACCATGACAGGATGCAGGAGTAACAAGAGAAAGCTTCTTGGCAGAGCTTCAGGACAAGACGAACAAACAGGAGAACTCCAGCCTCAAAGATGCCTGCTACAGGGGAGGGTCTTCTTCCATGGGCTCCTCGTCTGGCCTGGAAAGAAACGCATTGAGAGGAGTCAAAAAGAAGGAAGCAGGCGGAGGTACAGAGCAAGCAAGCGTCCACAAGGCTCCTTGTGACGGGATAGACTGTTTGCAGATTTACCTTCTTCAGCTTAAAGACCTAGGCAGGACTTGGGGAGGTCAAACTTAATAGCATCTGATCATAAGAAACAAAACCTCATTCTCTTCTTTATCTACTCAATGAAAGTAGAGTATTACTGAAATTTTAGCCCTGATAAAATGATAGTTTATAAATTTATAACTTTTAATAAGTTTACAAAAGTAGGGAATGAAGAAATTCACACAGAACATTCATTGGGGAATCAGTTACATCTGTATCACTTTCGAATTGCTTACTCATTACTTTCACAAGAAGTCAAATTAAATTTTTTTTGTGATGCACAATGATATAAAAGACACTTGTGTTTTCACACTATAATGATCGACAGTGATCTGAACACTTGAAATACTTCACAGCTGACTTTGTAATTTGATTCTGAGTAGCTTTAGCCTCCATGAACTTTACTAAACAGCATGTATCCACCTGTGTTAAGCAGTCATAGACTCATACGTCATGCGTTTAATGTTACTAAGCATCAGGGCCTAGTTAGTAAAATCTGCCTGATTTTTTTTTTTTTAAAATAACTGGAAAGAGGACAAGGCCCCCTAGATTATGAGGCCCTGGGCTGCAGCCCACTCAGTCTGTATGTAAATTTGGCACTGCCATCAGGGTTTCTTTAGGCCATCACGCTGTGTCTCTGTAGGTAGAGGGGGATATTCATGAGTAGAGCAGGAGTTCTTGACATGAAAATGTCCACTGCTTGCTCCTCCTCTGCCACTAATCATTCAACAACAGAGGGCAAAAATGAGGCATTCTGGAGCTTTCCTGGCATAGCAATTTTCCTTCTCAGCGGTCTTAATGAGAAGGACAATTTTAAAAAACCAACCCGCAGTTAGCCCAAAAACCTAAGCAAAATGAAGAGGAAAATGTTGCTCCTACTTTCGCCATGACTGAGTCTAGAACAGCTTTGGATTGGGCAGATCCACCTTCCTTCAAACCCTCTCCATCCCCTTTGGATTACTCTGTTATATTTATAATAATCAGTTGGGAACTTCTGGAGATAAATCTGGCTTCCCAACTTTAATAAAGAATCAGGGTGATGTTTGCTTTCCACCTCCATTCAACATTATTAAGCTACAAAGCACTCAGCCTTGAAAAATGCATGGTGGTTCTTCAAATTTTGAAGGCCACAAAATAAAAGTACTTTAATATTAGAAAGGACTTCCCGGATAAATACAATTTTCTAGACCCACTTGATGGAAGACCTGAGAGCAGCTTTAGAATCTATAGAGGAATATTTCACATTATGATAAGCAGTTGGTTTCACTGTTCAATTATTCAAAACCGTTGTGTTCCGGACCCCCACGCATGTCGGTGAGCACGCATAATCCTGCCCCATTTTCTGACCACTTCCGGGTTGTGGTGATGTGCACTCATGCAGTTGTACAGGCAATGATCAATTGATGTACTTCTAGTATTAAACATAAATCAATCCTGCTGCAGCTTGAAGCTAATACATTTTACCAGCAAACAAGTCTTTTCAAAGTATTGCACTGAATTTTATTTTTCTCCTTGCTGAACCCAACCCTTTTTTGTTTTTCTTCAAATCAGGACACTATGCTGAAGCCTAATGTGCTTCACCTGCAGCTACCTAATTTCCCACTTTTTGCCTAAAATACCAGTTTTAGATATAAGCAGATGGAAAGCTCACTTTTTGTCATGTGGTGGCTTGACCCCCACTGATAATGATGCCATAGCTGTTACAGTTTCTGCTTCTTCGTTCTCACACTTCTGTGCGTCTATCAAAGAATAGCTGACTGTTGAGGAATAGCGCTGGAGTGAGTGCCAGTACTTACCTAGAGGAAATAAAAAATGATATGCCATTAGGCAATCCACTACTGCCCACTGCTTTTAGTACAGCTACAGAAAAAGCCCAACCATTATCACTACTACTGACATAGCACCATCAATGTACATACCATTTTACAAAGGTTTAACAGGTCCTACCCAAAGAGGCTCACACAGGGGAAACAATAGGATGTTGGGACTGGAGTAGGGTGGGGAACCTCTGGCCTGCAGGCCAGATTTGGCATGCCAAGGGTCCTGATTTGGCCTGTGAAACATGGGTGTAGCCGGGGGGGGGGGGCAGGGAGGGCAGCTGCCCCCCTAAATCAATAAAAAGCAATACAAATCTGAGGTTATGCCCCCCCTAACAAAAGCCTGCCCCCCTAACAAAAATTCTGGCTACACCCATGCTGTGAGACTGTTTTCCTTAGACTTCACCCGGCTGTCCCACATTCAACCTGATATGTGAGATCCGGGCACATGTGGGGCAGGGACAGACATGGCTGGATCAGCTGCACCACTGAGCTTCCCTTGCGGAATTTTTTTGCAGAATGGAATGACTGAAATCCCTGCCCATCACCACTTGGGAAGTGAGTCAACCCTGTAGCACTGGCTACAGCTTCCCTTGGGAGAACTCAAGCACACAGCTGGCTTGCGGAAAACAGCTTTGTCAGCCCTGCGTTTGGTGTTTTGCTGGACAGTCTTTTGTGCTGGGGTTCCCAGGCGCTCAACAAGCTGGCTGCCAGGTGCTTGGGAAGTGCTGCAAGTGGACAGGTGGGCCAGACAACACACCTGCCCACCACCTGACATCATGATGCCAGGTGATTGTCCTGCCCACATGTTGAAAGCTGGTCAAAGGCAAAAAAAATCAATAGGCTTAAAGTTTTAAAATATTTATTTCTACAACTTATATCCCACTCCTAATCACAAGTGATCTTATCGTAGATTACAATTTACAATACAAAACACATCCATCCATACAAAATACAATTAAAAGCTCACCATCTATCAAAAATTATAATCAATATGGCTGTGAGGCAGCATGCGCAAGATGCACTTTAACCGTGCAACCATATGCATAAGTAACATAAAGTGAAGTGGCTGGCAAGTAACCAGTTAGCCCATTCCAAAAGAAGTGATTTATGAGACAAATTCAAAATAATCTGCACTCTCCACCTCATTTTTCCACCATGTTTCCTTTTTCCAAGATCAGATACTGAACTCCTGACAATTTATTTGCCTCATTACAGTTTCATTCTCCAGCTATCTTTGCTATTTGCATTTTTTAGAATTGAAACTTTGGGGCCTTTCTATTATAATATGCATTTTGATTCTTACTTGTGTATATTATGTTTTTAATTGATTTTGTTAGTTCTAATAGTTTACTCTTTGCCTTTGGGTGCTTGTAGAATAACCCTTCTGATTTTATATGATGAAACATTTAATATAATTTCTTTCAGAATTATTTTACATCTCCATAGATTTTCTTAGTGTAAAGCAGTCTGCAAGCAAGTTGAAGTTGTGGTTTATTATTTGAGTTAATGGAACTACATAGCTTCACTTTAAACAGATGAAATCAGGAACTCTGTTTAACTGTGGAATAGCCGTGACTGCTCCCAGGTACTCACTGTGTATTTCAATGACTTTCTCAATGGAATGTACTGCATTAGCATTTGCTCTCTGCTGTAATACCTTTTCAGGAATAGGATCAAGCTGAAATGATTAAAAACGTGCACTTTAGATTAACTGAATTTTAAAAAATAAGTATTATTTCAACAGTTGTTATAGACTTCTACATAACCAGTTATGCTTACTGTCTGGCCATTAACACTACTGACTACTCACCACTTCCTACAAGCCTGTCCTACCAAGTCCTACAAGGATAAAATGCAGTTCTTCCATTCCTAGTTTCTTTCTGAAAGCAGGACACAACGTTCGAGAGGGGCAGTGCCCTGCCCTTTGCTGCCTCACTATAATCTATAATCTATAATTGCTGCTTCTTTCCCATTCCCTCAAAAAATGCTGTTGCCTCTAACCCTTTACAGAAAAGAACTCTGAAAGAAAAGATGTTCTAATTATCTGCTTGTTTTTAAATGCAGTTCTGCGGCCACCTTCAGCAGTCTAGTAGTGGTGGCTTCTCATTTATATTTGGCAACGTGAAGCAGCCTTTCACTTGGCACTTCTAATGTCTTAATATTCTTTGAAATTTTCCAAATGGGACCTTATTTTGACAGTCTTCTATCACAAATGAATGAACCCGACCATATTCGAAAATGGCATACTCTAGGGACAAATAACTTTCCCAAAGTGAAGGATTTAAGAACTTTAAGTATGACACTCTGACTCTTCAGCACATTTTAAGGCTTCTAAAATTCAAATATTGACTCCTACTGAGCTAAATTCTTTGCTCTTTGCCCATGTTTGGATGATGTTAAGGTGGTCTCTTTATTTAACATATAAATATAGTCATTTAAATATTTTAAAACAAATATGGTATTTTGTTTGTGGTAGATGAATTTCTCTTATATCCCTGAAAAAATGATATATCTTGAACTAATTTGTCTGTCATGACTATTCTCAGATTTAGAGAAGTCACCGAAAATAGTATGTCTAGGAAAAAATTCAAATGTGAGAGTTGTCCCATGCTCTATGAGGACTGAGGCGCGTACACAATTTCTCCATTGCAACTTGGTCACAGCCAAACTGGGTCAGCCATTCAGATCAAAGAGAAAATTCTTTTTTCAGTTCCAAGTATTGATTGAAGCCTTGACCTTTGTTTAGTTTTTGGAGAACCCTCAATGAATGGGTTTTATAGTTGCTTAGAATTACATAAATGTACATATTTTCACCACTGGTGCAGACAATAATTGTCGTTGCATGGTGTCCTCATACCTCTGCTACATATTTTCACAATAATATGAATTAGTGACATTCATTTCTTTCCCAAGTGAGATCCATGTGCTCAGAGTTTATCTCAAGCATGCAGAATTGTCTGCGGACAAGATGTAGATTTGCACATAATTTTACCAACGCATGGGCAACTTCATAATATCTTGTACTTGTTTGTAATCTGAAGTGACTGTTACTTCCCTGACCATCAACCTTTTATGGCTTAAATATGTTAAACTGAAAATGGAATTTTCACGAAGCTACAAAAAGCTAAGGTAGCATGCACACCATAAGGCAGCAATACTAAGATAGACTGTGGTGCTTTCAGTGAAATCTTCTACAAGTATATTAGATTACTTGTTCTTCGCACCAATCAGAGTATGCTGCTGTGTGGTAGAAGTTAGCCAGAAATGTGACTAGGAAAATAAAGCATACCTAATTACTCATTTCTCCACTTTGCAGTTCAAAATGCAGTTCAAATACAAAAACTTAGACATGTACGTAAAGCCCGTTTGCTGTTGCCAACCTTTTGACAACATAAGTAACTACAGTGGTACCTCGCAAGACGAATGCCTCGCAAGACAAAAAACTCGCTAGACGAAAGGTTTTTCCGTTTTCGATTTGCCTCGCAAGACGAATTTCCCTATGGGCTTGTTTCGCAAGACGAAAACATCTCGCGACTTTGTTTCCTTTGTCTAAAAACAAAGACATGTTTTGTTTATAAAGTTAATTTATTTTCCCTTCAATTTTTGAACTGCTCTTTACAGTATGTGTGACTTTAAAGAGCAGTTAATAAACTGTTGTTGTACCAAATTTGGCTTTGTTTGGACTTTTTTTGACCATAGGAACGCATTAATTGATTTTCAATGCATTCCTATGGGATTTCGTGATTCGCAAGACGAAAAATTCGCTAGACGCCAAAACTTGCGGAACGAATTAATTTCGTCTTGCGGGGCACCACTGTAAAGCTGCATAAAAGTATGTGAGAATTTCTGATACTTTAATTTTCAGTTTAAATTTTGACAGTTAAAAAGGAAAATATTAGGACTAGAACATGCTCCTGCATCTCAGTTGTTGGGACCTCAAGCATCAGGTTTCAGACATATGTGTACATGTGTGTGTGTGTGTGTGTGTGTGTGTGTGTGTGTGTGTGTGTATCCCAGTGGTCAGGGATATATATGTTGAAATATAGCTCAGTTTTCAATTTTGGTTGAATTAAAACAGAAATTATAACTGATTATAGTCTCTAAAGGTAACAAAATGTGATCTCTTTATAATATATATTTATTTGGCTTTTCAGCCAAAGAGACCTAACAGCACCATTTGGTATCCTCAAGCACAGGCTTCCTCAACCTCATCAGCCCTCCAGATGTTTTTGGCCTTCAAATCCCATGATCCCTAGCTAGCAGGACCAGTGGTCAGGGATGATGGGAATTGTAGTCTCAAAACATCTGGTGGGCCGAGGTTGAGGAAGCCTGCTCAAGCAGCTGTTGAGGCCCATTACTGATCATGACTGCCATTGTGGCCGTCATTATTTCCCCAGAATGTGATGACCCGGAGGTTTGGGAGCGCGGCATTTTGGGACGTATGAAAAATATGAGTGTAGTTATAAGTATGTCCCCCAGGGGCCCACTGGACCTTGCCAAGGGCATCCTCAACTCTGGAGCCGATCATGGTTGACATAATCATCTGTAGGATAAATACAAAGTCATTCTTCCACAGTTATTCCCAAATAGGTTGTTTATTTGGGTCTCTGAGGGTATCCCTTGAGCTTCTCTCATATAGCTGCCGTACACTCCAATAGGGAAAAGAGCAAAGAACTGCAGCCGGACATGGGTGTAGCCGAGGAGCGGCAGGAGGGCAGCTGCGCCCCCTAGATCCACAAACATTATGGAAAAGCATTGAAAGTACTTAATTATTTGAGGTTCTGCCCTCCCAGCAGAAGCCTCTCCCAACCCCCAACTCCCCGGCAGAAGCTATGCTATCTGAACTTTTATTTGCTAAAAAAGCTGAATACCTTCTGTGGCTCCCCTAAAAAATAAGCTCAGCTGCCCCACCCCAACAGAAATCCTGGCTACGCCCATGCAGCAGGAAACAGTAGTAGGGGGCCAGTAAAAGGAGAGGAAAATGTCAGGGCAACTCCAGTGTCCAAACGTATTTCTCGACTGCAGAAATCAACTAGATTTTCCAGACTTCTCATTATCGAGATTTTAATAGGACAAGTGTAGTGCGAGTGACTTGAGGATTTTAGCATGATTTATTATTGTTCTTATACAGAAAATATTGCCCAATACATAACAATACAAAACTGATAGGTTTCAAATTGAGATTATAACCACTGATGCTACTACTGATGGTATATCACAGTATGTGTGTAAAAATAAATAAAAAATAAATAACAACTTTGCTTTGGTTTTTTTTAATACCTCAATTCCTAGCAAAGCAGAAACGCACGCTTCAGACGCATCACAAATGGCTGTTAGGTCATGGCCTCCTTCAAGAGCTAAAATGATTCGTCCTCCAGCAAGACCCATGAGCTGTTTTGTCAGGTACCCAAAGCCTGTGATGCAAGGAATGCAAGAAAGGGTAACAATTAACAGATTTAATTTATTCTATAAAGTTGGAAACATTATAAAAATGAATAAAATTATTTATAAAGGTATTTGGTAGAACCAAACTTATTTAATCATATTGCATTGCATTCAACTAAGTTGTCATGTGTGCACAAGGACTTACACAATGGAACACGCCCCCCCCCACTCCAAATTTGTTCCAGAGGGTTGGGGGAACTGCCAAAACAGATGTGGGGGGGGACCTCCACTGCATAAGTCCATGTGCAAATGGGGCAACTTTGCTGGCTTCTGCATTTGCAAAACCAAAGTGGCCTCTCCAGGGTGCAAGCTTGGCCAGCGTGTACAAGACCTCCCGTCCCAGTCTCACTGATGTGGTGCAAAGCAAAGCAAAATATTGGACACCAGCTTGGCTACTGGAGTTGCCATTCAAGATGCCATCCAGACATTCTAGGGACTCCACTCCAGAACTGTGTAGGGTTTACTCCTTAGCCTTTTCTTCTCCTGAAGATATCCCACAAGGCCGCAGGTACAGATTTTTCTTCAGGGTTTACTCCAGAAGTCTTCCTCACAAGACAGGTCCTTAACTCAACGTGGGTTAAAGACCCACTGGCTACCCTTCACCTGGTTTAGTCAACCGGTCAAAGCCGTTACCTGGGCTACGGCCACCGTCACAAGCTGACAGCTTCTAGGAGCCACAGATGAGAGCGGAGTGTAGGGTGAGGACCAAAGTAGGACAAACCACCCAGAAGGAGTGTTCCCCGCCAGAGATCCTTTTGTTGGCTGCAACCCATTATTTGTTAACGTGTTTTGTGATTCAACCAAAACTTTTTACACCTCCAAAGAATTTATGGTTTGCACACTCAGCCCTTATGGTTTGCACATTCACCACAAGAAGGGCTTTCCCCCCACTGGAACTCACCGGAACTGCATCTGGCACCTCTCAGCTGGGGGGGGGGGAGGAGAAGAGAGACCTGACCAGCCTCAGCAAAACCCCGCTGGCACTTCCGGCTCCTGAGGGGCAGGCAAGATGGAGGTGCAGGACGGCTTTGCTGAGGCTCTTCTGCAAACTGACACACAGAAAAGGCACGCCTCAGCTGAACAAGCCCCCAGGCTGCTCTGGCTCACAGGCAGGCAAGCCACCACTTTCTCCTGGGAGGAAGAGGAAGTCCCACCCCCACCCTCCATGCGTACCTCCATGAGGTAGCCCCACAAGTGAAGCCTGACAGAAGTTGCCTCTGGCTTGTGAGGAGACACCACCCCCCAAATATATATCCTCTTTGGGCTCTGGGGTGGGTCTTCTGAGGGAGATACATTCTGGCACCTTTTGGTCTGTAACAGGCATAGTCAAACTCTGGCCCTCCAGATGTTTGGGACTACAATTCCCACCATCCCTAGCTAACAGGACCAGTGGTCAGGGATAATGGGCATTGTAGTCCCAAACATCTGGAGGGCTGGAGTTTGCCTATGCCTGGTCTAGAAAAAGGCACTGATTCCATATCTATCTACCTTTTTAGATAGGTCTTTGGGTTTAAAGCTGTTTTTACTGCATTTTGTTCCTGATTTCATTTTACTGTTTTTAATTATGCTATTTCGAGGTCTTTTTTATATTGCATTTGTAACCTACTGCCAGCTATTGATGAGGTAGGATAATAATGTTTAGATAAATAGAAGGAGGAATCTGAATTCTATGTATAACAGGGAAGTGTGTTTTTGCATTGTTTGTGATTGGATTGAATTATATTATATTGCCTATAAAAAAACCCTCCCCAAACTAACAAGTGTAGGAAGAGTCTAGGTACAGTGAGTTATTATTAAACAGACAACTCAAATAGATAACAGGGTAAATTTGCAAAGAAAATGAGATCACTGAAATTTAAGCCTGTGGGGACTTACATTTTGCTGACAGATTATATCCTCCAAGTGGTGCAGGATGACCTTCCACTGCATCAAAACCAGATGATACCAGCACAACATCTGGAGCAAACTCATTAGCAATAGGCATTACTACTGTTCTGTAACAAAAAAAGGAACAATAGAAAGCACATTACTATGCCTTGCTCTTGAATGGACAGCTACAACGAGACAGAATCTTGTTCAAGGGTGCTTTTTAGCACAAAATATAGAACAAAATATGGAAGAAAGGACTAGAAAGGGAACCAGACAGTGCACAAGGGCATTTCTGGAGTTGTTTGGGCCACAATGTAAAAGGTAGCTTGTTCTTCAGATCTGTGAGCAGTTGCATAGAAAATGATACAGTTCCATCACATTTCTTTAGGTTGCGGCTAATGATGGTAATCCAAATCACCAGGTGGGAGTGCCTGAGTCCCATTGATTTTATGGGTTTTAAGAACTTAACTGCATGGTTAAATCTCTGTGATTTCAATCTTGATATAGTAACATAAAGGTGGGGAGAGAATTAATGCATGTTTCATTCACACAAATCTGAATAGACTGAAGGACAAGCATCTCAAATTGTGATACACTTTTAGAAAAGCACTGTTGTATCAAATAACAAACATTACAAAGAATCTGCAGCTTCAAATAGATATTTTAAATTTCGGTCCTGATAGACAGCTTGTATCAAGAATGGGACGCTGCTTCTCAGTCTGCCTGTGGCTTTTGATACCACTAAGATAGACCACTTCTGTAGGATGGGTATTGGGGGCACTGTTTTACAGGGGCTCCAGTCCTGCCTGCAGGGCCATGTTCCGAGAAGGAGTCACGGTCCTTGTGCTATGGTGTGCTACTAGGCACAATCCTGTTGCCAATGAATGCCACTGGGATGGTGATTAGGAGTTTTGAGGCAAAGTATTATTAGTATGCTAGAACATTTCTGGATACAGTTGTGTAATGGATGAGGGCTAATAAACTGAGCTTGAACCCTAGGAAGACAGAAGTGGTGTGGATGAGGGGTTCAGTCATTTGCCTATTCCTGATTGGACTACTCTCCCTCTGAAATAACAGGCTCCTTGTTGGGAGTGCTCCTCAATCCATCTTTGTCACTTGAGGCTCAGCAGCTAGGAGTGCCTTGGACCAGCTACAGCTGGTGCACTAACTACAGCTGTTCTTGAACAAGGATACTTTGCCTATGGTGGAGGATTATCATCAACATCACTGACTTAGTAATAGCCTTCTAAACAACCATCTCAAGGTGATGTACACTAAAGAAAATTAAGAACATTTAAAAACACAAAAACAGCAAATGTATTTAAAAGAAAACTAAAAGCATACAAAGTAGATTATTGTGGTGAAGACCCATTTATCCAGGCTGTCAGAACAAAAATGTCAATTTCCCCCCCAGAAAATGCAGATATTAGGCACTTGCCCTATCTTGAGAGGAATGCTAGCATTCCTGTAGTGTTCAGTTTTATGAAGAATTTTTATGGTGCTTAATTTTTATAGGATTTATTTTTATAGTTTGGAATTCCGTGTACACCATTTAGAGACATCAATGATTAAGTGGTTGGAGAATGGATGGTGGTTAACGAATTGAGGTTGAATCCTGACAAGACAGAAGTACTGTTCTTGGGGGACAGGGGGTGGGCGGGTGTAGAGGACTCCCTGGTACTGAATGGGGTAAGTGTGCCCCTGAACGACCAGGTGCGCAGCCTGGGAGTCATTTTGGACTCACAGCTGTCCATGGAGGTGCAGTTCAATTCTGTGTCCAGGGCAGCTGTCTGCCAACTCCACCTGGTACGCAGGCTGAGACCCTACCTGCCCACGGATTATCTTGCTTGGACTACTGCAATATGCTCCACATGGGGCTTCCTTTGAAGGTGACCCAGAAACTACAACTAATCTAGAATGTGGCAGCTAGACTGGTAACTGGGAGTGGCTGCCAAGACCACATAACACCGGTCTTGAAAGACCTACATTGGTTCCCAGTATGTTTCTGAGCACAATTCAAAGTGTGCTAAAGCCCTAAACAGCCTCGCCCCAGTATACTTGAAGGAGCGTCTCCACCCCCATCATTCTGCCCGGACACTGAGATCTAGCGCTGAGGGCCTTCTAGTGGTTCCCTCACTGCAAGAAGTGAAGTTACAGGGAACAGTACCTGCCCTGTGGAATGCCCTCCCATCAGATGTCAAAGAAATAAACAACCACATGACATTTATAAGACATCTGAAGGCAGCCCTGTTTAGGGAAGTTGTTAATGACTGAAGTTTTAATGCATTTTTAATCTTTTGTTTGAAGCCACCCAGAGTGGCTGGGGAAACCCAGCCAGATGGGCGGGGTATAAATAAACTATTATTATTATTATTATTATTATTATTATTATTATTATTGTTATTATTATACAATAGCTCTTCTGGCAATGATGTCTATGTTTTCAGTTTTACAGACAGTTGCTGGACTACACTTCATTGCTGCCCAGAAACAATGGGTAAAGTGGCAGAGAGTGGAATTCTCACACTGACACCCATTAGTATTTCAGCCAAAGGCCTCTAGTTTCATAACAGTGTCTGGTTTCATTAGAATATATAGTAATTCCTCTGACATTCTGCAGCTGAAGAGAATATTTTCTTTCTTATATTTTTCACAGACGGCAGCTACCTTTTCATGAACAAAGTATACTAGGAGTTAAAGAGAAGGCATGTGTATCTTTGCCTAGCTCAAAAGGATCTCCACTGATTCATCTGAAGACTTCAAAGCATCTGAATTTTGCATTTGGACTGGTTTGAATTACAGCTCAGTTCTGCATTCTGAGTTTCTAAGTTCACAGTGAAACTGCCTGTAGCTTCTGGATTTCATTAGGGCTAATTTTCTTATCTTTTCTTCAACTTTTGGTTTGATCCCTTGGAAATGCAACGTGGCATTCAATGGGCCAGAGTAGCAAGGTGCTGCTTTTAAGGCATGCATTGCCTCATAAGATTGGGGAGGGGGATACAGCCCATTCCCTTCACTTTTCTGCCTCTCTGGGGACTATGAATTGTAAACTTCAAAGAACCTTTTTACATTAAAATGAATCAGGAAAAGGTTTTTCAAAGCAGCCGGTTATGAACCTCAAAGGCCACTTGACAATCTATTATCATGGGGCAGGGGGACTTGGCACAAGATTAAACAGGTTTCCAACATAACCTCCAGGCTGAAGGTGTGTGCACATAGGCATGGACTGTTGGAATTGTTTTCTATGGATGTGGTGTGCAATCATACGTTTTTCTAGCAGACCCAGGTTTGTGCCCCACAGGGAGTGGGGGATGACAGCTTGGCCAGTGGTGATCTGGCCCACCTGGCTGACATTCCAGGCTGGGCAGTGGGTGCCCAGAGTGTGTGGCCTTCTTCAAGGCTGGCTTCATGCAGTGGTGCAAAAGTCAAGGCTAGGCAACACAGATAAGAAGGCAACCGTTCACTCTGGGTTTGCCTATGGCCCATTTAAGAGGACTGAAGCTGTTGCCTCTTCTCAGGGAATATTTGCATTCAAATACTTAGAATTGCAGTGGAATTGGAAATGTGAGAGGCCCTGGCAACAGTCAAGAGCAGCAGGGAGAACAAAAGGTGTATTCTTATCATCATGTGGAAGTGGGGAGGACTCTAGCATACAAATACCTCCTAGATCTTTACCCCCCTCCCATTTTACATATCTGTCATCTCTCACCTCCTTCACCCCCATCCACCTCCATTCCAGTACCACTGTCATCTGGGGCATCAACACTTGCCTTAACCCAGCTGCTCTTTCAGCTGGGAAGAGAGAGAGATGCAGTGGCAAGTTCTGTCTGCCACAAAGCAGAAGCAGAAGCTATAAGCCCAGGAGAAAAAATGTATTTTAAAACATCTATGTAAATCCACATTTCAAAAGAAGTTCAATCCAGGTGGTTCAGGGGGCAGCAGTGAGTGGCTGTATTCATCACCTGAAGTGGAAGCTGTAGCAAAGCGAGGAGGAGAAGCTGGGAACTGGATGGGAATGCAGCGTTCCCATGCTTATGCTTTATATAGCAATGCTGACACCTAGTTATCTGTATTCAATATGGCACAAGGTCCAAATATTTTGAAGCCACTGGACACATCTAGCTGAGAGACAAGTAGCTAGTTGCATCCAGCAAGTGCCCTGGTCCAAACTCAGGGCTGTCCTGGTTTTTCCAGCTGAAGTGGACGGCCAGTCACAGGGCAAGAGTGTCTGCCCTTCAACAGCGACACCTCTATCCAAGATGGTACTTAAGTTCTTCACCTTCACCAATAGTAAAATCCACAGGAAGGCTTTTACGAATAACTCATTCCTTAACCAGGGTAAGGTGAAGCTCTAGAGGTATTCAAAGAGACCAGAAAAGGTGGAGATTGCCCAAAGGATACTGGCAATGCATTGGGTTCTTTTGTGGCAAGGACCAGTGGCAGCATCATTCAATACACGAGCATCACAGACATCTGTACTGAACATTTTTGAGAAGACAGTGGTCACCTGTTGTGGACAATAAAATCTGCTCTCAGGAACAGACTGGAACTATTAGTGCAATTGATTAAGCTCTTAAAGAAAGGCCTCAACTCAGAGGCAGAGCACCTGGTTTGCATGTAGAAGGTCCCAGGCTCAACCCACATCATCTTCAGGTAGGGCTGGGACAGAACTCAAAACTCAAAGCTGAACTAGATGACCCAATGGCCTGACCCAGTATATGACAACTTCCTATGTACTGCTTGTATTCTGTGGTGCTTTGCGGTAAGCAGGAACTAAGCTTTCAGGTATAGCAGGCTTGAGTACCCCACAGTAATGCTTTGTGGGGGATCACCATAAAAGAAAGGGAACAGATGAGAGTTATTCAAAGTAATTGTAAAGCTTTTCATATAAGTTTTAGCAAAATACAGTGGTACCTCGGATGTCGAACGGAATCCATTCCGGAAGTCCATTTGACTTCCAAAACCAAAGTGAAGCTTCCAATTGACTGCAGGAAGCTCCTGCCGCCAATCAGAAGCTGCAGAAGTCACGTCAGACATTCGGGTTCCAAAGAACGTTCACAAACCGGAACATTCACTTCCTGGTTTGCAGCGTACGGGAGCCAGAACATTCAATTCACAAGGCGTTTGGGATCCAAGGTACGACTGTAAAACAAAACCTGGGAACAATAAAAGTTGGCAAGTCTACCTACTGGTAAATGCCACAGTTGTTGTCAAAAAAGTTTTACTTCTTGTAAAAGCTTGCATCTCATGCAAACTGCAAAACAACTACAGGCATCAGTAAATAAAAAGTGCTTAATTAGAAGACAACAGAGCATGATCTAGAAATGTGCAGGACATGCCCCTTTTCACTTTGTTTTCCAAATATGTGCCCCATCAAATGGAAAGAGGTTTAAAGCTGGTTAGAAAGCCAAGCAAGGACTGGGGAGATGCAAGTTCATATCTCTTCTCTGGAGATCCTTGGAGAAAATGCAGAATAAAAATGCAATCTTTTAATAATGTGTCCCTGTGTACAGAGGGATATTGCTAGCTTAAAATATATTTTTTTCAAGTGACAATAATCTAAACAAAACTCACTGTGTAAGTGATCCATAACAGTTTGCTGTGAAGACATGTACTCGACCACTGGTCTTTACAACTGTTTGTTGCTGAAGGGAAAGTAATGGCAGTACCTTGATTTAGTGTTGCACACTTCTTCATTTAACATGTGACTCGAGATGAGCATGACAATCACAGCCATCTGACAGGGAAGCATAGATCTGCAATGCTCATATGATGCTATAAATCAGAGGTAGGGAATGTATTCACTCCTCTGGTATTATCTATACCTATACATCATGGAAAGTACTTTCCTAAAACGCTCCCCATATCAGGCAATAGGTTCACTATGTAGCACAATAGTACACAGGAGGATGAGCTTAACTGCAATCTTTGCCCATTTAGCATGATGTGCTCACATCTAGGTAAACTGGAGTAGCACTTAAACGATGTACGGAGCACAGACGTACAGCAAAATTCCACGTATCTCAAGTGAACCGATACATTATGACCCTCCATTTTAAAAACAAAAGACACCTGAATAGTGCAAGCTACTTAGCTCATGGATACTTGAAAGCTCTTACTTTAGAGACCTTAGTTAAAACTTCAGTAAAAGAATTATGTATTCCAGACTGTGCTGTGTATTATGATTTCCTTTGACGAGATTTGAAAGGATATACATAGAATTATGATACCGAGAACTGTGATTCCATCAATATCTTCTTCCAATCAGGCTATAAACTCTTTGATTAAGCAATGCTCTACTTACTTGAATTCACTGAAACAGCAGAATAAGACCAAAGTGGCCCATCAGAGGTGATGGAATAACAAGTAAAGAATACATACGCATTGTGGAACCAAATTTAGATAGGTATTAACAAGTTATTTAAATATGGATGAAAATGCAATTAGTTCTGTGCTGGCAGGGGACATTCTTTCTATTCTGCTTCCCTACCTTCTTGGTTACTACTCTTGGTTGTGTTTAATTAAGTCCTTCTCAGAGTAGACCCACTGAAATTAATGAACCTAAGCTAATCATGCCCATTAACTTCAATGGGTCTCATATGAGGAGGACTAGCATGGAATACCACCCTCTGTCTCCTGTTCTTCTAACAATAAGGTAGAAATTTGCTTTGCTTGTAAATCCAGATCAACTGAAATCAATTTTTATTATTAGCACTATTAAAGCAGACAACATGCAGCAACTAGCCTGGAATGGCCAATGACCTGAGGTTGTTTCATAAACCATGGCCTATGAAGTCTTGAATGATCATCTGAACTGGGTCACAACTTTGGGAAATTGTGTCATAAAATGGCAAAATGTACAAAATGGCTTTTCTATACAAAGTTATGCACAATGGCAATTTCACTGTGTTTCATGTCTGAGAGAGAATCCTATTCATTATTATAACATGAATGCATGCATGAGGGTTATCAATATTGTGCTGGTGAACTGTGTCCATGTGCCAGTCTTTCCACATTGCATCAGCACCTTGCCACTTGCAGTCAGCTTCAATTCCTTGGTCTCAGAACAGCAAGGTACTCAACACACACAGAAAGAGAGGTGTGTGTGTGTGTGTACACAAACACACATATAACAACTCAAAGGGCACATTTAGGGAGAAATATAGGCAGGAAAATCAGAGAGGATTACCTGAAAGCCGTCAAGTATTCTGTATCTCCCATGGGTGGATCAAGACCACCAGTAAATGCCATGTTAACATTGAAACCGGCACCTGGTCCTATGCCAACCTAAGAAAGGGGTGGAGAGGAAAAGAAAGCAGCAGGTTACGCCTCTGGCAAATATTGCCATGCATGGGGGGCTGCCCATATCACCGCAGCAATATCTCAAATAATTTTATGTTGCTCCTACAATTCAAAGTGTGGTAACACAACAGTTGTTGTTGAGAAGGTATTCTATTTTGCTTAAAAATCCACTGCTTCCTGCGCCATCATAGAATCATAGAGTTGGAAGAGACCACAAGGGCCATCGAGTCCAACCCCCTGCCAAGCAGGAAACACCACCAGAGCACTCCTGACATATGGTTGTCAAGCCTCTGCTTAAAGACCTCCAAAGTAGGAGACTCCACCAAACTCCTTGGCAGCAAATTCCACTGTCGAACAGCTCTTACTGTCAGGAAGTTCTTCCTAATGTTTAGGTGGAATCTTCTTTCTTGTAGTTTGGATCCATTCCTCCGTGTCCGCTTCTCTGGAGCAGCAGAAAACAACCTTTCTCCCTCCTCTATGTGACATCCTTTTATATATTTGAACATGGCTATCATATCACCCCTTAACCTCTTCTTCTCCAGATCAATGAGTGGGATGAAAGGCAGAAACAGCCTTAATCCTTAGTTAGCATTTAAAAGAAAAACATATGCTCATGCTCGTAGCTTTAAAATATTATTACATTTACAAAAACAAAAACACACCACCAAATTGTTTAAAGTTCCAGTCATATTTTAAAGCCGTTCACACAGAATTGCTGGGGACTCTGGAATTGGTACACTGAAGTAGCTTCTTAACTGCCGCAAATATTGTAAATGCAGAATCAGCTTCTTTTCCAAAAATGTTTCCTGGAGTTCTAATATCCAAGTGCACCCATTTTCCTTACTGGATTCCGTGAGCTCAGTATCACCACTGCTGCTTTGGGCCAGAAGCCACTGGCTGAGATTATTTGCAATAACAAAAGACTCTCTTATAATCAACAAAATAGCACAAGCATGTATCAGAGGAAACCATGCCTCCTGGTCTCCAGCTAAAAATACAAAGACTGTATCTTAAGAGCTGTCATTCTTAAGTGAATGTGGGAGAGCTGGGCCTTGGAGCAGGGTTTTTTCCTGCCCCCCCCCAATCCCAGTTGCCTGAGTTCCTATGACCTTGGCATGATGTGCTCTGTCTATGGGTGCATCCAGGTCAAGGCCTTTTATCACAAAGGGTCGCTAAGATCTAATTTTTCTGTGTGCCTATTTGGTACATTGACTTCCACAGGGCCACTTTTTCATGTTTTTTCATTGCTATTCTGCGGCTTGCCATCCATATCAGTGGATGTATCGGGGGGGGGGGCGTTTGTCCCTTCCCTCAATCTCTCTTCACTGGTCCTTTCTATTCTGGGCACGTGTGCAAGTATTTCTGCATCTATACAACTTAAACAAACCCCAAAGTGTGCAAAAGCAATTATTATAAAATTGCACAATGGAGCCGTGTGCTTTTTTGTTTTAGATTTTTACCTAAAGATCACACAAGAATGATAAGATCTTCTGCAAGAGTCTCCTTTATTGTGTGTGTATTTTGATTATAGTCTCCAAGCTAATCCCTTATAAGTACTGTGTGGAGATTGAGAGAGAACAGCTTCTCTTAAATGGGTTGTGGAAATTCAAGTATACCTTCAGCATACAGCAACTGCTAGAAATAGGCACTTTCTTATAAGTTTTGGCTACCAGAAATAAAACAGCAAGGTTGTGCACTCAGGTGAGGAGCCAATGGAAACAGGGGTGCAGTGTAAAAGGCCACCCAGTGAAACTTCACCACACATAACCTGCCCACCAAAATTGCACTAACAAGCTACAACACCAGCAAAGACTACAGATCTATAATGTACTATTTTTACTTAAATTATTTGTGGTGTTAAGGAAATTTCTGATTTAAATGTAAATAGAAAAGAAAAGGAATTGGCGTCATAAGAACACTGCAAAAAATGGTGTCCATAAGCAGCACCAATTCAACAATCAATTCCTGTATGTTACAAAGTATAACAGTACCATGATTTTTCTCAAAATGTTAGTCTATTTCCTCATTGTTTATTCTGGTGCTATTTGCTTTTAGTTTCACTTCTCTTACAAAATGTCCTCAAGTTCAACTTGCACTTCAGCTTGTGTTGTTGTTTAGTCGTGTCCGACTCTTCGTGACCCCCTGGACCAGAGCACGCCAGGCACTCCTGTCTTCTACTGCCTCCTGCAGTTTGGTCAAACTCAAGTACAGAAGGTTTAAAAAATTCAACTTCACAGTTGGATATGTTGGGTTCATTGGGAGAAAAATAAGCTATGTGAGCACTGTGGAGACTGTGTGCCGCACGACACCTAGGAGGCTACCTCTCTATGCCTTTAACGTAGTCACTGAAGCCTTAAGAGTAGAAGCCGAGTTCCTCGCCTCCTGGGTACTTACATGACATGTGCACCTTGGGGGTACCAGAAACATTCAGTGTTCTTAATTACAAAGAGACTTCCAACTCTAGGACTAAGTGCACAGTGGTTCCACAAATAGGACACCTTCAGCAAAACCTAAGGATGAAGCTGCAGCTCATGCTGTACAGCCAAGCATTTGGCACTATTTAGGTTGACTGAACTTGGTTGGCGGGAGATGACAAAAATACAGTAGTGCACTGTGAAGGGTAAGGAATGGCATCAGCGAGACAGAGGCCCAGTGTGCACATCGTGCATGGGTTCCTGGAGAGATGAAAACTGCTGCACTCTTTTGGTGGTCCTGCTGCCATCATGCTGCCTATGCCTATGGCTTAACCTGGGCCTGTGGTTTGTCTGTTCAGACACAACATTAAGCTTAGCCCTGAGTATCACAGCAGCAGCAAGACCAGAGGGGGGTCATTGTGGAAATTAGTGAAATACCTTCTACCTTAGAACGTGAGACAGCATGAATTTCCAAATATGCACAGGATTTTTGCAGGCTGGTGGATGGGGGAATGAGTTCCACTTCATGTTATCAAAGCATGCAGGTTCCTAATTCCCAGGTCTGTTCATGCAGCACACACACAAGCAGTCTCAACCATTATCAGGTACACACTGTCATGGACAAATGTTGCATACCAGCTGGGCAATCAAAGGTATATAGACAACAGTGATTCACGCTACTATAACTGCTGGAAAAGATACTGCTCCAGCCAAACAAACCACTACTCATCACATCAGTGATCTTTCAGTTCATGTCACATTTCTTAATGCAAGCATGGGCTCAAAGATTGTCAGGACTTCTTGCGTGTAAGAAAAAAGTAAACTGTGTACCAATTCTCATTGTTTTGCACATGTACAGTCTACTCTGCTGAAGCCTCAAATGGTCAGTCATGAACCTTTCATATTCTGCCAAAAGAGCATTCATATTTTACCCTGACCACGCATTCTTATGGTCGCCTTCCCATACCTCCCTTTGTCAACTTACACTATAGGAGTGGGGGTTGGGCAAATTTCTGCAAAACTTTAATTTTTTTCTCTACCTAGATAGAATATACAATTGACCATGGTTATATAAGAGTCAATGTTTTACTTTTCTTTAGTACATAATTTATTTGACCACTAGGATATTACAGGGCAACCTCTTACTTCCACTTCTTAAATAATGCAATGAGTAATAGATCTTCCCAATCCCAGAGGTGTATAACTATCAAAGAACTCCATGCTTTTCGTAACCATCACTACTAGCTCCATTCGCAGCTTTTATCAGCAAATGGCCAAAGAGAGGACAGGGCAAGAAAGGCTGCTCCCTCCTGTAAGTACAAATAACAAAACCTTGTAGAGAGTGGATTGTGAAATGTTCATAATTCACTTTCATTAGAAACAATGTATGTGTTGTAAGAATTGTCCTTTTCCAGATCTAAGAACTCAGGTGATGGGTGTCCTCTACTGGTAGAAAAAAGCAAGGCCTTCTGACAAATCAAAGCTAAATAAATATTGATACTAAATGCCAACTATTATTTTTAGGAATGCCAACCAAAGTTCAAAAAAGTGACTCTTGCCTGCCTACCTATATTAGCAATACTTGTCTCTAGTTGTTGTAGTGACTAGAGCAGGCTTCCTCAACCTCGGCACTCCAGATGGTTTTGGCCTACAACTCCCGTGATTCCTAGCTAGCAGGACCAGTGGTCAGGGATGCTGGGAATTGTAGTCTCAAAACATCTGGAAGGTGGAGGTTGAGGAAGCCTGGACTAGAGGCTGGGGTAGGAGGTGGGGAGGGAGACTAAATGATATTTGCAAAGACTGAAGACAAAAATCTGAGAGTGCTGCTTGTGTGTAAAGGCTGGGTGCAAGTAGGGAGACGAGCGCACTAGGTTCATGTGCTCATTTCACCAAGACTGACTGCCACTCTCCTTGAGTTCAAAGCAGGGAGCCTCCTCTACTCATGGAAGCTGCCTGCATTATTCAGAAACACAGTTCTGAGGGATTCTATATCACATTGGGAGCCTTCACAAGCAGAAGGCTTTGCACCCCGCCTCAAGGACAGCAGCATGCATAGATGTGATGTTTGGTGTGCCTTAAAAAGCAAACAACATGTCTGAATAGGGCATCAACACATTCATATTTGCCACACCCCCATACGAATTGTAGTGGAAGTCCTAATCTATTATTGCTTGAGTGACCTCTAAGATTGCAATACCATTATTATAAACAAATGCTGTAAGAACACATATCAATATTATTATTATTACCTCATCAGGAGCTCCACTGCCCGGGAAGAAGTTTCCATCATCATAGCGATGTAGTGAAATATAAAGAACATTAGGATCATTGTAGAAAGCCTGCTGGGTACCATTTCCATGGTGCACATCCTTCAGGGATAAAGATGATATCATATGAGAAGGTTTATAACATGATAGGCTGTCTACATTAACACTAACTGTAATGCAACGTTTCATGTTCATGCTACCAAAGCCCTGCAGGGGGAAGGCTCAGCAAGGCACAATTTCATACCACCAATTTTAGTAACACTAATGTATGGTTAAATGACTGTGACAATGCTTGTTGCATTATGCTTGGTTGTCACATGAGATGCATACTGCGAAGGGACTCACTTTCAGTCCTATAAATAGAAGATGCAAAAGGTGGACTGGCAAGTAAGCATTTCTGAACATAGAGAACTGCCCTGCAATAATTTCAACTATGTATAGTAACATCATCAAAACTAGTAAGAATTGATTCTTCCAGTGATAAAGGATGTAAAGCCTACACACAAACATGGGGCCAGGTGGAAGTATGGCCATGCTACTCCTTGCTTGTGTGAGTACCCTTCAGACAAGGGTCTCTGCATCTCTGAGAGAAGAGTCCAAGAAAACAGATTGGAAATGACTGAAAAACACTGCAAGGGAAATCCAGGGAACACCTGAACTGGGATGCTGGATGTGCTCTGCTAGCAGGGCCCTCCACCGCCCTGCCCTGCCCTGCCCCCTGTGTTTTGACTGCTGTCTCACTTTCTTGTTTAGTGGTGGCGTGGCAGGCAGGATGGGAACAGGGCCATAGGGAGACCTGGCCCTCATATTAATTTACAACTGAACATGCTGCCTGATAGAATCTACAGAAGACACCAATCTAATAGTGCCTTATAACAGATAGACAGGAAGGGCCAAACTGCCATGCTGCAAATGTCCTTGATAGAGAACAAATATGAAGTGCCACAGAAATTGCTGCAGAGCACTTCCTGGGGCAGCAAAACTAGTAGCAAAGCCAGTACAATCGCTGCTGGTGGTTTGAGGAATGGCAAGTCTGTGCACTCTCTCCTTCTATGTAATAAAGAGAAGTTCAACCCATCCACTGCCATCTCCCTCCCTCAAACATCAATCATATGCCACTGGTGTTCCTTAGGATGTAACAACTAGGCAGAAACCAAGGGGATTAGTTTAGTGTGAAGATCTGGGTAAAACGTGCACAATTCTTTACTGGCTGAAAGGGCTCCTCTCTCTCCAACTTTCCTGTGCAGATGTGGATGCAGTGGCAAGCAGGCCTGCCTACCACGTTTCAGGGTAGTGCCCTTAAGACATGACACCCTTCAGGTGTAGTTGGACTCCAACTCCTGCCAGCCCCAACCAGCATGGCCTACGGTCTAGAATGATCAGAGCTGTAGTTCAGCAACCCCTGCCTTTAAAGAGCAGAATATATAGGTTCAAATGACGTCTTAGTGTAAGTCCTCCAAAGGACAGGTGCTTCACAATAGGAACCTATGCGCCAGAAAAGAAAGCATGTGATGTGTGAATGCTTTCTTTGGCCCTGGTTTCCCTGGGGTAACAGACTGCCTTTTAGGGTGCTGTACTGAAATTTTTGGTCCAGTCCTGCTTGTAACAAGCTGAATATCTCCACAACAAAAGCAAAATACAGAGGAGACTTTCAGGTAGATGTTCCCTGGTGGGGCTAGATACCTAACTTGCCTCCAAAGCTTATAATGCTCTGGAAAGAAGGGGGCATCCCCATAATTATTAGCATTTTGCAAATACTCCAGACATTAAGCCCTGTGCTGACTGAGAGCAAAGGGCTCTTCAACTTGGAATGCACATTTGGTTGGCCTTGCTCTCCTGTCAACAAAGGAGAAAATTGAGCTCAAACGTTTTGAGGATTCGAACCCACATTTAATTGAGATTTAATGACTGCACTTTTGCTGACAGAGTTCTTGCATTTTGTACCTGTATTGGAAAGGGGGTGGGGGTGTAAAAAAAAGTGCTGTTTCACTCACCCAATCCACTATAAGTATTTTGTTCACATTCAGTCTTTGCTGGAGAAGCTTGGCTGAAATTGCCACAGAATTAAAATAGCAAAAACCCCTGAAAGATAATAGATTATTATAGACGTATATGTGGAAAGTACACTTGACAACTTCAGCACCAAACACTTTCCAAGGAAAATGACATATGCTGTTGCTTCAAAATGAGGAGATAAAATAAGACACTGAAATGTATATGAAGATGGCAATGCCAACTATTTAATGCACAGACTATTAGTTAGATCTGTGCCAAACACTCTCCATGTTCAACTTTCAGGTTTAAAGCACTGCATTCAGATTGGGGGGGGGGGGCTTGTTAAAAAAAATACTGGAGGAGATGTTTAGTACTTTACTTGCCCCTGCTTGCTGCCATTTTGTTCCCTTGTTGTCCTTCAGAGTGATCACTAGCAACTGGGCGCTACTTAAACACGATGGTGACAGCATTACAGACGTACCCAAAGGAGTTTTATTGCAGAAAACTATTTTTTCCTTGGTGTAAAACTTGCATGATTTTGAAATAGTGCTGACCAGCTTTGGTTTAGCAAACTACAGTAATCCAATTCAAAAAATTTATAAACACACTCAAATAGCTTCAATGTAGATAAGGCCTACATCAAAGAAATTACCCTTGGTCAGGTGATGATGTTATGTAATCTTTCAGGGATTATTGGTAGTGGAACAAAAAGAAAAAGAAAAAACCCCAAACCAAAAAACCATAATCTTCTGACTCCAAATGGATGTCACCTCATAAAATCTTGGAAGGGACCCCAAGGGCCATTTAGTCCAATCCCCTGCAATGCAGGAATTTTAACGAAAGCATCCAAGATAGACAGCCACCCAACCTCTGCTTAAAAACCTTCAAGGAAGGAGAGTCCACCACCCTCCGAAGGAGCTCTTACTATCATAAAGTTCTTCTTGATATTTAGTTGGATTCTTCTTTTCAATTTCTCTTTTGTTTTATTTATTTACCTCTTTTATTTTATTTATTTATTTATTTATTTATTTATTTATTTATTTATTTGAGAGTTTCTATGCCCCACACTTCCTCCAGATCAGAGCACAGCATGGCTTACAACAATAATATACATTAAGGTCCTAGAACAGATATCCTGGGGAAAAGTGACAAGTGGGGTGCTGCAGGGTTCTGTCCTGGGCCTGTTGTTGTTCAACATCTTTATAAATGACTTGGATGAAGGAATTGAGGGGATGCTCATCAAATTTGCAGATGACACCAAACTGTGAGGAGCAGCTAATGCCGCAGAAGACAGAACTGGGTTCCAAGATGACCTTGACAGATTGGAGAACTAGACCCATTTCAATAAGGATAAATGTAAGGTTCTACACTTCAGCAGGAAAAACCTGCTGCACAAATATAAGATGGAGGCACCTGGTTTGCCATAACATGTGAAAAGGACCTAGGGGTCTTAGAGCACAAGCTTAACATCAGTCAACAGTGCGATTCAGGCCCATTAAAGACAGACACCACCAATTCTTGGACCTGAGAACCACGTACCCACAGGACCTCCATCTTGCCAGGAATCAGTTTCAACTTACTGTTCCTCATCCTCTCCACCACTACATCCAAGAACTGGTCCAAGATGTGCAAAGCCTTGCCTGACTCAGTTGGTACAATGAAACAGAGCTTGGTGTCATCATCAGGTGACACTGCTTTCCAATGGCTTCATATAGATTGTAAATAACACTGGAAACAGAATAGAACCCTGTGGCACCCCAAAACCAAGGGGTCAATCTGGCTTCACCCAATGATACTTTCTAGTAGTGACTCTGAGGTGAAACAAGTCCATTCTATCACGCTGTGGGACAAGGAGTAAGCAGGGACTGCAGGGCCTCTCCATCAGGATTCTAAAAGGTTAGCAACTTCTGACTCCTTTTCTCCTTGAAATATTTCCATTTCAGATGGTCATTACAAGAACTCTGCAACAAAGAAATACAGTAAGGCCGCAACTTACGCGCATTTAATTTGTGCGCATTCAGCTTTACAGGCTCGGCAAAAATTAAATAAAATAAATAAAAAGGAGCGGAAAGGGGGTGGGGTTCTGGGGAAAATGACACTGGCAATCCCACCAGCCACTGAACCCAATGGATTTTGACTATATGTGATTTAACTTTAAGCACAATCCCCAGAATGTAACCCCCATGTAAGTTGCGGGCTTACCATAGTGTCTGAGATACCATTTTTCTCCTCCCTCCCTTTTCTGTCATGTCTTCTAAATTGCAATGTTGGTTGTAAGTCGGTCTAATCAATGACATTTGTAAGCTGCTCTGGGAGCCTTATTTGGCTGAAGAGCTGGATAAAAATACTTTTTAATTATTTAAAGCCTGCCTCTCCTTCAAGCTCTCTGACAATCATAAATGACTTTAGGAGGCAGTTGTAGAAGGTAGGAAAGTCCTCCCGCTTCTCCAGTTCTCCCCAGTTTGGAGAGTCTCCCCCTTGCAGATGGCATGGGGTGCTTACTAGGGGTGGGCATCCAAAACCAGTCTGAAGTCTACATTGTGTTATCAGTTTCATAATTTTTGACCTGGCAATATACTGGGAATCATGAGGAGTGGGTGGGTACTATGCAAAGATCACAATGTGGGGAAAACTGTGAAACCAGTTAATGCTTCTCTCAATTCCTACTGCGCCTGTTAATTCTGCCAGCTCAGCTCTCCCCTGCCTCATGCAGGGCACAACGAATCAAAAGAACAGGTGCTGGCAAAAATCACAATGCAGGAAAAACCATGAAGCCAGCCAATTCCTCTACATGGCTCCATCCTTATTTCAGACATCGTGGTACAGTGGTGCCCCGCAAGACGAATGCCTCGCAAGACAAAAAACTCGCTAGACGAAAGGTTTTTTCATTCGCAATTTGCCTCGCAAGACGAATTCCCCTATGGGCTTGCTTCGCAAGACGAAAACGTCTTGCGACTTTGTTAAACCGTTTAAACCGTGCTTCGCAAGAAGAAAAATTCGCTAGACGGCAAAAATTGCGGAACGAATTAATTTCGTCTTGCGGGGCACCACTGTATATCAATATGTCATGGTGTTTAGCTTGTGATATATTGCAATGTTGAAAACCAGATATCGCCCAGCCTAGTGAGCTGCTGAATGGAACACTGAACTTCTGACTGGGGTATACCTGGGTGAATTCCAATGTACCATTCCACTTGTGAAATGTTTTTGCTGCCACAGAGAACGCTACAAACTTAATTGGTCCCCCAACACTACCTTCCTTGCTAGTCTACAGAGTTTTCCTAAACCTTTGGAACAGATTTTCAGAAGCTACAGGGAGCTACTGAAGGAAGTAGGAATCAGCAAAAAGGAACTTTTATTCTTCTATTTAAATGCATGCTCCTGATGTTCTGTTAACAGAATGGTGTTGGGTTTTACCCATTGTGTATGAAAAAGTCGCATGGGAAACACTATGAACTGATGCAAAAGGACAAGCATACATGCAAACTGCAAAACAAAAAAACAAGCTCAGTATTGACTTGGAGGTTTTTTCAGGTGAAAAAGACACCCCTGAAACTTTCAGCTCTAAGTTCTGTGAAAACACTAGTAAACGTAGCCAAAGCACAAACACATACTCACATGGGTGTGCTTTCTTCAGCATGGTGACCAGGAGGTCGAACTACGGCAAATCCATTCTACCAAAACAAAACCACATAAATTTCAACCATATTTAAATAATTGTAGCTAAGTCGCTATGTAGTTTGTGACATATTCTGCTGGGTTCTTCCCCACCCCCAGTACACAGATTCTGGGGGGAAAGGGTAGAAAACCAACCAACCAAAACCAAATTCTTCTACCTTTTAAAATACAGAAAAAATGTTTTAGCTGCTTCTTAAATCTTAGGCATGCTGCTGAAATCTGGGACTATTTCAGTAAGGATTACAGTTTACATTTGCACACGATTTATAAAATACAGTCCTCGTGACCAAGTTATTCTCAAATCTACAAAGTAATAAGCAAATAATCATTAGCATCATACTAACCTTTAGCTCCCCTGTAGCCACTTTAAAAACAAGCTCTATAACACAACCAACAGCAAGGCGAGCAGCACTGAAGGAATGGACCTCATTCCAAATTGTATCACTGTCAACCTACATAAAACAGATTCACATCAGTAAAGCTATTTTTCAAAGTCACAGACTTGTGTACTAAATTCTGTGGTTATGTTACTTGTGTAAGCTGCTTAATCATAATTGTGCTAATCATCAATATCTGATGGCACAATTATTGCATTTTTGTCAAGTGAGATCAAACAAACCACAATGCTAGGACCCAGAAGTGGATCGCAACCTGACTTATGACGGATTGCAACACTGACATCACCATTCTATCTCTGTTTGCTTGTTGTTGTCTAGAGAGATCCATTAGGGAACTGTTTTAAGATGATGACTACAAGGACACTCCTTAGGCACTGTTTGGTGGGCTGCTACCATCCTAGATGAGACAAAGGGCAGGACCCAGTTTTCTTTTCTTCACAAGTAAGAGAAATGGCAAATGATCAGGTGCGTTAGTTATCCAGCACTTTCTTGGAACTGGAAATAGTGCAGTTCATTCTGTATTTTATAACTAGCCCAATCAATGAATGATTTAAATGCCTTATATATTAAAGCATACTGTAGTTATCAAATAGCATTACCACCACCATCATTAGTAATAAGCATTATTAGCTACATTCTAGTTGTGTTTTAACTGCACAAATATTCCCATAAAATAGAACAATAAAACCATAAAATCTCAACATAATAAAACGTCAGCAAATTTCACAGGACATGTTAACAGAACAGCTAACAGACACATTTGTCCACAAAAGGAACAAATATAAATTTAAAGGTTTAAAAGGTGCTGGCAACAAGGACGGTCATAATTCCAGTGAAAAGGAGTTCCACAACTGGGACACCATAATAGAAAAGGCTCTGTGCTGTGTCACAATGAAGCTGGGCATTTGTCTGTTATTATTGGGAGGTGTTTTCTGGTCAGAGGCCTTCCGTCTATGATATAAACTGATTTTCCCAATTGGAGTATAATTGGAACGGCGTGTGAGATTTTGTACTTGGCTATGTTGTGCTGCTTTAGGAATGCCCCTAATCGTTATAATCGTCTTTCATATGGTGAACCAGAAATTTCTTTTCTAATCTGAACTCTTTACATATCATCAACACTGTTGTATTTTACAATATTTTGGGTACAAAATCTGGTATAAAAAAGTGTCTGTGTGGTTTATCTTAAATGAGGCAAGTAAAAGGTATACTAGTTATGTAACAGGAACACGGTATCCTTCTGGACCGTCTAGAGGAGTTAGGAGCTGGGGGCACTGTTATGTTGCGGTTCGGCTCCTTCCTCCTGGGCCATGTCTAGAAAGTTTTCATATATGCTGTAAGCCACCCAGAGTGACTGGGGAAACTCAGTCAGATGGGAGGGGCATAAATAATAAAATTATTATATTATTAAATATTAACCTGCATTTAGTTTATAATTACACAAAACTGCATTGAGAGAATGTCAAGCACTCCCGCAAAGTCTCAAATAACTGCAGTAGTTGGAAGAGATGAGGGAACAGCCAACATATACAGAGATAAATAAACTGCTGAACCTGCCATGAAGGAGGCTTTGTGCAATAGGTAAGAGCCAAGGAGAAGCAGTGTCACCAATACAAAGCAATTTCAAACCGATTATACTGTTAGTTACAATAATCAGTGTTTATTTAGTGAAAATAGTCATTCCGTGTTGCATCCAATGGTGACTTTTGTGTTGATAAAAGTCTCTTTGATGCAGGAGGGGTTTCCATCCAAGGAATGGAGAGGGAGCAGATTTTTTATGATTCCCCCTCACAGCTAAGTTCCCTACCCTCCAACACGGGTTCCAGAGGCTTCAGGAAAATGTTCCAAAGAGCAAAGGGGGTAGTGAAAGGGGCCTAGGTGAAAAATCACCTCCCCATTCTGCTGATTCTACTGGTGACAGGCCTCATAGGATCAAAGAGCATTCTGTCAGTGGAGGAACACCACTGGATGCAACACAATTATTTCATGTAAAGATATTCTCCCTGCTTTAGATCTTACAGCAGCAGTCTGTGGTACAGATGAATACTATGTTATTCAATCATTTTAGCTATACACAGTGGAACTCTAACCTACGAGATACACACATTATTTTCATGGGGGAGGGAGTACTTACCCCAACGCCACCACAAGGGAGCCTGACAAACATTGATGTCAAAGAGCCTGGGGGAGTTAAGAGGAGAGCAAAAAACTGTTGAAACTGCACAATTCTCAGGCTTTTAGACTAAGCATTTTATGAACATGCACCTGATGTCAGCTGCAGGAGAAACCTACCCATTCACAGAATATTAAGTGTGGCATGTATACATCTACCTTCATTTGCCTCTTTCTTACACCTGTCGACTTTTGTTTTCCATAAACCTTCAGTCTAGAATAGATTCTCCTAAACTAACTTCCAATATATTCTATGTCATCCTAGTGACTTGTTATGGGTTGCAGTATTTATTCAAAGGGCATAATAGTGCCCTGGAATGGTTACAAAACCTTTCTCTGATTTATATACATCTTAATGCATTTTCAATCTGTTTTTTAAAGAACCACACACATCTCAAAGTATATACGATTCTGAACAGGGCTCCTAAAAAATTTCAAGTACATCCACATTCTCTGAAGACACTTCAGAAAAAGAAAATCATATCCGTATCATTCTGTCTGAGGGTATTAAAATGTTACCAGCAATTAAACAGAAACAAAAATCCAATGTGATAGTCAGATCATTCTGGCTCCAACTGAATATAATGGTAAGCCATGGTTAATGGTTTATTGGAAACACACCAAATGTACCACAAACACAGAACATGCCTAATTTACTCCTCCACATGAGCAAGCATGAGCAACCAACCATAATCCTCAGCTTGTTATATCTGAACTGGAAATCATGGTTTGTCTTTGCTCAAATAAATCATGACCGATAAAGCCAAGGACATTTGACTTTACATTGTGGTTTCTTTGGAGTGAAACAAACCCAATCCCTGGGTTCCCTGCAACAATAAGCCAAGCATTGTGGTTTATGGCTCCTGCTCACTAATGGAGAGGAGCAAAGTAGAAACAATCTCTGGATTCATGGTAAACCATAAATCATGACTTACCTTGATGTGCAAATGCACCAAACATGCAGTTTTCAATGAAAAGCACACCACTAGTGGCATCAGAATTGTTTCTCTATCAGCCTCTAATCAGAAAATGGCAAACCAATGCATATTGGGAAATATATGTAGGAAAAATGTCAGGGCACATATATAGGAAACATCTATTTTATGGGGTGGGGGGAACTAATGCAGGAATTCCTATGAAGAAGAATGATTATCACACATTTCTTGATTTCCAAGATAATAATCTCCATGAGGATATGGCCTGATTGCTTTGTTCTCAAAATTGGCTAAATGTTAAAAATCGTGGTATTTAAATGAGAATTGTCAATTATTCTATCATTTGCCACTCCACTAATGTGTACCTTTCCCCAGGTGTAGCAGCAGCAATTGTGTGTTTACTTTCAACTTGTTCAGAAAACCTTATACCATTTTTCCAAATCCATTATGATCACACCAGAAAAAAATCACTTCCTGTTCCTAAATAATTGCTGAAATGTCAATCTATTGTTAACAAATGCACTATGTTGCTATTTTAAAAAATCACAGTGTGCTATTTTTTGGCCCGGAGTGCTAATTCAAATGAAAAAAAGGGAGTGCAAAATATGGTCTGAAGCTCAACATCAAAAAACCTAGGATCATGGCCACTGGTCCCATCACCTCCTGGCAAATAGAAGGGGAAGAAATGGAGGCAGTGAGAGACTTTACTTTCTTGGGCTCCATGATCACTGCAGATGGTGACAGCAGTCACGAAATTAAAAGATGCCTGCTTCTTAAGAGAAAAGCAATGACAAACCTAGACAGCATCTTAGAAAGCAGAGACATTGCCTTGCCAACAAAGGTCCATATAGTAAAAGCTATGGTTTTCCCAGTAGTGATGTATGGAAGTGAGAGCTGGACCATAAAGAAGGATGGTCGCCAAAGAATTGATGCTTTTGAATTCTGGTGCTGGAGGAGACTCTTGAGAGTCCCATGGACTGCAAGAAGATGAAACCTATCCATTCTTAAGGAAATCAGCCCTGAGGGCTCACTGGAAGGACAGATCCTGAAGCTGAGACTCCAATACTTTGAGAAGAGAAGACTCATGAGAAGAGAAGACTCCCTGGAAAAGACCCTGATGTTGGGAAAGATGGAGGGCACAAGGAGAAGGGGATGACAGAGGACGAGATGGTTGGATGGTGTTCTCGAAGCTACGAACATGAATTTGACCAAACTGCGGGAGGCAGTGGAAGACAGAAGTGCCTGGCGTGCTCTGGTCCATGGGGTCACGAAGAGTCGGACACAACTAAATGACTAAACAACAACTAATTCAAATACCTCACAGGTTGAAGTGTAAATGGGCTAACTTACTAGCCAAGTGTGTCACATCACTTAAAAACAAACAAACCTGAATGAGGTTACTATGACAAGGCCAACTGTCTCTAAAATTATATTATCTGATCCTAATTATTTTTTATTCTTGTAAAAAATTGTTATTGTCCAATACCGCATACTTACTTAGGAGTAAGCCCATTGTACTCAGTGGGACTACTTACTTCCAAGTTCACATGCATACAACTGGGCTCTGTAAGGTTTTCCAAAATTGCATCCAGGAGCCCAACCAGCTATAAACCTTGAAGTTTCAAATATTATCAGATCACATTTTGAGGGTGCTCTAATTGCCTTTTTGCACACCATTTGCCTAATTTCCCTGATATTCCAGGATTATTAAATTATTTGTTGGGGTAGCATGGAAATATGGAATCTGATCAGGGTTTTATTAGCAATTATTGTAGTTGTTTTAGTTTACATTTCTTAAAACATAACTTAAGATTTCTATTTGTTCTTAAAATGTGGTACACAGTCGCGCCTTCAACATCCCATTTGCTTGCTTTGTTCTTAGCCTGCCACTGTAAGTTTTTTGTTTCTGTTTTAAATGTCGGTAGCACTATTTAAAATCTGGCTATGATTTTCTAGGCAACACACAAGACACATACAGAGATCCCTTGCAAATGAACAAGGCTTGATAAACATACAACAGCTTATCAATTCACCTCATTGGAGGAGGATGTGCTGTGTGTGTGTGTGTGTGTGTGTGTGTGTGTGTATGCCTACGTGTATATCTGTGAGAAAGGTCCCTGGAAAGAAGCATTCTCCTACAACAGCTTATATAGACTTGAATGCAAATGAAGATCACAGAACTTTGGATTGAAACCCAGATACAAAGGAATAGACCATCATCATGTCCCTTGCATATCTCTATATGCAGAGATTACTAGAGTCAGGATGTATAGATTGATGCTCAAGGATGTAGAGAAGACTAAACGCCCTGCTGTACCTAACAGTTTCTTGCTGTCCAATTTCTGCCTATTCAGAGGGTTGGTACCATAAAGCAGGGTGTGGGCTTCTGAATGAACAGTCTGTAGTTCTTCTAGGGTAGCTTTTCTTCCACGGATACACTGCAAAAGAAAAGAAAACAATGAATTACATTTACTCTAAAAAAGCAGCAAACAGGGGGAAATATAACTGAAGTTAAACATAGGTTTATTTTCTAAGCTTATGTTTCATTTCCACATTTTTATTCTTAAATTTTTGAATTTCTTCTTCTCAAACTAAGCGAAGAAATTTAGGATGTTTTATGAAAACAGGTTTTTGTTATTCTGGCTACTGAAAATAACAAAAACAATTCATGAGCAATTAAACTGTCTCAGCAGGACTCATTGTGTTGAAATAATGTGGTAAAACTTGAAATAACTAAGACACATCAAATAAAATATTGCTTGACTATTACTCATCTAGTGCACACAGGAAAAACAATATGTAGCCTTTTGATACCAGCTAATATGAGAGGATTGGAGTGGGTCTTAATACCCAACATATTTGTATTTAACAACAGTTTGATCTTGTGGACTCTTTTCTCTTTTCTCCAAATTCACTCAGATAATAACTAAATGAAGTTTAAAAAGGACTTGCACTGCAAGTTTTCCCTGGAGTTCCTTTCCCACATATTCAAGGCCTCTGATCTGAGATAACAGAAATGGATGAATGAATGAATATTGTATCTTAGATTGTTTGCAGTAACTGCGCAGAGATAAACCACTGGACCCAGACTATGACCAACTCACACTCGGATCAGGCAATAAAATCTACAATAATGGTCTGGTATGCACATCGCACTACGTGAAATCATGGCTTAGTGCAATGCACAAGCAATTGGGCTCCAGTAGAAAAAATTGTGGTCACTGCATGCCTCCCTAGTTTGGTTGCTGCACTGTGTTGAGCTAAACCATGGTTTGGTTTAGTGTGCTTATGTTTAGCTTTTCCAGATAAACCACAAGCCCTAAGTCATAGGCCAAACCTTGGTTACACTTAATGGTTAATCTCGAGAGCTAAACCACCAGCCTGAATTCAGATGACACACAAAGTCAAACCATAATTTAGCTTATCACAATGCTAGAGCAAATCAATGTGGGAGTTAGGGGAGAGAAGCACAGCAGCCACAATCTCTTCTCTGGGAGCCCCCACAGTCACAAGAAGACATGGCTTGGCTTAGTGTGAAATGCAAACCAATTATGCAAATGCAAGTAAATCATGTATTAACAAACTAGTCAGAAATTTCAACCTGTGCATCTTTAAAATAAAACCTAATAGGCTTAGAATAAGTCACATGAAATTGCAGAGTTTTCCCATGTATGTACTATGAGGTTGGTGTACACATGCAACAAAATGAAGTTGGAGAATCCCTGTGTTGTAGAGGGTTGGGTAACCTTTGACCACAGCTCTATTTCTGAAGGCCTGACCGTGTAAAAACAACAGCAGAACTCCACAACACTAGCACATCAGACAGGAAGGTTCTATCAGCATGCTGCATATATAAATTATATATATGGGCAGGCCTCATTTCCCCAGTATCACAAGTCTGTTTGCCTTTCCCCGATTCCATTAGGCCATCCATTACCTCACACTTGCTACGAAGACCTGTCTCCTGAAGCCGGGACCAAATGCTCTGGATTCTCCCTGCATGTTCTGGATGACTGTTTGTGTTGCCGCAAGTGCACTGGTGTTTCAGCATCAGAGTATCATACACAAGGCCTGCATTAGAGGATACAAAGTAACTCAGGCTGCAATCCTGTACTTATTTACCTGGGAGATAAACACTTCTGAGTAGATGTGTACAGAACTACATTATTAAATGCACTCTTATTATATGTGCATAGAATGTATTCGTTGAAGTAGAGTATTTTGAATTGATTTTTGGACACAGCTTTACCAAAAACATGGGACGCGGGTGGCGCTGTGGGTTAAACCACAGGAGCCTAGGAGTTGCTGATCAGAAGGTTGGTGGTTCAAATCCCCGCGACGGGGTGAGCTCCCGTTGCTCGGTCCCTGCTCCTGCCAACCTAGCAGTTTGAAAGCACGAAGTGCAAGTAGATAAATTGGTACCGCTCTGGCGGGAAGGTAAACGGCGTTTCCGTGCGCTGCTGTGGTTCGCCAGAAGCGGCTTAGTCCTGCTGGCCACATGACCCAGAAGCTGTACGCCGGCTCCCTTGGCCAATAAAGCGAGATGAGTGCCACAACCCCAGAGTCGGTCACAACTGGACCTAATGGTCAGGGGTCCCTTTACCTTTAACCAAAAACACAAAAAATAACCTGGGCAACAGAAAAAGGATGGGCATATTTTTGGCATATTCTGGTGCTAGTGTCGAGGTTTCTTCTCTCTTCTACTGGCATCCAGTGAGAAGAGACAACAGTTCTAATTAAATCCAACCGGGGGGGGGGGGCATTGAGAGAAGGGAGATTACAGGGAACCATTCAGAGGGCCTTCTTGGTAGTCATGCTCACCCCATGGAACACCATCCCATCAGATGTCCAAGAAATAAACATCTATCAGACTTATAGAAGACATCTGAAGGCAGTACAGGGAGGTTTTTATGTTTGAAGTTTTTTTTTGTATTTTAATACTTTGTTGGAAACTGTCCAGAGTGACTGGGGTAACCCAGCCAGATGGGCAGCATATAAATACTAACTTCATCATCGTTACCATCGTGTGAAGATATAGCAAGGTTGTGTCTGTGTCTTGGTGCAAGAAGGACCCCAGCCCTAACCCTACCAGAAGCCTCCAAACCCCTCTCCCCGCTGCCCACCCATCCACATCTTTTCTTTTCTTACATCTGACCACTGAAAAATACAAATCTCACCATGCTGGAAGGAAACAGTGTTCCTGAGAATATTCAAAATATATTATTTTTAATTCTGGATTCTGTTGGCCAAGTGAGCCCTCCCATTACTGGTTACTCATTCCTCTTCACAAAGGAGGTGGGGGAAGAGAGAACTGATGGGGGAACAGGCAGGGGATGTGAGGGCTGCATACAACCCTCCACATTTTGAAAATATTTGTAGAGGATGCTTGCAAAAGCTCTCAAGGTTTTTTGTTTGGTTTTTTTCTTAGTATTTGGCCAAAACGTTTGCAAAATTCAAAAGGTTTTGAAGTCGGAGGTGGGGGGTGAAGGAGGGCTACGCCACTAAACAGTTTTCCAAGAAGAGCAGCTTTTAAAAGTTTGTTTTAATCAAAGGATGAGCAATGGTCATGCTGAATGTAGTTTTATAAGAACCACAGCTCCCACGGGTTTTGATGCTTTCTTCCAAAAAGGTTTCAAATATGATGATTTGTTATAATTTTGCTGACTGGCTCAAAAGACACAGGGGTGAAATAGGACTTCCAGAGACAACTTGTTGGGGGTTTTTCATACTACTGCCTTTGACTCTCTTCTTCCTTACCACCTGGTTCTTATCAGGAAATTCTGCACCATACCAAGATAAGGCTGTTGTTGTGGTTTTTTTTTTGGGGGGGGGGTTCTGTGCAAAGGATGATACTAAACTGCTTATGGCAACTTTGACTCAATGAAGCAAATCTTGACCTACACAACTGCTGGCAAATACATTTAGAAGGCTAACTGTAACAAACTGAACTTACGGTGAAATTTAATACTGTGAGAATAGTTCTGCCCATTACCTGTTGTGAATTGTGGCTTGCAGGGTGGTTCCTGTACAGACATGGGAAAGTTGGCAGAGGCAGGTGAAGACTGGGCACGAGAAAGTGGCCTATGTCCTCCAAAAGACACTGGGATGCCAGCAGCTTCCACTGATGCCTGGTAGTTCCTCAGCTGAAGAATCCGTTGCTGTTCCAGTAGAAGTGCTTGCTGTTAGGGAGGATGAATTGTTATTGCAAACACAAATTAAAATGATACAATGAATAAAATCACTGGTGCAGCTACAGAGAATCAGAATTGTAGAATTGGAAGGGACCCGTCTAGTCCAGGCTTTCTCAACCTTGGGTCCCCAGGTGTTTTGGGCCTGCAACTTCCATCATTCCTAGCTAGCAGGGCCAATGGTCAGGGGTGATGGGAGTTGTAGTTCAACAACATCTGGGGACCCACGGTTGAGAAAGGCTGATCTAGTCCAATGCAGGAATCGCAACATGTGGCCCACCATCCAATCTGAAACCATACCAGATCCTGCTTAGCTTTGCAAATGTGCTAGCAGTTTTATTGCTGCACCACTTCACATGTTAAGCCTTTTACCAGTGTTCCCTTAAAAAGAGTATTCAGACAAATGGGTACCACTCATATATCCTGTTAACATTTTGTTTATGAATGCGGTCTTGTTTTTAAATGGCAGTTGAATTAATTACCTTCTCACCAACCTTTCTAAAGAGGAGGGGGAAGAGGAAGAAGCAGCAGAAAAAGAACATCTCAGATAATAATAAAGATAAATAGTCCAAGACTGGTGGGACACAAGCAGCAAATCCCACTCATTTTTTGAGTGGAGAAGGAGAAGGAGAAAGTACAGCAAGTGGAGAAAAATGGCAAAATAAGGAGTATGGGAAAGAGATGTGACAGAGAAGAACAGATCTCGACAGATAGCAAGAAAGAGAAAAAGTAAAAAGCGTAAGGTCCAAGAAATTGAAATGAGTCCCAACTGCTTGTTGGGCTTAAGAATAATCCTGTGCATGGAAAGGTGAATGATCACTCTGCTAAATAAACTTGCATTTCAGTGTAAGGCAGAGTTCTTTCCTGTGACACCGCTTCGAACACTGAGAAGATTCAGAGCCGTTTAGTCACTATAAACTCAATTATACGCAATAATGATTCATATTAGGGCAGAGATTTGTCTCAATGGGCATGAACTACAGGTTGACAGCCCATGCACATCCTTTACCTTTTCATAAAAATGATTCAGTCATGAGGGGTCACACTTCCTGAATACGGTAAATATTAAATATGAGTGCCTGTATATGATGCAAATACAGAGGAAGGAGAAAGAAAATGTGTCCATCACTTCCTTTTCCTACATTTCTCAGATGAAACCAGATGAAGTCAATTGCACAAGCAGTGCTCCTGCCTCTTTTTAAAACGTCTAAACAAAATCACCTTTGTTTCAATTATTAAATGTCTTTTATGTGGTTTATCTCCATTCAGAACAGCAAACAAACATACAAACCTCCAGAAAATTTTCATCAAGTAATATTAGCATGCTGCCATTTATTGCACTATGTCTTACCTGTCTGAATAGCAACTCCTGCTCAGCTTGCCTCTGCCCTGGTTCCAGTTCTTGTGGCAACTCTCCATCTTCATCGCTCTCAACAGGTTCTTGCTTCACCTGGACCATACTGGCCAACCCTTGGACTTCCTTTTGGTTTGATATCCGCTCAATATATGGGTCTTCTAAAAATGCCTGGTGTTCTCGCAGTTCTTCTTCGGTCTCTTCAGGATGGCTTTCATGCTGGCGGGAAGACTCATTGGATTTTGGCATAATCTGAAAACATTCCTCAAATTTTACCACTGAAAGTGTGACCTCAAGAGTCAAAGCAAAGTCTAATCAAAGAAACCATTTGCAATTGTAAAGTATGGGAGAAAAGTAAGTTTTCCTGCCATTTATAACCAGCTTACTTCTTATAACAAACTCTAAATTCCTAAACCAGATGCATGTGATATATTTTAAGCAAAGGAATAACACGATAGGTTGCTCATTTTCACAATTGTTTCATTTAACCACTCAGGCCCTCAAATGATTTCACAGCCTTTAATTAGGGTGTAAACGCCTGTGTTCAGGCGACACTGAGAAAGAGACACAGACGTGCTCTTAGCATGTCTTCTCCCCCCTCCCCGCTTGCCACCAGACTCCCCCTTCCTGCATTGCTTCAGGTATAGCTGATCGGACCCAGGACTTGATCCAGCCAAATCCAGGGTCAAACCAAGTTGGCTTGATTTGGTTTGTGATTAGGTCACATCTGGTGCCCAGCTCTACACCATACAATCAGATTTAGCACATGGACACAGATCTTGCCATGGCCCAAACAGGCTCCCTGGGTGAGTTGCAGATCTCTCCTACCTTTCCACTATGTTGGACGCTTTGCATCCAAACCACTGTGTATCCTAGACAACTTATTTGGCAGAAAATGTGGGCATTGAAAAAGGAAACTATGTATTTTTAAAACTACAGTATTTTTCCGTCTATAAGACGCCCCCTATTTTGGGGGCCTCAAAATGTAGAAAATAGGGCGCTTGAGCTTTGGGGGAGGATTATTTGGGGGGAATGCCGAAAATTGCTCACCAGCCAGAACGCAGCACACAACCGCTCGTGTCGCTTACAATTGCCACTTACAATATTGGGCTCGCACTTCGTTCCGACGGGTGATCGATTTTTGGCCTCTCCCCCCCCCCCCAATCAAGCGGCCAATCGCCGCTTTGTTTCAGTTGGTGAGCAATTTTCGGCATTGGCCACTTGATTGTTGGGGGGGGGGGGAATCCCGAAAATCGCTCACCCGCCGGAACGCAGCACACAACCGCTTGCGTCGCAGCTGCCTGATCACCACCATTAGCCCTCCTGCTTGCCTATGCAACAGCCAATAGACAGCTGCCCTTGTCGCAGCAAGCGGGAACGTGACTGGCGGCTGCTGGTGGCGATTGGGGAGCTGATAGGTGGTTCTGCGAGTTTTTAAGCGGCGACTGGCCACTTGATTGTTGGGGTGGGGGGGAGAGATGCCAAAAAGCGCTCACCCACTGAAACGAAGCGCAAGCCTGAGTTTTTTGAGAGCCAGTGTGGTGTAGTGGTTAGAGTGGTGGACTCGTAATCTGATGAACCGGGTTCGCGTCTCCGCTCCTCCACCTGCAGCTGCTGGGTGACCTTGGGCTAGTCACACTTCTCTGAAGTCTCTCAGCCCCACTCACCTCACAGAGTGTTTGTTGTGGGGGAGGAAGGGAAAGGAGATTGTTAGCCGCTTTGAGACTCCTTCGGGTAGTGATAAACCGGGATATCAAATCCAAACTCTTCTTCATCTTCTCATCCATCGGAACAAAGTGTGAGCCCGAGATTGTAAGCGGCAATTGTAAGCGAAGCGAGCGGTTGTGTGCTGCGTTCTGGCGGGTGAGCGATTTATGGCATTCCCCCCCCCCCAACCGATCAACTTACAATCTCGGACTCGGGCAAAAAACCATTCGCGCATCCCGCCTCAGCACTACCGGTGTATAAGAAGAGCCTAAATTTTGAAGCTTATTTTTGAGTCAAAAAAGCTCGTCTTATACACAGAAAAATACGGTAATTAACAAGGCAATCCTAAAAGTTTCTACTCAGAAGTAAGTCACATTGAATTCAGGTAAGTGAGGTTAGGGTTGTAGCCTAAATTAGCATGCTGCCTCTGTTAAGCTTTTCACAGCCCACTCGTTATTCCCTGACATTATCTGGAAGCAAGATGGTACCAACATGTGAAACGGCTGAACCGACAAACAGTCAAGTGGCAGGGCAGCCAGATTATTAAGCAGGGAGGGCAGTTAGTGACCATCTATGTGACCATTTGTTCACACCAAGGAGTCAGGCCAGAGACAGAAGATTTAAGGGAATGAGTGCCAGGTGTAACATTTTTGGCTCGTGTGTCACCCGATCCCTCTGACCCAGTAACTTCAATGCTACCCTTTGGTCATTTCAACTGTGACATTAAAGCGTAAGAGAAAGCAGGCCAGCAGCCTTTTCCTCTGGCCATAGTATCACAGATAACGAGATGCCTGAATTCCATCGCCAAAGGACCTTGGTCAGCTTCATATGCATTTCTACTCTTCCCTTTGAACATTTGTTTTAAATGGGTTCTTAGTTATTTTCAGCATAATTATGGGACAGGACCTAACCCACACAGCAAGCAACTGCACACAGCTATGATGGTACAGTGTTAAGGTTCTCTGCTATAAGACAAAACTAGCAGACTGAGAGATTTCTGCTATTGTATGAGATTGAAACACTGGGAACTGTCCGTTGAAGCCTGAAATTGAGATAATCGACAGTCTAAATCCAGGTTTTAAGCTACTGAAAGGGGGGGGGGGGAGATAGTCTGCCTAGAAATAATAAATCTGATTCCAGGAAGGTCTGCATTCAAGCTTGAATAAATGAAATCTTTTAACACATATTTTGTTGCAATACTAGCTATAGGATCTTTAAAACTGACACAAATGAACTGCAGTATATTTACTTTCAAAGAGATTGCATCACCCATGTCTTCTAATAACCCTAATTTTAAGCTTTGCTTCACAAAGTATGTTTGTAGAACAGCAAATGAAATCTCCATGGAAATAATAGCTCCAAACTACATCAGTATGCTAATTTGAATGAAGTCCAGGTCTGGCACATGCATAGCAGTGGCATATTTCCAGAAGTACAAAAATGACGTCAGTGGCTTGTGTAATCATCTTGTCTTGCTCTGTTCTATAAACAAAGTGCTCCCCCCCCCAATTGTCTCTCTTTTTCTCACTGGGAAAAAATTTACACGAGCAGCCAAAGCTTTAGGCCAATATAACTCATTCTTGTGGTGGTTTTAGTCAAAGAACAGCAATAATCTATCTACCATAAATGAAACCACAACAGTTTGAAAGCCAATCTGGTTACTGATTTCACTCCAACTGTAAGATGCCTATAGTAAGGCATGGGGAGACAGGTGGGATGGGGAATAAACACACACCTAAAATCAGGATGTTCATGAATTATATGTCCATTTGGAAATAAGCTTATCAGCTTACTCTCTCAAAAGGTTCTTGGAATTTTAGACATTAAACACATAATTCTTTCAGCCTTCACATACCTCATAAATATTAATAGTCAATATACAGAATCCTTTTAGGAGGAGAGGGAAAGAAAGTGAGCAGCGAATGGCCTTAAGAAGAAGGAGTCTGTCAGGCTTTCAGCTGTGAATAGAATTCAAGGTTCCCTGGTGCTAATTCAGTATTCAGAACAATGGTATTCTGGTGAATGAATTAAGGAAACATACACACTTCACTCAAATAAGTGACTTTCAATAGAATCCTTTTTATCTCCAACTACTTAGTTTTAGGAAGCCAATTTTGTACACATTTCTAATGTCTAATTTCCCCCTGTGTTTTCTACGTTGATCCTAACAGTAAGCAATCCCAAGGATGAAGACAAATTGACATTACATAATTATAAGCAGTACATATTAGAGCAAAAAAAAATTTCAAAACGGGGGCATTAAAATTGCATGAGTAAGAGCCAGCAACCAGCATACCTACCTTGTTAATGTGCAGCTGCTGCTGCTGAAATTGCTGTTTGTGTTTTTCCAGGAACTGCTGATGTTGTTGCTGGATCACTAATTGCTGGAGGGCCTGTGCATTCTGGGGAAGAGGAGCAGACTGTGTGCGCCCCAAAGGGCGGTGTTGCCGCAGTTTGTGTATGGAGGGAGAGAGTCGATCTGTGCCCACCAGGGACTGCGCATGGAGAGGCAGTGCCCCAAGCCCTGAAAGATACCAGTCTGAAGATAATATGGAGGAAAACAGCGGAGAAGAAGAAAGAAGAAAAGAGGAAGGGAGAAAATAGCTTTTGAGTAACTCACACGGTAAGAACATGTGCTATTAAGCCAGCCACCGTGTTATGTCATGCTGCTGAAAGGTTTTTAAAACAACAGAGATGAAGATAAACAATGAGACACAGTTTGATGTTGACTCAGAGTCAAGATTAGCTAGACAGCAATATGAGGAATAAGTGAGAGCTGTCCTGGAGACCTTTTTCCCCTAAAGACAAGTGCTGTCACACTCCATCACAAGTGTCGTTAATCAGCATATTTCCAACCTGCAGACACCCCAATGTGTCCGGCTTCTATTCACACAGTTTACTATTTGTGTACTGTACAGAATGGGCACTGAATTCCAGAGCAGGAAGCTCAACATTTTTATTAGTGTGGGGAGAACATGAAAAATGGCCAATTGATAAAACAGTACAGTCAAACCTCATTTTGCAGACGGGATCCGTTCCGGAGGCCTGTCCGCAAGCCAAAAATGACGCACGTCGAAGCGCCGCATCTGCGCAAGCATGTGGCGCAATTTAGCACTCCTGAGCATGCACAAGTGGCGAACCCAGAAGTAACCCATTCCCAGTACTTCTGGGTTTGCCGCGGACGATCGCCTAAGTGGGCGGAGGAGGATGCAGAACAATGTTTGACTGTATGCAGATAGTGGGGAGAGAGAAAGTTCTTGCCATCCTTTACAGCACTAGAACTCAACGTAACTCAGTGCAATTGACCAACAGCAAAATGGTCCATTGTCAGCATGTGGCATTCTCAAGCAAATGCCGGAGCCCCAAGGCCTGGGCACCTGGCTGGCTGGTGACTGAAAGGAGCACTGCACACCTACAGTAAGCTTTCATTTTGATCTGTTCCTGATATAGCACACTCTGGTGCAACATTACATCAGTGGGTGATGGCAGTAAAATAGTGGTTTGCTTGCTCACTGCTCCTCCGTGATATTCCTCTTAGCAGCAGGCAGGATATGGATACAGAAATAGATGTAGATATACAGAATGGGGTCAACCTGCTCCGGTGCAGGTAGTCTGCCTTCACTGAGCCAAGTTGAGTCCTTCAGTATTTCCAATGCTTCAAAGTACTGAGAGAAGCACCAAGCACCATACCCACGCAGTAAGTTATCATTTTAATTCCTCCCCAATCCTCCTGGACACAGTGTCACTTCAGAGTGATGCTGCATCTGGGGCACTGGAAGAAATTAAAATGGCACTTGCTCACTGATGTTGTCTGGTGTGCCTTAACACAGCTATCACTGCAGTCAGTGCTCACTTCATCACTTGCATAGCCCATCAGCGGCAGGATCCCATCAACCCTTGGCAGAGGGAACTCCTGGCACTTTTATGCTCCTCTTTCAAGCCACTTTGTGTCCACCCTAATCTCTCCTTTCCACATCCACCATGGACACAAATTATTTCCTTTGTGTATTCATTATCTGTATTCTCTTAACTTATCACACTTTGGTCTGAGATAATATGCCGAGAGGCAAAAAATGGGCACTCCATCCTTGTAGAAGCCCTTGTCTCCTTCTTTCCTGACACGCTGTAACTGAAGTCTTCATGAATGTGCTAACTACAGATTTTCTCACTGCATCCAAATCAAGGAACTGTAGTCAGGATTGGATAAACTAGGATCAGAAATCAACTCCAAACTGTGGTTTCAGATTCTGTAATCATAGGCCCCAAATTTAGATGCAATGGGAAACTATGATTAATTAACCCAGGGAAACTTCAATCACAGCACAGTGAGAAAAGAAAGGGGCAGTGAGAGGTCAGCGCACACCGGAACAAGGTTTGTACATATCTCAGTTTATTAAGTTGGGATATGTATATCTGAAGCTAGCCTTTGGCTTTTGGCACGGACTCTGAGGAACACACACACGCTTTATCAGTAAAACTCTGGTTGTGCTCACCTGGGACTAAGGGGTTTTGTGCAGTTGGTTGTTCCAGTAAGACCATGTGTTGAAGAAGAGGGTTGTGTGCAGTTCCCCCATCCCTTTCCACTGCAGAACTGCTCAAATAAGGAGTGAGGTGGGTGCCAGGAAACAAGGAGATTCGTTGTTGTAAGGGTGGAATAGCAAGTCTTTCAGCATCCTGCTGTCCTGATCCCCCCTGCAAGCATATAACTGGTAATACATTGAGCTTATGAACAGTTAATGTAACAAACCAAGCCCCCCCAAAAACTTTGCATTAAACATCACTTACACTGGATGGGGCAGTTGCAGGTAGTCCTAACGTTATATTTGGCAAGGAGGGAGATGTGTACAAAGGAAGCTGCGTTACTGAGCCTTCACGATTCACAAGTCTATGAGCCAGGTTGGTCTGAAAAGGGGGGGGGGAGAGAAATGGTTGCCTCAGAAGAAAGGACAACACAAGAACCACACACTTCATCATCATCATTATCAGTCTGTAAAGGAACGTAACATTAAATACAAGGGCAACTGAATTGGAATTGGAATTACTGGTGATCAAACTGTGCTGAATCTTCCTCAAAGCCCAGTGCACCTAGAGGGAATAGGATTATAATCATAAGGCTAAATATACATTTTAAGACAAAATTGCTGCATGACACTGAATGAATGTCCAGTTTATCTAACTGTAGGCAAAATCAACTACAGTTGTACCTTGGAAGTCGAACAGAATCCAGAAACCAAAGCATGGCTTCTGTTTGGCTGCAGGAAGCTCTTGCAGCCATTCGGAAGTCGTGGAAGCCCCATCAGACGTTTGGCTTCCAAAAACAGTTCACAAACCAGAACAGTCACTTCCAGGTTTCCGGCATTCGGGAGCCAAAACGTTTGAGAACTAAGCTGTTTGACTTCCAAGGTACGACTGTACTGTATATGCCAGACCTTGCAGGTTGCACCAATATACTCATCACTCAAGTCAGTGATTTTTATCCCAAATACGTAGGAACACAACAACACATAGACATGTGACATTAGCTTGTTTTCATATAACTAGCCACTGTTTGCAATAGCAGCTACTAAACTTTAGGGGGGGAACAGTTGTTGATTACAAATTAATAGATTTACACAAATACACTGTAAAAAAATTATTAGAAGGAATTTTAATATTAATCACCTACTAATTAGAATCTGAAGTTAGCAAAAGGTTGCCTGTGTGCACAAAGAGGCTTTTCTGCTCCCTCTTTGTGGAGGCAATCTTTGTTACCACACTGCAAAAAGTTTACCTAACGGTAAGCCATCCAGAGCAGCTTGTCAGGTATCAAGGAAGCTGAGGAAGAAAACCCTGGTGCATTTAGAAGTACTCAAGTGCTGGGGTAGGAAAAGGGGTGAAGATCCATATCATTCACTGAAGCCAGCCTTGATTTTTATTCATATTATTATATTATAATGCTAGGTTATATTACTAAACTAAATCTATTGGATTTAATTTTAAAATCATAGAATTCCACTGGCCTTGAAGCATCACTAAAGAGATGTGGGCTTGATTAATGGAGAATATGAAATAAATTTGTGACATTTGATTACTAATCATACATTTCAAACAAACAGATATGTATAAGCCTGCTCTCAGTGCACTGTAAAAAGATAATTATAGGGGGAGAAATGCCAACCTTTGCAGCACTGAGTATGGCGAAAGAGTTTCTAAACAAATTTGTTAATTTCACCCAGTAGCAAGTCATCATCTTTACTTTACTATCATCTATTCAACAATACATCACTTGAACACTTTTGTAATTACATTTGTGTGTATTTCAGACCATTTTCATCTCAGTGCTCTTCTGACCAGAAGCTTAATACTATTTCTCATGAAAAATGCTTTAATGATTGGCTCCCAGCATAACCAGCAGGTGTTACAACCTTAACACTTTTCACAGTAATTGCAATTTTATGAAGTACTGTGTGAAATGTAAGTCTAATAGCACCAATTTTAATGTGTTGGGGAAGCTGAAACACAATCTGTAATTGATGCCAAAAGCAACTTCATGTGTATGATCTGCTTCATGTTCATTAATTTCTGTGTCAGAATACTAGTAAAAAAACATTGATGGAATGTTATATTTTAAAGATAAAAGCTTCAGTTTCTGTAAAAACATAGCTATGGTTTTTAATATATTGTAGTTCACAGACAATACCTATTTGTTACATACAACTTAGAACAAACATACGTAAAAGTCCATTATCAAGAGTACTCAGTGGCAGTAATGGCAAAGAAGAAGACCTCACCTTTACTATTCTCTCCTAAGGATGCCACCTAATGGAGTGCTTCCAAGCTCTTCAAGGCCTGTTTGGCCCACAGAGAAAAGTGAAAGAACCCTCATAGACATGATGTAACATGTCTGCTAAATATTTTGATAAAATAAAGCATATCTGTTTTTGACCGCTCCGTGATTCTCAGAGGAAGGGCGGTATATAAATGTCAACAACAATCTTTGGCGATCACTCGTAGCCGAGTAAAATTGTCTTCCATGAATATGGTCTTAACAGTGAGTCCGTAAGTGACTGTGGAGGCCAATTCTGGATCCACATGTCCTTCCACAGTGGGGACATTGGTTTCCGTGCAGGAGTTGATCATGGTGTGGATTTGCCAAGCGTGCCATCCTCTTAGCCCTTGCGTCCTGAGTTTGAGTGTCTTCAAAGCCCATGACACCTTTGGTAAAGGCTATTCTCCAACTGGAGCGCTCACAGGCAATTGTTTCCCAATTGTTGGTGTTTATACTACATTTTAAAAAATTTGCCTTGAGACAGTCTTTAAACCGCTTTTGTTGACCATCAGCATTACACTTTCCATTTTTAAGTTCGGAATAGAGTAGTTGCTTTGGAAGACAATAATCAGGCATCTGTACAACACGTTCAGTCCAACGAAGTTGATGTTGAAGAATCATTGCTTCAACACTGGTGATCTTTGCTTCTTCCAGTACACCGATATTAGTTTGCCTGTCTTCCCAAGTGATGTGTAAAAATTTTCAGAGACACCGTTGATGGAATCTTTCGAGGAGTTGGATATAATAGCAGTGTAGTAAAGGTGTTGCGAGGCACACAGCCCACTATTTATATTGCTCACTATTTACATCTTACAGCTGACAGGAAGAGGTTGACTGGTTGAGTCCAGGAAGTGGTGAATGGGAAGAGGGAACAGGACCAGCTGCCTTTCAAGAGGTGACTGTGAGGCTACTCCTGGAAGTGTCATCCCTGGGCCATGAGGTCTCTAATATCCCCTTCTTGGGCAAGGGTGTTGTGCCCACTTTTGAATGAGAATCCTTACCTGGATACATTGCAATCTGGGTTCAGGTCTGGTTTTGGCACACAATCTGTTTTGGTTCTCCTGCTTGATAATCTATGTTGGAAGAGTGACAGGGCAAGTGCAACCTGGCTCACCATCCTGAACATCTCAGTGGTCTTGATACTATTGATTATGGAAGGGGCAGATAACCTGTGGTTCTTCAGATACTGATGAACTATGATACTCATCATCCTATCCTTCTGTTTCTTATAGTGAATTTTATCTCTAAAAGACTTTGTGGAAAATAATCCCTGACAAGACTGGTTTAGGCTGGTGGCAGTGGGACCACTGGGTCTCACCTGAAGAGTATTTCTCCTGGATGGTGGTCCATAAAGAAGACTATTATCTCCACCTAGCATCCAGGGCCAGGAAATGCATACAAATTCCACATTTTATAACATTTGTTTTAGTATTTTAAAACTGTAAAGCCCCTTTGGTGCCTTGGCAGAAAGGCAGTACATAAACAAAACAAATACTATTTTAAAAATACCACCTGTGGAATGTGTCCATCTCCAGATTAGTTTGCCATTTACCACGATCATCCTGAGAGCCTTCTCTGGGTGCCTTTACTTTGCTTCCACTAATTTTGGCTCTTCTGTTGCATGTGAACCTTGGTTCATGGTTTAAACTCCTTAGTTCAAAGCAAGTCAGCTTCATGACCAAGGGCTTAAAGATAGCTTGTTTTGAAACTGAACAGTTAGTGATAAACTATGAGCCCAAGTTTGCAAACAGCCAAGACTAGAAAGCCAAGTAAAGGCTATTGAAGAGTTTCCCTTAGCTGCACGGGAGAATGGGGAGGGGCATGCAACCCGTATCTAATTTGGACTCATTTCAGCTTGGGGAGCGTGGAGAACATCTGGTCTTCCAGATGTTGCTCAACTACAACTGCCATCAGCCCTGGCAAGCATATCCAGCAGCCTAGCGAGGATGGCAGTTGCACTTCAGCAATATCTGTAGGGCCAAAGGTTCCCCATAACTGGTTGAGCATGACATGAAGTAAGGTGATTGAACAAGTCATACTGTGAATATTTATCTGGAAAGGTGACAAATATTTGAAAAATGGAAATACCCAATAATAAAAATGGGTATGCACAGTATAAGCTGTATGCACAGTTTAAATAACACTGCAAACAGTGCATTTTTTACCAGCTTTTGTATTCAATCTTCTTTTTTTAAACATACTTTTCAGAACTTTGGTGATTATACAACTTTCCTTTCACAGTCAAAATCTGTAAATATTGACTCACTGTGACAAAAATGGAAGCATACTTAGGTTTTTCACATTTTCTAATTACAGTATATTCTTAAAAATTTGTAACATCTGAAGTAAAGTACTTTGCTCTCCATAATCTATAATGCAAGTTGGTGTACTGTAGAAAGAAACACAAATGTGCAAAGCAATGTATTTTACCTCTGCCTGAAGATTTGCAACTGATCCAGTAATTCCATTCTCAGTGCTTATGTTACTGGAACTATTATTTGGAGAACTAGGGCCAGATCCAGGAGCGCTGTTGCACGCAGAGTCTAAAACACATTGAAACCCATTTATTAATGTCACTGTCATGCAATCATATTACAAAATAACAGGATTTTCTCAGCATTTCCACTAAAATTCAACAAACTTATCAAATTAACTGGATTTTTTTCAACATAACTCTGCAAGTATTCCAAATACACACAATATTGTACAGAATTAATTATACAATTACAAGTCAATAAAGTAATTGACAATTTATGGTAAGAATTATCATTATATCGAAAAGCTACGAAAAGAGTTCATAGTAAACAATGGCATGTCAAGATATACAATCCAAGAGGTGACAACTAAAAAATGTTTTACCTACGGTTACATAATTTGCCTAGCATTTATTATTTTCTAGTAAATAAATAATGTGGGAAGCAGTATGGGGGCTGCATGGGAAGAGGACAATGGATGAAAACCACCTTTTCCTAAATAAATCTCTCTCCCTTCCACAAACTTGTGTGATGGACACTCTGGATTCAATTCCACAGCTCTAATTATAATAACTGATAGAGCTGCAAGGCATTAAAAATGAATATTTTCACTTCTGGTATAACTGTTCACTTATTCTAAAATTATAGGAGAATATATTAACAAAAAATCAAGAAAAACATGTTCTCTTATGGTCTATAATTCAGTTACTGTTTTATCTGGGCTATTTAGAAGCATCAGTAGAAATTACAGCTTTGGAGTTCAGTTTTTTTTAACCACTACCAAAATTATTGTAGCCTACTAGAAGAAAAGACACCATTCCCATATCCTATATATACTGACATCTCAGAATTTGAATAGCCACAAACCTCAAATGGACTAACTCTGGGAGGGTAAGGGCAGAAAAATACAACAAATTTACTGAAAGAGAGTCATTGCTCACTGAATAATGGAATAGGAATGCAAAACATATAGTGATTATTGCAATTATATAAAAAAGACATAATATTTATACAACTTATTTACGTATTTTGTAATTTAAATTAAATTAGCTCATGGTCAGCAACCTACCTGTGACATCTAATGGGCGCTTTTTAAGAGCTGTAACTACAGGTCCATCTTTTCTTCGTAATAATGGGCTACTCCGCCTTTCTGCAACCTTCTGCTTTAACCTGGATCGCAATTTAAGATTGGGTTCAGATGCTGGAATAAAGAGAGCGACAAGGTAGAATATAAGCTTATCATATGCATAACAGTTTTCCAGTAAAAATATCTTATTTAAACAACCCTAACACTTGCTATACCAAAAACATAACATCTAACACAGGGCATACTTACCACTGAATTAGAACAGCATCTGAAAGCATGGATTTAGACAACATTTCAGGAAGACATTATGGACCAAAGGGTTAAATCTGAGCAGCTAGTAATCTATTAAATGTATTTCAAATATTGCTGAAGCCCTCTCATGTAATTAGATAAGCGGTCCAGAGTGGTTAAGAAAGCAAAAAACGACACCCTCAGCCATTATATTGCAATCCTATGCCCTCACTTCCTCTGCCCGTCAGTGCAAGAAACTTGGAAGTTTCTTTGTTCACTTGAGAAGGCCAGTTCACAAATCAATGTCTGAAAACACAATCTTCTAACCAAAGTTAAAATAAATTATAGTTTCCCAAGTATGCACATATAATAATGGAATTGCTGTCTGTTCTAAAGGGAAAGTTTGCACTCTCCTGTTGCCTCCTCCTCCGAGCTAGTTCCCAAGTATCGTTCCTTAAATCATTGTTAGGTGATTGTCTATGTGTACTGGAATGAACATATTTTCTTGGTAGCATACTTTTGTTATGATCAAGTATGAACTTGATGTTAAACATTGCCAGTGCAATGGGGCATAGTCATTCTCCTGGCAATAGCACTGCTGTTGCTTGTTGGACTATTAATTTAAAATGCTAATTATTAATTAATTGGACTATTAATTAATTGGACTATGAATTTAAAATGCTAATTATTATTAACAAATTTGGTATTGTAGTGTTCAAAGCACTTTACATGTTATCCAACTGTAATCCTTAAACAACATGTAAGGTTAAGTCAGGGAGTAGTACCCAATGTAGTTCCCAATGTAGTTCCATTAATGCAAGGAACAGAAACTTCTAGCTGCACAATGGAATTTCACATTCCCCTCCTCTCCCTGCAACCTCCCAAAATCTGTTATGGGTTTTCCCCCAATCCTCCAGAGCAGATCTAAGGAGATCACAGTGGGTGAGCAGGGAGAGGAGAGCGAGGGGAAGTTATGCTAACAAAACTACGCCATTGGATATCACCCAGTATTTGCATCCTCCATGTTGCAGGTGGAAGGAATTAGGACCGAGTGAGACTTGTCTAAGGCAACTTAGTTCCAAGATCTGAAGAAAAAATTTCCAGATTCCAAGCTCAGTCTCTTAGTTACCAGCTCTTAATTTAGGTTCTATTTTAAAGTATGTTTAAAAACATTTTTACATGTCCAAAATCCAGGATTAGGCATGCTAAAAGATCTAGCTAAATTTAAATACATTTATAAAAAGGAGCTAAATAACTCCAGCCCCACTTATGAATCTACAATATATTGCTTTGACCCTAAATTGCAGTTTCCTTTGATACTCGACCATATACGAATATATTATACTTGACCATAGTCAATGATGACTCAGTGATAAAGTAGAAGAACTGGGGGGGGGGGGGTAAATTTGATGATAGAGAAACAAGTCCAAATAGACAATTCACTAGAGTTAATTATTTAAAGTTAATTATTTAAAGAAAAAGAGAATGCCCTACCACTATTATTCATTTTATTTATAAAATTATTTGGGAGTCACCTTTTTGCTCAAAAATAACTCACAAGGACACTTACCATTTTAAAACTTTAAAATGATAGGGCTGCAATTCTAAGTGCATTAGAATAGTTAAGCTCCACTGAAATAGACAGAACTTATATTTATGTATATTGGTTTAGATGAGAATCAAGCTTTTAAATCACACAAATTATAACCATCCTATGGAGTGGCTTAAGTACAACACCACAAACATAGTGTAATAGAAACATGTCATAAAAACAGTAAACGTATAAAAACAGCAGAGCTAAAAAAATTGAACCTTAGGAGTCAAGAAAGGCCTGGACAAAAAGGTATGTTCTTAAACCTTCACTAGCCAGCTAAGCTATTGAACTAGAAGCTTGTTAGTACCTGCTACAGGGAACAATGTCGGAAGTAATTTCCTCCTATATTTAGGAATATGACAAGATGTGGCATAACGCTCAGCAGAACCAGACTTGGGACCATGACCACAGCACGAAGTACAGGGTGGGCAGAGATATTGTCATGGTGTTTTGCGCACCACAAGGAGTGGAGGCTCTCACCGAATTGCACATCCACACTGCATTATGCACTTAAGGTTGCCATGCAATTTTTCTAATATGTCACTTAGTGCATTCATAAGCTCAGCATCAGCTTGCAGAGGAATATTTATTGGTAAAACATACTGCTAGTTTACAACCCAAACAAGTTTGTTTTTAACAGAAGTGTTAAAGTCACAGTAATTTGATCAGCATAGCAACAACACTTTCCCCACATTTTTGCAAAAATAAAACAGCATGCTGTACACTTTGCATATTAGAAATAATAGCCCTATTTTCCTGTTTTCTGGAACCACAGCTCTTTGCAATAAAAGCTTCCTCTTTGTAAATAATACAATTAGTAAGTAAGTATACAAACATCCAGCTGCTCCATGACAAGATCTCAGAATCTTCACGATGAGATCTATAAACTGACTAATAGAAAATAAGCAGGGCAAATCTTGAAGACTTCAACAGAGAAACGGCTAGTAACAAAGGAAAAGAAACTTGGATCACCAGCACCTGGAACCTAATCACAATCCAGCCTGATAACTATGCTCTGCATTATCAGCTAGAGAAAGGGAAAATCATAAGCTGCACTTTGAACCACAAAATGTGCGAGTCTGAGCCCCCCCCAAAAAACCCCATGATTAATAAATTATATATCAGCAGTACAGAATGTTGAGCAGCACTTCCTGGACTTTCGCAGAAAATGTCTGGAGAAGAGCCTTCTCCTGCAACACTGCCATCGGTGGTAGACTCAAGGACAATTTCACAGACCATTTTTAGCCTTGGGTACGCCCCTGTGAAAGGGACGCGGGTGGCGCTGTGGGTTAAACCACAGAGCCTAGGACTTGCTGATCGAAAGGTCGGCGGTTCGAATCCCCGCGACGGGGTGAGCTCCCGTTGCTCGGTCCCTGCTCCTGCCAACCTAGCAGTTCAGAAGCACAAAGTGCAAGTAGAAAAATAGGAACCGCTCCGGCGGGAAGGGAAACAGCGTTTCCGTGCGCTGCTCTGGTTCGCCAGAAGTGGCTTAGTCCTGCTGGCCACATGACCCGGAAGCTGTACGCTGGCTCCCTCAGCCAATAAAGCAAGATGAGTTCCGCAACCCCAGAGTCGGCCACGACTGGACCTAATGGTCAGGGGTCCCTTTACCTTTACCTTACTCCCCTGTGACTTTTTCAACCAATTTTGTACACATCACTCTATTGCAAAGACTTTTGTACAACATTAGACAACATCGTACCAACTCTTTCCCTCAACAGTTTGCAAGAAAATGACTGGGCCGTGTGTGTGTGTGTGTGTGTGTGTGTGTGTGTGTGTGAGAGAGAGAGAGAGAGAGAGAGAGAGAGAGAGAGAGAGAGAGAGAGAGAGACTGATCCACATCAGTCTTACCAAACCCAGTTTATGTCTAATTTCTCCTTCAGACAGTGCCCAACTTTCTCAGAGAGGTCCTTTATATGTGACCTTTGATTCCCAGATCCCAAATTGGTCAAACCTGTCTTTACTAACTGGACATAGTGGAGACTTCCTTAGAGCCAGAGCTCCAATCCATTTTTGCCATTTTCACAAACAGATTCTATGTCATCAATATCCTGCTTCTTAATGTTTTGAAATGGCCAGGCCCAGAAACTGGAGGGACTCTGTCCCATTTCCCCATCTACCCACAACACTTCTGTGTTTCCTCTGATTATGTGAACCAACTGCTTCAACTGAGAAGCTACGCACAGGGAACTCCCCATTTACACGAGTTCAAGGCACACATGACCAAACACGTGTGCATCACAGCAAACCCAGAAGTGGTACAGAATGGGGCAAAAATGTTTCGATTTCACACAAAAGAGTGTGGAAACGACAAAAATGGCACAGAAACAGCACCTGGCAATCCCACAAGCCTTTACAAGTGCAATCCCAGGAGTACGTGCACCTTTGAGGCCTGCAGAGGGTTAGAGTTTGAGCAAGGAGGTTTGGAGGGTGTTTGCAGGCATTTTCAATGCTTGCCCTCATATATGCAATTTCACTTAAACCTGTCGTGCCTCGTAACATAGCCCCCATGTAAATGGGCAGGTGCCTGTAGTACGTGTTTAGATACGGTGGGAGGAGTATGCTGCAGGTTTGCGGATGAGATTTTTGTCTGAATGCCTGCAAAAGTGGGTCAACTAGTATACCTGATCCAGTGCTGGCATTATTGTCAATATCAATCTTGTTGATGGGTTTAAAATAGGTGAAGTTTTTGTTGACAGTGACACATACGGAAATAGTGACACAATGGAAAACTGCCCACTTTTTAACACACAGCTGGATAGCTTGGAATTTAGCAGTACCAGAAAGGTTGACTCAGCACAATAGCTGTGAGAGGTGTTGCAAGAAGAGATTATTTCGAAATATCTTGGGTGCCCATTATAACTTTTGTTAATAGACAATGGCGATTACTTCAGCCACTAGTCATTCAACCACCTTAGATATAACTAACCTGTGCACTGCTCTCCAAGGTGATACCAGTAATATGAGAATTGTACTCTGTATGTTTTTATATCAGTTTTAAAAAATTTAATCTTCCAGTTCTGCTGTCAAATTTTCACATTTAAAGTTATGCAATAAGGTGAATTTGCATGACTATACTTCCTTTTTTTTACTCTTATGTTTTGAGTTTTGGTTGTGGGGGATGGTTCAATTTGATTAGTTGGTTCTTTGGAATTTTTTTCCTTCTATTTCTGGTCACTGCAAAATGGAGCTAAAGTGACTACAGTGGTACCTCGTGCTAAGTACTTAATTCGTTCCGGAGGTCTGTTCTTAACCTGAAACTGTTCTTAACCTGAGGTACCACTTTAGCTAATGGGGCCTCCCACTGCTGCCGCCACGCCACCTGAGCATGATTTCTGTTCTCATCTGAAGCAAAGTTCTTAACCCAAGGTACCATTTCTGGGTTAGCAAAGTTCTTAACCTGAGGTACTATTTCTGGGTTAGCGGAGTCTGTAACCTGAAGTGTCTGTAACCTGAAGCATATGTAACCCGAAGTACCACTGTATTACTATTTTAAGTGAGCAGCTTCATATAGGACAAGGGGATGAAATACATATTTACCTGAGTATTTGTTTCAAAGCAGAGGCATTCCTCCATACCCTTCCACCCCCACCCATATGGCCTGAGCTGCGGTAAGCAGGTACACAATACATGGCTTTTTTGCTCAGGGCACAACAGGAGTGCCTTCCTGCGGGAAACCCAATTGCTCCAAAACATTGCCTTTACGCATGTAGGGACAGCATGGTTACCTGAGGCTGATTATTCTATAGTACTATATCTACCAATGTTTTGCTGACTTCCGTGTTCTTCTGCTGTGTCCTGTTAACTTCTGACTGCTATTTGCTGTTTTCTTTTAAGATTTAATATCTTACCATTGTGTTTTTAATCTTAGCCACCTTTGGTGTGAAAAGAATGGCTATAAATATTAGGAAAAAATAAAGGCAAATATACAAGCAAAAGCACATGAATGAACAAAGATCAAATTATTTATGTAACTTTTTAAAAGAAATGTTTTAGAATGCTATGTGAACAGTGAAAGGTAGGACTTACCTGTTTTCCTGAGTGGAAAATCATCTTTGGAATCATACATCCCTAGCACAGGATGATTATAAGTGCCTGATACTCCGCTTTGTGGTGGAGAGCTCTGGTCAAGAGAACTATGCTGTGTTTTCCTACAGAAAAAGTGAGGCATTACCAGCCTTGCAGTTTACACTACTTTTCCCTTAAGCAATAAGCAAGATTACTGATAGTTAACATGGGCTTCACCGAAAAGCTTAGTTCCCCCAATGGCTGTACCAACCAGCCCTGATTGCAATCCCAGATTGAGTTCCTACTGGTGACAGGCGCCCAGTTACAAATCTGCAATTAGGGATGCCATGAGAGAGTTGATGAAGAATGTCCTTTAAGGGCGTTGGCAAGTCCAGGCTCGAGGTTGTCACCTCATCCATCTATAAGTAAGCAGCTCTTGCAAAAATCAATTTGGTAAGAGATGCCTGAAGGCACGAGGAGGAAGCCTCAAAGCTCTCAAGGACCAACTCAATACATTATTTGACTGCATCTTTAGAGCTCCACCCTCCTACTGTGGGAGGGACTGCTGGTGATGACAGAGGCACTTCATGGAGATGCTCAGAGAGGACATTTAGTTTGCTGATGAGCTAATGTATAGACATTGGTCTGGTTAGGGTGAGCCACTTTTGGCAAAGGATCCTACTAAAAGACTCAGGGAAGGGTTTTGCTGTGCTCCAGAGGGAAACTTCATCGTCCCCTTTGGGCAGTGTTGGAGCTTCCCCATCTCCACTCTCTGTCCCCACCATCTGATAAAGGGTATTGGGAAGTTCTTTGTGTTTGACATTTTATTAAGTTTTTTTTTTTCGTGGAAGCCGCTCAGTGGTTGGGGAAACCCAGCCAGACTGAGAATTCAGTCTGAAAAAGCTTGTTCAACAGCTGCTCAGTTTGTTCCTCTTCTCCCTAGAGAGCTGCTCTTCTTTCTCTATGAGACTGTGTCCTTACCAGGAGATTAATATGAACATTGATCCATTGTTTGTGTTAGTGTGCCTTCATCCACATGAGTGTTTTCAGTTTTATGCTTCCAAATTTCTAACTTGATATTTCACAATATGGTTGATATAATGTATTACTTACTTTGTACTGTTGCCCCCCTCCCCTAAATTACAACTTCCCAGTTCCCAAGAATTCTCATAATTGTAGACATAGCCTCTGAGATTACATTCTCAAACATCTTGGGTACCACGCTTAAGGTCATGGAGATCTGAATTCATTTAAAATACCATCTCTTTTCCTATCTTGGGCTGCAGCTTCCTCCTCACATCATTTATTTTGTTATCACCAGGTTGGGCATCACTTTTCTTTTGGGTGAAGACAAGAGGCAAAGTAGGTGTTGAACAGTTGGTACCTTCTCTCAGTCACCCAATAGCATTTCTCTGCCTTCTCCAGGCAGAGCACCTGCCACTTGCTTCTTCTTATTCTTCTTGCATCAAACATAGCCAAAGACACTTTATTTTAAAAAGATGTGGGTAGCGCTGTGGTTTAAACCACTGAGCCTCTTGGCCTTGCCGCCTGGAAGGTTGGCGGTTCAAATCTGCACAATGGGGTGAGCTCCCGTTGATCTGTCCCAGCTCCTGCCAACCTAGCAGTTCAAAAGCACAGCAGTGCTGCTGTTGCTTCTTCTTCTTCTTCTTCTTCTTATTATTATTATTATTATTATTATTATTATTATTTCTAGTATTTTCCTCTTTCTTCCTAGACCACAACCTTCAACAGGAAGGAGTGATGGAAAAACCCCAAGGCCCTTTAGCTTCCTGTCCAGAGTTTCAGTCGCTTGCTATATGTCAAAGGCTGTGTCTGGCAATATCATGACCCACATGAATCAGAAGGATGGGGTTGTGGTCAGTGGGCTTTCTAAGTCTTGGCAACTTCTCTGTTACATCATGAATCTTTGCACCTGTGAAGGCAGCACACTTCCTGGGACATCCTCTGCACACTGCTGCCTCTGTCCCCCTCAGTAGGGAATCACCTACCATCACATGATGTCTCTTCCTTCTCTGGGGAATAGCAGCACTTGTTCTGTGCACTGTACCTCCCACAGCCATTTTGGTGTATTCTGAAGTCTGTAACAGCTGTCCTAGCTCCTCCGGCCCAGAATCGGTGTCCGAGATGGGGACATGCAATCAAGAACGGACCTCCGGAACGAATTAAGTTTGTAACCAGAGGTACCACTGTACCTTTCGTAGGCACGAGGCAGGCAAGTGGACTTATTTTCCATCATATTCAAAGGCAGGTTACAGCTGTTTTAGAACATGCTACCCATGGTTTACTCCAAAGGCTATCCCTTTTGAGTTCCAATTTGGAGCAGAGTATTTTTTCAAGCAGAAAGGGGAGGATGCTATCTAATAAGCAGTCAAAAAGTTGTTAGAAATAGGATGGGGCCACTTACCCATACCAGAAGCGCGGGTCATTAGAAATGCAATGGTTGAGATTCCGCTGGGCCAAAGCTTTTTTTTTATTTAAGACAAACTCTTGTAGCTTCATTTTTACTTCTGTGCTTGCCACTGCACCTGAAATACCAAACCCAAAGTAAATAGACTGAACTAGCACCCACAACATTAATTTGAGACCTACTTCATGAACTTACAAAAGGTTGTCTAAAGATTTCAATCAAACTCTTTCAATATTTTAAGCTATCAATAAAGAATTATTCTGTGCAATGAGGAGTGGTACACAATTACAACTGATGTTTGGAAATGTAAATTTAATCAGAGATTTCTCTTTTTCCTATGAAGGGAGGTGCAGCTGAATAGGATTTTACGCACAAAATTATGCCTAAACTAAAGCACTTGTAGAAGCTTTTCCAGCGGCTCTGAATTAAAACCATTTAAGAACAGAAGTGTTGTACATACTCAGGGTTTTTTTTTAAAGTTACATCTGCAGGCAAAGGTTGAAGATGAATGGCTCATGTACAGAAACTGTCTAGGAAAACCTTCCAAATAAGGATCTTTGTTCACTATATCTGCATAAATATTTCCATTCACAGTCAATCATCTGTTTTGTCAAACAGAAAATCTGGCATCTAAGAAAGTTACATGTTTTCAAAGTCTAGAATTGCATTTCTAGCAGCATAATTTCTCATCACTATTTACTTCACAAGATACCAGTCCATCAATGCACAGACAAATTCTTGTGCAGTGAGACTTCGGAAGAGCAACATATTGAAACTTTACAACTTGCCATCAGCAAGACTCTTTTCAGTCTCTGGGTCCTGACTTTATGTAGCTTTAATTCTAATGTGGAATAGCAACTTTCCACATTATTTATTATTAAATTTGTATACACCTACAGGATAAAATCACAATATAAAAACACAAAATACAAAATCAAAATAGAAACAAAAACAACCAATTTTCAAAAGTACTGCAGGGAACAAGAATGGGACTTATATATGACATGAACTGAAAGTCTGCTGAGTATTTTTAGGTAGCTTTGGTGGAAGTTCAACCACCATTAGTAGTAGTAGTAGTAGTAGTAGTAGTAGTAGTAGTTAAGCAGGTTTTCTGGAGGCTTTGTCCAAATTTGCAGTTGTGCAAATTGTTGTGCCCCAATTCCAATTTCACAAAGTCATTCCAGAAAGATACAATGGCTCAAGGAACTGATAGGCTGATAGGATATTGTGAAGTCAAAGAGATTCAGAGCTGCCCTTCCATTTTCAGTCTCTTGAAGCAGACATCCCATCACAGTGCGGAAGGCAGCCCACAAACCAGACCAGAACATCAACTGAAATATTTCAAACCGTCTGGTAGCTACCAAGATCACCTGGAGCAAAAGATGGTTCTTCATGAACAGCCTCGTGGGCATCTTCTTTCAACACAGCCAGAACTACTCCTTCCTTTTGTTCTTGTCACATGACTAACAAGCTATTTACTTATTCTTCTTACAATAAAATATGTTTCAATTTTTTCATTTCCAACCCCACCTGCACTTTATTTTAAAAAGGAGTAGCTTATTAATTATGTGTGTACTCTCTGTATATACCTTTAAATGGATAACTGGTTACGATGGGGAAGTGGAAGCTCTCTTAAGCTACAAAACCTAAGATGAACTCTTGTTATACCTCTAGTCACTGACCTACGTGCTTTTATAAACAAAGATCTCATTCATGAAGCCACTGTTTATGTCCATAAAATCTGTCTTCTTAGCATACCCAATAATGCAAATGCCTGTTTCTAGGCTGCCCTTGAAACTCCAGCGGGTGCAGAATGCCGCGGCGGGGCTCCTTACGGGGTCCTTGCCATGGGATCACATTCATCCAGTGCTTTACCAACTGCAGTGGCTCCCAGTGGAGTACAGGGTCAGGTTTAAGGTGCTGGTTTTGACCTTTAAAGCCCTATGCGGCCTAGGACCCATGTACCTATGGGACCGCCTCTCCTGGTATGCCCTGCGGGGGACCTTAAGGTCCACAAATAACAACACTTTGGAGGTCCCGAGCATCAAGGAGATTAGATTGGTTTCAACTAGGGCCAGGTCCTTTTCAGCACTGGCCCCGACGTGGTGGAACGCTCTGTCACAAGAAACTAGGGCCCTGCGGGACTTGACATCTTTCCGCAGGGCCTGCAAGACAGCACTGTTCCGCCTGGCCTTTGGCTTGGATTCAGTCTGACCCTTATGTTTCCCTCCCTTTATGGTCTTGATTTATCAACTATTTTAAAATGAGGCTGCATTTTAAATTGCATTTTAACCTGTATTTTAAATTTGTTTCCCCCCCCCTTTCTTTTCCCCCTATTATGGTTTTTACTGTGATTTTATTGGTGTTAGCCGCCTGAGCCCGGCTCTGGCCGGGGAGGGCGGGGTATAAATATTATTATTATTATTATTATTATTATTATTATTATTATTATTATTATTATTTCTAGTCATGTGAGAAACACAAGGCTACTGCTGCCTGCTGCGCTGAAATAATCATCATTTGTGAAATGGCAATGATTACCACTAGCGTGCGTGTTGAATGTGACAAGTACAATAAACCTAGGAAGTGAAGACATGTCAGAGGCAGGTGACTGTGTGCAGAGAGTGCAAGGTCACAAACAAAACCTACACTATATATTGGGTCTCCAATTCCAGAAAACATTTCATATATTTATGCACCACCTGCTTTCTTTGGCACTCAAAGGGACATACATAGATCCCTTAGATCTAATTATCTTTATATAGTACCATTCTGATAATTTTTAGATGGGCATCAGCATTTTCTTTCCCCATAAGAGACTCTTGCTTCAAAAGGAGAAGAATGGTGGAAAGGACACAGATGTAAATCAAAGCAGAAGAGTTTAGTATATAATCCAGCTAACAGATGACTCACAGATAAGGAAGAATGTGTAAATAGAGGGTTGTCTTCCAGATACAACAATGAATTTCCCCCCACTTTATTTGAACTCTTGAATTAAGGCTTGTTAAAAAGCAGGCTTTTGATCCTAAAAGCAATGCTTTATGTAACAAGTTCAGCTTTCCCCCCTTCAGATCCTGTTCCTTCACCCACTCAACTATTTCTATAATTAATCTTGAAAGAAACTTGAGAAATTGGAAGAAAAGCCTCCTTGTTTTCAAACAATGAGTGATGTTGAGAAGGATACCCTACAGGATTTAGCCACCAATCCTAGTGTAATCATTAAAGGAGCAAATAAGGCAGGTGTAGAAGTAACTGTGAATAAGAATGGAATAAGACGAAATTAATCCGTTCCGTGAGTCTCTTCGTCTAGCGGTTTTTTCATCTTGCGAAGCAACCCTATTAGCGGCTTAGCGGTTTAGCGCCTATTAAAGGCTTAGCGGCTATTAAAGGCTTAGCGGATTAGCGGCTAAAAGGCTATTAGCGGCTTAGAAAAAGGGGGGGAGCGGGGGAAAATCAGAACACTCGCAAGACGTTTTCGTCTTGCAAAGCAAGCCCATAGGGAAAATCGTCTTGCGAAGCAGCTCAAAAATGGAAAACCCTTTCATCTAGCGGGTTTTCCGTCTTGCGAAAAGGCATTCGTCTTGCGGGGCACCACTGTAATTGAGCTTTAAGCCCGAGTTACTTGGATTAAGCAGAAGGGGAGAGAGAGTCTGCCATCAGGGAGGGGCAGAAGCAGAGACCTGGCCTCCCAGCAACAGTGTCTCTACTGCAAGGGTCGGTAACCTAAGGCCCATAGGCCACAGGCGACCCATGGGGGTCGTTTAAGCAGCCCATGGACACCCCCCCACCGCCGCCGCCACCACCCGCTCAGTCGGCTCCCGTGCACTGCACTAAACTGGCGCAGAGCAGAGCAGGGACCACCTTCCGCGATGCTGGCAGGCTTCCCATTGGCTGCAGGAAGCTCCTGCAGCCAATGGGAAGCGGTGCACGCCTCCTCCACATTGGAAATACCATTTGTGCATGTGCGCGCGCACACACACACTCCAGCCCACCGCGGCATCTGCGGGACCCTGAACCGGCCCAAGCCACAAAAACTTTGCGGACCCCTCCTCTACTGCATACTGAGGTCGGGTGGCAGCAAGGTCCAGCAGAGCTACTCCCACCAGTGCCCTAGCCATGTCCAGGCCTTACTGCTGTCCTGCCCCATCCTAGTATGAGGTAGCAATGCTGGCCGCTCCAGGTATGCATTAACCTCTCCATCCCCACAACAGCCGTATGCACACAGATACACTCATAACGCAACAATTCATTTATACAAATGTATAAAATCACCATCTAATTTTGTAAAGAAGTGGACAAATATTCACAAAAAGGTGGTCTGTAAGAAGAGAAACTTCACATGGACAAGTATTCTTTGGATAAATTAGGACATCAACCCTAAAAAGGAAATCTTCCAAATGTGATCTCCATTAACATTTACAATGTTATATTCACTTCTTTAAATGCCTTTCTTTCTCTCCTTAGGTTTAAAGCATAGTAGAGGTCAACATAAAAGATAGGATGAGCCTTACTCAGGGAAAAACACCTGAATTACTTAAACTTTGCAATTTACAGTAATCTTCACAGTAACCTGATCAAAGTTGCCTTCCTCATTATTCATGTGTCACTAGATGCATCACTGACATCATCTGTCCGGCTGTCACTTACTTTCTTTTCCTTTCTCTTTGTTTTTAAGTTGCTGCAGCTTCTGTTCTCTATGCTGCTTCTCTAACTCTTGTTCCTGCCGATGCTTTTCCAACTTTCTCTGGTGTTCCAAGAGCTCCTGCTGATGTTTCATTGCCAGAATCTCCTGTTGCTGCTGTTGGGCAAAAAAAAAGAAAAGAGGTGTATGTAAAGTAAATGCACACAATCTTTGCCCTTTCGGTCACAATCTTTGCCCTTTAAAGTTGCCATCTCCTAAGCAGCAGTCAGAATAAAACTGTTAAAAGTGAGAAAAGAACGTTCCAATACCACACAAGGAAACAGAGGAGGCAGCATAGCAATAATTTTGAGTTTTGCAATTGTGCACTAGATCAGGGGTAGAAAACCTTTCTGGTCTGGTAGGCCATATATTTATTGTCACACAAACCCTGCGGGTCAACTTTGACAGTTGGGCAGAACAACTCACCTGCCAATCACCCGGTATCATAATGACATCAAGTGATTAATATGTGTCAAAGTTCTTTCCACAGAGCTTCCCAAACACCTAAGAATCAACTGTGGAAACACTGAGCCCAGAGGCTTGCAAAGCACAGTGCTTCCCACATGCTCATTAAGCAGCTAATTGCCGGTGCTTGGGAAGAGCTGTGCAACAGGGCTTTGCATGCACTGCCCTTTTAGATCACGCCCTGCCATTGCCTGCCCCACAGAGCACAGCGCAGCAGCTCAGCCAAAGCTTGGCTTAATGTGTTGTTTGAGCTCAGAACTGCAGTTAAGATTTCTCCTTTTTCACCACAATCTGTAACAATAGGACAAAGCTTGGCTACAGATAGTAAGGAAGAGGTTCCCTAACGAAGTTCAGAGAACACGTTAAATCACACCTTGGCTTAGCTGTTTGTCCACACTGGATATAAACTCCTCAAATGAACCAGCACATTCCAACTGTCATGGTAAGTCACATTCCGGCTGACTGTTACATGTGAAACAGGCCTATGACTAGAACTGTAAGAGGGATTGATTGATTGATTGATTGATTGATTGATGACAATTTATATGCCACTTAATTATCGTTGGCTCTAAGGGGTTTACTGGTAATTCAATACAATAAAGATTAAAAACAGTTAAAAATATAAAATCAGAACTGAGTTAAAATGCTTGCTGGTTGTTGTTTTTAAGTAAAAAATTAAAAGTGCTGGTGTTAGGTGCTGGCGACAGTCTGTTCCCAAGCCAAAGCATCACTCCTGGAGTTCACCAGATTTTAACAGTGGAAATAACTACAAACTACAACCGTACATAATTTTGTGAATTGCCAACAAGGATCAAGGACTGTTAGTGTTTTGACTAGCAGTGTACAGAAAATCAACAAAAGATACTCTTGTCTTTTGTTTGGTTTTAAATACACACATACATGGCCATTACATGAGAGATACAATGACCCAATTCACACATAACCATAAACTATAAGCCATGGCTTCCTGTGAGCATGCAGGGTGCTGGTGTATGCTGCTCATTCACACACACCCATCTCCTCCTCCGTGTCATGCAGAGAACAAACAACCAGAGTTTGTTCTTGGTTTGCTGCTGGTGTTGAATTTGTAGAGAAACAAACCACAAGTTCACACATAAAGCTAAGCCAGTGATCAGGTCTGTATCCTTCCAGCAAGACACAGGGAGGAGAGTGGTGGGAGTGAAGGAGCAGCAGACATGAGCCCGCAGGAAGCTCGTGGGAAGCCATGGCTCATCTTAGGCTATGGTTTGCCACTGATCCAATATATATCTAGGTACACATGTTATGTTTCTTTCCTTCTAGAGCATCTAAAGTGATTATATAAAGACAACTGTTTAACACACATCAGCCACTGCTTGGGAGACTTTGTTCCAACTCAAACTGAATTCTCACCACTCACCTTTATGTGTTCATGTAGTTGAGCTTCATGCTGACGAGAGAGCTGTTCATGCTGTCTCTGAAATTCTGCTATGAGGATCTGTCTCTGGATCTGTTGCTTTTGTTTGAGGGCCAACAATTCCTGTTGAAGCTGCTGCTCACGTAATGTAGGTTCTGCAACTGGCATGGAGAACTGATGGTCCAAACGGAGATCCATAGGGACTACAGATGGTGCCACTTGCAAAGGTAGTGTTGTGGTCACATCAACTGCAAAAGCCAAAAGGCAAGGTTAGCTCATCTCCAATTCTTATTACGATTTTTACGCAGTATTTATTAGGGTTTTTTTTTATCCCACTTGTCCTTCTAAATGACCCAAGGGCAAACTTACATAATCTATGTTAGAAATAGAAAATCTGAACAATTAAAATATACCGTATTTTTATAGGACGCACTTTTCCCCCTCCAAAAACGAAGGGGAAATCTGGGTGTGTCCTATGGGGCGAATGCAGGCTTTCGCTGAAGCCTGGAGAGCGAGAGGGGTCGGTGCGCACCGACCCCTCTCGCTCTCCAGGCATCAGGAAGACATCTGCAGCCTAGGCAGCCCTGCGGGAGTGGCACCCGCCCTGTGGAACACCCTCCCGTCAGATGTCAAGGAAATGAACAACAAGACATCTGAAGGCAGCCCTGTTTAGGGAAGTTTTTAATGTTTGAAGTTTTATTCTGTTTTTAATGTTCTGTTGAAAGCCCCCAGAGTGGCTGGGGAAACCCATCCAGATAGGCGGGGTAGAAATAATAAATAAAAATTATTATTGTTGTTGTTGTAGCTGGTAAGGCAGGCAAAGACAGATGCCAGCATCCGTATCACTAAGGCCACTTAGATTTATAACATCATATTTGGATCAAAATGTAATTCCAATAGCCACAGCTGTCCTTAAAATCTAACTCTGATCAGCCACATGAACAATGGCAAGGAGGATGGGCGTTGCACTTCAAAAACAACTGAATGTTAACTACCCTTGCTCAAGTCAGTTAACCACAAAGAACCATTTAAGTTAGTAAGTTTAAAACAAAAACACTTTTGGAAGCTATTTTGGTGCTACCATATTTCAGTTTCAGAAAAGCAAAATATATTAGTCTTTCCTTCCTACAATGACTAGTAACTTACAATTTAACAAAAGCTCTCATGATAACTTCAATATATAACTATACAGATATTTTTAACATATGCAGATTAAATGTGAATGAATTAATCATTTAGAAGGTAGATAATCAAATTATGATATTAAATTAATTTACAAGCCTTCCTTTGGGAGTGTTGCATATACTGTATTTTTTACTGATGTTAGCTGTTTTAGGAAACAATATTTGTCTGAAAAGCAGGATGTAAATAAATAAATAAGAACTGATTTGCAACAAGACAATGGACAGAAAGAAGCTTTGATTCCTGAAATCTCTACCCCTAAGTCAGCGCTAGTCAAGAAGCAGGATGCACAAGAAACAAGAAGTTGGACATGTCTGCATATAAGGATCTGAAATACTTTATTTTTATTATTTATTGAATTTATATGCCGCCCTATACCCGAAGGTCTCAGGGCAGTTCACAAAACAGCACAAAAGAGCCACATTTTAAAAGGGTATAGGATGTAAATCAAATCAACCAAAGACCTGATTAAAAAAAACATTTTTGCCTGGTGCTTAAAGGTGTATAATGAAGACGCCAGGCGAACTTCCCTGGGGAGAGCATTCCACAGACGGGGAGCCACTGCAGAGAAGGCCCCGTTCTTGTGTTGCCACCCTCCGGACCTTTCGTGGAGGGACACGAAGGAGGGCCTCAGAAGATGATCTCAGGGTCTGGGTAGGTTGATATGGAAATAGGAGATCCTTGAAGTATTGTGGTCCTGAGCCATTTAAGGCTTTACAGGTCAAAACCAGCACTTTGAATTGGGCCCGGAAACTAACTGGTAGCCACTGCAGTTGGACCAGGATCGGTGTAATATGCTCAAACCGCCTTCCTCCGGTGAGCAACCTGGCTGCTGAATTCTCCATCAGCTGAAATTTCCAAACCATCTTCAGAGGCAGCCCTAGGTATAACGCATTGCAGTATTCTAACCCTGAGGCTACCAGAGCATAGACGCAGTTAGGCTATCCATGTCCAGAAAGGGACATAGGTGGGCCACCAGCCGAAGCTGATGGAAGGCACTCCGGGCCACTGAGGCCACCTGAGCCTCGAGCGACAGCAAAGGATCCAGGAGAAACCCCAGGCTACGAACCTGCTCCTTCAGAGGAAGTGTAACCCCATCAAGAGCAAGCGACCTCCCAGCCATTTTCCTTGAAGCTTGTACCTATTTTATTCTGGGTTTTTTTATTTGATGTTTAATGTATTGTAAACCGCTTTGAGATCTTTTCTTTAAAATACAGAAATGAAATGAATAATAATAAAAATATTTCTTTAAATTACACAATTTCTTAAAATTTATTATTTCTTTAAAATACAGAAATGAAATCATAGAATCATAGAGTTCAATGAGACCCATGGGTCATCTTGTTCATGGGTAGGCAAACTAAGGCCCAGGGGCCGGATCCGGCCCAATTGCCTTCTCAATCCAGCCTGCGGATGGTCTGGGAATCAGCGTGTTTTTACACGAGTAGAATGTGTCCTTTTATTTAAAATGCATCTCTGGGTTGTTTGTGGGGCCTGCCTGGTGTTTTTACATGAGCAGAATGTGAGCTTTTATTTAAAATGCATCTCTGGGTTATTTGTGGGGCATAGGAATTCGTTCATTCCCCCCCCCCCAAATATAGTCCAGCCCACCACATGGTCTGAGGGACGGTGGACCGGCCCACAGCTGAAACAGGTTGCTGACCCCTGTATTTGAAGATGGCTATCATATCTCCTCTCAGTCTCCTCTTTTCCTAGCTAAACATACCCAGCTCCTTCAACTGTTCCTCATAAGGCTTGGTTTCCGGACCCTTGATTCCTCCTCTGCACACATTCCAGCTTGTCAACGTCCTTCTGAGATTGTGGTGCCCAGAATTGGACACCATATTCCAGGTGTAGTCTGACCAAGGCAGAAGAGAGTGGGACTATTACTTCCCTTGATCTGGACACTAGACTTCGGTTGACACAGCCTAGAACAGCAGTGACTTTTTTTGCTGCTGCATCACACAGTTGACTCATGATAAGCTTGTGGTCTACCAAGACTTCTAGATCCTTTTCACATGTACTGCTAGTAAGCCAGGTGTCCCCAATCCTATATTTCTGCATCTAGTTCTTCCTGCCTAAGTGCAGAACTTTACATTTGTCCCTATTGAAATTCATTTTGTTAGCTTGGGCCCTGTTCTCCAATCTGTTAAAGTCATTTTGAATTCTGATTCTGTCTTCTACTGAATTAGCTACCCCTCCCAGTTTGGTATCATCTGCAAATTTGATGAGCATCCCCTCAATTCCTTCATCCAAGTAGTTTATAAAGACATTGAACAACAACGGGGCCAGGACAGAAACTTGTGGCACCCCACTTGTCACTTTTTCCTAGGATTGTGAGGAACCACTAATGACCGCTCTTTGGGTTTGGTCCACCAACCAGCTACAAATCCACCTTACAGTTACCTCATTTAACCCACATTTTACCAGCTTCCTCACAAGATTATCATGGGGGACTTTGTCAAAAGCCTTACTGAAATCAAGATACACTACGTCCACACCATTCCCCTGATTCGCCAAGCTTGTTACTCCATCCAAAAACAAACAAAAAAAGAGATCAGACTGGTTTGTCATGGCTTATTTTTGAGAAACCTATGCTGGGTCTTAATAATCACAAGGGCTGGTTAATATCTGATTTTCAACATTGTGATATATCACCATCTAAACATCACAATATTTTGATATATCACGATATCTGAAATAAGGCTGAAGCTATATAGAAGTGAATGTGGGAATGTCCTGGCAACTGCTAAAACCTATCGGTCTAATTCTAAAACTGATAAATTTTTACTTACTCTTAACATATTGTTACAACTGCTATGTTACAGTATTACTGTACTGATAATGTTTAAATTATCACATTTTCTCTAAAATTTAAGCTGTAAAATTTAATCAGTAACATAGATATCAAAGGTAAGGTGAGAGAATGTTCCCTAAAAAATTAATTACGTTACAAAACAAGTAAAAGGCCAATTCAGTGTCACTTTTAGTTATTCAAGTATTGAGTATAAAAGGTAAAAGGTAAATGACCCCTGGACAGTTAAGTCCAGTCAAAGGCAACTATGGGGTGCAGCGGTCATCTCACTTCAGGCCAAAGAAGCCAGCGTTTGTCCACAGACAGCTTTCTGAGTCATGTGGTCAGCATGACTAAACCGCTTCTGGTGCAACAGAACACCGTGACAGAAACCAGAGTGCACAGAAACGCTGTTTACCTTGCTGCCGCAGTACCTATTTATCTACTTGCACTGGTATGTTTTCGAACTGCTAGGTTGGCAGAAGCTGGGACAGAGCAATGGGAGCTCACACCGTCACACGGATTTGAACTGCCAACCTTACAATCGGCAAGCCCAAGAGGCTCAGTGGTTTACACTACATCCCACAACTCAAGTTATTTGATTGATAGTTAATTTTCTTTTCTAAACCAAGCCAAAGTAGAAAGAATGGAATGGATAAATTTTAACAGAACAAAATATTTTTAAACAAATTTATATATATATTTTGCCAGGAAAAATTGCATTTCTTTTATAAACCAGGCCAAACCAGAAAGAATGGATAAAATTTTACAGAACAAAAAAATATTAAATGAAATTTATATTTTTTTTGCAATGAAAATCTGCATTTCTGCACTCTCTGGCAATAGAGATGTCATTTGCCTTTGAAGAACATTGCCAGCAGTGCTGAACACATTTTCAGATGGCACACTTGTTCCGTTTTTTGGATAGCCAAATATTTCTTTGCAAGCTCTTTCAACTTTGGGAAGGATGCCTCATGTCCCATATCAGAGGGCATTCATCAATGTCCTCTGTTGGCATCGCCATATAGTCTGTGGGTTGCTTCTGCCCCAAAAGAAAGGCGCACACAAAAAACACAGGGGGTCCCCCCTTTTATTCTGAGACGACTTGCAAGCCAACTTGGTATCCCTCCCCCTTGCAGCAACATAGTGCAAGCAACTTGGAAGGGAAAGAGAGAGAGAGCACAGCTAAAAAAGAAGTTCCTTGGAAGGGTAGTACTAACAGAGAAGCTCATCACTGGAGCAAGGAAGGGAAAGGGTTAACACAGAGGAGGCAGGGGAGACTCTAGAGATGGTTTCTGAAAGATCTGATTCTCCATCAGGCTGCAGTTTTTGCTCAACCTTTTGTAGCTATTTGTAGCAATAACCTGTTCTCAAAGAGACAGAGATTTTTAGAGGGTCATCTTTTCTCAACCTGTAGCTATTTGTAGCAATGGCAGGGGAGAGCTCACCAGTTCTCAAAGAGGCAGAAATTTTTACAGGCAGCTGTTTTTGCTCAGCCTATTGTAGCTACAGTCATACCTCATGATGAATACGCTTCGGGTTAGGCAAATTCGGGTTGCACTCCGCGGCGACCCTGGAAGTAACAGAGCGCGTTACTTCTGGGTTTTGCCGCATGCGCAGACAGTCAAAATTATGTCACGTGCATGTGCAAAGCGCCGAAACATGACATGCGCAGACACAGGTTACGTTCGCTTCGGGATGCAAACGGGGCTCCGGAACGGATCCCGTTTGCATCCTGAGGTACCACTGTATTTCTAGTGATGGTGGGGAGAGCTAACCTGTTCTCAAAGATGTGGTGATTTCTGCAGCAGCCAGCTGGCAGGGAAGAGCTGACCAAGGCAGCGTTAGCAAGGGATGACTGTGGAATTATCTGTTCTGGGACCTTTCCTGGTACTGATGTCAAGTTCACTTGTCAGTAGTTCCCTGGGTCTTCATTTCCCCCCTTTTTGAAAATGGGGACATTTGCTCACCTCCAGTCTGCAGGGACCTCACCTGTTCTCCAAGAATTCTCAAAGATCATAGACAAAGGCTCTGACATTGCATCCGCAAGCTCCTTTAGAACCCTTGGAGACAGCTCTCCAGGCCCTGTAGATTTGAATTCCTTTAGAGTAGCTAGGTGTTCCCTTACTACCTCTTTTCCTATATTGAGCTGCAGCTCCCTCCTTACATCATTTATTCTGTTATCACCAGGCTGTGCATCACCTTTATTTTGAGTGAAGACAAAGGCAAAGTAGATGTTGAGTAGCTCCGCCTTCTCTTTGTCACTCAACGGCATTTCTCCATCTTTTCCACACAGAGGACCTACCACTTGCTTGTTCTTTCTCTTCCTTCGGACACAGCCAAAGAACCTTTTTTTATTATTATTTTCAACCTCTCTTGCAAGCCTGAGCTCATTCTGAGCTTTAGCCAGCCTGACTTTCCCCCTGCAACTGTTGGCTACTCTGTGATTTCCCCTTTCTTCCATTTCTTATACATGCCCTTCTTAACTCTCAGCTCATCTGTAAAGCTCCTTTTACGGCCACACCGGTTTCCTTAGAAACTGTAGCACCTCGGCTTACGTTACCCTCGGGTAACGTACACTTCGGGTTGCAAAAGCGGCAAACCCAGAAGTGTTTCGCCGCATGCGCATGCGCAGAAGCGGTCCTTCCAGGTGCGGAAACCTCAGGATCCAACTGGAGCTCTGGAACAGATCCCGTCTGCAACCGGAGGTACCACTGTACACTTTAAAACTATGAAACCAGAGTATTTTTGTATCATGGCCCCAGCCCACTGAAGAGAATGAGAGCCCATATCCTATTGATTTCCCTTGGACTCACGCTTCACTCACCTTCTCTAGATTAGAGCCCAGAAGTGCCACGAAAGCTCCCCAATTTGAAAACAGATGTGTAGTTCATTCAACATGAAACTGCATTTTGTCATTTCCGAATTTCTATACTGATATAAAGAATCAGCAACTCAGTGCTTCTCCATTAGCAAGTGTCTCAAATTTGCCCTGTAGAATGAGCTTTATTACACTGTGGCAGAGCCACTTCTGAAGAAAACCTACACATTTTACCTATTTAGTTGCTACAAATAATACCTACCTCAAATGCCTTCGGTATTAGACCAGCGTGCCAGCTGCAGAGCTCATCAACATCATTCCCATTCATTGTATTCACAGACTGGTGCGTCAAACATGACTCATACTACTTCAGTCACAAAAAACTATCAGACATGCCACAACTTCCAAACAGAAGCAATGAGTGCCTCTGACCCACAGGACTCTTCGGGAAACAATAAAACCTTCTCTGCTTAATGAACATGTCAGCCAAACAGAAAAAGCCCGTATTGTCATGAATATTTTATGGTGAACTAGAAAATTGCTTTTAACAGCTATGTCTTCACAACATATTAGTATGATCAGATTCATGACGTCTACAAAAAAGTATACAAAGGCTATATTCAGAGTTTTAATGAGAAATGCCAAAGGCACAAATTAGGTTTAAATTATGAATAGGTTGTATTCTTGGAGTCCAGTCTTTTCAACACCACAAAAGAATATAATACAGATTTTCAATGATTATGCTACTTTTATTATAGATAGATCACTGTCTTAGTTATCATTTTAACACCAAGTTAAAACATGTATACTGAGAAATTAAATTTTTCCAAAGATTGCCTATGTAAAAAACGAACCTCCAAGACATTTTACTTATAAAGTGTAAAATGAAAATGTATTTATAGTGAATTTGTTTTACACACACACACACACACACACACACACACACACACACTTCACTCTGACAATGCTCATACATTTTTTAAATCTAAAGTTTTAAAATTATGGTCAAATAAAATATATTCCATCATACCTGCAACCCACTGTCTGCAAGTAAGTATGTGTGTGTGAATTCACAATATATATTTTCCACCCTTAAAAAGGTGCTTAAAAAACACATTAAAATCCCCGCCAAAGAAATCAAGGCAACACTTGCAGATGCTCTGCTTGGGCAAAGGGGCTTTTAAAATCCACCTTCCAAACAGCCGTCTCTCGACAAGCCTCCTCCCAATAAGACCCTCTTAGCTAGCAACCCATAAAGTACAGGGGACTCTTGCTGGAAGGAAACTTTGCCCCTCCCTCTCTAGGCGAGTGAAAGTGCTTTCTCCTTGCTAATGGTGGCAACACATGAAAGATTCAGCACTCCACTGCCCCACAGTTAATTCAACACACAATATATGAGGAACACAACTATCTAACCAACATTTTGAATTTATTGCTATTTTAGTCTACCAGAAACCTAGTCTCTGAACTTGAACCCACCAACATAGTTTCTCACCTTATTTCCTGTGTGTATCAATGTGCAATGATCATCTTGAGTATCTTAAACTATTTCAGACACTAAAATCCTTGCACAAGAACTCAACATATATTTTACAAGTCCTTCAGAATTTTAGATCAAGTTAATGGCTGCCAAACAATATTTTCATCTGAGAAAAATGTAGCATGTGATTTGGGTATGTGCAACATATATCAAATGGAAATTATAATAAATTCAAAGGAACATTCAAACAAATGCTGTTAATTCTCAAGAATATATTAACACAAAGCCACTTAAGCAGACTAGCAACTCACTTAGAGGATAAACCCCCCCAGAATCCATTTAAAAATTATCTCTAAAATTGTTCACTGAGCATCATTTTTCTTCTGCTCAATATTTGTCACAAATACACGCTTAACAGTATTATTGCTTAGAAGATTGCACTGTATATGCATGGCACTCTATTCACAGTCCACACTTCAGTAAATGTCAAAATTTGCTGAAACACTAAGAGACAGTGAGATCATAGCTATTTATAGAAACAAGCTTCTGCAGTATCTGACTGCAGTGCCAAGATACAGGAATGATATTTTTATTGAAGCTGTAGTAGAACATACCTCAACATGGAATAATAGCAAGCTATAGCATATATCACCAGATATTTGTCCATTCTGTTTTAAAAGCCTTTTTAGTCACAAATAATATAATATGCTGAACACTATGAAGCTAGACTAAGGATTCAAACCAGAAGATAAAAATCAAGCAGAACTTTAAAGCATAACATGTAAGTAATATGGTTTATATATTGCAAACCATATTCAAACTGGAAGTCCTTCACAGTAAGACACTAGGATGAGCTCAGCACAGACAATATGTGCTAGTCTCTCAACGCTGATAAGGCGATCTGGAACATGCTCCCATGTTAGAATAATAGAACTACAGAATTGTAGCGTTGGAAGGGACCCCAGTATCAATGTAGGAATCTCAAATAAGCATCCATGACAGAGGGCCATCTAATCTCTGCTTAAAAACCTCCAATGTCTGCCACCTCTTGTGTGAGTCTGTTTCACAGTTGAACAGGTCTTAATGTCAGAAAATTCAGTCCTTTCTCCAAACTATGAGAATTTTCCCTGTGTTTTTTGGGGGGTGGGTGGGGGTGGGATAGGCAGAGAGGTAACCATGGTCAGGATTACATGTGCACCAAATTTATCTCCAAAAACAGAATCAGATGGAGAAATCCAAGTCCTAAAAGGGAAACACAATACAGTTCCTGCCTTCTGTAATAGGAATTCTGAGGTCTTGTTGTTGTTTAGTCGTTTTCAACTCTTCGTGACCCCATGGACCAGAGCACACCAGGCACTCCTGTCTTCCCCTGCCTCCCGCAGTTTGGTCAGACTCATGTTTGTAGCTTCGAGAACACTGTCCCACCATCTCGTCCTCTGTCATCCCCTTCTCCTTGTGCCCTCCATCTTTCCCAGCATCAGGGTCTTTTCCAGGGAGTCTTCTCTTCTCATGAGGTGGCCAAAGTATTGGAGCCTCAGCTTCACGATCTGTCCTTCCAGTGAGCCCTCAGGGTTGATTTCCTTAAGAATGGATAGGGTTCATCTTCTTGCAGTCCATGGGACTCTCCAGAGTCTCCTCCAGCACCATAATTCAAAAGCATCAATTCTTTGGCGACCAGCCTTCTTGATGGTCCAGCTCTCACTTCCATACATCACTACTGGGAAAACCATAGCTTTAACTATACGTACCTTTGTTGGTAAGATGATGTCTCTACTTTTTAAGATGTTGTCTAGATGTGCCATCACCTTTCTCCCAAGGAGCAGGCGTCTTTTAATTTCATGACTGCTGTCACCATCTGCAGTGATCATGGAGCCCAAGAAAGTAAAATCTCTCACTGCTTCCATTTCTTCCCCTTCTATTTGCCAGGAGGTGATGGGACCAGTGGCCATGAGCTTCGTTTTTTTGATGTTGAGCTTCAGACCATATTTTGCGCTCTCCTCTTTCACCCTCATTAAAAGGTTCTTTAATTCCTCCTCACTTTCTGCCATCAATGTTGTGTCCTCTGCATATCTGAGGTTGTTGATATTTCTTCCGGCAATCTTAATTCCGGCTTGGGATTCATCCAGCCCAGCCTTTCGCTTGATGAATTCTGCATATAAGTTAAATAAGCAGGGGGACAATATACAGCCTTGCCATACTCCTTTCCCAATTTTGAACCAATCAGTTGTTCCATATCCAGTTCTAACTGTAGCTTCTTGTCCCACATAGAGATTTCTCAGGAGACAGATGAGGTGATCAAGCACTCCCATTTCTTTAAGAACTTGCCATAGTTTGCTGTGGTTGACACAGTCAAAGGCTTTTGCATAGTCAATGAAGCAGAAGTAGATGCCTTTCTGGAACTCTCTAGCTTTCTCCATAATCCAGTGCATGTTTGCAATTTGGTCTCTGGTTCCTCTGCCTCTTCTAAATCCAGCTTGCACTTCTGGGAGTTCTCGGTCCACATACTGCTTAAGCCTGCCTTGTAGAATTTTAAGCATAACCTTGCTAGCGTGTGAAATGAGTGCAATTGTGCGGTAGTTGGGGCATTCTTTGGCACTGCCCTTCTTTGGGATTGGGATGTAGACTGATCTTCTCCAATCCTCTGGCCACTGCTGAGTTTTCCAAATTTGCTGGCATATTGAGTGTAACACCTTAACAGCATCATCTTTAAAAAATTTAAATAGTTCAGCTGGAATATCATCACTTCCACTGGCCTTGTTATTAGCAGTGCTTTCTAAGGCCCATTTGACTTCACTCTCCAGGATGTCTGGCTCAAGGTCAGCAACCAGACTACCTGGGGTATACAAGACATGCATTTCTTTCTGGTATAGTTCCTCTGTGTATTCTTGCCACCTCTTCTTGATGTCTTCTGCTTCTGTTAGGTCCTTTCCACTTTTGTCTTTTATTATGGAAATCTTTGTACGAAATGTTCCTTTCATATCTCCAATTTTCTTGAACAGATCTCTGGTTTTTCCCATTCTATTGTTTTCCTCTATTTTTTTGCATTGCTCGTTTAAGAAGGCCTTCTTGTCTCTCCTTGCTATTTTTTGGAAATCTGCATTCAATTTCCTGTATCTTTCACTATCTCCCTCGCATTTTGCTTGCCTTCTCTCCTCCGCTATTTGTAAGGCCTCGTTGGACAGCCACTTTGCTTTCTTGCATTTCCTTTTCATTGGGATGGTTTTAGTTGCTGCCTCTTGTATAATGTTACGAGCCTCCATCCATAGTTCTTCAGGCACTCTGTCCACCAAATCTAAATCCTTAAACCTGTTCCTCACTTCCACTGTGTATTCATAAGGGATTTGACTTAGATTGTATCTTACCGGCCCAGTGGTTTTTCCTACTTTCTTCAGTTTAAGCTTGAATTTTGCTATAAGAAGCTGATGATGTGAGCCACAGTCAGCTCCAGGACTTGTTTTTGCTGACTGTATAGAGCTTCTCCATCTTTGGCTGCAGAGAATATAATCAATCTGATTTCGATGCTGCCCATCTGGTGATGTCCATGTGTAGAGTCGTCTCTTGTGTTGTTGGAAAAGAGTGTTTGTGATGAACAGCTTGTTCTCTTGACAAAAGTCTATTAGCCTTTGCCCTGTTGTTCCAGTTGTTCCTTTTATCTCTTGACTCCCTACTTTAGCATTCCAATCCCCTATAATGAGAAGAACATCCTTCTTTGGTGTCATTTCTATAAGGTGTTGTAAGTCTTCATAGAATTGGTCAATTTCAGTTTCTTCAGCACCAGTGGTTGGTGCATAAACTTGGATTACTGAGATGTTAAAAGGTCTGCCTTGGATTCGTATCGAGATCATTCTATCATTTTTGAGTTTGCATCCCAGTACAGCTTTTGCCACTCTTTTGTTGACTATGAGGGCCACTCCATTTCTTTTACGGGATTCTTGCCCACAGTAGTAGATGTGATGGTCATCCGAACTGAATTCGCCCATTCCCGTCCATTTTAGTTCACTGATGCCCAGGATGTCAATATTTATTCTTGCCATCTCATTTTTGACCACATCCAACTTATCAAGGTTCATGGTTCTTACATTCCAGGTTCCTATGCAATATTTTTCTTTACAGCATTGGACTTTCCTTTCGCTTCCAGGCATATCCGCAACTGAGCGTCCTTTCGGCTTTGGCCCAGCCGCTTCATCAGCTCTGAATCTACTTGTACATGTCCTCCGCTCTTCCTCAGTAGCATGTTGGATGCCTTCCGACCTGAGGGGCTCATCTTCCAGCATCATAGGTATATGTTAAATGTTCATAAGTGTACCAACCAAGCACGTACATAGATCAGCACAGGAAGCCTGACCTGGAACCATTTTGAATCCCAAACTGTCCCAAACTGACCAAATGTTTTCTCTGCAAGGTCAAAGGAAAATGGAAAAGCCTCCCCATTGTCTTTTCCTTCACAAATCCTGTCTTAAGGGTATGTCTGTGTTTGAATAGGGTGTGAGCCTGTGCCCAGGAACTAAGTATTTATCATTACAAAAGACTGGCCAGGCTCCCCAGGCAATCCAATCAAGTAACCTGCCAGACAGGAGATAAACAATGACAGGAGAAAAACAACATTCAAATTTCTGTTTTAGACCACCTTTTCTGTGATGTAGGTATGATGTATCTGGGGGGTGGTCTTAGGTTACACCCCTTCTGTGATGTATGTATGATGTTTCTGGGGGTGGTCTTGATCTAGAGGGTGGCAATTTCAAAAGTCTTTATAAGGCCTTGCACGCCATTTTTCTGGGTTCATCCTCTCTCCTGCGTGTGAGGGGAGAACCCTGTTGCAACAGATCAATAAAGATCAAGCTTACTAGCTGCTTTGCTTCTCAATATTCTCGGGTTGGCCTCTGTTATTTTCTCCTACCAAAAGGGAACCTATGTAAGGACTCTATATGGGCTCTTGGATACCCCATAAGGGAAAAAGGGCAGATTTTTGTTTACAACACTTCCAATCAGGGTTACAAGATTGGGAGCACTATGCTTCATTCACATGTCATGCAAAAATGTGGTTTAGCACAATGAATGAACAGGAATGAGCCTCAGCAACCCTTAGGCTGCCACATTCCCTCACCCAAGTCAGGATGCTTTCGGAAGCTTTTACTTTCAGTTTTGGTTAACCACAGCTTGCCATGCCATCCAGACCCAGAACTGTGCTTAAAATTAACTACAATGAATGGAATGGTTTGAAGTTGCTTCCTTTAAGCAAAGCCTGGTGAACATTAACCAATTTATCACTCCCACACTACCTCCAGCTACACACAAAGAGGAATCCAAAAACCCAAAGCACAACCAAGAGCTGGTTCATGAATAAATATAAACCAATGTTTAGCACAACACGCAGTTTAGAATGAACCTGAGCAAAGCCTCAGGCTTGTTTGCTTCCCCTTCTTTTGCTGCACAACTGGGAAAGTGACTTCTGGAATTTCATTCAATTTCCACCACCTCTTAGATCACACTTTAAAAACAAACTGGATGCTTGATTATACAAGCTTCATAACCCATGGTTTAGCAATGACTTGCTGTGAAACAAACCAGAGTGTGCTTTATAATAAAGCTAGAGAAGGCTCTCAGCTATTGGCACACAGTAAATGAAGGATAAGCCAGAACAGGCATCAGGCCACAAAGGCCTTTAGAGTAACAGTGTTCAGGTGGGGAGATGTTCCTGACCCAAAGCTTATCTTTTCCTTCTTTGGCTACTCGGTATGTACTACTGCCCATCCGCCAATACCAGACACAAAATAGTATCAAATGTGCCCTTTGGGGACAACATTTAAAAACATGGAGAGGCATATAAATTCTAGCTAGTTCCATGAATTGATTATCTAGAGCAGTGGTAAGCAATATACTGCCTTCCATATGTTCTGGACTACAACTTCCATCATTGCTAACCTTTGGCCATGATGATGGGAATTGTGCTTCAGAATATCTGGAAGGCCCTAGGTTGCCTCTCCCTATCTAGATCCCTTACGGCCGGCTTTCAGAACTCAAATTGACTTGGAGGGTGACTTGCACAGGGAGATTGGGGAGGGCATAAGGATTCCAGCTGAGCGTTCTCAGTGGTGTTACCCCAGTTGTGGATTCCTCTTCTTAGCCCTCTTCTCCCTTCTGAGTAACCTTTCCTAATCTGGTTAAATCTCTTCCCCCCCCCCCCCGCCACGTGTTTCTCATTATGATTGACCCTATGCTGCTATTGACCTTTTTCCTAAGCTAACAGCAGTGGCAGGAGTGGTGAGAATTTCCATTAGAGTTGTGAGAGTGGAAGGAAAGGTCTACCATTTCCCTCTCTGCAATTCCTCTTTTGCTGCTGAGTTGACTGGGGAACAGGTAAGCATAGTGAAAACGAGGCTGGACTACAAAAATAAATTAATTTGTATCTGGAGCCCCCCCCCCCCATTTCCTGTTGATTAGTGGGAGGGTATTTTGTGGGCCATGTAACATTAAACAGTGGGCCAGTGTTGGCCAGGGGAGTGGGGTGGACTGCACACTTCTGAATGAGAAATAGAAAAAAAATGTCATGTATCTTGGAGACTACGTGTACAGATCAGAATATGTGCATACTACCTGGAGAACCAATGGAATGCAGTCAAGGTATGTACATTTCCAAGGCCTGTGGGAGATTATTAATAATGGCTGGAGAATGCAGAAACGTTAGTCAATATATGCACATTCCCCAATGCCTGATGAAGACCAGGAAATGACCAGAAAATAATGACCAGGAGATGTACACAATTCCCCGGGTTATGAACACATTCTCTATAAGGCAAGAATTTGCAGCGACCACTTGTCATACACATTAGCAACTTAACATACATACAAAATTCCCCTTAACATACATATGTAATTATGCTTCCTTTCCCCACAGATGTGCAAACACAAAGAATTGTTCAATAAATCTGTATACCGAGTATGAGAGTTGTATATGTGTGTGCATGTGACAGAGTGATGGAGATTGATAATATTTCTACAATCAACTCAATATTCAAAAACCTGGCCATCCTTTTAGTTACCAAATATCATTCCATCCTATTTTCCTATACAAATTAATTATAGGTTAGTACCAATCAATAGCATCACATATAATCAAGCAGATTACAATGATAACATATATATAACAATTGCAGCATAGGCCAAGATTATAAATACAAACATTATCTCAATACTATTTTAATTAGCTTGAATAAATTCTGCAATTAATATCTAACCCATATCTATTCCATTCTAGCTCATAATATTCTTTCTTTACCATGTTATTCAAATAACCTGTAAAGAATATAGGGGTTGCTCATGCGTAAGTTGCCGCCACTCCTGCTATATTGCCTTGTTAAACCTTTTCTGTCTGGACAGCCCTTCACTTCGTGGCTGCCTCAGTCGCTAGCAGAATCCGTCAGTGGGCGTTTCTTAAACCTTTTCCAGCATAAAAGCTGTTTGACGCCAAGTCTCCTCCTACTCTCCCTGCGCGGAAGTCTTCTGCGCAGGGAGGGTGTGGGTAGCAGAGGACCCGTGCTCTCCCCGCTGGTGTCCAGCGAAGAGTCCTGGAGCCCTCTCGCCGATTCCCCCATCTGCCCCCCTTTGTCCCTGGTGTTGCGCTGATTTCCTTCCCCCGCTGAGCTGCCTCTCTCCCTGCTGGGCCCTTCTCCAGCATCATTTGAGAGCCTTCCCTCCGCCTCTGGCTCCGATGTCAGTTCCCTGACATAACCTAACACCACAAATAGATCTAATGATATTATATAACTTAATATTACCTATAATGGATAGTTAACCTTTTTCCAAAAAAAGGTAATTTCTGTCATATCTACTCATTCCAAAGAATAATCACCATTTCATAAACCCAGGGACAGGCATATAAAGAAATCAGCCCTAACAGACCATATTTACACAGATGAGGCATCAACATAAAACTCAAAGGTTGATATAAAAATTAGTAAAACTATTTGGCCGCAGCTTTGCTTTGTTTACTTCCTTCAATATCCTTCCCGTTTCCATTGTTAAGTATTATTTTTCCATAGTTGACATTAAATATTACAAATAATCTATGCTCCAAATGATTCCAAAAGTATCAAGTTACAGATCTCCCACCCCTTACAGAATGTTATGTACCATATACTTCTCACATATGGCATAATATTAAACAGCTTTATCTCTTACCAGAACTTGGCATATGGTTTACTCTGGCTGGATTTAACAATTCTACTGGCTGGTCCCTGCCAGAAAGTCCATCTGAAAAAAAGAGAGAAACCCACCTAGTGTTAGTAGCTCCAGCAGGTTAAAGTTCACCAGAGGTTCTGAAGACATGACCTGATGAAAAAATAGAGGCAAAGAAACTGAGCTACGGTTCTCAAAATATATATATATAGTTTTCAGGTATAAGTACAATTTACATTACAATATATTTTGTTTCAGTATTCAACTGTATTGAACTAAATTTTATGTAAGAACATGGTTGTTTTTACACAGTGTGTTTATATTACTGGCATTTTGTACCTTGCATTTAAATTGTAAGCAACTGTTGTAGCCTATGATACCTAATACAATACAAATTGATCATTCTAACAGTTTGGTTAAGTTATTGGTAAATGATTTGTAGAAACTTTATTAAGTTCATACTTAATAGCAAGTTGCAAAAGAAGCTATTATAGAGTTACCGGTAATAAAAACACACTGCGCAAAGTAATGAACAATTCTGAGAATTTTGGGTTCCTTTTTATTAAGTGCATGAAATGAAACTACAATCTGGAACTGTCTGGGGGCTTTTCACTGCTGTTATAATACAAAATACGGATTGTATTATAAGAATTATTATATTATGAGAAATATATATATTTCTTATAAATCCTTATTGTATATTAAACAGTCCAATACAGCAATTAAATTAAATTCAATTGTAAAAAAAGACAAAATAAGTTTTTCAACACACAACTGAGATGTGAAGAAGACAATGTTTTAAGAAAGGTTTACTTTAAATGGTATAAGCAGAAATTCATGCTGTCAAAGCACTTTCCTGGTTATAATTTTTCTGGGCCACTGTGAAGGGAGCCCACTGTGCCCCTGGGTCAGGAGCTGCCACGGCCGGCCACCACAGCGGAGAAAAGTGGAGGGCAGCACTGCTGCAACTCTCCTCTCTCTGCCCCCGGGGGGTCAGGCTGGACACAGCTGGCAGTGTAGGGCCGATGAGGGAGCCTGTTGTTGGAGGCACCTGGTCATGCCCCCTCAAAAAAAAATATGCCCGAGACCACAGTGCCCACAGCTCCCCCACACACTACGCCATTGACCCACGTCTTGCTGATCTTTTCGGGATGCTGAAGAGATCAGTGTAAAGGCGGCTTTCCAAGAAGGTCCTGCCCATCAGCTGGCATCACTAGTAACATAAGCAGATGGGCAGGTGGGCATGGTTTGGAGGAATGGCTTTACAGGCCAAACTGGACCCCCCCCCCAAGTGGGCCCAGACTGGCCCACAGGCCAGAAGTTCCCACCTACAATGTGTGGCCATAGCCATACGCGATTTCCTCAGGAACAGAAAGTCATTTCCAGCTGCTACCACTATCTGATCATCCAGATATAAAGCTGACCCCTAAGCTGATTTTTCAAGTTGAGTACATCTCCCTTCAACTCCTAATCCACAGTCTCCCTCCCTCCTGACCAGGAATACATCTGTCTTGTACTGAGCTTCACAATGAGAACCTTGAAGCACCAGTTCAGAACCCCATTTTACCACATCTCACATATAATTTAGTAAAGAAAAACAACACATTGGGTCTAACTAGAGAGGAATAAGTTATATCATTGTAGCTGAAAATGATACTCCCCAACTAAAAAAGTAGAGAAAAAGACAGCAAATACAACATTCTGAAGGCAAATCACATTTCTATTTCTACAGTCATTGGCCAGGAGTGTACAGTGCAGACTAGAACAGTGCAGGTCATAGAACATCGAGATATAAATTTGGCAATTGTGAGGTAAAATGTCAGAATAGTTCTTATTCAGTAGCTATTATGCTGTGCTCTCTTTGAAAAAGATTTGACTATCTCATATTACTAATGGCTTCAATGACCCACTAAAGAAAAAAGAACTCTGCTAGTGGCCAGCCAGAAGAGAAGGGAACCTTCCTCCAGTCGCTAGACTTGGCCAGCAAGATACAAAACATTACACGGCAACCACCTACAATTCCCAACGACAAAGAATAATTCGGAAGAACGGAACAAGGAAAACTGAAGTAAAAGGCAAAGAGGACAGGATAAAATGGGGGTTCACTGAGGCTATGCTTCTTATATAGAAGGGAACCTCACAAGTCAAACTTTCTGTTTATGGTTAGCTGAACTTTCTGGTCCTCCTTCAGCAGAGCATACATTTCCATTCCACCTTAAGGAACGGACATGGAATTGTTACGTGTCACGTGTCTGTTTACATTCCAACACAATATGCTGGGAACTTCCGTTGTGTGTATAGCTTTTGCTTTTACCTGTTCTCTCTGAGACGACATGAGAGAGAGACGATGTTTCTTTGTCCTGATTTATGATTAATAAATCTGTAGTTGTAGTATGCTTCCACAAGCCACATGCCTATTCTGTATGCGTAGTTCGATCTGCTGATAGTGTGCCGTGGCTCAGAAGCCCGGGTCACTGATTTATGTCAGAGCAAAGGCAATGGTCTTCACGGCTGGAAGGAGTCGGCCGAGCTGGGGCTAGCCAGCTGGCCTCCCAGCCCTCTGCATGTCGACAATGTCCACTGAGGGCAGGAGAACCCATATTCACAGAACTTGTTGCAAGATCCTCCTGCCAAAGGATACTTTCACCAAAGCAGAGATTGGGTGGCCATCTGCCATGGGCGCTTTAGCCGAAATTCCTGCATTGCTGGTTGGACTAGATGACCCTTGGGTCCCTTCCAACTGTACAATTCTATGATTTTCTGTACCTTGCTTTTGAGCACTGTGTATTTTGCAGTGATTGAGTGTGAAATCATCACAAATTATAACCAGGCAAAAGTTTCCTATTTTTCTCTGAGAGAGCATTTTCAGTCATTTTGGATTGTCATCTCCCACCAGTAGGAGGCAGGGCCTGACTATGAGGAGGAGTCTTTGTATTGGGCTCCCCAGTTCTCCTTTAAGTGCACCTTACTTTTAAAATTATTTCTATCTATCTATCTATCTATCTATCTATCTATCTACCTATCATTCATTCATTCATTTCTAGTTGTTTATTCTCTCCCCCCCCCCATCCCAAGGAAGACTAGGATTCACGTGGATGGCGATCTCAGGATATCTAAAGTTCCAGCCTCTCCACTTTTCAGACTGAATGGATGGGTTAACTGAAAAGAGGAAGCTGTTTGCTTTCTCCTGCCTTTTTGCCTTCTCCTTTATGTTTTCTATGAAAACATGTTTATCCACCTTGGAGAATTCATTAAATGTGGTGGGGTGAAATCACAAGGCCACTCTACATATGTCCTGTAAGAGGATGTGGATGTGACCACCCCTCTATTATAATTATAAATTAAATTTCGATACCTCCCTTCATCTGAGGATCACAAGGCGGTTTAAAATTTAAAGACACAAAAATACATACTACAGTAACAAACAAAAATAATAACTCACTCCCCCCCACCACTTGATTGTGGGCATGATTCCCTATTGAACATCAATTTTACTCGAAGCCTGAGGACTATGTGGTCTGGGTGAACACCACCACATTCCCCCCAAAAGGCCAGAAACCCCAGCAATCTAATCTGCCTGGACAGGAGAATGGGAGAATTTTGTATGTGTGTTTGTTCATGTTGACTTGCTGTGTGTGTGCAACAAATATTTAGTCCTGCGGGAGGGGTGCCATTTACAGAAAACAATGAGAACTGGCTTGTAGCAGGTCATCTCTTGTGAACGCAGAAATGTAAAAAGCCACACAGTTGTGAATGCAGCCAAAAAGTCATGTGAGGAATTAAAAACGGTACTGTACTATGTTGATCCTTCAATCCAGGAAAGCATATCAGCTTCCCAGACAGAACAACCCCCCCCCCTCCTTCCCCCATACACTGTTCTCAAGGGCACATGAGGTGGGAAGCCTCCATTGTGGAAGCAGAAGTCATCTGAATCCTGCTCCGTGGGACTGAGGTTGAGTAAGGAAGAATAGAAGCCTTGATAATAATTAAGAAGTACTACTTTTCTATAAGCAATACTTAACAGTACACCTGCCCCAGATCTGTACTTGCAACACCACTAATACACACAAAGAACTTGTTTTCATCACATCCATGCCAGACTGCATGATTACTTCTGTTATCCTTTCCTTCCTCTGTCCTGAAAGTGATGGCTTCATTTACTATTACTATTTATTAAATTTGTATACTGCCCTTCATCCGAAGATCACAATATAAAAATACAAAGTAATTCATGGATGTGGTGGGCATGTTGCCTCAAAACAGAAGGAGTGTGCTTTCTTTATCCAAGATACTCATTGCCTTTCAGCTCAACTGCTGAGCAGACATTGGAACAGTGGCTTTCTAAAGGCAATTAAATGTGAGGGAAAGCGCATCCAGGCATGTAGAGCAGATGCCCTTGTCTGAGAGAACAAGATCCATTTTCTATTCATGCCAGAACATTTCCCAGTGCTCTATGCCTTTTAAAAACTTGCCTACTTGCCTGATAGACAGAGTAAGTGAAAAATTGTAATACATTTTTGTTGAAATACGTGCAATACACTAAAATGTAAAGAAATTGTTCCTTCAGCAGATTCCTGAAGAGCACAATATCACAGACAACCCATGCATGTTGAATGACAAAAGTCACCAGCCATTATGAAAAAGTTTGAAGTACTAGCTTTACTCAAAATAATTCAACTGTTTGTCAGGGGCTGGAAGACATTATACAGCCGAATCACAATCCCAAACATTGATAAATATTTTTGTACCGCAAATGTACATTGGGAGGCAGCAATTTGGGAGCGATATTAAATGAAAAGGATGCTTATCCCCATGAAACATCCCTAACAAATGCCAAAGATACAGCTGCTTTTCTACAAGCAAGGCTTCCAGATCAGTTTCCAAAGCAAACATGTGAAGATGACACAGTTTGGAAGCACATCTTAGTAATGTAAAGGTTTGAATATACCCTCTTGGCGTGGTGCTCTGCACAGTTAGAGAAATCATTTATGAGTCTTTGGTCCAAATCCTGAAATGCTTCAAATCTTTTGAAGAGTAATGGTCTCTTCCATGCCCTCAATTTGCCCAGCATCCGGCCTACCAAAGTGGCCAGCCAAATGCATCACAAACACAGCAGGTGGATGGCGAGAAGCAGAATATCACCACCCGTTGCTCTGGACTTGCGAGACATTTCCAAAATGCCATGCAACCAGCAATGCCCTCACTCTTCCCTCATAGTTCGAGAATAAGGAGGTGAGCAGTGTGAGAAACTCAGATACCTAAGCTACTTCCCAAATTGCCCCTTAAACCTAGGTTACAGCTACTGCAAAGCTGAAAATGAATTGTATATATTGTTAACACAATAAAATTCAAAAAGCGTAATGTGGTTTTCCCACTTTTTTAGCTTCTGTTTTGATTCCCATTGGTTATTTCAGGTGTATTTTGTGGCCTTTTGAAAAACAGAAGCAATTAATATTTCCAAAAAGAAAGCATCAAAAGTATCCCAAACCATACCATTGTATTTTGGGCAAATTAATCCAGAGTAACTACCATTTCCTGATTCCGTACTAACAACAGCACACACACCGGCGTGTTGAGTTGGGCCCAACATTAGGGAGGCCGTCACATGTGCATGACGTCACATGCCTCACCCCCGCCCCAGTCCAGCCAGGCCTGCTGGGACGCATGGGCGTCCCTTTGAGGAGCGCCAGAGCGCCTTCCCAGAAAGCGCTCTGGTGATCACCGCAGTGTGCGGGGAGGGTGAAAAACGCCCTCCACGCCTCCTGCACCCACCTGGCGGGCCAGCGCTTGCCCGAGAATGCGGCCTCAGCAGCACCGTCTCACGGCGCTGCCCAGCTGACCTGACCCAGGAGCTCCCTTGCACCTGCAGCCCTGTACAGACGAGGGGGGGTGGCCCGGCAACGCTACTGCCGCAGCCTCTCCTCCACTGGGCCAGACCTGACTCAGGAGCAGAGCTGAGGCTGGGCTCGAGTGCTTGCCTGGGGGCAGCTTGGGATTGTTGGAGGGGCTCAGCTCCCTGCCTACAAATATTGAGGGGGCTGAAGCCCCTTCCGTCTACTGTAGCTGGTGCCCCTGCCAACACATATTACAAGCCTGCACAACTGATGGCAGAGACACCCACCTTGAGAGTCCAGTTTGGTGTCCCTCAATCCCCCCACTCCAACATCTGTTTTGTTTTTAAGCACCACTGTGAGAGTCTAAGGTAAATAACACTTTATTATATTTTAGTATATATGCTGCCAAAGCAAGCGTGGTAAATTACACTCTAAAATGCACTACAAGCAGTGACTGTTTTAGGCGTGTCCTATATGTGTGTATGGGGATGTGGGTGGCGCTGTGGGTTAAACCACAGAGCCTAGGACTTGCTGATCAGAAGGTCAGCGGTTCAAATCCCCGTGACGGGGTGAGCTCCCGTTGCTCAGTCCCTGCTCCTGCCAACCTAGCAGTTTGAAAGCACGTCAAAGTGCAAGTAGATAAATAGGTACCACTCCGGCGGGAAGGTAAACGGTGTTTCTGTGCACTGCTCTGGTTTGCCAGAAGCGGCTTAGTCATGCTGGCCAGGGGTCCCTTTACCTTTATATGTGTATGACCAAGCAGGCGCACTGAACCCAGAAGTGACCCAAAAGTCACAAAATGGGGTGGGGCAGGGCAGGAGTGGGGTTTTTGCAGGCTTTTACAATAGATTTTCAAATATATGTGATTTCACTTAAATGCATGGTGCCTTGGAACTATGATGGAGTTTGAGGCTCAATTAAGTAAAGGGACCCCTGACCATTAGGTCCAGTCGTGGCCGACTCTGGGGTTGCTGCGCTCATCTCACTTTATTGGCCGAGGGAGCCGGTGTACAGCTTCCAGGTCATGTGGCCAGCATGACTAAGCTGCTTCTGGCGAACCAGAGCAGCGCACGGAAACACCGTTTACCTTCCCACCAGAGCAGTACCTATTTATCTACTTGCACTTTGGCATGCTTTCAAACTGCTAGGTTGGCAGGAGCAGGGACCGAGCAACGGGAGCTCACCCCGTCGTAGGGATTCGAACCGCCAACCTTTCGATTGGCAAGTCCTAGGCTCTGTGGTTTAACCCACAACGCCACCCGCGTCCCATAGTGGTTTATTAGAACACCACAAATAAAACATGATGGTATAGGTCCAGTAAGGAAAGTATCTCAGGATGCTAAGTACTGACAGAAACAGCGTATTTTAAAAAAAAAAAATACATACTTCAATGGCGCACAATACTTTGTGCCCCAAATTTTCAAGTTAAAAAAATCAGTCGTAACCTTTATGAAAGCATATTAACTTGCAATCTCTAATAATGTTTCTCTGGAATAAAAAAGCTTTTGTAGTTAAGATAAAATGGAAGTATGGCACCCTCAGTGTGGTGACCTCTGACATTAGAATGAACAAAGAGCACCAATATTTGAGGTTATTTTAAAAGCAGCAAGAAAAGTGCAATAATTCAACTTTTACTTCAACTTGAATTCATTTCAGGACAAAACAACCAGCTACTACTAATTTATATTTACTTCCCAAATGTGAAAATTATATTTTACTGCATGGCACTTCAATAAAAATAAAAAGTACCGTATTTTTTGCACCATAACACTCACTTTTTTCCTCCTAAAAAGTAAGGGGAAATGTCTGTGCGTGTTATGGAGGGAATGCCTACGGGTGGCATGGCTACGGATTTTCCTCCTCTAAAAACTACGTGCGTGTTATGGTCGGGTGCGTGTTATAGAGCGAAAAATACGGTATATGAATAGCCCTTGAGGATATCTAAGGTTCAAAATAGCAACACGGCAGTCAAAGTAAGTGGAGGAAAAGTTAACTCCTCCACACTATCAAAATACAGAGAATAAAATAATTCATTATTTTATGATAGCATTCACAAAACTATTAACATTTTCATCTGTTATTACTGGTGGCTAGCACATTAGCACATAAAAATCACTATATCCTGTTTCTGAACCCAATACTACTACATGGGTGGTGTTTCTTGGTCTCATCTATGCAGGACAAAATGTAGAGGCCTCTTTCATGCCAACATCTTATTCATAACGTGTCATCTCCACAAGACTGCATTGAGTAGCTAAACACACAGCAATTTGTGTTAATTAAAGCACAGAAGATACACTACCGGGGGGGGGGGGTTAGCAAAAATGTCACAGACCAAGATATACATAAGCCTGTCAATATGTGGTAACTTCCTAGCTATTAAAGGAGCAATTATATCAAAAATTGGGAGTTCAGAACTCCAAGTTTTGAAAAGTCCAGGTTTTGAAAAGAGCATGTACCCACATGATGAAAGCCTGGAAAGGCCCAAGCTGAGGGATGTGCTGAGAAACTTGAGAGACTGAAGCTGGCACAGGCTCAAAGAACAGGAACATCAGTAAAAAGAGACCCGACATACACAGAATCAGCACAAAGCAAAGTTTTGGGGAAGACAGTGTTCATGTTTACTTCCCAGCCCTCAGATCACAGTAAGTAGAAGGCACAGGGGCTGGAGGTATGAGATGCCACCCCAAGTCTAGCTGGTATGCACAAAGCTAGAGCAACAGCTGGCCAAGCTGGCCCAGTTGAAGCACATTGAAGGCTGTAATACAAGAGGCACTCCAGTGTCCCAATACTTTGGGGGCAGCAGATTCTGTAAGTCAGCTAGACAAAGCCTATCCAGCCCCTGCAGGAAGTTTTGAAGACACGGCTCCTTTAATTCTAGGCATCTTCCTAAGTTTCTGTTTGTGGAAGCTTTATGAATCCTTACAGAACACTTAGTCATACTTCTCCAAGGGTAAAAGGTAATGATAACGGGACAGTTAAGTCCCATTCAAAGGCGACTCTGGGGTTGTGGCGCTCATCTCGCTTTCAGGCCAAGGGAGCCGGCGTTTGTCCACAGACAGCTTTCCGGGTCATGTGGCCAGCAGGACTATTTAAAGACTATTTACAGAAATACTGTAAAATTAATGAATGTTAAAAGGACATTGGATTGAAATTAAGTGGTGTTAGTAATAAGATTAATAAGAATATGTAAATTTGGATTGATAATGACGGAAATTATATTTTTATCATAGTTTAAGATGTTGAATAAGGTTAAATGACAGAGGGTAAGAACTTGCTGAACTAAATATTTGAATTGGAATACAAAAAGGGAGGTGTGAGGAGGTCAAGAAACTAGTGAATAAGATATAATATCTGGAGGTATAATTTTTCTTCTTTTTCGGGGTGGGTTGGCGTTTGTTATGACTTCTTTTTTTTGTAACTGTCTTTCTGTTGAATATGTGTTCTGCTTTGTATTTTTTCTTATTCCTGAAAAATTTTGTGCTATGTATTTTATGTTTAAAACTTGTTTAAAATTTGTTTATGAAATTTAATAAATACATTTACAATAAATAAATAAACCACTTCTGGCACAATGGGACACTGTGACAAGTGCCAGAGCACATGGAAATGCTGTTTACCTTCCTGCCGCAGCAGTACCTATTTATCTACAGTTGCACTGATATGCTTTCAAACTGCTAGGTTGGCAGAAGCTGGTATCAGAAGGGAATGGGGCAGATCTTGCAATTTACCAGGGACAACTACAATGACCCACTGCTTCAGCTTCCACCACCATCTACCCCCACTACTTTAAAACTCTTCATAATTCCTCAAATTCTTCCATTTGTCATTTTCACCCAGAGTACCCTGTTAGATTTCTCTATTCATACCTGGTCCCAGATCCTGCTACATGTCTAACATCCCTCGTTCTTTGCAAGATCCTGATTAAAATTCAGAGACGGTAGGTTTCCTAACTTGCTCCATATTGTGTAAGTAGCCTTAAAACTCACATCATCTATCACTTCTGGTTTCCCATGGTAACAATTTGTTCTAGATAGAAAGGATTTTTGACCTTACCTGGATGGCTTTGAGAACTCATTGCTAGCAGAATTTAAACAAGTGTGAGAAAAAGAGGCTAGCTTCTGAGCAGACAACAGTCCTGGAGAGCTTCAGTGTTCCAATGGAACATAGAACGTAAATTCAGGAGGAAACACATTCATAGCCACCAGATAAATTCCAGATCAGAAAGACATTCTATGTTGTGAAGCAATGCAATCCAGCAAGACGGTAGACTATTCAAGTTGTTTTCAAAACGTAATCCTGTAAAGAAAAAAATGTCAAATGAATTTGGTTTCTTGCATACAGTGCTCATGCTCCCATACTTTACTGCTTGTTATCATCTTACATTTTAAGACACAACAGATCATGATATACCCCTATGCACCTCTCCCAGAATTTCTCCTTTTGCCTTATCTCACTCACACTGCGCAGTCATTTTTCAGGGCAACAGGAAAGGGTTTTTTAATAAATGCATCAAACAGAAAGTCTCAGCTGTTCGCCTATCAAGCAGCACTGGTTGAAATACAGGTTTTTAGCTAAATTCAGATATTAATTGTGCACATATGCTGACTCGGCCTCCCAATTTAGGGAGAATCTGCTGCTCCAGACACTCTAAGCAGAAGGCCTATTTTATGTTTTCCCTTCAACCCTCCTCCACCCCACCCTGGTGCCTCTCAAACTATCGTTACTCATCACCTGTAATTTCTCCTCCCCTTCTCTTTTCAGTTAACTTTTATCTTATCCCTTCTCCCAACAGAATATTAAAATCATGATAAAATATCAAACTTTAAAAACTTCCCTAAACCGGGCTGCTTTCAAGACGTCTTCTAAAAGTCAGATAGTTATTCATTTCCTTGTCATCTGATGGGAGGGCGTTCCACAGGGCAGATGCTACCACTGAGAAGGCCCTCTGCCTGGTTCCCTGTAACCTCACTTCTTGCAGTGAGGGAACCGCCAGAAGGCCCTCGGAGCTGGACCTCAGTGTCTGGGCCGAACAATGGGGGTGGAGATGCTCCTTCCAGGTATACTGGGCCGAGGCCATTTAGGGCTTTAAAGGTCAGCACCAATGCTTTGAACTGTGCTCGGAAACAAACTGGGAGCCAGTGTAGGTCTTTCTGGCGTTATATGGTCTCGGGGGCCACTCCCAGTCACCAGTCCAGCTGCCACATTCTGGATTAGTTGTAGTTTCCGGGTCACCTTCAAAGGTAGCCCCACATAGAGCACATGGCAGTAGTCCAAGCAGGAGATAACTAGAGCATGCACCACTCTGGCAAGACAGTCTTCGGGCTGGTAGGGTCTCAGCCTGCGTACCAGATGGAGCTGGTAGACAGCTGCCCTGGACACAGAATTGACCTGCGCCTCCATGGACAGCTGTGAATCCAAAATGACTCGCAGGCTGCACACCTGCTCCTTCAGGGGCACAGTTGCCCCATTCAGGACCAGGGAGCCCCCCAACCTGCCTGCCCCCCTGCCCCCGCCCCCCAAAAACAGTACTTCTGTAGTTTCCGGGTCACCTTCAAAGGTAGCCCCACATAGAGTGCATTGCAGTAGTCCAAGCAGGAGATAACTAGAGCATGCACCACTCTGGCAAGACAGTCTGTGGGCAGGTAGGGTCTCAGCCTGCGTACCAGATGGAGCTGGTAGACAACTGCCCTGGACACAGAACTGACCTACTCCATGGTCAATGGTATCAAAGGCTGCTGAGAGTTCCAGAAGAACTAGGAGACAGATTTCACCTTTGTCCCTAGCCCACCGGAGAACTTCAACCAACGTGACCAAGGCAGTTTCAGTCCCATGATGAGGCCTGAATTCTGATTGGAAGGGATCCAAATGGTCCGCATCCTCCAGGCATGCCTGGAGTTCTTCATGTCAGCACGGCTTAGGTTTGCAAAGTTGCATCTGAAGAAACTACAAGACTTCTGGAACAATGTGCTTTGGACAGACAAGACCAAAGTGGAGTTGTCTGGCCAAAATGCACAGCACCACATTTGGCCAAAGCCAAGCACAGCATATCAGCACAAACACCTCATACCAACTGTTAAGCAGGGTGGCAAAGCGGTGATGAGTTGGGCTTGCTCTGCAGCCACAGGACCTGGGAATCTTGCAGTCATTGAGTCGACTATGAACTCCTCTGTACAGAGAAGTATTCTAGGGTCAAACTCGAGGCCATCTGCCCAAAGGCTGCAGCTTGGCTGAGACTGGGTCATGCAATAGGACAATGGTCCCAAGAACATCAGCAAATCTGCAACAGAATGGCTGAAACAGAAAAGAATCAAGGTTTTGCAATGACCCAGTCAAAATCCAGACCAGAGAGCCGTGCATAAACAAATGCCAGCAAACCCAACAAACTGAAGCAATGGTGTAAAGAAGAGTGGGCCAAAAATCCTCCACCACAATGGGAGAGACTGATAAAGTCATCAGAAAACGATTACTTCTAGTTATTGCTGCTAAAGGTGGTTCTATTGAATCATAAGGTGTACTTAGTTTTTCACACATGGCTTCTCCATCTTGGTTTTATTTTTGTTAAATTAATCTTGACACAGTGTAATATGTCCTGTGTTGTTGTTCATCTGAGGTTGTATTGTAAGACTTGTTAAGAAACAGGTGATTGTTATTATGTCCTGTAAAACCACAGAATTCAACAAGGGTATACTTTCTTTTTCCCATAGCAATCTCAGACTCAAAATATAAAAATTAAAAAGACTATGCAAATCTAGAAGGTTGCCTTGCACTAATTTTGACTGCACCAAAATCCAGCTAAAACTTAATCTCTTCTTGCTGGGTGGCATTTTGGATTTCCAAATGTAGCACAGTGAACGTTGCCATAGCTACAGTGGAATTCTACAATAACTACTGCCTTGCAATGGCTTGATGCCTGTATACAAGCAGCTGAGCTTACTTAATTCACCACCCTTTTAAGACTCAAAAACAGCAACCTGTTTTTGATCCTGGGTTTTTCTCCCCAGTTTTTTCGTAGCAGAAGCTCCCTCAACAAAGTGTGTTACCAATGTAAATAAATGCAGAGCAAAGAATGGCGCACTCATTCATCCCAGAAACCAGGCCACACTACACCCATGTACCTGGGAGTAAGCTCCATTGAAGTCATAAGAAATTACGATACTTCCAAAAAGAGGTGTATAGGATTGCACAGTAAACATAAAAGGAGCAATGGCACTTAAGATCCAAAATCCAGGGAAGGGAGATACAAGGAACCAAAGACACTGGAGAATATGGGAGGGGGTCCTCCATTAGCACCCCCAAAACCAATACTAATAGCAGCAACGGGACTCCACCACCTGGCCAAGAATCCTTCCACAATGGAATTATGAATTTTGGTCACTAAAAAAATGGAACCACATATCAAAGGCAGTGGCTGCCATCTACTTTTCTGAGTGACTCAAAAACTGTAAATACAGTGAGGGGGGAAAGTATTTGATCCCCTGCCAAATTTGCCTGTTTGCCCTCTGACCAAAAAATGATCAGTCCATAATTTTAATGGTAGGTTTATTGTAGCTGTGAGAGACAGAATAACAACAGGAAAACCCCCAGAAACCCAGAAGACAAAAGTCAGAGGTGGATGTGCATTATAATGAGTGAAATAAGTATTTGATCCCCTATCAACCAGCCAGATGTCAGGCTACTTGGTGTCTTCACTGTATGTAATGAGCTGAGATTAGAAGAACCTGCTGTAAGGGAGACATCTTACCTGTAATCCCAGCTCATTACAGTACCTGTACAAAAGACACCTGTCGACAGAAGCAATCAATCCAGCAGATTCCAAAGTAGCCACCATGACCAAGACCAAAGAGCTGTCCAAGGATGTCAGGGACAAGACTGTAGACCTGCACAAGGCTGGACTGGGCTACAAGACTATTGCCAAGCAGCTTGGTGAGACAGTGACAACAGTTAGTGCAATAATTCGCAAATGGAAGAAACACAAAATAACTGTCAACCTCCCTCGGTCTTACTGACTTGGAGAGGATCTGCAAAGAGGAGTGGGACAAAATACCTCCTGAGATGTATGCAAACCTGGTGGTCACCTACAATAAACATCTGACCTCTGTAATTGCCAACAAGGGTTTTGCCACCAAGTACTAAGTCATCTTTTGCAAAGGGATCAAATACTTATTTCACTCATTATAATGTCCTGTTTCCTAAGCTATTGCTTGCTTACTACTTAGACTTCATTGTACAGGTAATAGATAATGTATGTATTCTCACTGAAATGTAACCATTCCACACGGAAACAGATGTTGACGATATATCTTGTTCTATCTTATCAGCTCAATGATTAAGCCCCTTTGTGGGAAGAAACACTGAGTTTACCAGAACAATGTCTGGGTGTTGACTTATGAATTGATGTTACTCCTATCAAATTCAAGTGATTGTAGAGAAAAAGACTACACCTATATTTCTATATCTATACACCTTATTGGGGCCACTTTGGTGATATATTTTTCTGTGACTTATAGAAGACACCAGACAAAAGGGTACCGTGACGGTTGCTGCCACAGTAGTGAAGTGTTTCTTGACAGAATAAATGCAAATCAAGTACCTTACAGAACCATCACTCTCCCCTGTGGAGCTGTTTATTGAAAAACTAGTAATCAAGTATGCCTCATTCATAACCGAACAAGAAAAGGTGATCAATAATTCTGATGGTAACAAGCCCCAAATAAACACCCATTGGTTCTGCTGAATAGCTGCAAATTTAAGGCAAATCCATCCAATGTCAGATTAGGAGGACATCCAAACAGTCATGATGTAACTTCAGAATGAAATTTTAAAAGCATATTCATGCAAAACTTTATACAAAGGGTTACACGTAATCTCTGCTGACAAATTCCAACACAAAACTTACAGATAATTTCAAATCATGCAGCTCTATTACTGTTAGTGACAGAGCTTTACTTTTCGTAGTTTATAAACTAATGAGGCTCACACTCTTCCAAATGCTACCACATGTCTTCCTGTAGTGCATCGCAGAGTATTAACACTCAGAAACTAGCTTAAAGTGCTATCCAGATAAAATCCAGACATAGAAATTTCTTACAAGATTGCCACAGACTAAAAGCAAGCAGACTGCACACCCTCACTGCACAAAATATTAATTTCAAAACATAGTAAAACAAACAGGGGAAAGAACGGTCTCAGGCAAGTACTGTGGTGCAGCAGTCAGTGAGGACTGGGCGAGTTGGATGCAAATCTCCATCCAGCCTTAAAGCTCCACTGAGCGAATATGGCCCAGTTACTTTTTCTCAGACTAACAAACTTCGTAGTGTTGCAAGAATAACATGGAAAATGGCAGAGTAGCAGGTATTCCAACTTGAGCTATTCTATTATAGATCACTGCTATATACATTTTCAGCTTTGTATTCTTGTAAAAAAAATGTGTGCCTAGATATTCCGTTGTTGCGCCCATTACCCAGGTTTAAGGTGCCATTTAGCTCCTAGCTTTCCTATCTCAGTTTCTAACACTGATTATTTGTACCCAGCACATCAGACTGAGTTGCCCCAGCCACTCTGGGAGGCATATATATGGATACATAGCAGTGTAGAATGTATTCAACTGCATTTTACTCATAATTTGTTGAAATTAATGAAGAGAACTAAGTTACATAGGCTCGTTAATGTCAATGGGTTTACTATTGTTCTTATTTGATGGGGGGGGTTGTTGAAACAATCTATCATGATATTCTACAAAACAGGGGAAATAACCAAACTCACGATACAAATACCTTACTATTACTATAGTTAAAATGTTTGTCTGCAAATTACAGCTAGCTACTTAGAAAAACTGACAAAGTTTTAGAAGACTGGGTGAACTGTCCTCCATCTGATATCCTAAAGCAGAGTATTCCAAACTGTGTGTCAGCTGCAGTGTGTAGGTGTGTCACATGAATGCTCCCCACACGCTTCCTGGGGCTGGAAAGGGTTAGCTTTAACCTCCAGTTTGCTAGTAAAACTGAATTACTGTGTCACAAAATTATGCATGTCCAAAAAGTGTGTCGCCAACTTGAAAAGCTTGGAAAGCTGTGTATTGTACAGTCATAGCTTGGGTTGAATATGCTTCAGGATGAGCGCTTTCGGGTTGCGCTCCACGGCGACCTGGCAGTAACAGAGCGCGTTACTTCTGGGTTTCGCAGCTCGCGCATGTGCAGACAGTCAAAATGATGTCACGCGCATGCGCAGAAGTGACGAATCCCGTTCGCATCCTGAGGTACCACTGTATACAATCAGGTATGCACACACCACAGCACACCCTGTGTAACATGTGGCAAGAAGCAGACACATGCACTTCTTACGTGTTCCTTTCCCACCCCCTTTACGAAAGTAGAGAGATTGTGACAACCAGGCATTGATACACACTCCCATGGTCTGGTATGCAGTACAGATAGAAAAGCAATCTGTTTCCTTGCACCAACCAACCCTTAGAATATGTATTGAAACAAGAAATAAGATGTGTGTTTCAGAAATCATGCATTGCATTTTAAGCAGGGTTTTCAGTCAGAACAGCTTGAAGTACAAGCTTTGTGTAGGTTATTTACTCTGAACAAAGATCAGCAGAAGCTACAGAAGCTTTACTATTAATACACCTTTGAAGGTGGCTATCAATGTATTAGTACAGTTTACATTTAATGTGTACAATAAATCTTTACAAATCCTGATTTGAACTCCATTCTACATCTGCAAAATGGGAACAACCATGACAGATGATATACCAGATGATAGAGAGAATTACAGTTGTACCTCGGAAGTCAAACAGAATCCATTCTGACTTCCAAAGCGCAGCCTCTGATTGGCTGCAGGAAGCCGCGGAAGTCCCGTCAGACATTCGGAATTCAGAAGAACGTTTGAAAACTGGAACACTCACTTCTGGTTTTCGATCGTTCAGGAGCCGGAACATTAGACTCCCAAGGTGTTCGGAAGCCGAGTTACAATTGTAGTGAAATTAGGAAGCTTTGCTAACTAAACCACTGTGAACTTGAAAGACTGTAACAACGCCTGAAGTCCACTCCAAATATCCAACACTTTGTTCTGCTAGATACCTGAAGACACACGTGTCATCCAATATTTAAAAAAGCAAATGATGAAGCTTGCAGCACAAGCACCCTCAAACCCTTGCCATGGAAGCAAACCATCAACTGGCACGCGGGTGGGGAGGAATAAGAGCCTGTAGGATTAGGCCAATGGCTAATGGTGTAGTGGTTAAGAGCAGTGGACTTGTAATCTGGTGAACCGGGTTCGATTCCCTGCTCCTCCACACAGCCTCACAGAGTGTTTGTTGTGGGGGAGGAAGGGAAAAGGAGATTGTTAGCTGCTTTGAGACACCTTGGGGTAGTGATAAAGCGGGATATCAAATCCAAATTCTTCTTCTTCTTCTTCTTCTTCTTCTCCTCCTCCTCCTCCTCCTCCTCATAGTGGCCAACTTATGGGAAGCAAGCAAGCAGGCCTTGAGCACAAGAGCACTATCCTCTTTTGCAGTTTTCAGCAACTAGTATTCAGAACATATGGCCTCCAAGCATGGAGATAGCCACTGTGGAAAGCAGCCATTGATAGGCTTGTTAGCATCCATCTGTCTCAAGAGACGGAGTGCGCCTCTGGGGGTGAAGTCAAACTGCTGTGTTAGCAGCACCAAAGTGACCTCCCTGGGGTGCAAGTCTCGACAGAGTGTTTTGAAGTCCTGGGGTGCCCAGAAGACAAGACCACGCTCTCAGCCTCACTGAGGTGGTCCAAAGGAAAGCAGAGCAATAGGTTTGGCACCAGCTTGGCCAAACTGGAAGGAGGCATAGAATCATAGAATCCTAGAGTTGGAAGAGACCACAAGGGCCATCGAGTCCAACCCCCTGCCAAGCAGGAAACACCATCAGAGCACTCCTGACATATGGTTGTCAAGCCTCTGCTTAAAGACTTCCAAAGTAGGAGACGCCACCACACTCCTTGGCAGCAAATTCCACTGTCGAACAGCTCTTACTGTCAGGAAGTTCTTCCTAATGTTTAGGTGGAATCTTCTTTCTTGTAGTTTGGATCCATTGCTCCGTGTCCGCTTCTCTGGAGCAGCAGAAAACAACCTTTCTCCCTCCTCTATGTGACATCCTTTTATATATTTGAACATGGCTATCATATCACCCCTTAACCTCCTCTTCTCCAGGCTAAACATGCCCAGCTCCCTTAGCCGTTCCTCATAAGGCATCGTTTCCAGGCCTTTGACCATTTTGGTTGCCCTCCTCTGGACACGTTCCAGTTTGTCAGTGTCCTTCCTGAACTGTGGTGCCCAGAACTGGACACAGTACTCCAGGTGAGGTCTGACCAGAGCAGAATACAGTGGCACTATTACTTCCCTTGATCTAGATGCTATACTCCTATTGATGCAGCCCAGAATTGCATTGGCTTTTTTAGCTGCCTAATCACACTGTTGGCTCATGTCAAGTTTGTGGTCAACCAAGACTCCTAGATCCTTTTCACATGTACTGCATACAAGACTCCACTCTGGATTTCTGTTGGGAAGAGCTTTCCAAACTGGGTGTCGTGACACAATAGTATGTCAGCTGCAAGGTGTCTGTGTTTCACGCGATTGCTGCCCATGCTCCTCTTGGGGCTGGAAAAAGGTGAGTTTAACCTCCAGTTTGCTAGTAAAACAGAAGTACTGTGTCACAAAATGATGAATGTCTTACAAGTGTGTCACCAAGGTGTTATTTGCAAATGACACCTCACTAACAATCGAAAATCCATTGGAAAACATGCAGGTAATAGAGGCACATTTGAAAAAAATTGAAGGAATAACAGGGTTGTGAATTAATTGGTCCAAATCAGAGATGATAATATTTAACTACAATGAAGATGAAAAACGAAAATTTTTGAAAGAAATAAAAATAGTTTTAAAGTTAAGAAATGTAATAAAGTACTTGGGAATAAATATAACATTAAATTTAGAAAATTTAAAGAGAATCTTAGCAAATTAAAGAGGGAAATTAAGGAAAAGCTGGAGGAATATACGAAAATTAAGCTATTAACAATTAACAAAAAGATGAACAGGTCAAGTCGGTAATGATACACTGGGCGAGAGACTTGAGACATATTCAGATGGCAGATTGGGAAAGGTTATGGAAAACAGACCTGAAATTTACAGCCTGTTGTACTTGAAAGAGAATTGCATGAAAATGATGTACCGGTGGTATTTGACTCTGACTTAAGTTGGCAAAAATATATAGGACATATACAAATACCTTCTGGAAATGTAAAGAAAAAGAGGGTACCTTTTAACATATGTGGTAGACTTGTAAGGTGGTAAAAGCTTTCTGGGAGATGATATATAATGCAAGTTAAAAAATGTTTAAAATACATTTTGTTTAAAAACCAGAAGCTTTTTTATTAAAAATTATAGGTACTGACATCCCAAAGGACCAGAAAAGACTTTTTATGTATGGAACAACAGCCGGGCGGATGCTACTAGCCCAGAGATGGAAACAAGACAAAGTCCCTACCAGAGAAGAATGGCAAACCAAGCTGATGGGCTATGCCGAAATGGCAAAGCAGACTGGAAAACTCAGGAACCAAGAGGACAAAAACTTTACAAAAGTATGGAGGGAAATTTTTGTTACTTAAAAGACCACTGTGAGCAGATAGAAATACTAGCAGGATTTTGATTCCACTTGTAGTGTAATAATTACCATGGAAAATATGGATTGATATAATAAAGGGTCAGCAAACTTTTCCAGCAGGGGGCCAGTCCACTGTCTCTCAGACATTGTGGGGGGCAGACTATATTTTTGGGGAGGGGGGGAGGAAATGAACGAATTCCTATGCCCCACAAATAACCCAGAGACGCATTTTAAATAAAAGCACACATTCTACTCATGTAAAAACACGCTGATTCCCAGACCATCTGCAGGCCAGATTTAGAAGGCGATTAGGCCGGATCCGGCCCCCGGGCCTTCGTTTGCCTACCCATGTAATAGAGTATGGAAGAAGATGCAGTTTTAATGTTTAAAATGGGACTCCAGGGAGGGAGAGGGGGAAAGTCCTGATATTCAGAGAAATCTCTGTATATGGATATGCATCTGAATTTTTTTAAAATATAATTTTGTATTGTAAAACCAAATAAAAATGATTTCATTAAAAAATTAAGCTTTCATGGTTTGGAAGAATAGTGATAATTACAATGAAAATTTTGTCTACAATAAATTTTTTATTCAGAACGTTACCAATTAAGATATCGGGGACAGAGATAAAGGGTTGGCAAAGTATAATTAATAAATTTTTCAATGAGGATAAGAAAACTAGAATGGAAGATGGTATAAACCCCAGAAAACAGGTTTAATGGGCGTCTCCAACATAAAGTTATATTATATAGCAAATCAGCTAAGATATATCATAGATGGGATAGCAGAACAAGGAGAGTTAGAATGGTTAGAGAGTGGTACACAGAAATGTGACAGAGAAGTTTGTGAATATATTTCAAACCAAATAGGCAATGGTAGCAGAATATTGAAAATCCCTTATTAAGAAACATCATTGGGATATGGGTGAAATATAAAGGAAAACTGATACCAGCAAATTCCCCACTAACTCTGGTGGTGATGATAGAAGATTTCCCAGGAAATTTTTAAAAAGGAAGTTGAAAAAGAAGCAAAAGAGAAAATTTAAAATAAAAGAATGGGTGGAGAAAATGAGAAGCAAAGAACAATTGAGAGAAGCTCTAACTGCATGAAGTAAAATAACTTGGTTTAGCTGTATACAACTGGAGCAATGGTCAAGGAAGTGGTTAAGCAAAAACAGGAACTGCAAAGAATAGACAAAATTTGAAAAAAAATGATTATAAAAAGGGGAGATAAAGAAGAAATATAGTTATAAAAGATGAAACCAGTGAAATGTATACAATGTAAGTAGAAATGGAGGATCAGCAAGATCAATTAAAAGAGGTGTGGGAAAAGGAGACAACAGGGCAGATAGACTTACGGTAGTTTGGAGATGGTATTTAACACCAGTCAGATTAAATCAAATAAACAATGACTATTTGGTGTTATGATGGAGGGGATGCCAGGAAACCAGGACTTATGTTCACATGTGGGGGGTGTGTGTAAATATTTACAAATTTTGGGGCAAAGGGTGTTTAAAGAGATAACAGAAATCACTGGTTTAAAGCTGACCAAAAGTCCAGAGGTAGCATTATTATCAATTTATGATGGGGTGGAAGGTTCGCAGGCTAAGAAGGACTTGCTTACAAATTTATTGACAGCTGCACAAGTTATTATAGCTAGGAAGTGGAAGGGGCAAGGTGAATATAAAATGGAAGAATGGTATAAAGAAGTGTGGGATATAAATATTAATGATAAATGAACATGTGCTATTAAGGTAAGACGGGGAATATGCAGGAGAAATTATTTTGAAGAGATATGGAAGGTGTTTGTAGAATCTGTACTGTTAAAATAGAAAGGGATCAAACTATCGCAAGAGGTGTTAAATTTTTCGGAGGTTGGATAGTTACAATGGAATGGTCTTGGCGGTGGGGTGCACATTTTTATTCTTATTTATTATTATTACTTTGGCAAAATAAAATTATAAAATGGGGGGAGTTTGTCATCAACATGAAAAGTTTGGAAAGCTCTGGTGTAGGTGTTTTCTCCTTAGCCTCCCCATATATATTATGGTGCTTAGGTCTAAGAACCAGGCCCTTTAAACCCAGCAGGAGGCCACAGCAATCCCCTCCTCCCTCTCTGCTGTCCTGTTCCTCCTAAGTACCCTTTGGATAAGAGGCAAGAAAAGAATGGCATACAACTATACGGCAATTCTGACATCAGGGCATCCATGGCCAAGGCCCCTTGGGTCCTGAGGAGAGAAAAGAACATGCTCAGCTTCCTATTTTCCAGACTTATAAACAGGTTCACCACAGGCATTCAGAACATGTCTGTGATCTGTAGACACACCTGTTGATGTAGACTCCATTCTACTTACACATTGGAGGATGTGGTTGGCTGACAGGGATTCTAGATGCTTCTCTGTCTAATCCAGAGAAGAGAGTAATATCTGGACCCCTGTCTATTTATCTCTGGGGCCTTAGTGGTCATATTGCCCATGAGAACATGGACATCTGTGGATTACCAGAGGTAAGAAATGGAGACGGACCAACCTTCCTGCTTGCAGCTCCAGATAGTTTATCAGTCTTTCTGCCTCTTCCAGGCCCAAAGTTTAATGGATTTCCCCCCAAATGATTTTCACTGCCCATATGTATGTGCCCCTTAGTCTGAGAGCCACACATCCACAGTGATCTGGAGCACCTCCTGGAAGGAGACTTCCCTGTAGAGAGCTGCAGAGAGCTACCAGAGGAGAGAACACCTCACCCTTTTGCTCAGTTGAACTTTTAACATAGTGGTGGTCTACAATCTCTTATTGATAAAGGGAGGAAAGCCGACTGGAGCAGACTTGAATGGAACCGCACCCATGGGATGCACCCTATGGAAGCAATTATTGCTCCCTGGGCTAAATGGAAGATGTCTAGCCTTTGTGAAACAAGAACTACTCCCACCACCTTATGCAGTATGGAGATGTGCTTCCTTGGCAGACTCACCACGCCATCTGGGTGCTGATCACTGCTGCTAGATGTGTCATCTCCTGTAAAGCTCCTAGCTAACTCCTTTCCATATTTATCTGAAATCATGCTGGCAATCCTGTGTTGTTGTGACATCCTGATTGTGGGCATGTGGGAGAGAGTCTGAGCACACAAGAATGCCAACCAGGTAAAGGAACATGTGGATACCCTGCCTTCTCAAATGTAGTACCACTGCCACCTATACCTTTGTAAACATGCTTGGAGCAATGATTAAACCAAATGAGAGAGCTGAATTGGTAGCATCTACTCGGGTAGACAGAGCACACCTTCTGGAAATGCAATGGGTGAATCTGTCAAGTCCTGGAAGTACATGAAGTCCCCAGACTCAACGTTCTCCAGTAATGTCTGGAGAGTCTCCATCCAGAACTTTCTTATCAACAATCCAATGACCCACTTCAAATTCAATATGGTACTCTGGTCCCCCAACTTACTGGGAATAGTGAATAGAATCTGAGAATATGGCACAGCTTCTGTTGCCTTGATGTCCTGAATATGCTTGATGACCTGTAGCGTCAATTGATGTTTTTGACACTTGCAGGCCTTGGAGCAAGAAGCAAAGTGGTGAAGTATCCATCTGATGATGCTCAGAATCCATTGCTCCATGGTGGAAGCCAACCACTGGTACGGGTGCCTGGTCATGCCTATTGCTGTTACTATTGTTGCCTTCCCTGCCAAACTGCCAGCCTGCCTGCCTGACCAGCTTTGGAGAAGGTAGTCTAGCTCTACCACTGCTGTCATGCAGCAAAGCCCTGTCCACCCTAGAAGGGCCTAGAACCTCTGCCATCCCTGGGAGCATAGCAAATCTTAACAGAATGAAAGGAGGAAAGGGTGCCCTTGCTTCCCCTCCAATCATCTCTTTGGTCCCTGGAGCAATGCTTTCTTCTTGTGACTAGCTTCCACCAAGACATAACCAAGCCCATCCCCAAAAAGTGTGCCCTCATTTAAGGGGTCACTGGAAAACTTCTCTAGGCCTTTACCTTTGCTTTCCAATTATTTAGTCATAGCTGCCTGTGCACAGCTACATCCATGATTATGGCCCCGACAAAGGACGGTAGTGCATCCACTGAAGTATGGCACGTTTGCACAGCTCCTGCAGTAAGTGGGTGCAGACAAACCTCAGATCCTGAAAACCCAGAAGTAAATGCTCCAGTTTTCGAACGTTTTTCAGAAGCTGAACGTCCAACGCGGCTTCCACTTGAATGCAGGAAGCTCCTGCAGCCAATCGGAAGCCACGTCTCAGTTGTTGAACATTTTGGAAGCCAAATGGGCTTCCAGAACAGATTATGTTCAACAACCAAGGTTTGACTGTATCCACATATAGAAATTCCCAGGGTTTTTTCCCAGGGGGAACTCACAGGAACTCAGTTCCGGCATCTCTGTTGGGTGCCATTGCCATTCTAAAAGAATGAGGGAGGTGTTCATGGTGAGTTCCAGCACCTCTTTTTCTAGAAAAAACAGCACTGGAAATTCCTGGGAATAGCACTGGAAATTCCGATATGAGAGCCTGTGCAAAGAGGAAGGGAAGAGTTGTTTAGGTTCATGCCTGAAAGGTGTGTGGTCAGCCTCACTCTCAAGGCCAAAACTGTTTGCCTGAGATGTGAAACCAAGCCAACTCTTGTGGGGCTTTGACGGAGGACCTGCACTTGTATGGTGGCACTTATATACCTCAAAGACTTTCCAGCACCCTCTGGAACTTTGCCACTGGAGTGGGGGAGGAAAAATAGAAGGTAGCAGAAGAGGGCATTCCCCCCCCAAGATGGTGGCCAAAGTAAGAAAAACATGGGGGCCTAATCTGATCAGTAGAATGTTTGGGATCTGGTAGGCTCTGCTTGTGTGTTCTGCTCCAGAATCAGCCTTCCCTTCAGGGTGTTCCGTTAAGTTTCAGCTAAGAGGGACCAACAGCCTCTTCTTGTTTCTTGCCTCATACTTATCTCATGTTGTTGTATTTAGAATCATAGAATCATAGAGTTGGAAGAGACCACAAGGGCCATCGAGTCCAACACCCTGTATTTAATTTCTCTCATTATGTTATTTTGTTATAGTTTTCTTTATTATTAAAGCTTAGTTTACATTTAAGTAAGCCACTTATTTTTCTCAAAGAAAAACATACTCTGCGGAGGAAAGGTGTCGAATGTCCTAAACCGGGTAAGTGAGGGGATATTTTCCCACTTTGCTAGGAGGCTTGATTTTGTTCATCACCTCCCAGCTCCACAACATCCACGGGGCTGCAGTCTGAGGGGTCACATACACCTGGATGCCCAGGAAGGGTCCACAACCTGTACTGCTGTCTACAGCAGGGGGCACTTGCCAAGCCACGGGCATAAAGGCCCTGGCTGAGACATCTAAGCAGCTCTAGGACAAGGCCTTTTTCTTCTGGGAGCAGGGATGCCAACTTGAATAAAATGAGGGGGGGAGGTAAGCCTCACCCTGCATAATTGACCACATGATGCGGCGCATGCAGCCACACACACCATTTGAATGGTAACACCATCAACTTGGGGGGCAGCCCCCCAATAGTTTATTGGGAGGACCAAAGACCCCTCAGCCCCTAGGAGTTGGCTCCTATGTGAGGGGAGGGATACCATGGCCAGACCCCCTCTCCCAAGTTCCCTGCTTACCAAAGCAAGGTGTTGTGTTGCCAGAGCCGCCACTGAGGCGCACCTGGGCAGGGAGCCCCACAGCCCCCTCCGCATGCAACCTGAGGCCGCTCCATGTCAGCAGATGAGTTAGCAAAGATGGTGGCGAGGTCAGGCTTTCCAATGCCTCAGCCCTCCAATCCCTTCCATTCTCCTCCACTCTTTCCTCTTTCTTTCTTTCTTTCTTTCTTTCTTTCTTTCTTTCTTTCTTCCCTCCCTCTCCCTCTCCCTCTCTCCCTCTCTCTCTCACACACACACACACAAGCACTGCAGTGCAGTCCTAAGGTGGGAAGCAGGAGAAAGGCCAGGTGGCCAAATTTGGAGCGGGGATCAAAGCTCAAGGCTATCTTAGAGCTATGCAGAGAGCAACCTGCTGTAAAGTTGGTCAGGAAGTAAGGAACTAAATAAAAATTTTTTATTATTATTATTTATACCCCGCCCATCAGGCTGGGTTTCCCCAGCCAATCTGGGCGGCTCCCAACAGAATTAAAAGCACAATACAACATCAAACATTCATAATTTCCCAAAACAGGGCTGCCTTCAGATGTCTTCTAAAAGTCAGATAGTTGTTTATTTCCTTGACAGCTGCCCTGGACACAGAATTGACCTATGTCTCCATGGACAGCAGTGAGTCCAAACTGACTCCCAGGCTGCACACCTGGTCAGGGGCACCGTTACCCCATTCAGGACCAGGGAGTCCTCCACATCTGCATGTCCCATCCCCCCAAAACAGTACTTCTGTCTTGTCGGGATTCAACCTCAATCTGTTAGCTGCCATCCATCCTCCAACCGCCTCCAGACACTCACACACGACCTTCACCACCTTCACTGGTTCTGATTTAAAAGAGAGGTAGAGCCCAAACCCCCTGATGGTCTCTCCCAGCAGCTTCATATAGATGTTAAAAAGCATGGGGGAGAGAACAGAACCCCGAGGCACCCCACAAGAGAGAGCCCAAGGGTCCGAACACTCATCCCCCCACACCACTTTCTGGACACTTTCAGGAAGGAGCAGCTCCCAGCCCCTCTAGACGGTCCAGAAGGCTGTCATGGTCGATGGTATCAAACTGGGGAGAGGTCTCCTGATCCACTCAGATGACCTCTTCTCAATTTACTTCTTCCTGTGCAGTGGAGCAAGTGGGCAGGGACAACCATACATGGACCCCCTTCTCCATCTGCAGGAAATGTCAACTGATGCAACAGTGAAGTACTTTTGAGGGTTGAAGAGGTCTGTCTGACAAAGAGAGGGTAGAGAGGGAAAGGTCAGGCTTAATGAAAGGAATGGCTTTCTAAAACCATTCATTCATTTGAACATGATTATGTTCTCAAAGATTTCAAGCAAGGAAAATTCCCATTCCTACCTGGAGATGTCAGGGATTGAACTGGCACCTTCTGCAGGCAAAGCAAATGCCCTACCACTGAGCCATGGGCCCTGCCCATATTTAGTTTAGATTTACACACACCTCAGCCAAATCATTCAACACAGTGGCTGCTGGTGATCACCAGCTAGAGGGAGCAGGGACGGAGACAGCATCCCAAAGAAGGCTAGGCAGGAATAACAATAGGCAAGAACACTGCAAGGTGCAAGGCTACAGAGATTCACGTTAAGAGTAAACCCACTGAGCATAGTGGGACTTCTGGGTAAAATGCATAGGGCTGCTAGTAATTGTAGTATAAACAAACATTACATATAGTGAAAATGCAATAATCTTATACAGTCCAGCAAGCATGACCTCAAAAAACAGTGTTATTTTACAACCCAGTGCTATAAACGTTTACTCACAAATGAGCCTTGTAGAATGCATTAGGACTTGCTCCCAAGAAAGCGCATATTGAATGGCCATTTTAGGATTCTCTTCTTTCTACTGGTCCTGTTCTTCTGCCTTTAAGAGCAGTTTGCAATGCAGAAATTAAGCAGGCGAAGCTCTTCACGGCATGGCTACTGGTACTCATAGGAGAAGAAACAGTAAAAAAACTGGCAATTCTGCTGCCAGCTATATAGTCTAGAAAAATGCCAGAGGTCATAAAATTGCAGGGACAAGTATGATTACCACCTTTTCTATACACAAAACTACTGCACCTTTAACTGCCACAGCAGAGGCAGATACTCAACAGGTGTATCTTTCCTAAGAATGAAGGTTCAACAAAATTTGAGAGGCTGCTCCAGGCCTTGAAATGCATTCACTAAATTTTAACAGCCACAGTTCTGTTGCCAAACCCCATTTCAGGGCATGCAAACTTGTCAGACCCAAAGCCAATTAATTTAAGACCAACGGAGTGTACAAGCCAACAAAACAAAAACACATACAAAAAAACAAAGCTACAAAATGCCATTTCAGGGCAATCAAAGACGTCCCCTCTCACATCCAAAGCATTAAGAGTAAGGAAGGAAAGGGGAGAGGAGATTAAAACTATATTGTTGCTGCTGGTGTGGTTCTGAGAACTCCCAGGGTTGCTACTACTGCTTTCATGGGAGTCACAGTGCTTGAAGTCAGTGTTAGAAACTGAGATATGAAAGCTAGGAGCTAAATGGCACCTTAAACCTAGGTTATGGGAACAATGGAATGTCTACAAGAATACAAAGCTGAAAATGAATGAACCGCAGCTAAAATATTATGTTCATTTTTCACATGGTCTAGTCCTTTCCCCACCCACCCCCCAAATATTCTTAAGAGGATCTCTTCTCCAGGCTTCAGAGAGTAGCTGAAAGTGGGGAAGCAGAAAAGTCCTCCTTTCCTTCCACTCTGCAGTTTTAATTTGAAATCTTAGGTGTAGAACTGCGCCCAGAGCTCAGGAACTGCTCGTGCTAATGAAATTCCCTGTCACAAAATGTGCCTAGAACAACAGGAGTTTCGAACACTGCTTGAAATTAAATGGTTGTGGATGTTAATCACAGACACAATTTATGCCAAAAACTTTTTCCTCATGATTAATGTAAATATCTGTGCCCTGATTGGCTAGGTGCCACCAATCACAAGGAAGTAAGTCTATTTAGAAGACTGGCAAGTCTTGTTGCCATCCTGAACACTATTTTTTGATGGGAATTGCTCGAAGAAACCTATATTTCTGGAGCAGGGCCAGGCCCAGGCCACAGCAACACAGACTCCTGGAAGGCAGAGAGCGCAGAAAGTGAATGATTGTAACTTGAGTGGCAGAAACAGCAAGTGGGGACAGGCTTCAGGGTGGGGGCTTCCACTGGTGGTTCACTGCCCCTTATATCCTTATCCATTCCTTCTTGGGGGGGGACAGGACAGGGGGCTAAGTTTGTAGCCAGATGGAAAATGAGTGGATTGAGAGCTAACTGAATAGGAGTTGATTCTTTGGAAGAATTGGGTATGTGCCTCCAACCCACAGCAATGATTCTGCATCTAATAACACCCAACCATAGTAGCTATTTCCTCAAATGGTTGGTTGTTGGATCAAAGTATGCCATGTAGGAGAAAGACATTAGAAAGCTGAAAATGGTTGTATAATTTTGTGTTTGTGAACAGCCAGTAAACAGCCAGTAAACAGCCTATATTCAGTGGTTTATATAAATAGACTAAGTTAGTTCTTGGTATGAGCTTTTCATGTGCATGCACACTTCTTCAGATTCGCGTGCATGCACACGAAAGCTCATACCAAGAACTAACTTAGTTGGTCTTTAAGGTGCTACTGGAAGGAATTTTTTTATTTTGACTATGGCAGACCAACATGGCTACCTACCTGTATATAAATAGAATTAGGCATCTTCTGTTTAGTCATGGCAGCTGTCCTAGGGGTTCCTGAAGGGCCAGTCTTGTGGCCCATGTTGTTTAATATCTATATCAAACTAAGCCACTGGGCATAGTCATCAGGAAATTTAGAGCAAAGTGCCATCAAAAATGCTAATAACACCCAGCTTATGGTATCAGAGGAGGCAGTGATGGTTCTGAATTGGTGTGTGGATTAATGGGCTAAATGTATGTCCATAAAATGAAACTGAATTCAAACAAGATGCAGGTCCTGTGGGTGGGTGGGTGGTTCTGAAGTCTGTGCTATGATGTGGTTGCACACTCTTTAAAGGAGCAGGCTGGAAGTTCAAGGTGCTCCTAGAACAATCGCTGTCAGTTGAGGTCCAAGTGACTTCCGTGGCTAGGAGCATCTAGCACACCCATTTCTGCACAGGGATAGCCTGGTACTATAATTCATGCTCTAATGTAATGCACCTACATGAGGCTGCCCTTAAAGACAATCCAGAAGTTGCAAACTTGTGCGAGATGTGGCATCCAGAGTGCTGATAGGAACAGCAGGTCAGCTGCATATAATTCATTCTCTAACAGCTGCACGGGTTGGCAGTCGTCTTCTAGGTCCAATTCAAGGTGCTTATGTTGACATTTAGCACCCCAGACAACTGGGGCCCAAATATCCGAGCAAATAGCCTTCCTCCATATCATCATACCAATGTATTAAGCTGAACAGATGAGGCTCTGCTGGTGGTCTGTTAAATGAGATGTGTATTGTGAGGGCCCATGAAGAGTTTCTTAGTTGTGGCTCTGCATCTGTGCATCTTGCTCCAACTTCTTATACATTTACAAATCAGAAAAAAACTCACCTTTTATGTGTGGCTTTTAGAGGCTGAGTTAAGTCATTTTTAAATTATGATGCTATCATTTATGTATTTATTTTGTTTATTTTCATAAAATGTAGACACTGCTTGTTAAAAAGTATTTGAACAGGGATTACAAAAAAAGAACAATAAAATCAAGAAAGGTTTGTAATACTTTTAACATACGAAAACCTAAAATACTAAAACAAGTTAAAATTCACAGCAATTTTCTACATAATCTGGGTAGGCTTGTCTAAACAATGTTTTTAGCAGGCACCAAAAAGAATACAGTGAAGGCACCTGCTTGATATCAATAAGCAAAAAGCTCCAAAGTGTAGGTGCTGCCACACTAAACAACTGAGTTCTTACAAACGTGAAATGGTCATTATGAATGGTACCAGTGTAAACTCCGAAGTAAGCCTCTAGGAAAAGAATTGGAAATGCAGCTAATTTCACTCTAATGCAGGTTGTGCACAAATCCTACTGTAGGACTGGACAAGTTTCTGGAGCCAACTCAGTGGTGAGTTGATATTGCTTTCTAGGATCTGGAGTTGGGTCAGGGTGGATAAAAATCAATGATTTTTTATATTTAAAAAAATCAGACTTTTTTTATTTAAATCAGATCTTTTTTATTTAAATTGGATTTTTAAAATAAAATGCTTTTGGAGGAAAAAAACTTTCTAAAGATAGGTTTCTGTTTAAGTTGCATTATAGTCCAAAGGCTATTCATCAAGAAATAAGGATTTGTTTTAAGTTTTTCATGTGTGCTGAAACTCAGTCTAAGGTTGTTTTTTTAAAAAAAGAATGCTTAACTGGATCGGTTAACAAACATGGATACATATGCTATAATGTTTTTTTAGTTAAATAAATTGTCTGCCATATTTTTCGCCCTATAGGACGCACCTAGATTTGGGGGGGGGGGAATAAAGGGGGGGAAATTTATTTTCCCCCCCCAGGCCTTCTAACCAAGTCGGGGGACAGCGGGAAAGGCGCGCTGCGCCTCCCCCCTGTCCCCCAAGCTTGTGGGGCTGGCGGTGGGGCTCTCCTGAAGCCTGGAGAGCGAGAGGGGTCAGTGCGCACCCACCCCTCTTGCTCTCCAGGCTTCAGCAAAAGCCTGCATTCGCCCCATAGGCCGCACACACATTTCCCCTTCATTTTTGGAGGGGAAAAAGTGCGTCCTATAGGACGAAAAATACGGTAAATTGTTACTAAGGAAATGATTATTTTTCTCCTTCCAATAAAGTACAGCAGAAAAGTTGTCAAAATATAAACAGTTAACTTATTAAACCTCACAATAATTTCATAATTATCTGTCTATGTATTTCTAATAGTATAACAAATCAGAATTTTTTTATATAACTGTAAAAACTACTCTGAAAATTTATTATTCCAAAAATGAAACTTTCATCTGGTTGTAAATATTAAGATTATACCAGCAAGAATGTCTTTCTGTAACCCCCCCCCCCGATTTAAATCAAGTCTTACTGTCTAGTGATTTAATTCGCGATTTATAATGATTTGATTTAAATCAAATATACCCTGGTTCTGGTACATTAAAATGTCAGTTATTAACTCTGGCTCCTATATTTTGGAGATGGCTCTTAGATTTGGACAAGATTTGTCCAGGCCATTCTACTGAACTTAAGAGGATTTAAGACATTCTCTCTCTTTTTACTTTCAAAAATGATTTGCCATGCAGTTAGTTGTTCGAACTTTTAAACCGAACTTTATGCAAATTCATGCTGTAATATTCTGCATTCCACTTCAGTTTGCCGCTTCAGGGAGCAATGTACAGTTTGGAGTGTGAATGCAAGTGCATGTATAATTGAGAACTACCAATTATGTTCAAAACTTATGTTAGAAAACAACTACTATCATGTTTAAACAGCCCATAAAATGTTAATGCATCTTCTTTTCAAAAACCAATAAAAGTCAATAATAAAATGCTAAACCTGCCAGTTTACAATCAAGAGTTAAGGCTCCCACAATGCCCAAAAATCAGAAGACAAGCCTAGTGCCTTCATATACATGCCCCATGATCAGCAATGATGTTGTGTAATGTCACAAACTGTGCTTGCTTCCAATTTACTTTCCGCATATTAATACTCTTATTTGGTCTTTCAGGGTGAAATCCAGATGAAGAACCAGTAAATATGTCCTATGCTGTCCTCTTCCTGTTACCTCATGAAGTATCCAAGCCTTACTATATTGCTAGAAAAATCATTCTTGGGTTGACTGACTTGTTTCCATCAGGAGCTGACAGGATGGGTTTAAGAGTGGGAAATGTGGACTCTTCTCAGAATCAGTAGGGGCAAAACTGGCACGGCTGCTAATGACTTGGAGTATGGTGTGTATAGCTGTGCTTCCTAGCTGCAACAGACAGTTGTGTCAGTAATGAAAAGTGTCAAAGCAAATTTTGAAAATGGTCCACCTGTTTCATAGATTTTAAAGAGACAATAAGAAAAAGTGCATATTGACAGCGTTGAGAGGTGAGCATACCAATTTTGAGCAAGAACAGGTTACTTAATTATTTATGTTTCAGTGCATTTGTGCAATGCCTCTTCTCTAAAAGTTGCTCACAGGACTTTACAAAAAATATCAGGTTAGACAACTGAGTTCACAAATCTTTTCTCATACATCTTTTCTGTTGCAAAGTGCTGCTGAAAGTGCAATCTGAAGAAAAGAAGACGCACACTGGAAAATAATTCTTGACCCCTTCTTCTCTGCTGTAACACCATACCACCCAGTCCATTTCATCCCCACCAAACATCTCAGGTTCCAAAGCAACCCCAGATATTTTACAGCATATCTACAGCTGGAAATATTAATATGGTGATGAATGAACATTTTTATCGTTCATCTCGCAGTTCCAAATCCAGAAAAAGAAACCTAAACTCTTGTGTCCTTCATTCTTACAGTAATGACACACAGAAGCCTACTCTGGAGTAAGACAGCATGAGAACTGTGCAAGGTACTAAAAAAGTGCCCTCACCATTCCTGCCAGCTCCTGATGTAAGAAACGAAGAGGCATAGGTCAACCCTATGTCTGCACTTTGCTTGCCCTGTGCCTAGAAAGCACAGTTCCAAGGTTTTCTGCTTGTCCCATGCTTTCTACACGCAGGTCTAAAAAGCTTTTCGTTTCCCCACCACTTTCCCCAGGAAAACCCACTCTAACAATGAATCAGAGCAAATGCCAATCCACAAAAAATCCAACTTACATATGCTCCAATTCAGTGATAAAGAGTGGGTTTTCACGGGGAAAAGAGGTGGGGAAAGTGGAAGTGTGGATGAGCCCTAGGGCTCAAATGCTTCATAAAGGGGATACAGATCCAGGACAATATGGGACATTGTTGTTTCTCCCAGGCATCCCATCCTGCCCATCTGTATCTGAGCCTGAAAGACCAAGGTAAAGCAAGATTGCGTTGAGAACAAGTTGTAAGCAAGCACAGCCTGTGATACGGCACAGCAAGAACAGACAGTTTTAACCCAAACCTGGGGTGGGAGGGAGAGAGAATCATTAAATACATATGACTGATATAAGACTGTTTCTTACGCATATCTCATGTCAGTGGCCCATCTTGCCCGAGACTGTCTAGTTCAACTGGCAGTGGCTGTTTAGAGCCCTGTTTCCAATTAAAAAGGATCTCGGGTGATGCCAGGAATTGAGCATGAAACCTTATGCAAGCAAAGCTCCATTAATGAACTATACCCAAGATACATGAGATGAGGAGAATATAACTGTAGAGCGGGAAGGGGCGCCAGGGCCATCTAGTCAACCCCGCTATGCAGGAATCTCAACTAAATCATCTGTGAGAGACGGTCGGTCGTCCAACCTCTGCTTAAAAACCTCCAAGGAAGGAGAGATGGAAAAGATGCTCGAATCCGTAAACAAGCCTCATATGCCAAAGTTAAAGGCACTTTCCCAGCAACAAAAACTCTTGTCTTCTGGCTGCTATTTCCTTTTCCCAATCGCCCTGCCAGACGAGACTCGGGGCTCCAAAGGCAGAGATCAGGCAAGGAAACCCTCAGCTCTCACACACAGACAGACACGCGCACGTACTTCAGGCGTCCAAAGCGGGCGGCGACCCCCCGAAAGGCCCGGGAAGCTCTGGCAGCGCAATGGCCCTCTTGGCCGGACCGGGAACCCTCGTGGACGGGCCTGCGTGGCCGGCAAGAGCTGCCTCTCGAAGGGCTTGGCCTCGCCGGAGATGCCAGGCTGCCTGGCCGCGAGCGCAGCGGGACCGGCCGCCCTCCGCCTCCCCTTCCCTCCGCCGCCGGGGCCGGGATTGCCGGGAGGGAGGGCGGACGCCGCCCAGCCTCGCCCCATGGGCGTCTCCGCGCCGCAGCCGCCGCATCCCTCGCGCCCGGCCCCCGTTATAGACTCACCCTCGGGCGCCTCGGACGGCGGAGGGCGAGGCGGGCGCGGCTCCTGGACCAGGCAGAGCTCTCTCGCCGGGGATCAAGGAAGAGGCTCCGGCAGCCCCGGGGCGGGCGAAGGGCGGCTCCCTCCCCTCCGCGCCCGGGGAGAGCAAGCCGGGGCGGCCCGGGGGGGGGGGCGAGGCCGGCGCAGGTGTCGATCAAGGACCCCAAGGCCCGCCCTCCCCAACGTGGGGGGCAGCGGAGACGGCGGCTCAAAAGCGCCCGCCAAGGCAGCAGGCGGGGCCCTGATTGGCGCTCCCAGGCGTCAGTCACCCCACCACACACACACACACCCTGGACGTCCATTCAGCCCCCCCCCCGCAGGCCGCCCCCCCCCCGCCCGCCCGCGGCCCGTGAAATGGGGGGAGCGAAAAAGGCGCCTTTGGGAGGCAGCGGGCGAAAGCGGCTCATCTCTTTCAAGCGGGCGGGGGGGGCAGCGCATCCTCGCCGCCCGCCCTGAGGAACACAACTGAGGGGAAGAATAACAATAACAAAAACCATCCTCATCCCCCCCCCCGCGAGAAGAACTGCCCCCCCCGCCGCCGCCGCCGCCGCCAGGGAGGGAGGGAGGGAGGAGGGTCGGCGGGGAAGTCGCGCCGCCGCTTACACTGACCTGCGTGCGAAGACGGGAGGCTGAGGGGCGAGGGGGGGCGGCGGCGGCGGCGAGGGACCCTCACGGCGGAAGGCGGCGGCGGCGGGGAGGAGGAGGAGGAGGCAGGCGGGAGGGACACGCGCCCGACGGGCCCTTTGGCGCTGGCACAGCGGTGCGCGCGCCGCCAACGGAATCAGCCCGTGACGGCACCCGCCATCTTGGAGTTTTCGGATGGAAAATCACGTGGTCAAAAATCCGCTTGAGAGATATATATATATATATATATATTTATATATATATATGTATATTGCTTCCCTAAGCCAATCAGGCAGCGGCGCTATTAATAGCCCCGTTTCCCTTTTTCTTCCTCTCCCCCTCCCTGAAAAAATAAAACATCCCCGCCCCCTCCGCGCCGGAAGTGGAGGGGGGGCGAGCTCGGCAGGCAGGCGCGTCCCCGAGGCCGCCCAAGACGGGGCTCCGCATCTCGGCCGGCGGGGGGGGGGGTCCTTTCCCACACACGAGCGCGCGCGCAGACGGGGGGGGCGACGGGCAGCCCCAGGCCTCCCCCCCCCGCCTCGCCCGGGGAATGCGGGTCCCTCGCGCTCTCTCCCGCCGCGGACCCGAGCTCAGGGCCGACCCCTTTCCCAGCCGCCTGCCTCCCACCTGGGAGCCCGGATCTCGCAGCTCTGGTACAAAAACAGCATAAATGTGCAAGTATATATTGTGAGGACAGAGACCTACGTTGGTTTCCTGCTCAGCAAATGTATTGAGGAGGCTATATAAATTATTATTCTCACGTATCACTGGAGATAGAACCCATCTGGGTTTTCCATCTAAGGTACAAAATGCCTTCGGACAAGCCCAGAAATAATTAGATTGCAACCCCTCTGTCACTTCAGCTCAGGAGTAAGGGACATCTTCCTGGACTGTGCAGTGATACCTCAGTTTATGAACGTAATTCATTCCTGAAGTCCTTTCTTAAACCAAAACCATTCTTAAACCGAGGCGCGCTTTCCCTAATGAGGCCTCCCGCAGGCAGTGCCCTTCCACCATTCGGATTCCATTGTTAGACCAAGGTAAAGCCAAGACACTATTTCCAGTTTTGCAGAGTTTGTAAACCAAATCATTCTTAAACCAGACTATTCTTAAACCGAAGTACCACTGTACAGTCATACCTCGGGATAGATATGCTTCAGGGTAAGTATTTTCGGGTTGCACTCCACGGCGACCCAGAAGTAACAGAGCATGTTACTTCCGGGTTTCGCCGCTCACGCATGCGCAGACAGACAAAATGACATGCACGGAAGCGGCGAAATGCACAGACGTGCAGTCGCATCTTACGTTCTGTTCAGGATGCGAACGGGGCTCCGGAACGGATCCTGTTCGCATCCCAAGGTACCACTGTATAATATACAGTCATTGGAATCTGTGCATAAGCTGTTGCTTTGTCTCAGCTTCTGCCAACCTAGCAGTTCAAAAGCATACCAGTGCAAGTAAATAAATAGGTACCACTGTGGCAGGAAGGTAAAAAGCATTTCTGTGTGCTCTGGCAATCGACACAGTGTCCCATTGCATCAGAAGTGGTTTAGTCTGGTGGCCACATGACCCAGAAAAGCTGCCTGCAGACAAACACCGGCTCTCTTTAACTGAAGCGAGATGAGCGCCGTACCCCCTAGTCAAATTCAACTGGACTTACGGTAACTGTCCAGGGTTCTTACCTTTACCTACCATGGGGGGGGGGAGTACACCCTCTTTGAATTCTGTGGTTTTACACATTAGGGCATAATAAAAATCATGTGTTCTTTAGGTTTTAAAATTAGGTAAATATACCCACAGATGAACAACAACACAGGACATATTACACTGTGTCAAGATTTATTTAACAAAAATAAAACCAAGATGGGGAAGCCATTTGTGAAAAACTAAGTACACCTTACGATTCAATAGAACCACCTTTAGCAGCAATAACTAGAAGTAATTGTTTTCTGATGACTTTATCAGTCTCTCCCATTGTGGTGGAGGATTTTTGGCCCACTCTTCTTTACACCGTTGCTTCAGTTTGTTGGGTTTGCTGGCATTTGTTTATGCACAGCTCTCTGGTCTGGATTTTGACTGGGTCATTGCAAAACCTTGATTCTTTTCTGTTTCAGCCATTCTGTTGTAGATTTGCTGATGTTCTTGGGACCATTGTCCTATTGCATGACCCAATCTCAGCCAAGCTTCAGCTTTTGGGCAGATGGCCTCGAGTTTGACCCTAGAATACTTCTCTGTACAGAGGAGTTCATAGTCAACTCAATGACTGCAAGGTTCCCAGGTCCTGTGGCTGCAGAACAAGCCCAACTCATCACCACTTTGCCACCCTGCTTGACAGTTGGTACGAGGTGTTTGTGCTGATATGCTGTGCTTGGTTTTGGCCAAATGTGGTACTGTGCATTTTGGCCAGACAACTCCACTTTGGTCTTGTCTGTCCAAAGGACATTGTTCCAGAAGTCTTGTAGTTTCTTCAGATGCAACTTTGTAAACTATCCTGACGTGTTCTTTTTAGAGAGAAGAGACTTTCTCCTGACAGCCCTTCCAAACAACCTACTGTATACTGGTTCAGTCTTTTTCTAGTTGTACTGTCATGAGATGTAACACTGATGCTAAATGAAGCTTGTAGATCCTGTGATGGAACTCTTGGGTTTCTTGCAATTCTTCTGAAAATTGCACGGTCTGACCTTGGGGTGAATTTGCTGGGATGTCCACTCCTGGGAAGATTGGGAACTGTCTTGAATGTTTTCCGCGTTTGAATAATCTTTCTTACTGTAGAATAATGCACGTTAAATTGGGTAGAGATGGTCTTATAACCCTTCCCAGTTTCATGGGCAGCAACAATTGCTTCTCTAAGAGCATTGCTGAAATCTTTCCTCCTTGGCATTGTGTGAAAACACATCTGAATGCTCCATCAAACTGCTAAAATTTTGACTTTTATAGAGAGTCACAATTGCTGGTGATCAATTAACCAACACCTGTCTGCTACTTAGCCTCATAATGATCCTTGTTTTATTTATTTTCTCATAAATAGATCACAATTTACATTTATAGCACTGCATATAACAGTGTGATTTGCCATCAAACCACCTAGGAGTTCAGTGTCAAACAGTTTTCAGTTCAGCACCTAAGCCATATGTTAGCAACTGGACCACATAATAGCATAAATTCCTTCCAGCATTATTTACTGTTTTTCCTTGCAAGAGTGCGCCCAAACCTTTAACAGGTTTCATTTGGGAATCTGTTGTATCTATTTGAAGATTGCATTCAGTTACTCAACACTTCCTTATTTGATCTGTAAGCCAGTTCACTATTGTGATTAAAATGATTACTGCTTAAGTAGTCCTGACATGTTAGAACCTTGTTAAAAAGAAAGATGATGAATGTTCATATTCAACTGATGAAGTATGAGATGCATTTTAATTCATTAAATGTATAATAATTTGAAAAAGGTTTTTAAATACTAAATGCAAAGTGCAAAAGCCTTTCACATAAAGGTCATTCCATATCAAATGATCCTACGTTTTTACCTCATGTCATCCAATTTTCTTAACATTTTGTCTATTTGTTGAATGATCAAAACTAAGTTTAAATCTAAAATTTTACAGTTACAACAAAATACTGTACATAGCAAACAAAATTATGACACCACTGGAACGCTTTAACTGGTGCCAAGATAACACTCCTTCTACCGGGTTGTCATTTTCAACAAATGAGGAGTGCAGAAAAGAACATTCCTAAAACAACCCTTTGAAACAGTGAAATCAATCAAGGGAATACAAGGATTTCATTGCTTTGTTCCATCTACATCCAGTCCAACAGAAATTGTGACCAAAGTGTACTCCTTTAGCAATGAGAGTGAGAAGTTCGACATTGAAGGAGGTACAAAATCTCCGGATATGGCTGAGATAACTAGGTATGTAACCTGTGAATACAATAAAAAAATGGTGGTTGACCTGTGTGCCGTCGGTGTAACTCTGCCCTTCTGACACTTGCCAGGCTCAGCGTCATAATTTGCTTACACATCTAGTTGGGATGTTCTTAAGGCGAGCAGAAGTTCTAACACCGGTCAAAGCAAGGACTGCAACTGGCCACACTTACACTTTGACAAAAAATGAAACATCATGTGCAACAAATTCTATTGAAAAGTGTTTGGTATAAAGTATAATTAATGGAAGAATAAATGTTTTAGACCCGTTTGATGTATAAGGGTTTTTTCCATAATTTTGTTTGATATGTATTTTGTTGTAATGTTCATGAAATGAAGTACTAACAGGGATGCTTTCAAAGCGTTAATTCTATCATGCAACAGCAAGTTACCACTCTGCTGTGGAACACATTTTATAAAGAAAAGCCTCACTAGCTTTTCAGATACTGTTTAATTGAATAACTTTTTGAAGAAATGCCTGAAGTAACTGATATTATACTTTGAAGTCTTGTTTATTCTGTTATACTTTACCCAAAGAAGACTCATTTATCCTAAATAGAACCCAATAAGCCCAACATGTATGTACAAAATATGTTTTTAATGTTATCCCATTGAGATACCAAGAAGTATACCTTAGAAGTATGAAACAATACAATTTGGAGAAAATTTTTAATCGTTTTTAAAAATAACTTTAAAAAATTAAATTATGTAACTTTAAATTTTAAAGTGGGCCCATCATATGACATTTGAAGAGCTGAGCTTTTGAGGTTTTTGTGTAGTCTGGCAATGTCCACCCAAAAATGAAATTTGAAACCCTCATAACTCAAAAACAGGATGAGATAAAAAAATTAAAATTTTAGATTTAGACTTAGTCTTGATCATTCAACAAGTGTAGAAAGTATTAAGAAAACTGGATGACATGTTGTAAAAAAAAATTGGATCACTTGATAGGGAATGACCCATACATTACCTGCGAGTCACACTTAAAATGACCTTGCAAGGCAGGCAAGTATGCTACAAAAGGTGGCTGAAGTTGAGGGATAGTGGTTGCATCAAGCCATGCAATAATTGATGAAATTTAACAAGAACCAGAGACTTCCATCTCATACCTCTTGATCTTAGCCATTAGAGCTGGAATCTTATGTACGCATAATTAGGAGTAAACCTCATTGAATTCAGTGGGACTAATGCTACTAAGTGCGCATGCAGATGGCTTTTCCCTCTAGCCCAGCAACAAGTGGCCAAGAAGATGCCTGCAGGAAACCCACAAGCAGAGCTTGAGTGAAATAGCCCTCCCCTGATTGTTGTTCCCAAGATACTGATATTCAGAGGCTAGGGTGACACAGTCTGAAGCTTGTACTTTGAGAGGCTAGGGAGGCAAGCAAACCAGCCAAAACAATTCCTCTTTCTTGTTAACTTCAGCACTGCCACCAGGAAGATATCTTTATTTTTCTCTGGCTGCTTCCTCTAAGTACTCGTTTAACCTTCAGGACTTTAATTAGTCCAATCAACCTACTCCCAACACTTGGTACAGTGTTATAGCACTTAGACATGGCGCAAATAACAGGGTCTCAGACCAATTTTTCCCAAAACCAGTTATGCTTTTACTTAGAATTTGGTATGGCAACAAGTTATTTAAAAATGAGAAATTGTTCTTAGAAAAAAGGTGATTTTTCAGTTTGTGTACTTACCCATTATAGAAAATAAAACATAATTAGAAATTAATCACATTCCGTTACCTGTCCTAGACTGTTTCCATAATCAAGCCAGTATTTTAATTGCATCACTCAGTTTAGTTTCTGAATCTCTCCAGCATCCTGAAAGTCCTATTCCTGTACCTCCTCTGATCTTGCAGGTAGCATACAGCCATCATGACTAATAGGTGTCATGCCACTTTGCTTCTGCTTTGTGGTTCTCTGACATCACCCTCAGATCTACCTCAACTTCACTGGACCACCTTCTCTCTAAGGTGTACAGCCCTCACCTGGGTTCCTGCTAGGTATCGAGGATCTCTTGATTTTTGCTGCCACCACAGATACAAACTATCTGATTCCACCTTTAGTGAGGCCAGTCAAGAAACACGTGTATAATACAACAACTTTATTGATAACAGAACTAATAAAAGTAATCAAATATTAATTCAGCACACAGAAGCATATGGTTTTAGTTATGTAGTTAGAATTTATGTATTTAGTTATGGTTAGAAGTTATTCTGATTCATATAAACACTCCTACCTATTCTAAGGTTCCAAAAATACCTAAGCTAAATCCTCCCTCACCATTTATCCCAAAACTATTACCAATAACAACACTGACCCTATTCCATCTCACTAACCCAATATAGTTTCAACCACGTTCAATCCCAACTAGTATTCAAACTGCCCCTCAAAATTCCTATCTCGTCACCACTCACTTCCAATGTTCCAAGCACGCTCCCTCTCTCTCCCAGCCAACACTTAGCCTAATTCATCTAATCTAATTACCTCCACATTTAACACTACACACTATCAGAATATCACAGCAGCCATTGCTGCTTGCCTCATCTTTCATAAATTGGTCCGATTTCCTTTTAAAAGAAACTGATGGTCATCACTACTGCCTTGTACAGTATAGCAAATTTCATGGTTTGAAACTATGTGCTATGTAAAGTACTTTGCCCTCTGACTCTTCCGTTTTCAACTGCATTGGAACACCCCAGGTTTTAATATTATAAAAGAGTAAGGGGGGAAAATCTCTAACCACTTTCTCCACACCATCTATAAATTCATACACTATCACAGCTGCTACATCAGCATTTTCATTGAGTTACCCATCTTGACCCCACAATTATAATTTTTTATAAAATATTTATTAAGATTTTATACAAAACATAAGTTTTTTTTTAAACCAACTATTACACATACAAAAAAGAAAAAAGAAAAAAGAACAAGAGCTAATAAGAAAGTTACCAAAAAAGAAACCTAAAAAACCGGTAGTTGAAAAAATAAAAAAGAGAAAAAAGAAAGAAAAATATCTTTAAAAGAAATAATCCATTTTTCAATATCTTTAAGTTCATTTGCTTATTTCCTTGACCTCCTCACACCTCCCCTTTTCTATTCCCGTTTACAAAGTCCTTTCAGCAAATCCTTACCCTCTTTCATTTGTCTTTACTCTATAATCTTAACCTATTATAACTATATATTTTCATCCAAATAACTATCTATATTTACATATTCTTATTAGCCTTAATACCAAAACCACTTATTTTCAGTCCAACATCATTTTAACATTCATTAATTTTACAGTATTTCTGTAGATAGTCTTTAAATTTGACCCCACAATTTTTACCACACTGAATGATGTGGTGTCGTTACAAACATTGCAACTTCACTGCTCATCTCTAAACTTCAGATTATTCACATTAAAAGGTACAGGTCCCAATACAGATCCTTGCAGGACCTCACTTCATACATCTATCTATTGTGAGTATGGTCCATTTATTCCTTTTTCTACATCCTTTTCTTTAACCAGTTACAGATCCATAAGAGAATCTGTCATCTTATCTTATGACTGTTAAGTTACTCATAAATTCTTGATAAGAAACTTTATTAGAACCTTTTTGAAACTTTAGGTACAAAATGAATACTCCAGGGATGGGAACACAAACTTTTAAAATAAAGGAAAAGTTGCTTCTGGTTGCATGCATTTTTTATCCCTCCCAAAATCAATTTAACTTTTCATTATCCAAAACGGTTTTTTATCTAAATTAAAAGAACAAAGTATTTCAATCAACAGGCTGAAAAAGGTTGTTTCATTTGAGCCGTGACACATTACAGCCCAACCCCATGAAAAGTCTTGCAGCTGTGGTCTGGTGGAGAGGAGGAAAATGGGGTACTACCAGAACTGGAAGACATTGACTCAGACTTTGGGGAGCGGGAGAAGTCTGCTTCAGTGCCATCAGACACATTGGGTGCCACATCACAGCTGCCTCGTGATGCCTGGGCCTCCTCCCACCCCCCAAGAACCTCCTCCCATCAAGGAGGTACCAGCGGGCAGATCAGAAAGAAAGCCAGCCCCATAGACTCCAGCTCCATCGCCAAGGACACAAAGATGGCTGCACCTGCATGAACAAACTCAGCAAACCCAGACAATTCAAAGGAGTGCCACTTACTTGCCCAGTCCTGTCTCTTGGAGCGCCAACCATACGAATGCCAGTATCCATTCTGCTCTTCAAAATGAGAGTCTGGCGGACATGGCCCAGTTGGTGCTTGGTCAGATATTTTAACCTCTGCTGCAAATGCTAACCAGTGTGCTTTGTAAGCTGACTTACATCCCATAGTGATCTATGCATTAAAGCCATCAGCAAAACCTGAGTTGAGAACATGAGTGCTGCGTCCACCGTGAGAGCCAGGGGGCACACAGAAATGAGGCTCTTGAGAGTGAAAAGGGTTAGTGAGACAGGACTTGCTTGCAGAAGCCATGCTGATTTTTTTCCCAGCAGGACATATTCTTCCCATCAGTTTTCCCAGAGCAGAGTCTTTAACTGGCCTGTAGTTTTCTCAATTCACGCACCTGATCCAGTTTTTAAAAAAGAGTATTATGTTAACCTCTTCCCAGTTCCAATCTTTTTGCCATACTGCCCAGAACTTTGTTTCTTGTCCCTCTTATTTGTCTCATTTCTTCAGATTCTGTTTCTGATAATGTCACTCCAGGCACCGGTATCTCTGTTCCATCTCCCGCAGTAAAAACAAACGGAAATGATTAAATCAGCTTCTGCACAATCCCCTTTGCTTCCTTTGGCACACCTTTAACTCCACTGCTGTCCAAAGAACCAACCACTTCCCTAGCTGCTTATGATGTATTTAAGCACTTTTTAAATTGTTGGTATTAATATTTTTAGTGAAATGCATAGCCCATAAATTTACATACTGTCATAGCAATAATTAAACTCACAAACTTTAATTGCTCAGAACTTCACAGCTTTTCTTAACTGATTGTTGGTTATAGTATTCAGATCATTTCCATAGCAGTGAAGAGTTCTGAAAATGTTCAAAGAAAGGGACATCTGTTAGAAGGCACTCTTCACAAATTTTGCAGTGCTACCAAATCATTACTTCTTTCTTTGACTGATAGTCTGGCTCTAGTCAGATCTAACAGAGCTAAATCTCCTCTATACTGTCCATTATATATTACTAAATCATTTGTTAGATGATCCTAACAAATTCTGAACAACTTTAGAATTTCTCTTAAATGTACTGTTTTCACTTTTTTTAAACAGCACATAATAATCTCCTCTAGTTTATTTTCTGAATTTTGAGGCAATGGTTGGCAATACATCCCTATGCTAGGTTTGCGTAGACAAATTGGCTTACTTTGCCTTCAGTAGTTATACCAGGATGTCAAATGGAGGATTTCTACAAAGAATATGTTGGTACCTTACATTTCACAATGCGCAGATCATAAAAGTACATAAAATTAATTAATTAATAAGCCACCCTTTAGTCAAAGAGGCTCTCTGAGTCACTTACAAAAATCAGTACTAAGGGAGTCCCTGTCCTAAGGCTCACAGTCTAAAACAGGAGTGAGGAACGGGTCTTCACTGGCTATTTGTAGTGGGTCCCACTACATGATGACTACAAAAGCTTAGTAGTTTATTATTTAGTGCAATTTACGCAATTCAAGATAACAAAATGAATTCCAATAGGGATAAATTTAAGGTTCTCCACTTAGGCAGGAGGAACCAGACGCACAAATATAGGGTGGGGGACACCTGGCTTACTAGCAGTACATGTGAAAAGGATCTAGGGGTCTTGGTGGACCACAAGCTTAACATCAGTCAACAGTGTGATGCAGCAGCAAAAGAAAGCTAATGCTATTCTAGGCTTCATGAACAGAAGTCTAGTGTCCAGATCAAGGGAAGTAATAGCCCCACTCTCTTCTGCCTTGGTCACACATCCACACCTGGAATACTGTGTCCAATTCTGGGCACCACAATTTAAGAAGGGTATTGACAAGCTGGAACGTGTGCAGAGGAGGGCAACCAAGATGATCACTGCTCTGGAAACTAAGCCTTATGAGGAGCACATGAAGGAGCTGGGTATGTTTACCCTGGAAAAGAGGAGACTGAGAGGAGAAGGGATAGCACATGGAGGAGGTAGCATGCTTGTTTCTCCTGCTCGGGGGGGGGGAGTAGGACTCGAACCAATGACTTCAAGTTGTTGCAAGAAAGGAGATTCTGACTAGACATGCGAAAATACTTTCCAATAGTAAGAGCTGTTTGACAGTGGCACAGTCTCCCTCGGGAGGTTGTGGGCTCTCCTTCCTTGGAGGTTTTAAAGCAGAGGTTGGACGGCCATATGTCATGGATGCTTTGGCTGAGATTCCTACATTTCAGGGGGTTGGACAAGATGACCCTTGGGTCCCTTCCAACTCTATGATTCTATGCTCTCTATAAGGTATTCCACTTTATTCCCCCCCCCCTGCTCCACATTAGGTTTGTATTTCTCTTTATTCTTTGGAATAGCAGTGTTTTAGTGTAATCTACTTTCTCCCTAAAGCATACCACTATATGTGTTTTTCTTTTCCTGGCAAGATAGGGTTGACGTCATTTTTGTTGTTTTCTAAATTCCTTAGAATGACTGCTACATTCATGATATGGAAGCTTTTATCTGGCTGGGAGGTGGAGGAGGATTTTTACCCTGTGTGGCTGAAATTAACTTGTCAGAAGTTTCCAACTTTAGAAGCTTTTACAGCTCAATTGAACCATTATTCAAAACTGAATGAAGAGGCTGTAGACTATAGAAGCTCATGAAAATAAATTTCACAAGAATGCTTGTATCTGAAGTCTTAGCTCTATGCCATTAATTTAACAGCCTCTGAAATTTGTATGTTATTTAGAAATCTACAGTCCTGTCATTATATTATTGACTATTGAGTATATGTGTGTTTTATGCATTGCCTTTGAAACGGTCCTAAATTCCCTGTATGTTCACCAGCTAGTTTTGTTGTCTCCCCTGGTATTCTGTGCAGAATTGGGCTTTGGCTGCAATCCACACCTTGTTTATTCTTCAGTACTCCACCATGGTATTTTGGGAGAATCTGCTAAAATGAAGGAAGATGACTCCCTTCAGCCAACTGTCTTTCATGGCTACTTGTCAAAATAACCTTCAACCTGAGAAGAATTTTTGGTATCTCCTCAAATGACTCTTTTGGTAATACACCAAAGCAGGGGCACTGGATATATGGGGCACAAGGGGCCAGCATCCTCCACCACCGCCACATGCTCCCCACATGCCGCAGCCCCTGCGTGGGAGCCCAGGAGCCAGGAGGGGGCTGGATGAGTAAGGGCAAAGGTCGCCCTCCGTGTGTCCTACCCCTGCCCAGCACATGCCATGGGGAGAAGGAGGCCGAGGATGGAGCCCAGCTCAGTGTGCGAGTATTGGCATCATGGGGGCAGGATGCATCCCATGACATCCCATGACATGTCACGTGATGCACCCCCATGTGATGGGCGAGTTGGCATCCCTGCACCAAAGCATGGTAGCAGCACTGCCAGTAAGCAGAATACTATTTTCACTTCAAGAAGTACTGCCACAATGATAATTTAAGAATCTGCTAAAAAAGAGGATATTCTGGTTCCACCAAAAGTACAGTGGCTGCCATCCTAGGCATGCCTACCTGGGAGTAAGCTCTAGGGAACACAGGAAAATTCTTAGCAAACATGCAGGCACTTGGTCTTCATGTTTTCTACTTCAGTAAAAGAGCTGACTGCTAAACCCTGAATGAAGAAATCCCTACTTGAATGTGTACATCAAAGGGGGAATTGGCATGATGGCCATTTTTATAGTATTTAGACACCATTTTTCAATCCAATGGAAGTGACTTACAATTAAAGTTAAAATGCATAGTTATATGACATCTCCATGTTTTGAAGCAGTTTACTGCTCATATAGTCAAGTCCGTGTGGTGTAGAATGTTGGACCAAGACCTGGCAGAGCAGGATTTGAATCCTCACTTAGCCACGAAGCTCACTGGGTGACCTTGAACCAGTCGCCATCTCTTAGTCCAGGAGTTGTCCCCCTGGTCCCTCCCGCCCCCTGGTGGGTGTTTCAGGATTCTAGGTGGGCAGCAGGGGGTTCTACGGCACGAGCTGAATCCTCCTTCCATCGAGCACTGGGGGGCGGTAAGGAAACTACCATCAAGAAAGATGCCTTAGTGGGTGGTGGGTATAAAAAGGTTGACTCCCCCTGTCTTAGCCTAACCTGCCTCACAGGGTGGATGTGAGGATGAAACGAGGAGGAAGAGAACCATGGACACCACCTTGAGATCCTTGGAAGATAAAGGTGGCATATAAATGCAAAAAATAAATGAATAACGTTCAATAAGAATTGGAGAGGGTTAGCACATTTTTAATTAGCTGGAAGGCTTCTCAGAGGCCAGAATGGGAAGCAGAATACTGGAACAGATAGACCTAAGAGTGAGGAGTGGAGTGGCTACGAACCATCCCATAATATACATCACAGTGATAAATGCAACACCCTCAGAGAAGCAACAAAACCAAGCATTAAAATCAGTAAATGGGGTTCTTCCATAGTGGTCGCAGTAGCAGAGTGAAGGGCCAGATGTTACAGTAAGTCCAGATTGCCTCTTCCTTGTGTCTTGGCTCTGCTCCCTGCTTCACAGAGGGCCGTCCTCTGTCTGAAGGCCTGTTTAGTCCAAGTCTGGTTAAAAGAAGAAACCTATTGGTAGCATCCGGACAGCAGAGCAAGCCCACAGTTCACCCGGTCACAGTTTTTCCTCTATGGTGAAATATATTGTAATTCTATTACAGTGTTTTTTCTATATTTCTATCTATATATATTAAATCAGCACATGCAGATCTGTGCAGTCTTTTTTACTCTTTTCTGATGATGCATAAATGGCTACTTTGCTCCCAGCTGCTCAAACTGCCCACACTGCACTGATGCAGTCTATATTGACACTGAGTGTTATCTCTGCATACCAGGAAGCATACCTGGCAGTGGGTATTTCAGGCTGTGGAGGATGGGATGTCCTCACTTTGGCCCAAGGTGCTAATGGTCCCTTGGCTCGCTGGCTGGTCTTTCCTTGCAAGCAGTAGGAATAGGAGGACCAGCAGTTAAAGTCCAAAATGACAGTCCCTGCTAATAGCTGTCCGGCTGACACTTAAGTAGCCTTTGCTCACACGGCCTCTTCTATCCCTCTGGGAATGGCTTTTGATCAGTTGCTGCTGCTGCTGCCGTCGTCATCCGTCTGTCTCTAGAGACAGTGGGGTGCTCCTCCATGGGTGAAGTCAAACTGCTGCGTTAGCAGCACCAAAGTGGCCTCCGCAGGGTGCAAGCCTGGGCAGTGTGTGCGGAGGTCCTCAGCTGCCCAGATGACCCTGCCCTCAGCCTTGCTGATGTGGCCCAAAGAGAGAGCAAGACGTTTGGCACCAGCTTGGTGGAAGGAGACGTACAAGGGGCACAAGGCACCATCCAACTGCCTTAGGACATCTACTCTGGATTTGTACAGGGTTTACTCCTTAGCCCTTTCTTCTCCCAAAGATATCTCACAAGGCAGTGGAGGTTTAGGATCAGAGTTTTCCTTCTCCTAGATGGGCTGCCTAGTTGACAGGCCCTATCTGCCCCTCATGTCTCTCTGCAGCACATGCAGAAATCATCTTCTTGACCATTGGACCCACTATTGTTCTCATCTGCACAATCCACCAGAGCCTTGTCTTCACCTGCAGGGGAAGTCCCTAACTCACCAAGGGTTTGAGACCCATCAGCTCCCCTCACCTGGTTTAGCCAGCCAGTCGAAGCCATTCCTTGGGGTGTGGCTCCTGTTGCATGCTGCCAGCTCTAGGAGGCACAGGTGAGAGCTGAGTGCAGGGTGGGGACCAAAGGTGGACAAACTACCCCAGAAGGAGCAGGATGTGTCCCCCACCAGAGGTACTACCCCTCCGCTAACACCCCATACACCCTGGCATTCTATCAACCACATGTCAATAGGCCAGGCTGAAGGATATTCTTGGATTCCCCAGTTTGCAGCTCTCTTCAGGAAGAAGTCGGCTCCTGCCCCAGACTTTGCATCTCCCGAATGTAAAGAACTGGTTTACTTGACCAGACAGAGAAAGGGCAGATGACAGGAAGGAAGGGTTTTATGGTATTATATTTTATTTTTTAATCCATGTTATAGCCTTTCAAATGTTTTTTAAAACTATTTAAATTCTGTTTTCAAATTGTGTGGCTTTTTCTTTAATAAAAAAGCAAAACTAAAATTATGAAACTGATAAACTGAGAGTGACAAATAATTCTCCTTTACCCACCTGTTTTCTACAGGTCTGCAGTACAAAAGCTTCCCCCACTTATCAGCTCCTTAGACTCCTTCTTTGTGCTGTTTTTTTTGCGTGTGCAGTTGAGATTTTTTTTTTTTAAGTTTGAAGAAGGTCTGCCAAGCATAATTAATATTCCTCCTCCACATTCACATTACCATTTCTCCTGACAGTAAAAATTAAAGCACCCAGTTCTATTCATTCAAGCCCAGCCCACGGGAATTCAGTCACACAGGAAGACTTCTGAGGAAGGCAAAGGTTTGTAGATCTGCCACCAGTCAGTCAGCCAGTCAGTCATGGCGCTGCACTCATTCAGTTACTTTTGTGGACGAAGTGTCTCTTACTCCATCCGGATTGGGTGCTTGCCAGTGACACTCCTGAGCCTTGCGCAGAGAGAATGGCAGCCTTGAGAAAGCCATGCGCTAGTGATTCAGTTCCCCTCTTTCTTGTGATAGGAACAGCTGCAGTATTGTTGCAGTCTTCCTTGTACCAGGGAGCGTTGCCATGGGCACTGCTGCCAAGGAGCACAGAGCAGTGAATAAGAGAGGCTGTCCCCAAACCTTCAAAACTAAACCTACTTATTATACTGTGTATTTTGTTTCAAATAACCTTTTGCCATGGAAGAAAGTTTTATTCTTGTTCTAAACATTGTTGACAGATGTATAATTCGGCTACTTAAATAGATGTTTAATAACCAGGGAGAAGATGCCGCTAAACATTCTACTTAACATCAGGCTTATTTTCTGTGATTATTAAAATGCCATTCATTGCACTGCATTATCAGTTTTCACAGGACTTAATTTGTCAAGCATTCAAAAAGAAGATCACACAAACATTTTACAGATGTGTGTGCGCATTTGCTGAATTCTTGCCAGTAAGTAAGTAAAATAAAAAGTAAATCTGGGAGATGTTAAAGACGTCTTGCAGGTGATAAAGAAGCTGTGGCGGTGGCAACATCAGACGCATTTGCCAAGTAAATAGCTTATCCAGATTATAAATGAATATTTTCCCAACTGCACCATGACCTTTAACTGAGTCTGCCTCCAAAGACACTGTTATCAAATAAGTAAGAGTAAATAACAGTAGGAATAACAGTAATGCTGTCCGCTGTGGGGGGGATGTTAGATGGCTAGGCACTCCAGCAGGGGAGAGTGGACCAGCTTCGGAAAAAACTAAATTAATATTAAAACATTCTTAGCATGGCAGAACATTACAACACAGGAAAGGCTGTGACTTTCAGTTTAGAAGGAAGGCGGACATGAATGAGGTTTATAACATATTTGTTTTGGAGAGAAAGTGGTTTCACTCTTTCCTAAGACTAGAACTTAGGTTCACAATAAAGCTGATGGGCTGTAGCTTCAGGACTTACAAGCAGAATATGAAATAAACGTAGAACTCAATAGCCCAAGAGGTACAGCTACGAGGTGTTTGTTGTTGTTTGTTGTGTTGAATTAGACAACTTCAGGGAACATTCTGTGCTTAATCACTGAACAGAAAGAGCATGTGTCTGAATAGAAACACAGGAAGCATAAGATGCTTCCTTATGCCAAGTCAGAGCAGTGGCCAATTTAGCTCACTACGGTCCACACTGGGAGTAGCCAACATGGCGCCCTCCATTGATTGGTGGGGCTACACTGTGTTGGAAGTGTTTAGAAGTGGAAGGCTTATTAATACATATGTGGTGGCTATGTAAACATGAAAAAAAAGGAAGATGGTATATGAGGAATTTAAAAAAATGTTCCTCACATTAAAAAAACAACAACCCAGAAGGCTTTCTTCTAGCTATAATAGGAAAGGAGAAAAGGAAGGACACAATTTATTTTTACAATGCAACAGCAGCCACAATAGCAGTTTATGCAAGAAACTGGAAAGAAAAGGTTATCCTGACAAAAGACCAATTGTTGCATAAATTAATAGAATTTGCAGAGGGCTAAAATAAGGAACTGGCCAGAGAGGAAGATAAGGAGCGAGTGGTATTGTCTTGGAGAATACTTTAAAAGATATGGCATTACTGTAAATATAATCTGCAAGTAGAGACAAACCTTTGAAGAGCAGTTGACAAAAACAAGGGAAGTGAAGGGACAAAATGGCGCGGAGAAACTGGCAGAGACGCAGCCAGCTCAGGATGTCACTGAAGGAGAGGATGGGAAGTCTGCTTGGGAAGATGGGAAGATTATAAATATATGTAAAATAAAAACTGGAAATTGATAGATATAAATAAATAAGAATGTTTTTTGTGGGGCTACAACTCCCACCTTTCCTGTCCATTGGCCATGCTAGATCAATATTGTCTACAATGACTCACGGGAGTCTTTCCCAGCACATACCTGGAGATGCTAGAGATTGAATATGAGACCTTACACATACAAATCAATTGCTCTAAAACCCTTCCCTTGTGCTGGAGTAGTACAAGAGTAAAAAGAAACCCCAGTGAAAGATTCTGCCACTGAACATACCAGACTAGTAACAATGCACACCAACGAAAATTACCAAATAGATTTCCTATGGTATCTGCAAAGATCCTGATCATGCTCTATACTGTTTCCTGCTGCTGATTTATAGGTGAAGTGGGAATTGTAATCTGCATGGTTCATTTAAGTGTGAAACCCAAAGAGTATGTTTAACATACAGTATGACTTGATCTTTTAATGTGGTTTACAGAAAATGTAGTGAGAGAGTATCCCTGTTTAAACTACTGCTTTTGGAGCATAAGCAGCTAGAATGTTCAGGGAAATAGCAGACTCACTAGACTTTAACCAAAGTTGCTAAATGGTTGACTACAACAAAGGGAAAGGCATTTTCTAGCTTGGAACAAGAATGTCACTAAATAATCTATGTATCAGGCACAAGTGCCAATTTATCCCCGCGACTGTGGGTGCCTGGGTCTGTGGGTGCCATGCATGGCCCTGGCACCAAAGTTTGTGGGTGCCCAGCACCTTCATGGGGAATTTTGGGCATCCAGGGCCATACAGAGTTGGCACCTATGGTGTCAGAACATTAGAATATTAAGTCAGCACAGGGAAATAATTTCTCTTTCAGAAATTAGAAGTTTCAAAGATGGAGCATTTGAGATCAGATTCTATCCAGCAAGCAGGAAATAGCTGAGAATGATATAGTGGCAGAAGAAAGCTTAAATTAATGATCATGAACTGATTGAGATCAGCAAAGTGAAGTTAGCTGAACAGGGACAATGAACTTCAAAAGACTTAAACAAACTGAAAAAATGAAGTCTGTGACCATGACCAGAATTACACAAGCATGGCCTTGACCAGAAAAATGTGTTAAAATCCTTGAGAACCTCTTGTTTCCTTTGTGACTCGCATTATGTTTGGTTTACCATTTGTTCTTAATTTGTGTTTGAAAGTCATCGTGATGAAGTCCAGTTTTAAGCATGGCTTTTGAAAAACTGAAACCAGTTGACATACAAAGAGAAAAACATCAGAGTTAGAAAAACTGCCAAACAACTAGTAGCGTATGAAGGTTTGAGTTTGGGTTTGTAGAAGGTAGGACCACCCCCAATTTAGAGAAGAGTCAAGCATATAAGACAAGGAATACCAGGTGGTAATTTCATAGAGATTAGCTGGCATGTTGCCATTTCCCCTTGGATTATTTATTTTATTATTCTTTTGTACACCACTGTTTTGCAGCTAACAGTGAGGATAAAGGTAAAGGTACCCCTGCCCGTACGGGCCAGTCGTGACCAACTCTGGGGTTGCGTGCTCATCTCGCTTAAGAAGCCAGGAGCCAGCGCTGTCCGAAGACACTTCCGGGTCACGTGGCCAGCATGACGAAGCTGCTCTGGCGAGCCAGCACCAGCGCAGCACACAGAAACGCTGTTACCTTCCCGCTATAAAGCAGTACCTATTTATCTACTTGCACTTAGGGGTGCTTTCAAACTGCTAGGTGGGCAGGAGCTGGGACCGAACGACAGGAGCTCACCCTGCCGCGGGGATTCGAACCGCCGACCATACGATCGGCAAGCCCTAGGTGCTGAGGTTTTACCCACAGTGCCACCCACGTCCCTAACAGTGAGGATAGCTAACAAATAATAAAGCACAATAAAAATACTAAAAATAGCAAAATTCCAGCAATCAGACTAAAACATGTCACAGTATAAAACTTAAAAAAAAATCTCAACTGCACACGCACAAAAACAAAGCAATTAAAGCAGTAGTTCAATCACACAAACACACACACACACACACACACACACACACACACACACAAATAGACAATCTAAACCTGAAGAAACAAGGAAGATTTTGCCCAGCACCAAAGAGTAAAAAAGAAGGCATTAAGTAGATCTCCTTTAAGGTGGTTTTCCACACCCATGTTGCAACTACAGAAGAAGGCCTTCTCCCTGATACCTACAGGTGGGATATCCTCCAGAGAAGGACTTTCGCAGAAGGTATAGAAGGTATAGTGGAATATAGCTCGGCTACATTCTGCTCAGAATGGTCACCCCCTGCCGACAACCCAGTAGCAACTGTGTTATGAACCAGTTGACTGTTCCAAGCATGTGTAGCCCCAGGATAGCAGGACCTAATTTCCTGGACTCACTGAGCAGACGGTTTGGTTTGTGGGCCGGTTAAATGACCCCCGTGGGCTGCTTGTGGCCCATGGGCCTTAGGTTGCCGACCTCTGTGTTATCAGAATCACAAAGCCCCAGGCAGGAAAAGCCATCTCCAGAGTGGAATGCAACCCAGCCTGAACAAGTAAACTGTGCCAGCCATGTTTTAACGACAAAGGGATATGTAAATACTTTCTTTAGCCTGTGTGAGACAGGTGTGGGGACATGGGATTGACAAGGGCGTGTCTGGATTTTCTTCCTGACACCACTCCTCTTCTGTGACATATCTGTGAGGTTTTGATGACACTGTTGGAAATGTATTATGGGAAATTATGGGAACTTTTAAAACTTCATGTAACCTTTGTTCTGGGCTGCTGCTGCTTTGCTTGCCTTAGAGGTTGGGACCTCTGGTGCAACAAATAAAGATCAGGCCTATTGGCCACTGATTTGCTTCTTCATTACTTGGCTGAAGCCTCTTGTTTTCTGACTGATCCAAAATCCTCAGGGCTACAAAGATTAAGGCATTCTGGGAGATGATCTATAATGAAATGAAAAAGGTATTTAAATATACCTTTTTAAAGAAACCAGAGGCCTTTCTCCCGGGCATGGTGGGCCAATCGGTGCCAAGGAAGGATAGAGGTCTTTTCATGTATGCTACAACAGCAGCAAGAATACTTATCGCAAAGCCCTGGAAGACACAAGACCTACCTACCAGGGAAGAATGGCAGATGAAGTTGATGGATTATATGGAATTGGCAGAAATGACTGACAGAATCCGAGACCAGGGAGAAGAGTTGGTGGAAGAAGATTGGAAGAAATTTAAAGCTTATTTACAGAAATATTCTAAAATTAATGAATGTTAGAAAGATGCTGGAAAGAAGTTATATGACTCTAGTAGAAATATTATTAAGTATGAATAGCTGACATTGGGTAAAGATGTAAATTTAAGTTTAAAACTTTGTTAAATTAAACTATGGAACTAAATTTGTGAAAGAGGGAAAGGACTTGCTAGAACATTTAATTGAACTAGAATACAAAAAAGGAGGTGTGAGGAAGTCAAGGAAATAAGCTAATGAAAGATAAGGATATGAAAATATGGGGCTCTTTTGTATGTTTGTCTGTTCTCTTTTGGGTTTTTTCCCCTAATGTTTTTCTTTTTTTCCTTTTCTTGGTATTGTTGATGTCTTGTATATTTTTCCTCTTGTTTTTCTTTTCTTTCTTGTAATGTTTAAACTTTAACAAATATTCTATAAAAAAAAAAATCCTCAGGGCTAGACTATAGCAAAGTTGGGAAACACTTAAAGTGGTGTAGCCCAAGTTTTTTGTCCTTTTCACACTTTAACACCAAAATTAAGCAGGAAAGCTTTTACTGGGCTATACCATTCCAGTCTGCAGATGGGATGGGGGCAGCATCTTGGGACGCTTCTCTAAACCTTTCTGATACACAGAGTAATAGAATGTCAGGCTAGCCTCCCGTAGTTGGGGGGGGGGGAATCCCCCCAAGAGGAAACAATCCTGCATTTCACATCTAAAGTGAATACAGTTAAGTGAAAGCCACGTCACTTGATTCTTCTGATGAACTGGATAAAGCATCCTGCCTGCCAACTGGGGGTTGGAGTGGAACAGTAGCATTAATACAATTATATACCAACAAATGCATTCAAAGTGGTCACAGACACTGTGAGAGAAACGAGACATTGCAAGCTGAGCAAGGAGGCAAAACATGAATACAAATTCTAGTCCAGAAAGATGCTTCTCCTAAAAGTCAATTAGCCTCAACAGCTTTATTAAAATAGCAATAAATATAAAATGCTAATAATATGGACAAGCCAAATCAAAGCCCCAGTGTGACGACCTTCCTAAATGCATTTAATTCTTTCCTTTTTTTAATCACCTTGAATCACCTTCTGAATGCGTGCAAGAGAAATGCATGACTTTACATTACGTTAAAACTTTCCCTCGGGACATCTGAGTAATGAATGGGAAAGCTCTCTTCATTCGGCTCCTTTCCCCATAAATCAGATGAGAGATTATTTCTCTCTTGTTTTCTTTACTCTGTCTCGCTGGCCAGAGGCACCTCTGTGATTGATAGCACTGACTGGCACTTGTGCCTTTTCTAGTTACAATGTGCAGCTCCTATGACTGTGCACAATGTTCACTCTTGTCTATTTGACAGCAAGTGCTGAATGGGGAGAAAACAGGTAGCCTGCACTCACATTTTCATAATTGCAAATGGGTGGAAGTTAACTAAGTCTTACTCAGAGTGGACCCACTGATTTTTATGAACATGACTAAGTTAGTGTAATGATCTCTGGCAGGCAAGCAAGTCCCAATAAGAAGTAATGACTCTCCAGCAGTTTTGTGTACATTTATTTTCAACAAAACACATTCTCGCCTCCTCGCATTGATGATAGTTGGTCAGTCTGAATCTTCACCCCTCGCACAGCAGGAAGGACGCCAAACTCCCACCTTTCCCCTCTTGACCTTCTGTTGCCCTCTGATCTTGTCCAGTCTCCTAGAACGGGGACTGAGAGGCTGGCCTTCGCCCTCCCCACTTTCACTTGACACAGTCTCAGACCTCTGCTTATCTGCTGATTGCCTAGCAACTCTCTGGCTGCCTTCTAACCCTCCTGCTTCTTGAGAGCGAACAGTGTCTTCTTTTGGAAGGGGGGTCAAACTGCCCTTTCTCAGCTCTGTCAGCCAGCTCTCATTTACAGAGTCAGTCCCTCTTTCACTTAGCTCAGTTTCTGAGTCTGACTCTTCCCCTGCGCTCTGGTGAGCCACATTCCTAACAGTTAGGGCCTTTAATTTCACTGTGTCTACTCTGAGTAAAATGTAGTTTCATACCACGCAATGATTTGAAGGCTGCACTCCTATACTCACTTACCTGGAAAGTGTGTGTGTGTGTGTGTGTGTGTGTGTGTGTGTGTGTGTGTGTCACACATACTTTCCAGGTAAGTGGGTATACACACACACACACAAACACACAATTGTTCTGTTAGGCTCTATGTTAACTAACTTATTATCTATCCTGTTGCAGCTCAGGGCAATAAAGCATTTTAAAGCATACAAACACAACCAAAAACTTTGATTGAATAGCTATTGTGACTCAGTAGTTTAGTTGTGTCAGTTCTTCACTCTCAGATTACATCCAAGCAGACCAAGGGTTCAATTTCCACCATTCCTCTAATGTTGGCAGCCAGCACAGGTATCTGCATCTCACAAAATGTTTGGTGGAGTCAGTAGTAGGCATCATGCATTCACTTTCTGCAGCCATTTGTGTTATGTACTGAAGTTCTCACCCTGGGCCAGCAGGGGGATACTGTAGATAGTTATGCAAATAAGGGATTGAAAGTGACGTTCAGTGATTGGATAGTTTTAGAAAGTTGTTACAGTTATGTTGTACTGGAGCTCTATATAAGCAGGCTGACTAAACCCTTCAGTTCAGTTCTGTCCTGGCCTGTGAATAAACAAGAGCTGTTTGAAGAATCGCTGTGTCGTCTGATATGTTCACCCACAACTTAACAGGCCCCACTTGACACAATGACCAGGACCCCCACCCCCCAAGTTAACTAGGCTGGCGTACCACATTTTAAATTTCATTCTGAAAACTCAATATGCTAAAGAATTTTATTTCATTTTTAAAGGGGATGAGGAAGGGATGTATGTAGGAAGACACTCTTGGGAAATTTCCCAATGCTCCAGATATTTTGGATGTGTTAGACTAGGACCTGCCAAAGCAGGGTTCAAATCCCAACTCAGCCATGAAGGCCACTGGGTGACCTTGGGCCAGTTCCTCTCTTTCTCTCAGCCCAACACAGAGTAACACATGAAACCGGTCCATTCAGTTCCGTATTGTCTACACCACTGGTCTTCAGCTGGTATGTTGGCACCCACTAACATGCTGCAGCCCGATCCAAGGTGGGTTGCAACCAGAGAGCTACCACCCTGCCAATATATGGGGAAAGATTAAGAAATGGGTCCCCAAATGCATGTATGATTCAAAGTAGGTCCTGGGTCTTCAAAGGCTGAAGATACTTGGTTTGCGCTGATTGGCAGCAGCCCTCCAAGATTTCAGGCAGGATCTCTCCCAGTCCCACCAGGAGATGCTGGGGACTGAACCTGATGCCTTCTGCATGCTAAGCAGCTGTTCTACCACTGAGCTATGGCCCTAGCTCACAATATTGCTGTCAGGATAAAATGGAGAAGGTGGAGGCTGAAGTGTGTATGCTCTGTGGAGGAAAGGTGGGATAAAAGTGTAAGAAGGAATAAAGTATGTAAACTAGCCTAGAAGTGAATCAACTACAGTATATTTTTATCTTACTTTCCTAATAATTTGTATATAAATTATAAAAGTGGTATATAAATTTTGTTAAATAAAAAAGAGGAAATGTTCAGACTTTCAAACAGTGTATTATACCTGAGCCTTCATTGCTTAAACTCCCAACAGCATTTTCGTGCTCACAAACACCTGATGAAAGAACCATTGTGACATAACCCATTCAAGCAGATATAAGGGGCAACAGGCTGTCAACAGTGGCAGTAGTTGGGAGCTCCCTGCTATTAAAAAGCCACAGGAAGTCTTTTCGTACTGCCTGAGGAATTAATCCCTTATTTAACGTTCAGAATTGCTGGATCGATTGAACAGGACTGGAGCTAACATTTGCTTGGATTTGGCGCCATTGATAGGGAACTGCCTGCTGCGTACTCGCTTTGAAGTCACCCTGGTCTTTGGGCCTCCAGCACCGTCTTCAGCATGTCTAACACATCTAAGAGGCGTATGATAATGGTGTTCCACTGGATTAGGAAGACGCCCCAGACAGAGAAGCCATGCTCTACCACCTCGGCCAGACCTTCTGCCTCTGCGCCGGCTTGCAACACTCCTCACATTTCACCCTACTTCACGAGGAGCAAGACACAACCTGCTCCGCTCAGGAGGTCCAGCAGGCGCAAGGTGCCGCGATTGCCGAATCTCACCGACCCCAAATTTTTAAGATCGGTCATTGGCAGCGTTGGCCGGAAGAGAGCCCGCAGGTGTGGCAAGCAAAAGAAGACTCCGAGACTTCTGGTTTAACCATGGACATTGTAGAAGCACCGAAAAACGTCTCTGAGGATTTCCAAGTGGCGCGGCGGGCTCTGGGGGTGGCGCAAGGGCACTGTGCACCACCAAACCTCAAGGGGATCAACCTTGGGGGACAGGGGCACCCAGCGGCGCCACAGCTGCTCCCCTGTTTTCTTAGGGGTTTTTTTAAAGGCCCGAGAGCGGGACGGCGTGGCAGGCGCAAAAGGGAAATCACACCACCCCCACGCTGAGCTGTCTCTAGAAATGTATAGAAATGAAGAGAAGATGTATATTAAGATGTATATTAAGAAAACCACAACTGGGAAGGAAGGAAGTCGAGGCGTGATTTTACGGAATGTAAATAAAATGATATTAAGAATGATTGTAAAGACTGTTTTATTTTGTTTGTGGGAAAATTCAATAAAAAGTATTATAAAAACAAAACAAAAGAAGACTCCAGCGGGAACAGGAAAAGGGGTGAGGGCTAGGCTAGAGGAAAGAAGGCTCCAAAGCTATTTGCAGGGTGGGATTGCTTTGGAAGATGCCTTCTCACAATCTCTACCCTTGAATCACGTAAGGACATAAGAAGTGCCTGCTGGATGAGGCCACATTGGCCTGTCTAGTCCAGCATCCTGTTCTCACAATGCCTAACCAGAGGCCTGTGGAAACAAGAGTGTTCTGTATTCCTATACTTTCCATCAACTACTATTCACAAACGTTACTGCCACTGACTGTGGAGGTAGAGCATAGCCATTGTGCCTAGCGGCCATTGATAGCCTTCTCCTGCATAAAACCATCCAAGTTGGTGGCCGTCACAGCTTTCTGTGGGATTGAGCTTCCAGAGGGGTAGCTGAGCATGCCTGCTGCAGCAAAAACAGGCATTAAAAGCACATTTCTCCCAAAGAAGTACTGGGAACTACAGTTTGTAAAGGGTGCTACAAATTGTAGCTAGGCGGTAGAAGGGTAATCTACAGTTCCCAGGATTCTTACAGGGGAGAAGCAATAATGCTTTTAATGTATGGTGTGTACACAGCCCCAAATTAGCTACGCCTGCTCTGTAATACTAGAGCAAAGATTATAATGCATATTGTTGTTGTAATTTTATAAATATTATAAAACGCATTCCTGCAAGCCATGTAGTCTGGAATAAACTCAGTCACCTCTCCCATTATTAATTGTAGTCATAGGAGTTCCTACATGCAAATGGAGTTTATTAATAATAACTAATAACTGAAGTCTTATAAATAAGTAAGTATATAAATAATTTTCACAAAAGTTATGCTAACAATTTTATTTCAAGGCTTGAATTGTATCCGCATATAAAGACAAAACTGAAAATATAGATATACAATTGTGAATATGCTGACTGAGGCCCCCTTTGGAATCGGAGGCCTGGCCACGTGGCCCACATGCCCCCCCCCCCTCTGTCTGGGCCTGGCTCTCAGTGATATGGGACAGGAGCCAAACTGTCACACCTGACAACAAATGCAGCTAAAGTACATAATGTGGGATTTCACTCCTGGTAATTCTGCCATGGTGAGAGGTTGCTCTTTTCTATATAGATTTCCAGTTGTCTCATGCAGTTTATCAGTCTTGTTCTGAAGACGGTTCTGAAGCCTCATCCACACAGTACTCCAAGCTCACTAGTGGAGATGGAATCACCAGCTCCTCAAACTGTGCATCAAAATATCCACAAAGCTAATTGCCATTTTACAAGGAAGGTGATGGTCTTTGTCTGCTTCCTTAATATTTCTAATTTTCTAAAAAAAATTATCAGCTGCATTTCATGAAGCAGAGGAATATATTGTTTGTGGGAAAGGATATCACATGGACTTTGCTCTCAGAGTTTTATCAAGATAATGAAGTCAATTTGCACAGAGGAAAAGAGGGAGAGAGGTGTTGAGGCATCTGATCAAGGCCTGTATTTTAAAATGAGCTTAAAGATATATTTGCAAATGTTTGTATGTTTCATGCCAGGCATAAAGCAGCTGGCTAAGTACTTTGGCAGTTGTTTATCTTCCTGCTCTCCTGGAAAGGGCCCCCCTGATTTATAGCAGTACCAGGAGACAAGTTTCTCAAAGTTATAAAAGGGAAATACAGGCTGGGAGCAAATGTTACAGTGACCCTACATTGTATTACAGAATACAATCAAGCTGCAAAAACACTAATTAAGAGTTGGTAAATAGTAAGATTTATTGTTTAACAGAAAATAATACCATGTGCCTCCCATTAGACTCTAGCCATATTTTTCTAAGGTTAAAGGGCAAGAGTTAATGGGAAAAGCAGCTGGCTGGGAAAGGGGGTTGTAAATTGAAGAGGCTGCTTTTGAAGCTGTTTTTACTGAGTTCCTTTTTACTTTGAAAAGGCCTTTTCTTCTAAAAAGCTATCTATGTTATGTATGAAATTTGTTGGCTTAATGTAATTATGCAAAGGATTTAGAAAGTAAGAAATGTTAGATTCTTATGTTAGATTCTTATTTAATTAATGGTGTGTGAGAATGTGAGCCCAATATCTCTGTTTAGATAGAATTTAAAACCATGAGCCATCTGTTTTACCCATTTGTTTTGGAGTGCAGGGGCAACAGGGCAAAAGGTGATCTGGTAATTAAGGTGCCTTGTCGAGGCAAATGTAAGATATATGGCTACTTGTCTGCCATTTATAGATAGAAGGAAATATAGCTCTTTGTCTCCCATAAAAGGTAATAGGAAATGGGTGTATCTTTTATGATTGGTTCTAGCAAACAGCCAATAGGAATTTCAACCAGGCTGATTGGACAGAGGCAGCCAAAGGAGGAGCAAGGGGGCTGGGCTGAGAGAATATAAGTGCTGGCCATCAGGGCTGGAGTGGGCAGAGCTTTTGGTAACCATATACCACGGTGCCTATTATTTTTTTGTCTGACAAATAAATTATTATTTTAATTTCTCTATTGCTGCGTTGAATATTTCATTCCAGCTAAGCGTTAACCACAAGCAGGGTGCTACATTTTGGAGGGCCAAATATCTTTAAGATCAGCAAAATGGCATGTATTCATTATACTAGGGCAGAAAGGCGGCAAAATCTGCCAATTCTGCATAAGGGGGCATTCAAATAGTAAAGAAAATAAAGGATATTTGTTAACCAAGCTGCTCTGATACTACATTCTGTTTTTTAAAGCGCCGCAGGGTGTCTGCTGAGGAAAAGGAATCAGAAAAAGGAGGAGGTAATTACTGGCTTCACAATATTGGAAGATTTCAAAGAGCCTTAGCAGGGTTGGGATTGCCAAGGAAACCTGTTCCTGGTTGCACAGGCAGAGCTCCTGCAAAACTAAGCAGAGAGGAGCTGCATGATTATTTCACTTGGAACAAAACCAGTAAAACACCAAGAATGTTTTATATCATGTGTGTTAAAAACACAAAGGCCCTGAAACACTTGCTAAGGCACCCTTGTAACTGTGACTCTTACTGTCCTAAGAGCAGTCGTTTACATATCTTAACTAGACAGTCTATAAAAGTCTGGTTCCATTTTATGGAAAGTTTGAATAAGTCAGAACCAGGTACCAATAAGGCCAGGGAATGTTTGATATTCAACCACATTTTTTACATGAACGACTGACTTCCCTGCTATCTCAGAAATATACCTAAAGTTAACACAAAATGGATTCATAAACTGCAGTAATTTCTGATTCTCTTGCTCCAGTTAAAGCTTTATGATGAATAGTCACTGCATACATATTTTTAAATCTTCAGGTTAAGAGAAGAGTTATGCTACTTACAAGTTCACTTACATTCTGCGGGGCATGGAAATTGAAATTTAAGGCAAATTACAAACATAATTTGGCCTTAGTACCTTAGCACCTTAACCATCTATCTTTAAAGCAACTTATGTGGGAGGAAATTTCATTTTCTCTATGACTGAAAACAAGTTGGCTATGACTTTATTTATCATAGGAGAATTAGCTGTGAAGTCCTAGTTCAAATTTCTTCTCAGACATAAAATTCTCATTTCACAATTCCCCAATTATGGCTGCTATGTTGGTTACTGTGGGATGCATTTAACATTACATTAATTGTCACAGGCTGTATGATTCCATTTCAAGGCCATTTGGCTCCCCCCATACCTGCCAGCTAAGAAATGACATTTTATTTATCTGATAGAGTCTAGTCAGTATAACAAAAGTTGTGGCAAACCTGTTAGCCTTAAAGTGCCACAAGACTCCTGCTTGTTGTTCTTAATAAACAGACAAATGAGATTACCACTCTGGAAGCCGAGTCAGTGTGGTCTGATAACTAGCGTGGCAAAAAAGGGAGAACATGGAGTTGCGTTTCACTTAATTCTACCCATGAAGCTGCAGGGCACATATGGATAAATGTGTCATAGTACTTTCAATGTGGCCATTTTTTATTACAACTGAAGTGGGTATTAATACTTAATACATTATATTAAGATCACACTATACATGAATACAGGTCATAAACAAAAAGAAGGCAACTGTTTCCTTCATATGTGATGCTTTGGGGTAAACAAAACCAGCCAACCCCCATCCCCAAACCTAAAAGAAGTATTTATTGTGTTCTCTTTTTATTGCACTCTAAGCCAAAAAGTTCAATTAATTAATTAATTAATTAATTAATTCATAATGTGTGAATGTCAGGAGCGACCCAGCAGTAAATCACACTTGTGCAAGTTGGAGTTAACTCTTTATTAGCAAAAAGATGATGGACACGGGAATGTCAGGCCTAATGAGCACAACAATTCATCCCCAGTAGGTCTTACCTCCATGAAGCAGCTGCTGAGAATGAAGGTCCCTGACGCCCCACAGCTGCCCAAGTCCCCTCCTCTCCAGGATTTCCCCCCAAGCAATTGGAGACTGTGCCTGCTCATCATCAACCTCTCCTCTGCCCTTTTCATGCTTCTTCTGCTTCTAGGAGCCAAGCAGGGAGGGAAGCAGGCTGAGGCAGGAGAGGGAGACACCCTTGACTTCACCAGCCTGAATCATCTCGGCCTCTTGGTGTCCCCTGCTTCAGCTTCTGCCTCTGATTTTCGACTTCTCTCAGCCACGGACTCTCGCAGCTCACTAAGCTCTGCTTCCTCCTCAGCTTCTGAACCTTCCTCTTCCCAGTCTTCTCCCTTTGACCACTCATTGCTGTCCCATCACTATTCCCTGGGCTCTGAGCCTTCTTCCCTTGGGGGTTCCCCAGCTGGTTCCTCCCACCATTCTCTGTGTGCAAACAGTCCATCAAATGGATCTTCTGTTTAATCAATCAATCAATCAATCAATCAATCAATCAATCTTCTGTTTAAATGGAAGCATTTTTTTCCAAATGGGGGGGGGGTACTCCAAAGAGACAGGAAAATGCTGCCTTCATTGCATCACTGAAACCTGGTGGGATGAGACTCATGACTGAAGGAAGAGTAGCCCTGAGTAGCCAACAGTTGCCAGAAGAAGGTCAGGCAGGCCAAACCTCAGAACGAACTCAGAATTGCAAGGCTTCAAAATAATAATAAAGGTTTATTCAGCTATATTCAAAGCAAGAAGAAGAACAAGCAAATAGCAGGTCCTCTGCATGGAGAAGATAGAGAAATGCTACTGGGTGACATAGAGAAAGCAGAACGGCTCAACACCCACTTTGCCTCTGTCTGACCCAGAAGGAAAGCCGTGTCCAACCTTGGAGAACAGGTGAGGTCCCTGCAGACTGAAGGCAGGCAAATATTGTCCCCATCTTCAAAAATGGGGAAAAAGGAGATCCAACCAGTGAGCTTTACATCAATACTTAGGTAAAGGTAAGGGGCCCCTGGATGGTTAAGTCCAGTTGAATTCAACTATGGAGCTCATCTTGCTTCAGGCCAAGGGAGCTGGCGTTTGTCCGCAGACAGCTTTCTGGGTCATGTGTCCAGCATGACAAAACTGCTTCTGGTGCCATTGTAACTGGAACACAGTGCTGAAAGCCAGAAGCATTGAAATGATGTTTACCTTCCCGCCACAGTGGTACCTATTTATCTACTTGCACTGGTATGCTTTTTAACTGCTAGATTGGCAGAAGTTGGGACATAGCAACAGGCGCTCACCCCATTGCATGGATTCAAACTGCCAACCTTCTGATCAGCAAACCCAACAGGCTCAGTGGTTTAGACCACAGTGCCTCCACCATCCCTACATCAATACTAGGAAAGGTATTGAACAGATAATTACAAGCTTGGTGGATCGGGGGGGGGGGGAGCTGTGGATGTAGTGTATCTTGATTTCTGTGAGGCTTTTGACAAACTTCCCCATGATACGATTGCAAGGAAGCTGGTAAAATGTGGGCTTAATGAGGTTACTGTGGATTTGTAGCTGGTTGCGTGACCGAAACAAAAAAGGCACTAATGGTTCCTCATCATCCTGGGAAAAAGTGAGAAGTGGGGTGCTGCAGAGTTCTGTCCTGGGCCCTTGGTAGTTCAACATTTTTATAAACAAGTTGGATGAAGGTGTTGGGGGGATACTCATCCAATTTCTAGATGACACTAAAGTGGGAGGGGTAGCTAATGGCGGAGAAGCAGAATCAGAATTTAAAATTACCTTAACAGATTGGAGAACTGGGCCCACACTAACAAAATGAATTTCAGTAGGGGAAAATGTAGGGTTCTGCACATAGACAGCAAGAAGCATCTGCACAAATATAAGAAACCTGGCTTGCCAGTAGTACATGTGAAAAGATCTAGGGTTCTTAGTAGACAACAAGCTGAGTCAGTAGTATGATACAGCAGCAAAAAAGGCTAATGCTGTCCTAGGCTGCATTAACAAAAGTCTAGTGTCCAGATCAAGGGAAGTAATATCACCATTCTATTCTACCTTGGTCAGACCACACCTGGAATAATGTGTTCATGTCTGGGTGCCACAATTTAAGAATGATATTGACATTCTGAACGTGTGCAGAGGAGGGCAGCCAAGATGATCAAGGGACTAGAAATCAAGCCTTATGAAGGAGCTGGATATGTTTAGCCTGGAAAAGAGGAGACTGAGAAGAGATATGGCAGCCCCCTTCAAAGATCTCAAGGGCTGTCACATAGAAGAGGGACCGTGCTTGTTTTCTCCTGCTCTAGAGGGCAGGACTTGAACCAATGGCTTCAAATTACAAGAAAGAAGATTCTGACTAAACATACAGAAAGGTTTTCTGACAGTGAGGGCTGTTTGACAGTGGAACAGACTCCCACAAGAGGTGGTGGGCTCTCCTTCCTTGGAGGTTTTAAAGAAGAGGTTAGATGGCTGTCTGCCATGGATGCTTTAGCTGAGATTCCTGCATTGCAGGCAGTGGCCGAGCATATGCCCGCGCTGCCCAGGGAAGGCGCATTCCCGAGGGGGGCAGGGGGCACCCTCCCAGGCGCAGGATAGCCACTCGGGTGCATGGAGTGGTGCGCATAACCCTGCAGCCAGGGGTGGAGTGAGCCGCCGATGGCGGACATTTGGCATGCCACCCGCCTGCGACTGCTAAATGTCACCCCCCTCAGCGAAGACACCCAGGGTGATCCACCCCACCGCACCCCCTTCCTCTGCCCCTGATTGCAGGGGGTTGGACTAGATGACCCTTGGGCCCATTCCAACATTTCAGTTCTCTGAAACACCATAATCACCATGAATAAACTTTTCCCTGAACAAAGAACCAGGAAGGGATTAGGCATTCAAGCTACAGCAACACAACAGATGAGCAACTGGGGGTTGCAACCACACCTTAAGCCAAAGCCAACCACTACATATCAGTGCACTTTTAAGAAGTAGACACAATTCTACACATTAACCGTGTGGTAAGCCAGTTAGACTGTATTCATCTCTAGAGTCAGCCATGCATGCAATCTCTCTTTGCTCTGAAGAAGGCCTAGGATGGCCGTTCACTATGGTGAGGATGGAGAAGCGCATTGCCCTCATGTCTCTGGGTTTCCCATGTGCGTCTGGTTGTCCACTGCGAGAACAGAATGCTGAGCAAGACTGGACTTGGGCCTGATCCAGCAAAGCTGTTCTCATGTACTTAACACTTTGTTTCCATGGTGGCCCTGTTCTAACTTTCTGAGCCCGTTGTTTGCAATGGAATGAAAGTTCCCATTGGCTGATGACTAGACAGCCTGTTTGAGCGGATCTCATGAAAATAGCGCTATTAACTCCCCTCTATATCCCTATTTAAAAATAATAAAAAGAATGTATGTGGTGTTAGCCACCTGTGAAATAATTTCCAAACCTCTAAAGCACTTTTAGGAAGGATTACCTATGTTGTCTTAAAAACTTCAGTAAGAAGGAGGATATTTGACTCTTAGAAAATCCATGATCTTTCTTATGCATTTTGCATTAACATCACCAGCTGCCTCAGCTGGAAAGTATAATAGTATAATTTTATGTTCAGGACCCCCAGGTGTCCCTGATTCACAATTTTGTATGCAATATGTCTATTAAACGTTGACCACTTTCCTTTATGTGGAAAAGAACTTCGCATTTTGTGCAAGGCTCAGCAACTTTCAAGTTGTAGTGCTACGGGTAAGATGAGGGAATATGGGAATTTTTTAGTGCAGCTATTTGGCTAAACCATGACAAATTAACCTTAGACCATTGCCACAATTCCTGCTTGAGCCTAGTGGTTTGTAATTTAATCTCCTAACACAGTTTACGTTACTGGGGATAAGTACTTCAAGGTGTTTTATGGAGCTGGGGTGTATGGGAACTCCTGGGAGGCCCTTTAAATGATGTCAAGCCTCTGAACTCACACTGAGCTGCAACACTTCAAATTTTGTATAACTGATTAATAGGCCCTACTCTGTTCTTATAGCCTCACTCTGCATATGTACACATATGCACTCTGTGTTGCTAGAATTGCACATTTTGCTAGTACTTATTTCTCAGATGACTTCTTACTTGAATGTAGGCAGAAATGAGCTAGGGAGCATCAGGCAGGAAAGCAGGAACTCCCAGTATATAGGAAGTAGAACTAGTCACTCTGGACCCTGGAGCAGACGCCTTCACAGAATACAAATGCCACAAAGTGGATGAAGTGCCTTCCGTGGCGTTTAGAGTGGATGGAGTTTGAAAGTGACATTTCCTGGACCAAAGTGGAGCAATGCTGCCATCAAGCGACACTGCAAAGGGAACTGTGTAGAATTAAAATTCAAAGTGGCCTCAGTGGAGTACTGCTCTGCAAAGAATTAGCAAAAAGAAATGAACCATTACATATTTTTGCAAATGTGGTGGAATGAGGCAGTAGAATCCTGAGTTGGTACAGTGCAGTGAACCACTCCACTTCAAACTACAGAGACAGAATTCTGAAATGCTTTTTCATTTTTACTCATTACTTTTTTAAAAAGTCAGCATACTGAGGAAAAAGGTTACAGCTGAGTCCATTCCCTGCTGCACTAGTTTTTTTAGTTTATGGGAGTTTTGTATTCAGGGGAGCATCGAGCCATGCAGTTTTCCCCAATCTGCGCCCCCTCACTGCAACTCCTTAAATCTCCTACACAGGCAGTGGGAAGATGTGATCAGTCAGAAGGAGGACATGCAGTTCATCAAAGGTCAAGAACCCTAATGAAGATTTCTCCCGTGCCATAATCCCAAAGAAAGAAAGCAGGCTGCAATATTTCCGTGGTGCATAGAATCATAGAATCATAGGGTTGGAAGAGACCACAAGGGCCATCGAGTCCAACCCCCTGCCAAGCAGGAAACACCATCAGAGCACTCCTGACATATGGTTGTCAAGCCTCTGCTTAAAGACCTCCAAAGAAGGAGACTCCACCACACTCCTTGGCAGCAAATTCCACTGTCGAACAGCTCTTGCTGTCAGGAAGCTCTTCCTAATGTTTACTGTCAGGAAGTTCTTCCTAATGTGCAGTTCGGCTTCCTGTCAACTCTTTGGGGTATCTTAGGGTTAGAGTCAATACTTACTTCTTAGGAACAGTGAGGCCACCCAGGTACCTTTATAGCCAAGCAAGGATTAGAACCTAGATGGATCTCCAAATAAAAGCCAAGCAATCCACTGTAGTGCAATAGGTTAGTTAAACGTTAGCCTCTAAAAGGGGTAGTCCTAGCATCCCAGAGGAGTGCATTTATTACATGCACCGCTCACCACCGTCCTTCCCCTCTGGTTAGGGGCTGGCATAAATGGGATAAATAGAATCATGCAGGGACAGAGCTCTAGTTACAGAGAAGTGGAGGTGAAACCATCCCTACAACTACTAGGTAAAAGGGAACATGAACTTTTAACAACTTTCGGAGCAATATGAAAGAATATCATAAGTTTAAATGATGCAGAACATCATCATTTGCTTTGGGTACAATGTTTTCAGCAGGTGACCATTTTCTCCAAATGATACAGGTTGGTTTGTTGTTTTCTGGAACTCCCACATAGTATTATCAGCATGCCTAAAGTGCTGGCTAAGCACAGGGGAAATATCTCCCAAAAATTCTACTTCAATCTGTCCATTGTTTGAATGGTCCACTGCAGATTTGTTCAATCCACAACCAAAATGAAGTGCATTGCTTACCTTTGGACAGGAGCCATCAGCTTTACAATATTTTATTCCATCACACTATGAAATACTATCTTCGTTTGCATCTAAGCTACAGTAACTGAGTAGGTGTAGCCACTGAGAGAGAGAAAAGAAATCTTAACAAACTAGGAGAATGGGCAGATGCTGGCACATTTAGAAAAATGGATTGGATGTGGACTAGATAAGTTTGCTCCTTCCAACTCTATGATTCTATGATGCTCTGCCATTATAATTATATTGCTACATTTCCATTTTATGCCATGGGGAGGAGCACTCTCTCAAGACATAGGCAGTTACCTTCTTCCTATGTGAAGCTGCAATGCTATAGCCTGTGAAGAGAGCAATCGTTTTCCCTGGCCACCGTCCTCTACTTCCTGAAATCTAGCCATATCATTCTAGACTCTCTACTGTGGGCTAGAAGAGCATCAACTGAACCTAACTGATGCACCTGCCAAAGTCTGAGTGACCACCACATGTCAGATCCCGAGTTGTACTTAACAGCAATAGCTGGGGAGGTGGGAGGAAGAGGATAACCTTCAAAATGCTCTTGGCTAGTTAAGTGCACTGTCTTGACATGAAACATCATTTCTTCAAGGAGGAATAAGGAGGATTTTTTTTCAAAAATAATTTCTTCCACCTCAAGGAGGAATAAGCTACTTTGATTTAATGAGCATTCTATTAGAAGATATTCACCTTTCCACATGTAGTTCTGACTGCAGTAGGGACTCAGGAAGTTTGTATCTTCAGACGCCAGAGCAGATGCCACTCTCTTATAATGGTTGTTTTTGGCATCTGTCTGTCCTGAGAGACCATGGAGTGGGCCTTCAGGAGGGAAGTCAAACTGCTGCATTAGCAACACCCGCGACCTCCCTGGGCAGTTTATAGGGAGGTCCCGGGCTGCCCAGCTGACAAGATCCCCCTCTCAGCCTTGTTGCTGTGTGTGGGGTGTTAGGGGGTGGGTAGTACCTTTGGTGGGGGGCACGTTGAACTCCTTTTGGGGTAGTTTGTTCCCTTTTGGTCCCCACCCTGCACTCAGCTCTCACCTGTGACTCCTAGAAGCTGTAAGCGTGCAACAGTGGCCACACCCCAGGAAACGGCTTTGACTAGCCAGCAAGTGCACCAACTGGCGGGGCTGGGGGGACAGGCCCCCCAAATTTTCAAGAAGAGGGCCAGGCCTCCTCAAAATTCCCTGGTGTCTGTGCCCCCACACTGCAGTGCATGCTCACATCACATTTACAAGCCACTGGGCGTGCAGCACACTCTGTGACGTGCGCACATGCCGCAAGCATGCCATGGGGCATGCTTATGTCATGCATGCACACTGTGAGATGTGCTGGCATTCTGTGGCCCGGCCCCCTCAATCACGGGGGCAAGGCAGAGTGCTTGGGGGCCAGCTAAAGCAGGTGAGGATAGCCAACAGGTCTCAAACCCTCAGTGACTTTTGGACTTCCCCTGCATGCTAAGACAGGCCCCAGCGGGTGGAGTGGACAATGCCAGCAGTGAGTCCAACTTTCAAGAAAGCAGTTTCTGCCTGTGCTACAGAGGGAAGTGATGGGCAGGTGCGGCTCATCAACCTGGGAAGGTAACCTTGCAATATATCTTTAGGAGAATAAAGGGCTAAGGAGTAAACCCCTCACAAATCTGCAATGGAGTCCCCAAGAGGAGAGGATGGCTGCTTCTCCTCCTCCTCCTTCTGGCAACTCAGCTTCTGCTGCCCCACAGGCACATCATGCCTCATAGCTAGACAAGATGTGCCGCACCCCAGCTTGCTGTTACTGAGCCACATGACAGCACAATGACTATTTTACCCTCTGAATGTATGCCTAGCATATGTTTTCATGGGGTAGATTCTACTTCAGATGCATGGCATTTTATTTACATAATACACCATATACAGACACACACCGCTATTTTACGAATACTGTAAGTAGTGAGAGCAGAAGAAAATAACATACAAAAATACTGTGACAAATGCATTAAATAAAGCAGGGATCATTCAGACATTTCCCTAATATAAAACATCAGCAAGAGGCCACATAAAGGCACAAACTTAGAGGCCCAGATGGCAACCCAGAGACATATTGACTTAGGCAACAAGACCTAATAATGCCAACATCAAGAATTCATTTGTTTGTTCATCCTTCCAAATGGCACATGCTTTCATTTGCCAGTAATGCATTTCTGCATTCTCTGTAGAACAAACAGGTCAGTCTGGTCATAAAAGAGTAAATAGATACAAACGTGGCATCAGAAAGTGCAAGATTCAGAAACCAGTGGCAGTACATTTTGTTAGTGGCCATGAAAAAATAGGTAAAAAATGAGAATTCCCTGAATGCCAAGATCCAGATTTGGGGCATGGTTGCCGCATCCCCACACTGCCCTCTCCAAGCAGCCTTGCAAGGGGAGGGCAGTGCTGGCGCTAGACGGACCCAACAACCACGCAGCCAGCTGACGTGGCACGTGGCGGGTGCAAAGCAGCCACCCCCATGCCGGCACCCCCAACGCAGCTTGGCCCAGTGCCCCTCTTCACGATCACACACCTAATCTTTACGGAGGGGTCATAGTGTGCAATGATATCATTCGCATGCTTGAGTGTACCGAAGAGTTCAGAAAAGCTCTCCAGGGTCCAGGTGGATTGGTCATTCTGTTCCTCCTCTTTCCCACTTTTAGAGCTGGAGCTCAATCTCACCATTTCCTGCCGCGATTCCAGACTCAAGGCCTGTTGCCCCTAAATCATTTCTTCCACCTCCTCCTGGATGAGGTCACAAAGCCACTGCCACATAGGCAGCAATTTGCGGCCAACATTGGGGCACCCATCATGCATGTATGACATCATATGCACAACATGCAATGTGTGCGCCCCCCCCCAGGCCGACTCAGCACATCACACCCCACCCACCAACCGTCCACCGTCTTACCTTTGTTCACCACCACTGTCGCGAGGCTGAGGCTGCCTCAGCGATGCATCCCCCCCCATGAGGCCCACTGAGACGCTTTGGTGCGTTTCTTTGAGATCGCCAGAGCACCTTTCCAGAAGCTGCCTGCTGATCATCAGAGGGACGTGCCAGTGCAAAGGCTCCCTTAACATTGAGGGGGCCTGGCCCCCTGCCAACAGATATTGAGGGGGCGAAAGACACTCTGGTGTTGGCGCACCTGCACTGCCACCAACTTGCCTCACAATCTGAACAATGTTTTCCATCTCAGTGGCAATGCCTGGGAATCCACTGAAATCGTCAGTGCATTCCTTTCATAGGTTGCACCAGCAGGAGCTCATGGTTTCAGGCTTGATGGCATCTACTGTCTGCTTTAAGTGATGCAGTTGGCGATGTTGAAGAACTTCCAGAATGCCATGAGATCGAGATCTGGATCAGCACCCAGGACATCAAGTCAGCAAGGCAAGGGTGAGGCCAGTGTAATGAGCCTTGAACTAGTGAACCACCCCTTGATCCAAAGGCTGGATGAGTGAGGTCGTACAGTGAGTGAAAAGCAACTCTGACATGCTCGTGTTCAAATTGCAGTCCCTGCGGGTAACCAGAAGCATTGTCCACTAGCAGAAGCACTTTGAACTCCAGCCCCTTCTCCAGCAGGTGACGCCTCATCTCCAGAACAAAGCATTTGTGGAACCAGTCCAGAAAGTTTTCAGCAGTCACCCAGACCTTCTTGTTGGACTTCCAGCAGACAGGCAACAGGTTCTTGTTCTTGCCTTGGAGGGCACAACAATGCCCAGCCGCATTGCAAAAGAGCAGCACAGTCAACCGATCCTTCACAGCTTTAAACTCAAGGGCGCCTTTTCTGCTTTGGCAATGTAGGTCCGGTGGAAGTTGGATGTGACATAAGATGTGGAGGAAGGTACAGGAGATAAATGCATAAAGCAACATGTGGGCTTGAGAAGTCAAAACCCATCTACAGCAAATCTGACATAATATATGTCTATCTGTGAAAGTAAAGTTTTTTTAATTCAGGACAAGGTGTGAAGAATTAAATGTTCCATGTGAGAAGGTAAGAGAAGCATTTTAAATGTTGTGCCAGTTCAAGAACAGCAGCACAAAAGAACGCTTATCTGTAGGTGGCCACTTACAAAAGGCGTTCTTGTAAACATTATTTAGGTATTGGAGCCTGTTTCATCATAGGAAGATTTCTGGCTGCTACTGTGTTCATAAATATGCAAAAAAAGGAAGGTGGGAGGAATAACAATGTGGCAAAAACCCTCCAGTGATGGGTGCTGTATCTGATACAGTTTTATCCTGCATGTAATGGCCTTCAAGCCAATAACATGTCTACTCAGAAGTAAGCCCCATTCAATAAAATATAATTTACTCCCAAGTAGGTGTGCACAGAATTGCAAGAATAAACGGACATAAATCAGACATCAAGAATCACAAAACAGAGAAACCAGTAGGAGAACACTTCAATCTCCCAGGACATTCTATACAAGATCTCAAAGTAGCTGTTTTACTACAAAGGAATTTCAGAAATAGACTGGAAAGAGAAGCTGCTGAATTGCAACTCATTACCAAACTTAAAACCATGGAGAGACCTGGTCTGAACAGAGACATTGGATTCTTATCTCATTATACATGACTAAGCCATTTTTCACCTTCTCACCCCTTGCCTTTTCCTGTAAGACCTATTGCAGTCGTTAAGAGTCGTCAACAGGCTCATCTCAGCTATCTGCCAATCTCCCATTCCCACCACCCTTCTGAGTAATACCCCTCCCCACCTTCTCACTATATAGAAGGATCTGGCAACTTCTGTTTCAGTGTATCTGAAGAAGTGTGCATGCACACGAAAGCTCATACCAAGAACTAACTTAGTTGGTCTTTAAGGTGCTAAGGAAGGATTTTTTTTGACTATGGCAGACCAACACGGCTACCTATCTGTAAACAGAATTGCAAGCTTAGTCAAGAAACAAGTGGACTCTGGACCCTTGTCCCATCTCAACATGCCAGCCCCCGAAAGGCTAATAAGCTTCTAAGCACCCTGGAATTTAGTCAGGAAAACAGAGTTTGGGATTAAAGTATCTGTTAAGCAGTCAAAACAATACATCCATAGTTAGTGTTTATGAATACTGAGAGAGAGAGAGTGTGGGAATTTCCCTGACCAATTTCCAGCAGGCCCAATGCCAGCACCCACCACCTGCGCCTGTTGATGGTGCATCAGAACCCAGCAGAGCCCACGAAAGATGCCTGCCCCACCCACTTTTAGTTTAGCCTCCATTAAAATTTCCCAGGCTGCCCCTGACAAAGCATTGTGAGAGAGCAACATGGCAGCTCGACGCTGCTATCCTTCATAACCAGGTAAGCCCACCCTGCCATGATGGAGAAGGGCCTTCCCCCAGAGGCTATTTTACTGAGGGGCCCTTCCAATCTGGAGCCAGTCCTACTTCAGATCTCCAAATATTTGAACTTATTTACATCATCATCATTTACTGATAATGTTTTATTGAAGACTCGGCACTGAACTGCTTTCCCCACTGGACCACGCTGGCTTGTGCTTGTTTCAGCCTCCTCTGCAATTCTGTACATAGTTTCAAAAGACTCTGATTTTATCAATATATGAAGAATAACTGTTAAATACTCTCTGCTTCCTGAGAGGGGAAGTTTGAGGGGCTATGATAAGACATTGATGGGGTAGCACTGTTTGGGGTTGGGTTTCCTTTGGATGAGAGAGCACTAAGGACTCGTGGCTTTCTTGTAATATTTGCTTTATTTACAAATATAGAAGCAGAATATTGGGGGGGGGGGGCACAGCTCTTACAAGGCAATAAATTTGCTACTTCCTTATCAGACCAGAGAGGTCATGCCCTCTCCCATGTCTTCGACCAATTCACACACAAAAATATCTCCCTCTGCTTTGCCTTTTCCAAAGTACAAGGTGCTGTTTTGCCCACTTATAGTCCCACAAATCTGTTGTCTTGACTTAGCTGCCTTTCCCCAGCACTGAGGGATATACCATTCAAGCAGAGACCTCAATTATTTCCTTTCCCCCATCTCCCATCTGCCAGCCATTCTGGGCCATGGACTGGCAGGCTGTCTAAGAGATGAATGTTTGGCTAGCAGCTTTTAACAATACTTGGGCTTGCTGCCAACTCTAGGGCAGCTTTCCCTGTTTTCCCAGTTAAACTAGTGGCAAGTTGGGATTCCATGTTGCCTTCTGGGCCAGGCTGCCTACTAGAAAGCTGTCTAAAATACCAGTTGACCAGCTGCAGGGTGCTCATCACAGATGCTGCTCTGGTTTGGCCCTTGGAGAAGAGTGGAAGGAAGTGGACAACACTGGTCCTTCCAACTCCAGAACATTCCCCCTGTTGCTATTTGTACTGTATTTGTTAGAAAATGTCTTTTACAAAGAATAAATTGTACTGGGGAAAAGAAAACATATGTAATGTAGCGGCTGCAAAGCAGGTGGGTCCAATCAAGGTCACAGAAACTCTGAATCATTGCCCTTTTAACTTGTTAACTGCCTTTAAAAGTAAAAGAGAGAGTGTCTGCCTGTCTGTCTGTCTGTGTCTTAGAAGCGAGGGTGCAAGTTGGAGGTTGGCTGGTTGCATCGCCATTATTTTGTTGACTGGAAACATGGGAGTGTGAAGAATTCAAGCAGACTCTTTCCGGAAGAGCTTATAAAGACAGGCAAGCTATGGACTAATAATTTACACATTGTTGTCATGGGCAGAACTGGGGGGGCAAAGGGGGCAGAGAGGGGTAGCTGCCCCCCGTCAATAAAAATAAATAAAAACACATAGCTAAGTGAGGTTCTGCCCCGCCAACAAAAGGCCTGCACCTCTAACAAAAATCCTGGCTACGCCCATAATTGCTGTGAAAGAATGTATTTTTAGAGACCCTCTCTTGTATTGAACTTGATATAAAAATAATACAGCTTGCTAAATTGTTGCCATCCTGGCAAGTAAAGATTCACCTTCAAGTCTTGTGTAAGGAGTCTTACTTTATCAGTAAGGTTTGAGGGTGAAACCCCTACGTCACTCTGAAATAGACAACAGCCCCTAATCCTGTTACAGACCTGAGGCTCTCTAAACATGGACTGGAAATTGCTTGGGTTCTGATTTTCTGTAAGAGGAAAGTGGAAATATTTCAAGTGTCCCTGTGCTGCACACCCTGTTGACTCATGCCACAGAGCTGCTGCTTCTGAAAAAAGCTTACCTTGACCTAATAGGGCAATAAAGGAGAACAAATAGTTCACATGCTGAATTCTCCAGAGAGACTTAAGACAGCCAATTAAAAGCTCACAAGATATTGTGTTAATTTGTTTTTTTAATTAATAAAGAACAGGTTAAGTTTAAAATAGATTCTATAAAGGCTTATTTGAAGTCTCTCAGTTCATTTCTTATTAACATATTATTATGCATTAAGGGCAGCTAATCACCATTTCTTTTATTTAATGCCTTTCTTTTTATTTAAAGTCGTCACACTAACTTTTACAGAGGATTCTGATGTCAAAGCGGTGCAAACAGCTTAAAACCGCCAGAGACCTGGAAATAATAATAGTAATAAAAGTTCAATTAGAGGTGTTCACATTTTTAAAAAATATGAAGATTTTACAGGCTGCTACTTTATAAATGGCATGTGCAGTACAATCCTATGTATGTTAATTCAAAAGACCTCTCTTATTCAACAAGGCATACCCCCATATAAATATAGATTAGATATAAACCCTAATATTTACATAATCACAATTACAGACAAAAGTTGTATGTTAGTGAGTAAGGATCAGAGATCTTGTAAAGCTAGTGAACAGGGATTGGTTCTTGGAGTCTGCTGGTAGTAAACCTCTACCTGTAATCTGAACTAGGCCTTTCAGCATGACATCGTTAGTGCTTTGTTGATGTGCAAATTATGTAATTTTATTAAGGTAATATTTGAAACCATAAGCAGAGGCCAGGCTAGTGTGGAGGTGGGCGCTCTACACTAGTGTTCAGGTCTAGAATGAGGGTCTTAAGTAGATTATTCAGGATGTGAAGATTATTAGGATTTGAAGTAAGGAGGGCAGACTCAGCCGGTATCAGCATCACTGTCAGACAGTCTATGTCAGTTGTCAGGAACATGGCCCCTCCCGAGCGCAGCGGAAGAGTCAGCCTCAGAAATTGAGCTGAGTGAGCAAGGGGCTGACTCTGCAGATAGGAGCTGTCTGTCTGAGTTTAGAGAGGACAGCCCAGATCCCTCCTTCCCAGGGAAGAAGCTGTTTGCTCTCAAGGAGAGGAAGAGTTGGAAGTTGGCCAAAGCATTGCCAGGCAACCATCAGATAAGCCAGAGTCTGAGGCTGTGTCTTCTGGGGAAGAGACGGGCCAGCCATTCAGTCCCTGTATGAGGAGACAGGAGAAGCTCAGAGAGCAACGGAAGGGAAGGAGAAGAAAGGCGGGATTTTGGCGTTCTTCCTGTTGGGGGAGGGACGATGAATCAGACTGAGCAACTAATGTTAATGGGGGGGAGCAGATAGCTTATGAGTAACTTTGATTCTGTTTGTTCAGACCTCAAACTATGCAATGGTTTCTTCTCCCTTTAAACATAGTAAGCAAGGTGAGGGCGATTGTATTATCACCACTTATTGTTGTTATGAATGGTTATTTGCATACACCTGAGTTTTGCAGAGAAATATCACAGATCTTTTCTTTTTCTTGCTTTCATGGCCTTTTGGCCCCCCTGTTTACATTGTCCCCTCCATGTATTTTATATATTTCACACAGAGAGAATCATCTTAGAGTTGGAAGGTACCCCGAGGATTATCTAGTCCAACCTCCTGCAATGCAGGAATCTTGGCCAAAGCATTCATGACAGATGGCCATCCAACCTCTGCTTAGAAACCTCCAAGGAAGGAGAGTCCACCACCTCCCAAGGGAGACCATTCCACTGTTGATCAGCAATTACTGTCAGAAAGTTCTCTCTGGTGTTTAGTTGAAATCTTCTTTCTTGTAACTTGAATCCACTTGTTTGAGTCCTTTCCTGCAGAGAAGGAGAAAACAAGCTTGCTCCATCTTCCATGTGACAGCCCTTGAGATCTTTGGAAGATGACTTGTTTACTTGCTGGGGATAACGCTCCATGAATCTGATGAAGTGAGGTTTATGTTTATGCAGTAGAGTCTACATTAAATCTGGGTCTTGTAGGTGCTACAAAATATATGGTTGTTATTTTTTGGTATGTCTTCTTTTTGTATCACTCACAGTTAACAGAAATGGAACATCAGACAGCTGTTTTTGCAATTACATACAAACAGTGTGATGAAACATGTAAATGTAAGTTCCACTGAAATTAATCTGGCTTCCAAATAAATGGGTTTAAAACTGGACTGAGAAACAATTAATGGATGCAGCCAAGTGCATACAGCAATTGCCATAAATAGGCTTCTGGGCAAAGAAGTGTTGAGCTCAACTGTCAAGGGATATTGTGATTTCCGTGCATGTTGCCTTGGGGCTGAAGAAAGGCCAGAAGCATTCATTACTCTTATAATCTATTGCATACTATATTATTTATGAAAGTAGGTTTCCAGCAGTCAAGTTTCCTGATCTTCTTTGTGGCTTCCCTTTCTAAAATGAATTGATTTATTTAACACCCCACTCGGGTCAACAAACTTTGTTCATGCCCTGGCGTGACTCCTGGGCTGATTGTGCCAAACTATTTAGTGGTTCTGCGATAGAGGCAAATGTTTTCTTAGAACAAGGTTAAACATTTTTGCCTGTGATCAGAGATATTTTTGGATTTCAGCTTCCAACCCTTTTATGGAGGCAAAACTAAGAAGTGTGTGTGTGTGTGTGTGTGTGTGTGTGTGTGATATTTTGAAGTATTCAGTGGCCTGAAATAAATGTCTAAGAAGCATATTCTAAAGATTTCAGCATACTAGGCACAAGCGGGACTCTTATCTGTTCATACTTCTAGTAATTTATTAGGAATTTTCGAGTGCCGGACTCCCAGTGAGCAGCCACGGCTGAGGGAGCTCTTTTTATGATCTGTTTTACAGAGGGGTCTTCCTTTCTGCTCTCTTGACATTCCCGGGCGGGCTTCGGTTCCTGAGGGGGGAGAGAGGAGGCTTCCCTGGGGCTTGAGTGGGGGTCGGGGGGGCGCCCCCTTTCTGAGGGCTTTCGCCAGGCGAGGCGGCCTTTGGCGCCAGGCTCCTCCCTCCCCGCAAGGTGAGCGCCGCTCTCGCGCTCGGCCCCGCCCCCTGCGGAGAGCCGTCGGCCCGGCCCCGCCCCCGCCCGCGCCCCCTGCGCGCATGCGCGAACTGCCTCAGCCGCCTTCTTCTCCTCACGCCGGAGGCGCCTGCCAGGAGCGGCGTCGAGAGGGAGGGAAGGAGGGAGGCCGCGCCATGGAGCTGGTCGGGGCGCAGCAGCCGCAGCAGCAGGCGGCGGGCCCGGCCGGGAGGAAGAGGCAGCCCAACCGCGAGAGGCCCGCCGCGGCCGAGGACGACGCCCTCAACCAGATCGCCCGCGAGGTGAGCAGCGGGCGGGGGGGGCGGGGGGGCGCGGCCTCCCGGAGGCGCCTCTCGCTTCTTTCCGCTCTTCCTCCTCCTCCTCCTCCCCGGGCGGGGGGGGCGGGGGCTGTCACCTCGGCCCCGCCCCTTTCACGTGGGAGCTGTCAGGTGCCGCTGCCGCCCCCCCATTTCTCCTCTCCCCTCCCTCCCTCCCTCCCATCAACTTCCGGGAGGCCCTTGGGGGCGGGGCGGGGGAGGGGAGGGGTCCAGCCCATTTGCGACCACGGCAGAAGAAGGGTTAATAAGCTCATTCATATCCCCTTAATGTGCCCCCCCCTTTAAAATGTTCAATAAAGTTTGTAAACACAAAGTATTGTCTTCCAAGACAAAACCGTTTATCTTAATGGCAGGGATGAATGAAAGGCAGCAGTCTCCCTTGTCTGGATCCATGACTGGTGTACACACAAACATTTCTATATTTTGTTTTATCTTGAGTGCTGCATTTATACTGCACCTTTTCCCTTTCACGCAGCTCAAGGGGTCATGCCTGGTTCTTCGCTCCCCTCTGCGCAAGCAGTCCCCACCACAGCCCTGTGAGGCAGCTTGGGCCTGAGAGGCAGCGCCTTGCCCCACGGTCACCCAGGGAGCTCCAAGACCAAGGGGGGATTTGAACCCTGGTCTTTGTCCTGCACTCCAGCCACTACGCCACCCTGGCACTCTGATTTGATTAGGATAGTCACCAACCATTCTTCTTGTAGTTTGTTTATCTATTTATTGCAATTAGATCTCACATTTTCTCCAAAAAGATGAAGGAAGGCTTAACTTTTTATGTGTTTGGGTTCTGTGTGTTGCTTCTAATGTTCCATGGCCTCTGGACCCTGCTACTTATTTACCTTTTGCTCTTTCTCTCTGTACCTTTTGGTATTATAATAGATGATCTGCCAACTGGTTATAAGGCTTCATAGTTCTCATAAAGGAAGCTGTAGCCCAGAAACACCACAGCAAACACGTTGGTCTTTAAAACATGTTTCATATACCTATAAATTCTTTCTCTCATGGGCTTTTATTGGTTCCTCTAACTTAAGGTGCTAAAGGTGAGGAAAGAGGCGAGAGCTTCTGAAGTATTGTTTTGGCTGTTACTTCTTTAACAGAAGTTTGATCTTTAGGAGCTGATCTTGTTCTGCACTGTGAGCTTTGCTCACTCTTTTCTGTACTGTTCTGCGGCAACAACTTTTTGGGTGAGTTAAGTAACCTCAGGAGGGAAGTGGAAGATGAGGAAGTTGATATCTGTACTGACTCTGGTGAGATGCTTGTCCTTTTTAAACTAAAAAAATTGCAAGTACCAAGCCCTCCAGATGGTTTAGGTCAGGGGTTGGCAAAGTTTTTGTGGCTTGGGCCTGTTCACAGTCCTGCAGATGCCGCAGTGGGCCAGAGTGCGCGAACACGCACGCATGCGCAAACACTATTTCTGGTGCGGAGGAGGCGTGCGCAGCTTTCCATTGGCTGCAGGAGCTTCCTGCAGCCAATGGGAAGCTGGCCAGTGTCGCAGAAGGCAGTCCCCGCTCTGCCCGCGCCGCTTTGGCACGGCGCACGGGAGCTGACCAAGTGGGTGGCAGGGTTAAACGACCCCCATGGGCCGCTTGTGGGCCTTAGGTTGCTGATCCCTGGTGGTTTCCCTCCTCCCCACCCCTTTGTACGTACTGTTGCTGTGTGAAGGAGAAAAGGAGGGAGAACTTCCTTTTCTGACATGTTCCCAAAGATGGTTAAACCCATATCCTTCTAACAGACTGCCCTAGCATACTGACTGGCCAGCTTGATTTTTGTGTGTCTCCATCTTTTGAGCAACATTGTAACATTACAAAATGCATTGTTACAACATGTAACAATACAGGCAGGAAAACAATCCTTTGTAACTCTTCTCTGTTGCATGCCATTGCCTGTAACTTTTATGTTCTTGTGAAACTCTTCAGACTCGAGTTTATGTTCAGACTGTAGTTTTAGGATATAGGAATTTTGTTAAGGAAGGGCAAAAGATTTTCCAGGTATAATGGATTTTGTTAGTAAAATGTGTTGAAAGTATGTTGATGAAAACTATGGAAACAAAGCAGCTTTTGTGTATCTAGATAGTTTATTCATTATTCAATCTCGTATATTTGAGAGTTTCAAGGTAAGGCATATGGCTATGCTCCTATTTTTATATTGTTGAATTGTGTGCTTTAGTTTGCCTGCAAATCTGGATCAAACATTGATTTTGCATATTGGTTTGTAGAAAATCTATACTTCATTCAATGCATAGCTTTTCTAGATTTGGACAAAATAGCAGTTTATTGTTTGATAGAAGGCACAAATGAAAGCTCCACATACGTGGAGAAAAAGGGAGTGTAAAGGCTGCTTGTAATATAAAATAAACAACAATGGCTTCTCTGACTACAGCCAGTGAAGCCTTATTTCTATGATACTGAGCAGGTTTGGATAATGTACAAATGCTCCATAAAGGTGAAAATACGTGCTTTAAAAACCCTGGCATGTCATGTAACAGGTGATTGATTCAGGGCACACAGTTAGATCTCTCCCCACCGCCACTTGTGGCTGTACTCCCTTGAGAGAGTTTCCAGTTTCCATCTATCTTGAGCAAGTGTAATAGTAGCTGTAGCAAAGCAGGGATGAGCTGAATGCATTGTTCCCAAGCTTAGTTGCTGTCTGTCGGAAAGTGAAAGTTCAGATAGTACTAACGCAGTGTAACATGTAGACATGATCTCAAATAATTAAAAATTCTCACCATTCAAAATGACCAAAATATTTATAACTCATCTTTTAACAAATAGTATCCAGAACAGCTAACAAAAAAGCTCAAAACAATAAAATGCATTAGTACAGAACTTAAAACAACAATGAAATAGTAATCTAAAAGATTTTCTATATTGCCTCCCTCTTGAAATGCTCATCCAAAAAAGCCTGATTTAACTTGCTACTGAAAGGAACTATTTCCTAGTAAGCATACCATATGAATCTTATCCTGAAAAACTTACGTTAGGAACAGAGGATGCTGCCTTATGCTGAGTTAGACAACTGTCCCATCTGGCTCAGTATTGCCTACACAAACTGGCAGTAGCTTCCCAGGGTTTCTGGCAGGGTTCTATCCCAGCCTTTCCCAAAGGTGCCATGAGTTGAACCTGACCTTGTGCATGCAAAGCAGCTGTTCTACCACTGAGCGATGGCCCTTCCTCAAACTTGTAAGCTGTCTGAACAGTTCTCATAATGCTAAATCTTCCCCAACTTTGTGCACATGAGATGTTTTAGAATACACCTCCCACCAGCCTCAGCTAGCATGGCCATTGGTTAAGGATGATGGGAATTGTAGTCCGCAACATCTGGAGGGTACCGTGGGGGCTTAGTGCCATGTGAAATGGCCTTGCATTTGTGCATTGCCCCTGCTCTCATCTCTCCTCTGGCACAGCTGTGAGAAGGAAAGTGGAAACCCGCATTTTCAAGTACCTATAGAGTTGGTTAAATCAAAACAGGAAAGAAATGAAGTAGTTTTAACAACTGTTTGTCTGAACAAGCAGAGTTCAAACCATGTTCTATGATCCCGGCTTGTTAGGATAAACTATAATTAAAACTAATCAAATTGATTAAAAGTTAAAAAAATGCTCTGCAGGTGGCTGGAAACAGAAGTAGATGCTTTCTGTACTCTTATTTGCGGCTGGAGGGAGGGGGCAGGATTGTGGCTTGGTACTGCATCTGAACCAGGCCACAGCTGAGCTGTATAGCAGCTTATGTATGTTAAGCCAGTTTGTATAGACTGCAGACAAACGACTGCATTTGGATATAAAGCTAAACCATGGCATGTTTAGATCAACTCTTGTTTTGTTCATGTGCATGAACTGAATTATGTTTTGTTTGGTCAACAAACCATAATCTAAAACCATTGTTTGAACTTGGCTTGTGAATCTGCTTGAGCTAACTGTAGTTTATTTTTTATGGTTTGGCATCCTGACTTAATCTAGTGTGCTCCATTGCTCAATTCTTACTTCCGGCCTGACTGCAGAGACATGAGGGGAAATTACCTCAAAAGCAAAACAGCTCACATGGCAAGGACTAGTCATGCTTCCACAGACCTCAAGCCTGCCCCACTTTGCCTTGCAAAAGACTCCTATCCCTACTCACCTCCTCAGTGAGAAGGTTTCCTTACCCATTTTGGCTGGCATTTGGAAAATATTAAAGGGAGTGTCTGCCCTCTTATCCATATCTCACAATGGGTATATGTTAAATAACTACTTGCTCAGTCCTCACTGGGCTGTTTTTGGTGAATTTTTCTTTTACTCCTTCAGGGTTTTTGTGTGTGTTTCTTTGTATTTCTGCAAATCTTGAGGTTTTTCCAAGCCTTCTCTCTGGCTCTGTAAGGATAGGCAGCCATTAAACCAATCAGTTCACATTAGGATATGTGATGCCAACAGATTTTCTTGCACAGTATGATCCAAAAATGTCTCCCAAACACAGCCCCTCTAGCCTGTGTCCTTACACCCCCCCCATTCAATTCTATATCCTGAATATTCAAGTTATTGCTTAACACCTATTCTTCTGCTTGGCCAGGACTGACAATTTAGTAGTATACAGGGTGCCCCAAAAGTAGGTATACAATGCATACATACCTATTCTTATTTACTGATATTGTGACTTCCTAATGAAACATGGAAGGTCATGAGCCTATCAATAGTATTTTCTTTGCTTTATAGAAATGCTTGATACCCCACTGCTCATACTCAAAGGCCAGAGCAGAAGCATAAGAAACCAAGCTTTTGTATGAATATGAAGAATAATTTCTAATAGACCTTGGTTAACCAAGCTCTTTAGTACATACATAATATACAGGGCCATAAGTATGATTACTGGAAGATCTTGATCCAGTGTCCTATTTTTAATCTAATTTACTATTGTGTGATGTTTGTAGCAGTACATCCTTTATACTGAAATGTGCAACTGACTGTTTTCTTTAACCAAAGTGGTTCATGGGGTTGCACAAGGGCCCTCCCCCTTTCTAGGTTTGCCTCCAGAACTAACTGCTTTGTAACATCTGAAGTGTTTATGTGAACAATTTCCCATTCTTCCAGTTGTTTATATACCACTATTTAAATGCTTGACGGAGGCCAATAAATGTCAGGTAGTTTATTTGTTTCTGAGCTTGGTATGTCTTGCCTCTACAGGATGTGAGAGCAGTTTTTAAAAGGAAATCAGTGTGAACAAATAAAAGGAAACTGTACAAATTACTCATGTTGCATAAAGTCAAGTTCCTACACAATACTAAGAAATTGCACCTAGTGCGGGAATTATACTTTTTAAAAAATATGTTTTTATTAAAGATTTATTGGTTTACAAAAGTATACGCAGTGTTTCTTTTTTTAAGTTACATTTTCTACAGATCAGTTTCATTTGTTGAGACATTAGTGTTACATTAGGAAGAAAAGGGGGAAAGAGGTGGAGGGGGGGATGGTGAGTGGGGTGGGGGGGGCAATGCTTCTATGTGTGGGGTTTTGTGTCAGCATCACTTGTGTGGGTTTTCTTTACTATTCGCTCGTATTCCTTTGGTGGTGAGAGAAGTTGGGGTTGGCCTAAGGTGTGGTTGGTTGCCTTTGATTGGCTGTAGTGAAACTTGTTTTCGTTTGTGTGAGGGGGGGTGTGTGGGGTGTGCTTGGATCAGGTCAGCCAGATTGATTCAAATGCTATTGTTAATCAGGCTGCCGATAACAGGAAAAAATACTTCTCAACCTTTTGGCTAAGACCAAGTGTGGAAAAGAAGTATTAAAAAACCTACCAGCTGTTGTTTGGAACTAACAGCCAGTGAGCGTGTGAATGACTTGTGGGCCATAGTAATAAATAAGTTTCTTTTTCTTTTGGGGAGGGCTATTGTCTCTTCCTCCAAGGCTTTTATTAGTAATATACACAGTTATGCATTTATATTGTTGCCTAATCTCTTCATCCCCACCCTTGCCACAATATCATGCGCCATCACGGAAGGGATATGTTACACTTTTTGAGGCTTGGTTCATTCTCTTACTATGCACAAAACACATCTGTTCTGCATGGAAGTGTGGGTGCAGTGCAGTTAAGTAATATCGTTTTCAGCATTCTCTTCTTTGCTTACTTAAGACCACATTCTGCCTGTTGAATGGATACAGTAAGCCGTAGGTGCTGGAGAAGTAAAAGTTGTTGTCTTTGTCTTCAAATATTGTTTACTCCTGGGATGCTGGTAATGATGGCGGTGCTGTTGTTGCTGTTTATAAAATGTTCTTCCTCCTGAAGAAGCTCAGGGCAGCAAACACATCCAGAATAATAGGATTTAGGGCTGAATTATAAACCTGCTGGTATAGGGCTGTATGTAAATTTATAAAATAATAAAATAATAATGTTCCCAAAGCTCTCAGATAGGCCTGGTTTACCCAAGCATGAGTTGGTAGAATGGATTGCACAACTTCTGAGACTGCAGGTGGCGCTGAGCCTCTTGGGCTTGCCAGTCGGAAGGTTGGCAGTTCGCGTCTGTGCGATGGGGTGAGCTCCCATTGCTTTGTCCCAGCTTCTGCCAACCTAGCAGTTCAAAAGCACGACCGTGCAAGTAGATAAATAGGTACCGCTGTGGCGGGAAGGTAAACGGCATATCTGTGCACTCTGGCTTCTATCACAGTGTTCTGTTGCGCCAGAAGTGGTTTAGTCATGCTGGCCACATGACCCAGAAAGCTGTCTGTGGACAAATGCCGGCTCCCTCAGCCTGAAAGTGGACATGAGCCCCATAGTTGCCTTTGACTGGACTTCTCCATCCAGGGGTCCTTTACCTTTTTACCTTCAGGTGGTGGGTCATATTTTGAATGCTTCCTCTAGTTAAATATTCTTTGCAAATTTTCTAGCTACAATGTAGGCAGAAACCCAGTTCTAGAAACTTTCTTCATGATGTGATTTTTCTTCCTTGGTGGTTCATATATTTTCACCAGTGGTATTCTACCTGTAGGCTGAAGTGGCATTGTCCATTCTGCCATCTCATCCCACTTCTGATAATAATAATAATAATAATTTATTACTTATACCCCACCTATCTGGCCGGGTCTCCCCAGCCACTCTGGGCGGCTCCCAACAGAATATTAGTAAAGGTAAAGGGACCCCTGACCATTAGGTCCAGTCCGACCTAGGTGGCCGACTCTGGGGTTGCAGCGCTCATCTCGCTTTATTGGCCGAGTAGCCGGCGTACAGCTTCCGGGTCATGTGGCCAGCATGACTAAGCCGCTTCTGGTGAACCAGAGCAGCGCATGGAAATGCCGTTTACCTTCCCGCCGGAGCGGTACCTATTTATCTACTTGCACTTAAACCACAGAGCCTAGGACTTGCCAATCAGAAGGTCGGTGGTTTGAATCCCCGCGACGGGGTGAGCTGCCGTTGCTCGGTCCCAGCTCCTGCCAACAGAATATTAAAAACACGATAAAACATGAAACATTCCCTAAATAGGGCTGCTTTCAGATGTCTTCTAAAAGTCAAATAGTTGTCTATTTCCTTGACATTTGATTGGAGGGCATTCCACAGGGCGGGCGCTACTACCGAGAAGGCCCTCTGCCTGGTTCCCTGTAACCTCATTTCTTGCAGTGAGGGAACTACCAGAAGACCCTCGGAGCTGGACCTCTGTGTCTGGGCTCAACGATGGGGGTGGAGATGTTCCTTCAAGTATACTGGGCCAAGGCCATTTAGGGCTTTAAAGGTCCACACCAGCACTTTGAATTATGCTTGGAAACGTACTGGGAGCCAAGTAGGTCTTTCAGGACCGGTGTTATATGGTCTTGGTGGCCACTCCCAGTCACCAGTCTAGCTGCCACATTCTGGATTAGTTGTAGTTTCCTGGTTACCTTCAAAGGTAGCCCCACGTAGAGCGCATTGCAGTAGTTCAAGCGGGAGATAACTAGAGCATGCACCACTCTGGCGAGACAGTCTGCGGGCAGGGAGGGTCTCAGCCTGCGTACCAGATGGAGCTGGTAGACAGCTGCCCTGGACACAGAATTGACGTACGCCTCCATGGACAATTGTGAGTCCAAAATGACTCCCAGGCTATGCACCTGGTCCTTCAGAGGCACAGTTACCCCATTCAGGACCAGGGAGTCCTCCACACCTACCTGTCCCATCCCCCCAAAACAGTACTTCTGTCTTGTCAGGATTCAACCTCAATCTGTTAGCCACCATCCAATCTGTTAGCTGCAATATGTAGACTTGACCTTACTGTTTCAGCATTCTGTACTTAAAAGCTTGGGCTTTGCATCCTTCTGCAATAAGGATTATGAGTCTCTTGTTCAACCACTCTGTGCCAGAGTGTGCCACTCTGAAAATGTATTCTTAGCTACTGTCCTCAGGTCCTGTCTGAACATCTTTGTTATACACAATTAACCTTGTCTTTCATGCTCTCTTTGCTTTATGCAGACATCTGGCCATGCCTGGGGGGCATGCAACAGCTCTTTTTTGATATGACTTGTATGATGTCCAATGTTATACTAAAGTGGCAGTTTTTTGTATTATACTTGGCTGATTAAAGCTGTGCTGTACCCCAAGCGGCATGCAACAAATACATTACATTATAGGTGAATGCCGTGTTTAGGAAGATTAGTTTTGGAGTGTAAGATGATACATTTAACACCTGTCCAGAGGTTCAGTTTCAACAGGAACTGTTTTTGCTCCACAAATTTCATCTGTTTCATAATGTGAATTGTCTAACTTAAACTTTTTGCCCTCAATTCCACAAAACTATTCCTAGTGTCAGAAAGAAAGAAAGAAAGAAAGAAAGAAAGAAAGAAAGTGCTTGTCTCTGCCAGAGGTAGAGCAGCAGCCTGACAAGCACAGTATATAATCTGTGCTAGATGGACATGGTAACAGAATCTTAAAATAGCTCTCTGAAATAGCAGCTGCTGTCTGTTTTCTCTTAAACTTCTTTTATGAGAATGGTGGCTACCGGCAACAGTACATTAAAGAGCATTTACCTAAAAGATAATGCTTAAGTCTTCAGTCCTTTTTATCACAAATGCTAAAAACTGGGTCAGAGAGAGAATGAATACCGTTGGCATTCTGACTTGGGCCATTCATAGTTGTTGCTTCATGTGAAACCGAAATGGACTAAAGAAGTCCCTCTGGCATGAATATCTGGCTTTGGTAATGGCATAATCGGACATAGACAGATACACCCAGATTTGTTTCTGGGCCACTTGATTATGATGCTTTCATTCATTCATTAATTTTCCTAAAACATATTGTGTGTGTAAAAGTAACCCTAATTCGGATGCATTTCCCACTCAAATGTTCTCGCTTAGGATGCTGATTGAGATATTTTGACAGGCCAGCTCTCAATAACTTTTCTTGCTTCTCCTACTGAAATACCGGCAACAGTTTCAATAAAGATACTGCTGCTGTACACTATAGCTATTGGGATGTAAACCAGAAAAGGATGTATTGGGTTTCTTCCTTTTGCTAAAGAGGAATTTAAGTGCTTTGTATACATATAAGGATAATTTTATTTTAAAACTTTCCTATTTTAAGTTCCCCACCATTTGAAGAGGACTTTCAAACATTGGGGGGAATAATAATAATAATAATAATAATAATAATAATAATAATAATAATAATAATTTTATTATTTATACCCCTCCCATCTGGCTGGGTTTCCCCAGCCACTGTGGGCGGCTCCCAACCAAATATTTAAAACACAATACAGCATTAAACAGACTTCAGCACAGCTAGAAATATCAGACTCTGAAATTCCTGGGTACTTTAAAAATGTAGTTTCCTTATGATACCCTGACATAATGTTTGAAGTTCCAAATTAATTTTTGCATTCTTAGTATTTCATGTGCTTTACTGATAATCCAATGTTTGTGTGCATTGGGCCATAGTATAGCCTTTGAACCTTGTTGAGGTGAGACATTCATTTCCAGAAATACTGAACAAGTTACCAGAAGCTATTTGAAGTTATTGGAAGTTACCAGAAGCTGCTGAAGTACTGGTTTGTTTACTGCAGATACAAGGTCAACACTAGGGCTGGGCGATATCTGGCTTTCAACATCATGATATATCACCAGCTAAACATCGCAATATACCGATATATCACAGTGTCTGAAAAACTGAACTATATATGGTGGGCATGAAGATTCTGCGTGCGGGTGGTAAAAGGAGCAGCCATGAGCATCCAGGAGAAGGAGCAGGCAGTCCTGGATGGGTGGGGGTGGAGGCAGGGGCTTTGCGTCCCCAATTACTGCCCAAGGTGGGGCAGGTGCATGCCAGGCAACTACAGCATCTCAGAGGGGTAGCGCCACCACCTCTTTGAAGGGGTGATCCAGCGGGGTGTGTGTGTGTGTGTGTGTGCTCAGTGCGTCTTTTCATGCAGGGAAGTGCTCTCGCAAGTTCTTCTGCCACTTGCCCTCCCCCCCACCCCCCAAAAAGATGGGGTTTGCCGAGATAGAGACGCTGTCCTGACATCTTCTCACAGTCACACAGAGGCTCCAGTCACGTGGGACTTGCCTGTTCGCTGCTCACCTGCCTGCCCGTTAAGTGCCAGGCGCTTCCAGTGCCACCACCAGCCATGAATGTGAGGAGAGTGGCCAGCATCTCTGCCCAGCTGGAGGAAGCCACGGGCACTAGGGCTGCCAGCACAGCATGGGGGCTTTCCAGTCCGGTTTGGAGGCAGGTGAGGGTGGGGCACAGAGAGTGCTGTTCAACTTCTGCAATCGCCCAGCCCTTGCCACAGGAGTCAGGCAGGGATCTCTGCAGGGGGGTGGCTGGTTCGCCCTCCCCATTGCGCGCCATGGGCAACAGCCCCCCTAGTGTATACAGGAGAAGGAGCAAGCAGTCTTGGATGTTTCTTGGGCTGAGATAAATCGCAGCGAAGTAGCCAGAGCAGGGAGAGGAACTGCGCACAGGGACTGGGCTGCTCAAATTGCTGGCAGGTTTACTGCCCCCTGGTGTTTTGAACAATATATTGCAAGATCAAATTTAATGACCTTTAATTTAATGTAGACTTCATGCTGGGAATTAATGATATAGCGATAAATCACATAGACCTAGTCGACACTGTGAGAACTGTTCCCACACATGCACAGCTTCTAGACTGAACTGAGAGATTGTTTAGTCTGAACTCAACTCTTGAACTGTAAGGATGTGATCAGGAGAGGGGAGGCCTTGCAGCTATCTAGGGCAAGGCCTGTAACCTTTTAAGTGTACATCAGTCAGGGCACTGATAGAAGCTTGTTTTCCTGTATAGTTCTGTAACTGTTATGCTCAAACCAACAGTAAATGAATTTCTGTATGTTCTGGATTGTTTCCTGTGATTGATTACTCCATGCCTGACTTGGAACTCCTACACATTGAAGACTGTGTGTGTTTACTCTGCTAATTAGGTGTCTGGTAGCTGGAAAGGTGCTGGACCATAGCTGTCAACTTACAGATTTGAAAATAAGGGACCAGCAGCCAAAATAAGGGACCTGCAGCCTCACCTGTTCCAGGCACTCCAGTCTTCCTGTCCTCCTGCAGTCTGGTCAAACTCATTCTGGTAGCTTCGTGAACACTGTCCAACCAACTTTGTAACCAGAGGTTCAACTGAATAGAATCTGAATCACATGCACCACAAGGCCTATGCAGCCTCAACTTAAGATGGCTCCCCGGCCTGGCTTTGCACTGCAAAGTTTGCAGCAGCACGTGCAACAAAATGGCGTCCAGCATTCAAAAAAACCCTCAGCTTGCATTAACTAGCCACACACAAGGCATGCAAGCTCCACCCCCCAGTCGTTCTTAGACTTCTTATTGGGTGAGCAACACAGCCAAGCAACACAGTTGGAGCCTCCCTCCTCCCTGGCCGGCAGGGAGGGAGGGAGGGAGGGAGAGGAGCTGCTTCCTTTGAAATTTAAGGGACATCATTTAAGGGACATTTAAGGGACATCCATCAATAAGGGACAGCAGCGGGACATGTCGCTGGAATAAGGGACTGTCCCTTCAAATAAGGGACACTTGACAGCTATGTGCTGGACCCAAAGAAAGGAGTTTTTGGTTGAAAAAAACTCTTAACAGGTGGTTTGGCTGCAAGCACAAACCCCAACAAGCCTTGAGGTGATGTATAGCTATATCTTCCAGTAACTTAAAAAACAGGCATTTAAAGTAAGTTTTTTGAGTGTATGGTTAGATTTAAATGATTTTATCTTAAATGTATCTTTTTAACCTTACTACATACCACTTAAAGTCTATGACATCAAGTGGGGCTGGATGATACTTCTATTCATTGTCCCAATAAATAAACTGGTATGGTGTTCATATCACACTACCGGTTTCAGACTTTTTGAGCTGCTGATAGAGTGCAGCTCCCAAGCCACCACAATGTATTGGCAACTCAAATTGCCTTTGCCCAAGTGGGTGGGCTGCACCTTTTCTCTTGGGATGGTTGGTCGCTCCAGGAGGTAAGATGGAGCTGGCCCATTCAGGCAAAGGCAGACAGATGTCCAGAGCTTGAGAACATGCTTCTCACACTCCATGTGCTTGGCTGCCACCAGCTTGCCTTCATTGGGGGGGGGGCTGCGTCTTTCCTCCCAGAGTGACCAACCACCCCAAGAGCAAAGAGAGGCAGCTCATCCGTTTGGGCGAAGACAGGCGGACACCTTTGAGGGAGCCCCAATGCCTCTTCAGCTCACATGTGTCCAGGTCAGCTCATGTGTAAGCCCGAGGGACATCACAGGCTGAGCGGTTCAAGAAAGCCCCGATGCCCCTCTCATGGCTCAGTCACCATGTAAGGCTGAGCAATCAGCTGCTTCTTCTTCTCCTAAGATGTGGAGGAAGAAACAGCTGAAATACATACCAGGCATCAGCATATTGTGGTGTTTAGCTGCTGATATACCATGATGTTGAAAACTAGATATTGCCCAGCCCTAGTGTAAAGCAGCATATAAATGGTTTAAATAAACAAATGAACTTGTCTGGGCCCACCTTTAAAACTATATGGATCAAGCATGTAATCCTTGGACCTCATCCAGTCCATTATACTGTATTATTTATAAAACTATATCTGCACCACTTTTTCTTCTCAAAACTTCCATGACTTTTGTTTAGACTTTGTCATCTCAACTGCTTCATTGCCCCCTGCTCCCTAGTAAACCAAGAGGCTAGAAGGACTTTTTCCATGGGAAAGGGAGCTTAGGTCTGATTGTTTTTACCACACAATACACCTGTGCATCCCACAGAGTGACCAGGACTTCACCAAGAGAGTCCGCATGCCAGCGGGAAATTTCCCAAGGGCTCTTGATATACAAGGTATGACGGGAAAGTAGAGTGAATCACCCCTGTATGTGATAATGGGAACTGCTGGATTCGCGGAGACACGTTCATCCATATCTCAGCTAACATATGCGCACGTGTCTTGGCATTTGTTGACAGGCGTACGTTCATGCAGTAGCGTTTAGTAGCTGTTAATAGTGCAGTGTGTTGTGATTGAAAATGGAGCAGAGAGTCAATATGAAATTCTGTTTCAAATTGGGTAAATTGGCATCGGAAATCCACGAAATGCTCACAATTGTGTACGGAGATGAAGCTGTAACTCGAAAGACAGTGTGTGAGTGGTTTAAGTGTTTCCGTGAAGGGCAGCAAACCATTGAAGATGACCCTTGAATCATTACCGAGTTGAAATTGTTACCCTCCATATTCTCCCAATCAGGCCGCACCGGATTTCTTTCTTTTTCCAAAACTGAAATCTGCACTGAAAGGGTACAGTTTTCCCAACATTTCACTCATCCAAGCTGCTGTGACGAGGGAACTTAAAGCCATGTGAAAAGAGGACTTATCCAGAAGTTTCCAACAGTTCTACAAATGTTGTCAATGGTGCATTATATCAGAGGGGGCCTACTTTGAAGGCCTGTAAGGTTGTATGTTAAAATATTTCTCGCTGTCCATTTTCTGTGATCATTCACTGAACTTTCTGGTCATACCTTGTATATTTGCATCCCATCTCTCCAGTAGTGTTGAGCTCAAAATGGCTTGCATGAACATTAAAAATTAGCAACAACAACAACAATTTATTATTTATACCCTGCCCATCTGGCTGAGTTTCCCCAGCCACTCTGGGCGGCTCCCAATCAAAAACAGTACAGCATTAAATATTAAAAACTTCCCTAGGGTGGGTGTCACTACCGAGAAGGCCCTCTGTCTGGTTCCCTGTAACCTCACTTCTCATAATGAGGGAACCACCAGAAGGCCCTCGGCGCTGGACCTCAGTGTCCGGGCTGAATGATGTGGGTGGAGACGCTCCTTCAGGTATACAGGACCGAGGCCATTTAGGGCTTTAAAGGTCAGCACCAACACTTTGAATTGTGCTCGGAAATGTACTGGGAGCAAGCATTAGAATCACTATACAGTAATCATATCATAAACACAAGGGTATAGAAATTAGGCAAAAAACAAACACATATTCATCAAAACAATTACTGCAATTCAGTGCAAACTCCCAATGATTCAAAATATCAGAATTTCTGAGCACCAACCTTATGCCTCTATGGGATGAGCTTCTTCACTCAGTGCAGCAGTATACTGCTAGCAGCAATATATTTTATAGTGTTTAGTCTCAACTTCTTTTTCATCCTCAGAGAAGTCGATCACTTCAGTGTGCAGCCGGTTCTAGAGGATTGTCTATGATGAGTTTTCTCCATGTGGGCTATTTAAGGTAACTTCATTCCACATGGGTTTATTCTTTCCTTGCAGGGTCATGAGTCCCAGATAAAGAGCCACAATGCAAGAGCCATTGAGCGCTTGCCCTTTGGCTCACACCAAAAGGCTCACGTAGCATTTAAAGTTGCCTGGAGGGAAGAAGAACCCACAGCTCCCTGACTAGGGACTTATTGGGAAACCATCTGAACCCATCTGCTTCTTGGAGCAGATCATTCCAACAAGTCTACAGCTCCTGCAACCTCTTTAACTAGTTAAAATTAAAAAGAAACATTAAATGGCGCTGTGCTGATTGTCCCATATCACGAGCCGTGTTTGGGCATTCTGCTTGTGTGTAAGCCCCACATGCAAGCAGGGAGAGCAGTGATAAATGCATCAAGCTACACGCAGACCCATCAGCCTCCCAAGGCAAAGGTCTAAAATGGGGAGCCCCAGTTGTGTAGGCTTTTAAAACATATGGGAAGCCTCTGTGCATAGAAAGCTCCTCTGCTTCAAGCCATTTTTCACCCATGAGTTGGGTGGGTGATATAGGAGGTGGAGCATGACACATTCCTGCCCTCCCCGCCCCGTCCCTGCTTGCATGTTGGTCTTGCACATAAGCAGAATGCTGATCTAGTTTAAACGTCTAGTGAAGAAAGATACTGATGCTGTAGGATGTGTTGTCAAATGAAGAGCAGGGGATGTATTGCTTTACTCTTCTCTTACCTGCACTGCTCAGTTGTTGCCGAGTTTGATTAAGGGAAGATGCCACTTTCAGCAATGTAGGGAATATCTCTTTCAATTCCCTCTCCCCTGGCTCTACTTACTGCATAGCTGAAGGTAGGCTTTTGGCTTGGCTGAAAGATTGCCTGAGATGGATCCATGAGTGAGTGCGCATTCAGCTCTTGGGAGGCCGCTGCTTAGTACAGACATTCTTCCATGCTTGCCTCAGCCTGCATGCCGTGACTCTCAGGTGACCAACTGGAGGGGCCTTTTAGCTGCCAAGTGCAGAGCAGAAATGAGATGTAGGAAAATATCTGAAGCTGGATTCTCTTAAAACACGCACACTCTCTATATATAAATTGATCAAGAATCATGAGTGATCTAATATTGGAAGTAAAAGGGCTTTTTAAAAGGCTTCTTCTGCTGGTAGTCCACAAATGATAACCCAGCAGCTGGGCGAACAGCTGTTGATCCACAAGAAAATTTTGTCAGGGGCAGAGCTGAAGGTGAATGGGACCAGAGCCACCCCTCCTTTCTCTCTTTCTGAATAGGTACCTCTCCGGCGGGAAGGTAAACGGCGTTTCCGTGCGCTGCTCTGGTTCGCCAGAAGCGGCTTAGTCATGCTGGCCACATGACCCGGAAGCTGTACGCTGGCTCCCTCGGCCAATAAAGTGAGATGAGCGCCGCCACCCCAGAGTCAGCCACGACTGGACCTAATGGTCAGGGGTCCCTTTACCTTTTAACAAAAAAACCAAAAACAAAAATCTAGGGTCAACCTTTGAGAAGGCAAGGATGTGGTAGCAGAGGGTTGGTAGGAGCACAGTTGAGGAGGTACCCAAAACGGAGGGGGACGAATCAGTTTCCAGTCAGCCACAGGACTTTTGCCACTCAGGGGCAATGCTTCTGATGGGGATGGGGGGCAGCAAGCACTCCTTCCACCCTCTTGGCTTCCTTTTATTCTTCTTCACTCTCTCCTGCCCCATGGCTCAGCAAGGTTTGCCATCTTGATTTGCTTCTCTGTTTGCACCACTCCAGGCTCACCAAATAGCCTTATTTGGCCACAGCCCCCTGTGTCAGTGCACAAACAGTAAGAGTGAGCCCACAGGATCCAGACAGATGAAATTAGATCAGAGGTTTTCAACCTTTTTGAGTCCTTGGCTCCCTTGACCAACTACCTTCCCTCTGCGGCACCCCTGTGGGGCTCAGGAGCCCAGTTATGTCACCTCTTGCCTGCAGAGCTGGCAGCCCCTCACCCTTTTTCAAACACCCTCCCTTGTGGAGTGTTCCCTCAGCCTCCTCCTCTCCCCCTCCTTGGGAGTCCTCCAGGCAGCCGCTGCAGCCACCCCTGAACTCTGGGCCACCTCAGGTCCTGGCAAGCTGCACTCCCTGGCCAGCCCCAGAAGCACCATTCACCTGCGGAGCTTGTGGCCACGGCTGGGGCAGCAAACAGCTGTGCAAGCCTTTGGGGAGCAGAGACACGAGAGCACTTGAGAGGAGGGAGGGAAGGCAGCCTGGTTGAAACCACTGAATTAGATAGATGAAGAGTACTCCTGGCACATTCTCAACTGGCTACTCAAAAAGATGCTGCAGGAATACCGTGTAAAGTGGTTGCTTTGCCACGATGTATCTTGGTTCCATATGCCTAACAGCAAACTCAGTAGTTAAACACCCTGTCTGCCTCCACCCTTGTATTATTGCCATGCAGTCTTTTGTGGAGCAAACTTTAATGGGGTCAGTCTGCGTGGGGAATCAAATTGAGGCAGGAGAGTAAGAGATAATTTACTTCTATTTCTCAAGTGTAAAACAGGAGGCTGGGCATGAAGTTTCCCACTATTGCTGAGTTCTCTTTTGCATCGCTTTTTAGGTGCCCATCTTATTTTCTGACTTAGGATATTTAATAGGGCTGTCCAAAATGAGATTATTACTTTTTAAGTGTAAAATCTTGCCAGGACTTTGATGAATGGGCTTTATGAACAGGCATACAAATAGGACTGTCTCACTGAAGTAAAAAAAATAAATAAATTAAATTTATCATGGGATTTATTTTTAATGAGCTTTCTGGTGCATGGACCTCTGAATAACAGAGTTAAAAGAACATAAAGTCTTAAAAGAAATTACACCTATTAATCCATGGAAGCTCCTGTTCAGTTAGATGTTGTAATCCCATCCCACACGCACAAGCTGTCTAGTCTCTTCTGTTTCTTGAATTTGGCAACCTGATTGGCTGGATCATTCAGTATAGCTCGTGTGAGAGTTGCAATTTCTTGAATTTTGACTGCACTATAGTTTTCATGGATCTGGCTGCTGGGTGACAGAATAACAGAAGACTTCATTTAAACAAAATGCCAGGGAAGCAATAAGAGTGGGTTGTGGAGTTCTGCCCATCTCAGGTGGTGGTTAGGTGAAGCAGGTAGGCTTTTTCTTATCAGTAAATAGCTAAGAATATAGAGCTATAAGGGTCAGGCATTAAGCAATAACTCTTCTATGTTGATTAAGCTGCAATTTAGAGGTTTTAGGAAGAAAAAGATACACAGTCATGCCTGAAATTTTTAATGGGTAGCATTATTTATCTATAAATGTTCTGCACTATGTATTAACATTTGGAATAAGGGGTTGGTTGATATTATGAAAACCATTTATTTCTTTTAGCTCTGGGGAAGACTGTACTGTGATTGTAACAAGATAGGCTGAGCTGAAATTGTACACAATTTCTGAAGGAGCTAGAAGATAGTGCTGGTTAACATAACAGTCGAAAGGCAGCGCAGCTAGTACTTCTAGTTGTGTTAGGTATGGTATGGTGCTCTGTAAGCTCCTTAGGAAATCTGGTTTGGGCATAAAGGCAAAGTTTAACATGATTAAATGGTAGACATTGGATGTGGCAATTGTGTTGGTATCTGTATAGATCCCAACTTGGTTTGGGGTCAGATTGTCCCATTTCCCAAAATCAGTTACATTTGTCCCATTTTTCTAAAGCAGCTACATTTCTTTGTGTCTTTTCTTGTGTTGATAAACTGCAATCAGTATAAATCTGTACCTCTGAATTGCAGGCACTGTAAGTGTATACAGTGGTACCTTGGTTCTCGAACTTCTCCGTTGATGAACGTTTCAGAACCTGAACACCGAAAACCTGGAAGTAAATGCTTCAGTTTTCAAACGCTCCTCGGAAGTCGAGCGGCTTCCGCTGCGTGTTTTTCAATTTTCTCCATTGAATTTGCAGACAGTCCTTTGCGCCTCGGTTTTTGAATGTTTTGGAACTCGAACGATCATCTGGAATGGATTACGTTCGAGAAACAAGGTACCACTGTCGTTCCAATGATGGAATTCTCTTGATTTTTAACTAAAAGCTGAGGAAATTGGGCAAGGAATGAAATGTTTGCATTCCTGCTGTAACAAAAAAAATATTGACTGCTTTAATTAACCTAAGATCTTAATGTTTTTCTTATACATCTCAATTTCCCAGTGTTGGTTTACATTCTGCAGGGTTAATTGTGTTTTAAAACTAATGTTTCTTCAAGGACTCTAGGAAAATAAAACTAAAATTATTGATAGTTTTGCAACCCCCAGAGACAATGGGATGAATTGTCTTCTGTTGTAATGTAATGCCTGGTTTTCTAGGGGTTATGAATTGGGGGTATTCCATTTCTTATTGTGTATTTATTTATTTATTTATTTATTTATTTACTTATTTACTTATCTTGCCTTTTTGGACTTTTTGCCCATCACCTTCTTTTATGTCATCTGATTAGATCAAGGTTGGGGAACCTGTGGCCCTCCACATGTTGTTGAACTAGAACTCCTCTCAACCTCAGCCAGAATGACCAATGATGGGAGTTGTAGTCTAGCAACACCAGGAGGGCTACAGGTTCCCCATACCTGGATTAAATAATTATCTATCCCACTGACCTATTGGACTTTTTATATTGCTTGGTTGTAGAGACTTCTTCTGAAGTTGTTTGTATTGCCTAGTGCATGGGGAGCCAACATTGTGCCCTCCAGATGTTGATCGGCTCACAGTCCCATCAGCCATGGCTAGCAGGGATAGTCATCAGGGATAATAGAAGTTATAGCCTCCAAAGATCTGTAGGACACTGCATTGGTTACCCCTTTCAAAGAAAGAGTACATCTTTCAAAGAAAAAGAAGAAGAAACTAGTTGCATCTAGATCTCTGTGTGCAGATTGAGTTACATTACTGGATTTATACTAAGTCAACTTAATTGCTACATTTCTCATAAGAATGGAAGACGAGCCCTGCTAGTTCAGACCAAAGACTTGTGCCGCCCTCACAGTGACTAACCAAATGCAACAGCAATTTCCTCCCTTGTATTCCCAGAAGCTGGTATTTCAAGGCATAGTTCCTCCAAAAGTGAACAAAATGGCTTGCCTTTCTTCTTCATCTTTGGCAGTCACTTGTAGCTGAGTAAGATTGTCTTCCATGAATATGGTCTTAACAGTGAGTCCGTAAGAGACTGTGGAGGCCACTTCTGGATCCGCATGCCCTTCCACAGTGGGGATATAGTTTTCCAGGTGGGAGTTGATCATGGTGAGGGTTTGCCAAACATTTCTCCCTTTTGTCCCGAGTTTGTGCTTCTTCAAAGTCGAATATGCTTTTGGTAGAGGCTATTATCCAGTTGGAGCACTTGCAGGCCAGTGTTTCCCAATTATCCGTGCTTATACTGCATTTTTAAAAATTTGTCTTGAAGAGAGTCTTTAAACCTCTTTTGTTGACCACCAGCATTACGCTTTCCATTTTTTAGTTCAGAATAGAGTAGTTGCTTTGGAAGACAATAATCAGGCATCCGAACAACATGACCAGTTCAACGAAGTTGATGTTGAAGAATCATTGCTTTGACATTGGTGGTCTTTGCTCCTTCCAGTACACTGGCATTAGTTCGCCTGTCTTCCCAAGTGATATGTAGAGCTTTTCAGAGATGCCGTTGATGGAATCTTTTGAGGAGGACCATTTATAAATGGTCCATGTTTCACAAGCCTACAGTAAGGTTGGTAGTACAATAGCTTTGTAAGCAAGCATTTTGGTTTCTTTGTGAATGTCCTCAAACACTCTGCCCTTCAATTGGGAGAAAGCTTCACTTGCTGAGCTCAGGCGATGCTGGATTTTGGCATCAATGTCAGCCCTTGTGGAAATACAGCTGCCCAGGTAGGAAAAGTGATTGACACTTTCCAACTTTACACCATTGAGTTGGATTTGTGGTGCTGCAGAGGGATTGTTTTGTGCTTGTTGGTGCAGCACTTTGGTTCTATTAATGTTGAACGATAGACCAAGCTTTTCACAGGCTTCTGCGAATATATTTAGGATGGTTTGGAGGTCATCCTCTGAGTGTGTACACACTACGTTGTCATCAGCATATTGAAGCTCTATGATGGAAGTTATGGTAACCTTACTCTTTGCTTTCAGCCTACTCAAGTTAAAGAGCTTTCCATCTGTTCAATATATAATTTTTACCCCGGTTGGGAGTTTCACTTCAACAGTGTTGAAGGGAAAATGAAAATAATAAATTAAAACAACAAATGGCAATAAAATGGTAATAAATGGCAACGAAAATGACAGAGTTGGGGCAATAACACAATCTTGTTTAACACTGATCCCACTGCATGGTTCACTTTGAGAGCCATAGTTATCTGTGATTGTTGCTGTCATATTATCATGGAGGAGCTAAAGGATATTCACAAATTTATCTGGGCAGATGATTTTCAGAAGGACAGTCCACAGGGCATTATGCTTCACAGTGTTGAAGACTGTAGTCAGGTCGATAAACGTCATATACAGGGGTTGGTTTTGTTCTCTGCACTTTTGTTGAAACTGTTTAGCAGTGAAAATCATGTCCACTGTCCCCCTAGAAGGTTGAAAACCATTTTGTGATTCAGGAATGGTAGCCTCAGATAGTGAGGAGACGGTTTGCTAAAGATCCTTGCAATAATTTTGCTAGTAGAGAGATGCCCCGATAGAACAGATTGTGGAAACTATAAGCTTTTTTTAAAAAGGTTGATAATTTTGGCATCCCTAAAGTCTGCAGGGATCTCCTCTCTCTCTCCCAGATTTTTTCGATGAGCTTGTGAAGTTGTTGTGTAAGTTCAATTCTGCCCACTTTGAAGACTTCGGCAGGTATCACATCAGGTCCGCTGGCTTTGCTGTTTTTCATTTGGTTAATAGCTGTACACAACTCTCCCAGAGCTGGAGATATTGCAAGCTCATCTCTAACTTGTTTTTGCGGAACTTGTGAGAGGACCTCGGCAGCTACAGGGGAGATGCAGTTAAGGAGATGCTGGTAATGATCTTCCAGCGCAATGCTATAGCTTCTTTATATTTTAGAAGTGTGGTATCATTTGTTGAGTGTAGGGGGCATATGCCATGATTTATTGGCTCATAGATGGTCTTTGTGGCTTTAAAGAAACTCTGTGCATCATGAGTGTCAGCTAAGTGCCTTTTTCACAGATGCCTAGCACTAGAGCAACATTTTCATTGAGAGCCACGCTGACATCAATATACTTTTCTGATCAGTCACTGCCAGTTCAGACTCCATTAGTGTATATTTGAAGTTAAGATATATTTTTTTGTCCCAATGTGCATCACTTTAGTTTATATAGAAGCACATTTGCCCATTCACCAACTTTATAAATTATAGCTGAATGAGTTGTACTTAAGGTTGGTCTGAAACATTTCATTTATCATTAGGTCAGTAACAATTGGCAGGTGTGGTATGGACTTAGTGTGTCATTAACTTTAGCCCTAGTTGGTGCATGTTGCATGAGACCTTCCTTCCTGTGGTACTTAAAAAGTTTTTAGAAGGAATATTACATTTTACTATTGTACTTTTAATTTAGTAGTATATTATGTCCAGTTGTACTTAAGGAAACAGGCTTTGGACCTGTTCCAATGTTGTTAGTAAGGGTGAAACCTTGCTTGAGCACCACTTTCCCATCCCAAAACATGAGATGAAAGTAACGCCTGATCCGGGCTCCACTACATCTTATCTGAACCCTTTTATCTCAGTTATCTCACTTAGAGAGAGTATACATGTGAGATTGCCTTGCCCTATATATGTGCACTCAACCTCTTTGATCTGTGGGGCTGGCACTGTTACAGGTGCCATTCAATATCCATTCTGCAAGTGTAAGAAATGGGTCTTTTAGTGTGGCTTTGGAGCTCCATGCCTGTCTGGCAGGTGCCTTCACAGTACTCTTTTATGGACCTGCTTAAAACACCATTTAGGCAAGCTTACTCAGATATGTAGGATGTTGATTTGTATCTTAATCTGTTTTCATAATCTGTTTTAAAATTTAATTACTCTCTGAATGTTTTAAATCATTGGTTTAAATTGTTTTATTGGTAATTTTATTGGTTTTTTTATAAACCACTTTGAGGTTTTTCTTACAGTTAGTGGTATGTAAGTGAGATGAACGCCGCAACCCCAGAGTCATCTGCGACTGGACCTAATGGTCAGGGGTCCCTTTACCTTTATCTAAACATTATAAAATAAATAAATAAATAGGATCTGTGGGCATCTTAGTGGGTATATTGGGACCTATAACTAGCTTTACAGGTTATTGTTAATTGTGTGCAAAAATGTTGGAGGGGTTGCTGCAAATACTCTAGACTGGACTATATACCAGCTCTCTTTTGTATTGAATTCCCTGCACCTGATCTGAATGATGCTTCTGTATACATAAGATTGGTCCATGCTGTTCTGTACTCATGTTCTTTGATCACCACTGTGCTTATAATCACTATTGCCTATTGAAATTGTCACCTCCGCAGGCATTGAGAGAGTGGGATTAACCTCCTGCTTGCCATCCTAACTATAAATACAGAATGGGCATTTTAAAGGGCATTAATCAAGTTTGGGGTTTTTTGTGTGTTTGTTGTTCAAATCATTTAATTTAAATTGCCATATAGCACAATGAGAGACTCCCATTCTGTTCTTGTTGATACCCTCCTCTAGGATAACAATGGCAACAGGACAAAATACATGAGAACTGCACGCTTGTAGATGTGTTGTGAGTGTTTTGAAAAATGTCCACTGTTGAAAAGAAGAAGAAACCTCCAGTTTTGCTGATTTTTATGCCCATTTAAAAAATGCTTTTTGTGCACTTGTGGAACAGCAACAGTAAACATTAACATCAGTGTTATTCTAAAAGCATTGCATTATACTGTGTCACGTGCATGGGAAATCTTAATACTCGTTTCCTGACTGGCACAGCTTAGACTGAGAGCTCTGTGGTTGTCAAATGAAAAAGTATGCATAAAGAGCTTAGACTGTATGGCTTATGCTTTGCAGTGTTGAACTGCTTTCCTTCAAAGTTACTGACGCTTATCTGCTCCTAAAGTAGGTGCTGGTGACTGACTCCATTTAACACACTGACATATTTTATATAGCTTGTAAATAAGTTTATCTCCCTCTCCTCCCACAACAGCCCAGGCATAGATACCCTGACAAGTTTTAAATATTCTCCTATTCTCCTTGGTGAGCATGAGACAAGAAGAACCATGTGCATCTGTGGCATGTGAGGAGGAAGGAGGCATTTTAAAACTGGGTTAAGCATATGCTGTCCTCCTGGGAAGGCCAGGCTGGAAAGGAATGAAAGGGGTTGAGAAGTTCACTGTACCAGCATTTCTGGTTTGTGGATTAGCAGAGGTGGCTAATCTCTTATTTGCTTCAGTATGAGCATATGAAATTCACCCCAAATTAAATAAAGCCAACACATTGAATTAATTTTGAATAGTTCCCTGGCAACTGCATTTCAGTGCATTTTACAGAATGTATACTGCTCTGTTTGGCATCCTTTTTATAGCTGAAATTTTTTATGATTAAATTTTAAGTAGGCATGATATCTAAAATAGCTAGAGGCCTGCAACCAATGAATTGGTTCCAATGAATGATTGATTCAGTATCCCACCCCAGTGCTGCATGGTTGGTAGAAATTGTTAGGTTGTGAGTGAACATATCAGACGACACAGTGATTCTTCAAAGCAGCTCTTTATTTGTAAGCTGGGACAGAACTGAACTGAACAGCAAACAGCTCAGCCGGCCTGCTTTTATAGGCAGCCGGCTGTCAACATTGTAGCAACAACAACCCAGGGTTTCCTGCCTAAAGTAACTGACGTGGACCTGAGTGAAAACTATCTACACGATACTCCTGGTGGCCAGGGGGAGAACTTCAATACATAACAGAAATGATGGCTAGAAAATGCTCTACATAAGGTTGCCAGCTCTGGACTCTGAAAGTGCTGCTCTGAGCCTCTGACTCCCTAGTCCATGTTCCCCTCAACCATTTTTTTTTTTTCAAATTCTGATCTCTCTAGCTGACTTTCCTTCAGACTCCTGTATATCATTCCAGTCCTTGCTCTAGCTTTTTCCTTCAGCCACCCTTCAGCTTTTGCTTTAGCTCTCCCAGACAAACCAAGAGTCATAAACCATAGGAAAAACCTTCGTTACAGCTCATAGTTTGGAAATTCTAGGTACAGATGAAGCCTTAAGCAAAACTGCAAGCCTGGGTTCAGACAATATGATAAGCCCTGCAGTGTGCCTCTCCATAAATCTGTTATAGAGGGGCCTTCCGTCCCCCAGACCAGATTTTTGGGACAGGTGAAGGGAAGAAGTGTGCATGTACACGAAAGCTTATACCCAGAACATACTTAGTTGGTCTCTAAGGTGCTACTGTATTTTGCTAAATAAATTAAAATGACAGCTGTGCCACTGATTGGCTTTTTAGAATACAATCTGATTGAAGAAAGGGTTTGTCTCTCACTTAAATAGGAAGCTTGCTATTTGCTGTAAGTGGACATTAGCTCATTGTTTAGTAAGTGTGTGAACAAAAATCTCAGAGTAACTAACCACCTGAGTGAGAGTAACTCCTAATGTCCTAGTGAAATGTTATTCAGCTGAGGCTTCACATTAGCGTTGCCATATTTCAAACAGTGAAAATCCAGAACAGTTTTTGAGCTTTTTTTTTGCCCAAAGTTGTTGAGCTGGTTGGCACGTTAGCAGAGATTTCCCCAGACATTTCAGTGATTTTCTCAGGGACACTGCTTCCAACTGCAGTATTCTGGATATGTCCGGGAAATTCCAGACATATGGCAGCTTTACTTCACATGTTTAAAAGAATGTACTCCTGAGACTATGCACATGTCAGCTATTTTATTTATATATACCCAGTTGTGAGAGCAATTAAAGTGGCTGGATTTTTCAGCACTCTAGAGTCTAAAAATACTATCAAGATTATTTTTCCCATCTCTCATATTTAGCACAGAGATTCTATATTATAATTGTTGTTATATACTATTATATTATTAGTTATTAAATTTCTATACCACCCTTCATCCAAGGACCACAAGGTGGTTTCCAAAAGAAAAATTAAAAAATGCATAACAAAGGCAAAGGTTGCAATTTTTTAAAGGCTAAATTCCAGAAAAATATAATTTTAAAGATTTATTGAGTTATAGTAGTTTATAATATTTGCATCTAACAACTTCTATGCCTACCAAAACAAAATAATCAAGGATATTCTTGTGGTTCCAGTTTGCTAGTGGGATGAAAATCTGTTGTGTATCCCCTGGATGTGGTTTTAGAAGTCCCATTTCAAATAGAAAGAAATCCAAGGCCTAGTTTTTAATATAGTTTGGCGGGGGGAGGGGGGCAAGGTGCTTGAGAAGGTGGTAGCTGGATAGCTCCAGGCATTTTCATATTAAAGTTTAAATTCAGATGCATACTTTTGCACTAAGGCATGGTTTTGCGTTCAGATGCTTGTAGGCATCTCTTTCAATATGAAGAACACACACTTGATGCATTTTGGTTTGCCTACAATATAGTAAAGCTTCTAAGTGGAAGTAAATTCAGGATCCCTGCTGTTCTGGGACATCTGCATTAAATACTTCTGCTTTCAGTGAGTAAAATCCAGTCTGCCCAGCAGTGGAATGAGCAGCATTGGCACAACAGGTTCCCTTCACCTGTCCCAAAAATCTGGTCTGGGGGATGGAAGGACCCTCTAGAACAGATTTATGGAGAAGCGCAGTGGCTATGGGGAGCAGCAGCAGCAGAAATACCATCTACTCTGAAAGTGGGTTATCACCCAGTTAGCTTAACATCTGCATTTGCATGACTTTGCACTTGACAGATTTTATTTCAGGATTAAATGGTGTTTATTTTGCTAAATAAAGATTACTGCTCCAGCAGCTTTCTTTTAACTAATTATAGGTAACCTCTATATTGAGATCCATCTATGTTTCTGTATATGAATTTTTGGAATACATCTTTTTTAGTAATCCAAATAGTTAAGTATTTGGCAGGCGTTGCTTTAAGTAGTTTAGTAATTACGCAAACAGTCTCCTTAAAAGGGTGTGTTTGTGTGCAGGCTATAATTCATGTTGTGAAATCAGTGTTGGACTGAATGTTCAATATTAACTCTTTGTCTGAATTGTGAAATGAAGTTAACATCATGGTTTTGTTTCTTTTTATCCCTTCATTTCCCAAGTAATTGCAAGTTATGGGAAACAGAATGCACACAACTCCTTAATAACTAATACGTTTCATATTTAAAATATTGATTCTCTTGAATAATAATGTTTCGCATTTGTTTAACACTTGCATTTGGAGTCCTTGGAATACTTGCATTATCTAGTTGCAATCACAACATAAACTCTGTATGGTAAGACAATTATCTCCCATAGCACAAATGGTGTGGCAGGGGCTGAGGCTGAGAGAGAACGCTTTCCATAAGACCACTACAGTAGTAAGTTTATAGCAGAGATGAGATTTGAACAGGGGGCTTGCTTGTTTGTAGCTCAATCTCTTACTCACTGCGCTAATTATCGCTGTTTTGTTGGCTTTCTAGACAATATACCTGTGGAGCAATGTAAACTGAATTTTAAAGTCCACTTTTAGAAATAGTTGGATAGGAAATGTGAGATTGGTATAGATTTATCTATACTTTTCAGAATGGAATGTCACTGGGATGGGAGAGATGGGATCATCTACTATCATGGGGCTTTAAATGGAGGGGCTGACTGCCTTTCTCAATTTAAGTGGCCAGGCTACAAGTAGACTAGTCCTGTTTTGCCAGTGATTTGCCCAGCGAATCAGATGAGCACAGTGAGCAACTAAACTCCAAATGCCTAATGACTCATAGGCTGTTGTGGAGAACATTTGGGCACTATACTAAGTTTGTTTGCATTAGCTTCAAGTTGTTAAATATTTGGCCAATGTTTGTTGCAATTTTAGCACCCTGAGCATGTGACTGATGAGTTGAATAAGTCAGAGATTGTGTTAGATCATCATTTAAATA